>NC_135233.1:666970007-667693340 GCF_051348905.1 Ranitomeya variabilis | reverse complement strand
TCTGGTCAGGGCAGTGTACAGGACGAGGTAGCGGGCGAAGAGGAGGTGGAGGACGAGGAGGATGATGGGGATGAGTATATTTTTAATGCCGAACCTTTCCCGGGGGCACAGGAAATTGGTTGCGTGTCACGGCCGGGTTCTGGTTTTTTGAGGGACACAAGTGACGTAGATTTGCCTGCAACTGCCCCTCAACCAATCACAACCGGAGATTTGACAACTGGAACTTTGGCCCACATGGCGGATTATGCCTTACGTATCCTAAAAAGGGACACACGCATTACGAAAATGATGAACGATGACGATTACTGGTTGGCCTGCCTCCTTGATCCACGCTATAAAGGCAAATTGCAAAATATTATGCCACATGAGAACTTGGAACTAATATTAGCAACCAAACAATCAACTCTTGTTGACCGTTTGCTTCAGGCATTCCCAGCACACAGCGCACGTGATCGTTCTCACACGAGCTCCAGGGGGCAGCAGACTAGGAGTGTTAGGGGTGCACACATCAGAAGTGGCGTTGGACAGAGGGGTTTTCTGACCAGGTTGTGGAGTGATTTTGCTATGACCGCAGACAGGACAGGTACTGCTGCATCAATTGAAAGTGACAGGAGACAACATTTGTCCAGTATGGTTACTAACTATTTTTCATCCCTTATCGATGTTCTCCCTCAACCGTCATTCCCATTTGATTACTGGGCCTCCAAATTAGACACCTGGCCAGAATTGGCAGAATATGCATTGCAGGAGCTTGCTTGCCCGGCAGCAAGTGTCCTATCAGAAAGAGTATTCAGTGCTGCAGGTTCAATATTAACCGAAAAAAGGACTCGTCTGGCTACCCAAAATGTTGACGATCTAACATTCATTAAAATGAACCACAACTGGATTTCGAAATCTTTTGCCCCACCTTGCCCGGCCGACACCTAGCTTTCCTATGAAAAGCTCTTGCCTGTGAATTACTTTTCTAATGTCTAATTTGCTGCAGCTGATTGTACAGCATACGACATGTTTACACCTCCCTAAATGGCAAAACTCCCCACACGGGGCCGTGGTATCGCGACTTGGCGCAAGCACCCGTGAGACTGCTGTTTGTCTGAAGAGGTGGGTGTGCTCGCTTTTGGTTGACGGCATTGCTACTGGGTCCCTCATAGTACAATGTAGTGTCTCTGGCGGTGGTGGTGCGCACCCAACGTCAGACACACCGTTGTAACATGAGGGGCCCTGGGGCGGTCCCGCCGGCCTCAAGAGAGTTCCCCCCTACCCCAGCTCAAAATGTGCTCTACCACGTGCAAAATTATGTCGCACAGCTCCACCAATCTTTAGTCTATTCGCTGACATCATTCAATGTCTGGCACTGACAATACAAATTTGTAGACATCTATGATGCAACTTAAAGTAGTCTGTGTCTGTGTCCTATATTGGCACCATTAAATAGTTACTGCCAAATTACTATGTCAGAAACTCAGTAGATGAGCCCACCCCTGTACCTAAGTATGCCACCTTTTTTTTTTGTTTTGGTTGTTTTGCGAGACATTAACATCTATTTATATTTTGGGAGTACTGGGACAGACACTCCTTGCACTACTCCTCCACTCACCACCAAGCTGCCTGTGTATCCATGTAACCGCTGTAAAACTGCCATGAGCCTATTGTTTGTTATTTTAGGCCTTTGATAGCCTGTCTGCGGTCCCTACTTTAAATACTCCTCCACTGACCACCAAGCTGCCTGCCCGTGTATCCATGTAACCGCTGTAAAACTGCCATGAGCCTATTGTTTGTTATTTTAGGCCTTTGATAGCCTGTCTGCGGCCCCTACTTGCAATACTCCTCCACTGACCACCAAGCTGCCTGCCCGTGTATCCATGTAACCGCTGTAAAACTGCCATGAGCCTATTGTTTGTTATTTTAGGCCTTTGATAGCCTGTCTGCGGTCCCTACTTTAAATACTCCTCCACTGACCACCAAGCTGCCTGCCCGTGTATCCATGTAACCGCTGTAAAACTGCCATGAGCCTATTGTTTGTTATTTTAGGCCTTTGATAGCCTGTCTGCGGCCCCTACTTGCAATACTCCTCCACTGACCACCAAGCTGCCTGCCCGTGTATCCATGTAACCGCTATAAAACTGCCATGAGCCTATTGTTTGTTATTTTAGGCCTTTGATAGCCTGTCTGCGGTCCCTACTTTAAATACTCCTCCACTGACCACCAAGCTGCCTGCCCGTGTATCCATGTAACCGCTGTGAAACTGCCATGAGCCTATTGTTTGTTATGTTAGGCCTTTGATAGCCTGTCTGCGGTCCCTACTTTAAATACTCCTCCACTGACCAGACCACTGCTGCCCGTGTACCCCTGGAACCAATTATAAAGTGCCTACAGCCAGCCCATTTTCTTATGTTAGGCCTTTGAAGCCTGTCTGCGGTCCCTACTTTAAATACTCCTCCACTGACCACCAAGCTGCCTGCCCGTGTATCCATGTAACCGCTGTAAAACTGCCATGAGCCTATTGTTTGTTATTTTAGGCCTTTGATAGCCTGTCTGCGGTCCCTACTTTAAATACTCCTCCACTGACCACCAAGCTGCCTGCCCGTGTATCCATGTAACCGCTGTAAAACTGCCATGAGCCTATTGTTTGTTATTTTAGGCCTTTGATAGCCTGTCTGCGGCCCCTACTTGCAATACTCCTCCACTGACCACAATGCTGCCTGGAGTGCCTGCCTGTGTATCCATGTAACCGATGTAAAACTGCCATGACTGCCTACTGTTTGTTATTTTAGGCCTTTGATAGCCTGTCTGCAGCCCCTACTTGCAATACTCCTCCACTGACCACACCAATGCTGCCCGTGTACCCCTGGAACCTATTTAAAAGTTCATAGAGCCTAGTTATATATTTTATTTACTATTAATAAGGCCATGATGGACTACGCTGTACCACGCTACAAGCTAACCAGTCGACACTTCTTTTGCGAGAAAAGCCATCCCAACCCTCCACCAGCATGTAGAAGACCGCATTGTCCATGCACTCTGGCAATCTGTGAGTACAAAGGTGCACCTGACAACAGACGCATGGACCTGTAGGCATGGCCACGGAAGATTACGTGTCCATTACGGCGCAATGGGTTAATGTGGTGGATGCATGGTCCACAGGGGACAGCCTACTAAGTCTGTCTGCAGTCCCTAATTCAAATTGTCCTCCACTGTCTAAATCGGAACTTCCACCTTCTGGCTTTCGGCCTATAGTATCAGAAATTAAACTGCATTTGGCCTTCAACTTTGGTTAGGGCCTACTAACGGCTTCTGCCCCTCCCTGGTGTTGCCCTCAACTAAATAAAGCTGAGCTTCAACCTTCTGCTCCAAATTACCATTTTGAAAAATGCAATAGGCTTTTCAGGCCTACTAAAGGTGTCTGTCTGTGTGCCCCTGCCTGGTGTTGTCCTCAACTAAATAAAGCTGAGCTTCAACCTTCCGGCTCTCATTAAGTGGTTTTAAAAAAAAAAAATGGTGGTTAGGGCCTACTAACGGCTTCTGCCCCTCCCTGGTGTTGCCCTCAACTAAATAAAGCTGAGCTTCAACCTTCTGCTCCAAATTACCATTTTGAAAAATGCAATAGGCTTTTCCGGCCTACTAAAGGTGTCTGTCTGTGTGCCCCTCCCTGGTGTTGTCCTCAACTAAATAAAGCTGAGCTTCAACCTTCCGGCTCTCATTATGTGGTTTTAAAAAAAAAAATGGTGGTTAGGGCCTACTAACGGCTTCTGCCCCTCCCTGGTGTTGTCCTCAACTAAATAAAGCTGAGCTTCAACCTTCCGGCTCTCATTAAGTGGTTTTAAAAAAAAAAAATGGTGGTTAGGGCCTACTAACGGCTTCTGCCCCTGCCTGGTGTTGCCTTCAACTAAATAAAGCTGAGCTTCAACCTTCTGCTCCAAATTACCATTTTGAAAAATGCAATAGGCTTTTCAGGCCTACTAAAGGTGTCTGTCTGTGTGCCCCTGCCTGGTGTTGTCCTCAACTAAATAAAGCTGAGCTTCAACCTTCCGGCTCTCATTAAGTGGTTTTAAAAAAAAAAAATGGTGGTTAGGGCCTACTAACGGCTTCTGCCCCTCCCTGGTGTTGCCCTCAACTAAATAAAGCTGAGCTTCAACCTTCTGCTCCAAATTACCATTTTGAAAAATGCAATAGGCTTTTCAGGCCTACTAAAGGTGTCTGTCTGTGTGCCCCTCCCTGGTGTTGTCCTCAACTAAATAAAGCTGAGCTTCAACCTTCCGGCTCTCATTATGTGGTTTTAAAAAAAAAAATGGTGGTTAGGGCCTACTAACGGCTTCTGCCCCTCCCTGGTGTTGTCCTCAACTAAATAAAGCTGAGCTTCAACCTTCCGGCTCTCATTATGTGGTTTTAAAAAAAAAAATGGTGGTTAGGGCCTACTAACGGCTTCTGCCCCTCCCTGGTGTTGCCCTCAACTAAATAAAGCTGAGCTTCAACCTTCTGCTCCAAATTACCATTTTGAAAAATGCAATAGGCTTTTCAGGCCTACTAAAGGTGTCTGTCTGTGTGCCCCTCCCTGGTGTTGTCCTCAACTAAATAAAGCTGAGCTTCAACCTTCCGGCTCTCATTATGTGGTTTTAAAAAAAAAAATGGTGGTTAGGGCCTACTAACGGCTTCTGCCCCTCCCTGGTGTTGCCCTCAACTAAATAAAGCTGAGCTTCAACCTTCTGCTCCAAATTACCATTTTGAAAAATGCAATAGGCTTTTCAGGCCTTCTAAAGGTGTCTGTCTGTGTGCCCCTCCCTGGTGTTGTCCTCAACTAAATAAAGCTGAGCTTCAACCTTCCGGCTCTCATTATGTGGTTTTAAAAAAAAAAATGGTGGTTAGGGCCTACTAACGGCTTCTGCCCCTCCCTGGTGTTGTCCTCAACTAAATAAAGCTGAGCTTCAACCTTCCGGCTCTCATTAAGTGGTTTTAAAAAAAAAAAATGGTGGTTAGGGCCTACTAACGGCTTCTGCCCCTGCCTGGTGTTGCCCTCAACTAAATAAAGCTGAGCTTCAACCTTCTGCTCCAAATTACCATTTTGAAAAATGCAATAGGCTTTTCAGGCCTACTAAAGGTGTCTGTCTGTGTGCCCCTGCCTGGTGTTGTCCTCAACTAAATAAAGCTGAGCTTCAACCTTCCGGCTCTCATTAAGTGGTTTTAAAAAAAAAAAATGGTGGTTAGGGCCTACTAACGGCTTCTGCCCCTCCCTGGTGTTGCCCTCAACTAAATAAAGCTGAGCTTCAACCTTCTGCTCCAAATTACCATTTTGAAAAATGCAATAGGCTTTTCAGGCCTACTAAAGGTGTCTGTCTGTGTGCCCCTCCCTGGTGTTGTCCTCAACTAAATAAAGCTGAGCTTCAACCTTCCGGCTCTCATTATGTGGTTTTAAAAAAAAAAATGGTGGTTAGGGCCTACTAACGGCTTCTGCCCCTCCCTGGTGTTGTCCTCAACTAAATAAAGCTGAGCTTCAACCTTCCGGCTCTCATTATGTGGTTTTAAAAAAAAAAATGGTGGTTAGGGCCTACTAACGGCTTCTGCCCCTCCCTGGTGTTGCCCTCAACTAAATAAAGCTGAGCTTCAACCTTCTGCTCCAAATTACCATTTTGAAAAATGCAATAGGCTTTTCAGGCCTACTAAAGGTGTCTGTCTGTGTGCCCCTCCCTGGTGTTGTCCTCAACTAAATAAAGCTGAGCTTCAACCTTCCGGCTCTCATTATGTGGTTTTAAAAAAAAAAATGGTGGTTAGGGCCTACTAACGGCTTCTGCCCCTCCCTGGTGTTGCCCTCAACTAAATAAAGCTGAGCTTCAACCTTCTGCTCCAAATTACCATTTTGAAAAATGCAATAGGCTTTTCAGGCCTACTAAAGGTGTCTGTCTGTGTGCCCCTCCCTGGTGTTGTCCTCAACTAAATAAAGCTGAGCTTCAACCTTCCGGCTCTCATTATGTGGTTTTAAAAAAAAAAATGGTGGTTAGGGCCTACTAACGGCTTCTGCCCCTCCCTGGTGTTGTCCTCAACTAAATAAAGCTGAGCTTCAACCTTCCGGCTCTCATTATGTGGTTTTAAAAAAAAAAATGGTGGTTAGGGCCTACTAACGGCTTCTGCCCCTCCCTGGTGTTGCCCTCAACTAAATAAAGCTGAGCTTCAACCTTCTGCTCCAAATTACCATTTTGAAAAATGCAATAGGCTTTTCAGGCCTACAAAAGGTGTCTGTCTGTGTGCCCCTCCCTGGTGTTGTCCTCAACTAAATAAAGCTGAGCTTCAACCTTCCGGCTCTCATTATGTGGTTTTAAAAAAAAAAATGGTGGTTAGGGCCTACTAACGGCTTCTGCCCCTCCCTGGTGTTGTCCTCAACTAAATAAAGCTGAGCTTCAACCTTCCGGCTCTCATTATGTGGTTTTAAAAAAAAAAATGGTGGTTAGGGCCTACTAACGGCTTCTGCCCCTCCCTGGTGTTGTCCTCAACTAAATAAAGCTGAGCTTCAACCTTCCGGCTCTCATTATGTGGTTTAAAAAAAAAAAATGGTGGTTAGGGCCTACTAACGGCTTCTGCCCCTCCCTGGTGTTGCCCTCAACTAAATAAAGCTGAGCTTCAACCTTCTGCTCCAAATTACCATTTTGAAAAATGCAATAGGCTTTTCAGGCCTACTAAAGGTGTCTGTCTGTGTGCCCCTCCCTGGTGTTGTCCTCAACTAAATAAAGCTGAGCTTCAACCTTCCGGCTCTCATTATGTGGTTTTAAAAAAAAAAATGGTGGTTAGGGCCTACTAACGGCTTCTGCCCCTCCCTGGTGTTGCCCTCAACTAAATAAAGCTGAGCTTCAACCTTCTGCTCCAAATTACCATTTTGAAAAATGCAATAGGCTTTTCAGGCCTACTAAAGGTGTCTGTCTGTGTGCCCCTCCCTGGTGTTGTCCTCAACTAAATAAAGCTGAGCTTCAACCTTCCGGCTCTCATTATGTGGTTTTAAAAAAAAAAATGGTGGTTAGGGCCTACTAACGGCTTCTGCCCCTCCCTGGTGTTGCCCTCAACTAAATAAAGCTGAGCTTCAACCTTCTGCTCCAAATTACCATTTTGAAAAATGCAATAGGCTTTTCAGGCCTACTAAAGGTGTCTGTCTGTGTGCCCCTCCCTGGTGTTGTCCTCAACTAAATAAAGCTGAGCTTCAACCTTCCGGCTCTCATTATGTGGTTTTAAAAAAAAAAATGGTGGTTAGGGCCTACTAACGGCTTCTGCCCCTCCCTGGTGTTGCCCTCAACTAAATAAAGCTGAGCTTCAACCTTCTGCTCCAAATTACCATTTTGAAAAATGCAATAGGCTTTTCAGGCCTACTAAAGGTGTCTGTCTGTGTGCCCCTCCCTGGTGTTGTCCTCAACTAAATAAAGCTGAGCTTCAACCTTCCGGCTCTCATTATGTGGTTTTAAAAAAAAAAATGGTGGTTAGGGCCTACTAACGGCTTCTGCCCCTCCCTGGTGTTGTCCTCAACTAAATAAAGCTGAGCTTCAACCTTCCGGCTCTCATTATGTGGTTTTAAAAAAAAAAATGGTGGTTAGGGCCTACTAACGGCTTCTGCCCCTCCCTGGTGTTGCCCTCAACTAAATAAAGCTGAGCTTCAACCTTCTGCTCCAAATTACCATTTTGAAAAATGCAATAGGCTTTTCAGGCCTACAAAAGGTGTCTGTCTGTGTGCCCCTCCCTGGTGTTGTCCTCAACTAAATAAAGCTGAGCTTCAACCTTCCGGCTCTCATTATGTGGTTTTAAAAAAAAAAATGGTGGTTAGGGCCTACTAACGGCTTCTGCCCCTCCCTGGTGTTGTCCTCAACTAAATAAAGCTGAGCTTCAACCTTCCGGCTCTCATTATGTGGTTTTAAAAAAAAAAATGGTGGTTAGGGCCTACTAACGGCTTCTGCCCCTCCCTGGTGTTGTCCTCAACTAAATAAAGCTGAGCTTCAACCTTCCGGCTCTCATTAAGTGGTTTTAAAAAAAAAAAATGGTGGTTAGGGCCTACTAACGGCTTCTGCCCCTCCCTGGTGTTGCCCTCAACTAAATAAAGCTGAGCTTCAACCTTCTGCTCCAAATTACCATTTTGAAAAATGCAATAGGCTTTTCCGGCCTACTAAAGGTGTCTGTCTGTGTGCCCCTGCCTGGTGTTGCCCTCAACTAAATAAAGCTGAGCTTCAACCTTCTGCTCCAAATTACCATTTTAAAAAATGCAATAGGCTTTTCCGGCCTACTAAAGGTGTCTGCCCCTCCCTGGTGTTGTCCTCAACTGAACAAAGCTGAGCTTCCACATTCTGGCTTTCGCCCTATACTATCAGATATTAAACTGCATTTGGCCTACTAGTGTGGTTAGGCCCTTGAAACAGTGTCTGCTGCTCTTGGGTTTGCTACTCCACTGAACAAAGCAATGCCGCCTGTTTAGTCCTGTTACCAATTTTGAACTGCATGTAGCCTACTTTATTCTTTGGCCCTATATCTGTTTCCTCCTCATCCTGCCCATTGCCCAGCCACTGCTAAATGAGTCTGCTGGTACATTGACCTAGACCACTACATTCCCCTTGTACTCTACACAGCCAGAATCTGTCCCTGCTGAAAGTAAGGTTCCCCTTCCCGCATGTTATACCACCTTACACAGGGACAAAGAGGAAGGTGCAGATGAAAGTGCAGGTTCCTTCATCAGGTGGGGGGGCATACTCGTTGGCGACGTCACTGGCACAGGGCCCCTCAGAGTACGCAAAAGTGTCGCTGCTGGTGGGAGGCGCCCCCGCCATGCAAACACACCGCCGTACTTTGAGGGGCCCTGTGCCAGTGGCAATGCGAACGAGTGGGCCCCCCCCCTGCTTGCTCAGGATCACAGCACTTGCAACTTTTAAATACTTACCTTTCCCTGCAACACCGCCGTGACGTAGTCCGCATTTCCTGGGCCCACGAAAAACTTGAGCCAGCCCTACTCCCCCCACAACTTTCCCCCAATTCCCTATGCCCAACTATTATTATACAGTTAATTAAGATTGGCAAGCTTCAGAAACAAGAATGGATGTTTTTGGCATTAAAATGGGCACTGTAGGTGTTTTCCTGGCCTCCACTCACTGCCGACTATGCTTCCCCATTGACTTGCATTGGGTTTCGTGTTTCGGTCGATCCCCGACTTTTAGCGATAATCGGCCGACTGCACTCGACTCGACTCTGGACAAAATCGGGTTTCCCAAAACCCTACTCGATCTTAAAAAAATGAAAGTCGCTCAACCCTAGTTGCATGCATAGACACTTAACCACCATGCATTTTCAAGCCTGGACTAACTACCAAACGTCCCTCAAGGTTGTAGCACCCTCGGCCAATGAAGCTAGTCAGCAACGCAACATCCCTTCCGTCACTGTAAGGCCACCATTTTCTGCACCACCGGCAGTATCTGTGCAGGTTTCTTTGCCAGCCAAAAGCAGTCAGGGTCAGGGAACCACCAGTTTTGTAGTAGGAAATATTGCATCTAGGGCACCGGCGGAAACAATACCGTCTCCAACCGTCTCTCAGTCTGCCATGTACACCGGCACACCCGAAAGTTCCACGATCTCCAGCTCTCCAGTCCAGCTCACCCTACATGAGACTCTGGTTAGAAAAAGGAAGTACTTATCCTCGCATCCGCGTACACAGGGTTTTAACGCCCACATAGCTAGACTAATCTCGTTAGAGATGATGCCCTACCGGTTAGTTGAAAGCAAAGCTTTCAAAGCCCTGATGGAGTACGCTGAACCACGATACGAGCTACCCAGTCGACACTTTTTTTCCAGAAAAGCCATCCCAGCCCTGCACCAGCATGTTAAACAGCGCATCGTCCATGCACTCAGGCAATCTGTGAGTACAAAGGTGCACCTGACTACAGATGCATGGACCAGTAGGCATGGCCAGGGACGTTATGTGTCCATCACGGCACACTGGGTGAATGTGGTGGATGCAGGGTCCACAGGCGACATCAATTTAGGGACAGTTGTGCCTAGCCCACGGTCTAGGAAACAGTTGGCTGTAGGCGTTCGCACCCCCTCCTCCTCCTCCTCCTCGTCCTCCTGCAGAAGCTACAGCTCTTCCACAGAACGCAGTCTGCCAACCACTCCATCGGCAGATTACACTGTTGCACACCAGTTGTCCCATTATGGGCCAGCTACTGCCAAGCGTCAGCAGCCTGTATTGGCTATGAAGTGCTTGGGCGACAACAGACACACCGCGGAAGTTCTGTCCGAGTTCTTGCAACAAGAAACGCAGTCGTGGCTGGGCACAGTAGATCTTGAGGCAGGCAAAGTAGTGAGTGATAATGGAAGGAATTTCATGGCTGCCATCTCCCTTTCCCAACTGAAACACATTCCTTGCCTGGCTCACACCTTAAACCTGGTGGTGCAGTGCTTATTGAAAACTTATCCTGGGTTCTCCGACCTGCTCCTCAAAGTGCGTGCACTTTGCTCACATATCCGACGTTCGCCTGTACACGCCAGCCGTATGCAGACCTATCAGCGGTCTTTGAACCTTCCCCAGCATCGCCTAATCATAGACGTTGCAACAAGGTGGAACTCAACACTGCACATGCTTCAGAGACTGTGCGAACAGAGGCGTGCTGTTATTTATTTGTGGGAGGATACACGGGCAGGCAGTAGGATGGCAGACATGGAGTTGTCAGGTGTGCAGTGGTCGAAGATACAAGACATGTGTCAAGTCCTTCAGTGTTTTGAGGAATGCACATGGCTGGTTAGTGCAGACAACGCCGTAATAAGCATGAGCATCCCCCTAATGCGTCTGCTGATGCAAAGTTTGACGCACATAAAGGAGCAGGCGTCTGCACCAGAGGAAGAGGAAAGCCTTGATGACAGTCAGCCATTGTCTGGTCAGGGCAGTGTACAGGACGAGGTAGCGGGCGAAGAGGAGGTGGAGGACGAGGAGGATGATGGGGATGAGTATATTTTTAATGCCGAACCTTTCCCGGGGGCACAGGAAATTGGTTGCGTGTCACGGCCGGGTTCTGGTTTTTTGAGGGACACAAGTGACGTAGATTTGCCTGCAACTGCCCCTCAACCAATCACAACCGGAGATTTGACAACTGGAACTTTGGCCCACATGGCGGATTATGCCTTACGTATCCTAAAAAGGGACACACGCATTACGAAAATGATGAACGATGACGATTACTGGTTGGCCTGCCTCCTTGATCCACGCTATAAAGGCAAATTGCAAAATATTATGCCACATGAGAACTTGGAACTAATATTAGCAACCAAACAATCAACTCTTGTTGACCGTTTGCTTCAGGCATTCCCAGCACACAGCGCACGTGATCGTTCTCACACGAGCTCCAGGGGGCAGCAGACTAGGAGTGTTAGGGGTGCACACATCAGAAGTGGCGTTGGACAGAGGGGTTTTCTGACCAGGTTGTGGAGTGATTTTGCTATGACCGCAGACAGGACAGGTACTGCTGCATCAATTGAAAGTGACAGGAGACAACATTTGTCCAGTATGGTTACTAACTATTTTTCATCCCTTATCGATGTTCTCCCTCAACCGTCATTCCCATTTGATTACTGGGCCTCCAAATTAGACACCTGGCCAGAATTGGCAGAATATGCATTGCAGGAGCTTGCTTGCCCGGCAGCAAGTGTCCTATCAGAAAGAGTATTCAGTGCTGCAGGTTCAATATTAACCCCTTTCTGTCATTAGACGTACTATTCCGTCCATGTGGGGTGGGCCCTACTTCCCAAGGACGGAATAGTACGTCATGCCCTTTAATGCGACACTGCGACTTAAGTCGCAGTGATCGCATTAAAATTCCGACGCCATCTTACCTGGAGGAAGATGGTGTCGGCATCCTAAGGCCTGTCGCCGCCCCCCCGGCCTCCCGATCGCTGTGATTGGCTGCTCAATTCTGAGCAGCCAATCGCAGCCTTTCTCATTGTTTCAGCCAATCAATTTGGCTGAAACAGTGAGGTCCCAGGCTAGGATCGAGTACCGATGTACTCGATCCTAGGCCGGTGCCTGGCAACGCCAGGCATCGGCTAAAACCCCCCGGATTGGCGCGATCGACGATCACATCGATCGCGCCAATCGCAGGGCACAGCGGCGGTGTTACCGCGCTGTGCCCTGCCTGTACATGCGCGCTCTGCAGCTCCGGAGCCCCTGCCATGGCTCCGGATCCCCTTCCACTCTGATTGGCGCGATCGATGTGATCGTCGATCGCGCCAATCACATGTGATCGTCGATCGCGGCCTTTCTCTCACGCGCTCCACAGCCCCCTCTGCCCTGGCTCCTGTTCCGGATCCTCCAGCTCTGATTGGCGCGATCGACGATCACATCGATCGCGCCAATCAGAGCTGGAGGACACAGCAGCGGTGTGATCGCGCTGTGCCCTGATGGTGACCTGCCGGTCACCTGCCGGTCACCTGCTGGTGACCTGCCGGTGACCTGCCTATGATCGGAGCTGTGAGCTCCGATCATAGGCCGGTGCCTAGCAACACCGGCGTCACCAGGGCCCTCTCTGATTGGTGGGATCGATGTGATCATCGATCCCACCAATCACAGGTCACAGCAGCGGTGTGACCGCTCTGTGACCTGTCTCACCTGCCCCTGACCTGTGTAACTGCTCTGAAGGAATCCTCACACTTGGTGAGGATTCCTTCAGAGCGGTCACGCTTGAGAGATCCCCTCCTGTGCTGAGACTTGTGGTGCCACAGTAGCCTGTGACACCACAATTCTTGCGAAAGAAAGAAGAGAGAAGAAAGAAGAGAGAAGAAAGAAGAGAGACTACAAACCGTAAGTGTTGATACCCCGATCCCGGCCCGATCTCTCTTCATCCCCCCCTCCATCCCCCCTTGCCCCATCCCCCCTCATCCCCCCCTCATCCCCCCTTGCCCCATCCCCCCCGCCCCACCTTGCGCCGTATCCGTGCCCAAATTTAGCAGCCGCCGAGCGTTGATTGGTGACGCAGTTCACCTATCAACACTCGTGCTCGCTTTTTTTCACCCCCTTAGCGCCGTCGAGCGTTGATTGGTGACGCAGTTCACCTATCAACACTCGTGCTCACTTTTTTTTACCCCATCCCCGTGCGCTCCCCCAGCCGCTGCGTCTAATCTCTGCCTTCCCTTTTTTTTTTCCCCCCATCCCCGTGCGCTCCCACAGCCACTGCGTCTAATCCGTGCCTTTCCTTTTTTTTCCCAGCCCCTTGCGCTCCCCCAGCTGCCGCGTCTAATCCGTGCCTTTTCTTTTTTTTTTTTTCCCCAGCCCCTTGCGCTCCCCCAGCCGCTGCGTCTAATCCGTGCCTTTTCTTTTTTTTTTTTCCCCATCCCCTTGCGCTCCCCAAGCCGCCGCGTCTAATCTCTGCCTTCCCTTTTCTTTTTTTTTTTTTCCCCATCCCCTTGCGCTCCCCAAGCCGCCGCGTCTAATCTCTGCCTTCCCTTTTCTTTTTTTTTTTTTTCCCCATCCCCTTGCGCTCCCCCAGCCGCTGCGTCTAATCCGTGCCTTCTTTTTTTTTTTTTTCCCCATCCCCTTGCGCTCCCCAAGCCGCCGCGTCTAATCTCTGCCTTCCCTTTTCTTTTTTTTTTTTTCCCCATCCCCTTGCGCTCCCCCAGCCGCTGCGTCTAATCCGTGCCTTTTCTTTTTTTTTTTTTCCCCATCCCCTTGCGCTCCCCAAGCCGCCGCGTCTAATCTCTGCCTTCCCTTTTCTTTTTTTTTTTTTCCCCATCCCCTTGCGCTCCCCCAGCCGCTGCGTCTAATCCGTGCCTTTTCTTTTTTTTTTTTTCCCCATCCCCTTGCGCTCCCCAAGCCGCCGCGTCTAATCTCTGCCTTCCCTTTTCTTTTTTTTTTTTTTCCCCATCCCCTTGCGCTCCCCAAGCCGCCGCGTCTAATCTCTGCCTTCCCTTTTCTTTTTTTTCTTTTTTCCCCATCCCCTTGCGCTCCCCCAGCCGCTGCGTCTAATCCGTGCCTTCTTTTTTTTTTTTTTCCCCATCCCCTTGCGCTCCCCAAGCCGCCGCGTCTAATCTCTGCCTTCCCTTTTCTTTTTTTTTTTTTCCCCATCCCCTTGCGCTCCCCCAGCCGCTGCGTCTAATCCGTGCCTTTTCTTTTTTTTTTTTTCCCCATCCCCTTGCGCTCCCCAAGCCGCCGCGTCTAATCTCTGCCTTCCCTTTTCTTTTTTTTTTTTTCCCCCATCCCCTTGCGCTCCCCAAGCCGCCGCGTCTAATCTCTGCCTTCCCTTTTCTTTTTTTTTTTTTTCCCCATCCCCTTGCGCTCCCCCAGCCGCTGCGTCTAATCCGTGCCTTTTCTTTTTTTTTTTTCCCCATCCCCTTGCGCTCCCCAAGCCGCCGCGTCTAATCTCCGCCTTCCCTTTTGACATCCCCATTCGCACACCCAGCAGCCGCCGAACTCTGATAAGTGACACGGTTCACTTATCAGAGCTCTCGTGCCTGGCTTTTTTTCCACATCCCCGTTCGCACACCCAGCAGGCGCCGAAATTTGATAAGTGACGCGGTTCACTTATCAGAGCTAGGGCCTGCTGTTTTAGAATTTTCCTTTCACAGGTATTTTTTTCTCCCCATTTGCTTTTTTTTTTCCTTTAGCTTTTTCTTTTCAGAATAGTTTGCACCAAACACTATCCCCCCACACGTACACATAGTACCAATAAAGTACACAAAAGCACCATACTCACACAAAAAAATGTCCCGCTCGTCCCGTTCGTCCCAACAGCGCTATTCAGCGGAGGAGGCATATGCTTTCCTTGCCTCCGACACTGATAGCGAGGGAGAGGATCCCACTTTTCTTTATTTTTCTGATTCTTCCTCATCCTCTTCCTCATCCTCTTCCTCATCCTCTTCCTCATCCTCTTCCCCCTCCTCATCTTCCTCCTCCGGCCCTGCGGAACCGCCACGCAGACGCCGCAGGACAGAAGCAGTGCCCATCATTCATGAAGATGAAGATGAGGCAGGGCCCACTCCTGAAGATGAACCAGCGCGCCCCTCTTCGGACCCCGTATGGACCTCGCCCCCCGAAAATTACGAGCCACTGATTCCTGATTTTGTGGCAGAATCAGGAATCAGGTTTGACACCACCGGCCTCACAGAAATAGACTTTTTCAAAGTCTTTTTCTCTGAGGATTTTGTTAACCTCATGGTGGAGCAAACTAATTTGTACGCTCATCAATTTTTGGAGCAAAACACTGGTTCATCATATTCTAACTGGTCTCCTGTAGACGCAGTTGAAATGATGCAGTTTTGGGGCCTGATGCTTCATATGGGGCTCCTGAAGAAGCCAGAAATTCGGCAATATTGGAGCGTTGATATTTTATACAACACTCCAGTGTTCCGAATGGTCATGGCCCGAACGCGTTTTGAGGTCATCCACAAATTCCTGCATTATTCCGATAATGCACAGTGTCCCGCACGAGATGACCCCAACTTTGACCGTCTGTTCAAAGTTCGTCCGGTCATCGAACACTTCAACAAAAAGTTTGGTGAAGTGTACGTGCCCAAAAGGGACATCTGCGTGGATGAGTCCTTGGTTCATTTTAAGGGGCGGCTCAGATTCCGTCAATACCTGCCCAGCAAGAGGGCCAGGTACGGAATCAAACTCTACAAGCTGTGTGAGAGTACCTCAGGGTACACCTACAGCTTTAGAGTCTACGAAGGGAAGGACACCAGGATTGAACCGCCTGAGTGTCCCCCTGTCATGGGCGTGAGTGGGAAAATAGTGTGGGATTTGGTGCACCCACTGTTGGATAAAGGTTATCACCTCTACACTGATAACTTTTATACCAGCGTCCCACTCTACAAATCCCTCTCTGCGCGAGGTACCGCAGCCTGCGGTACTGTCCGCAAAAATCAGAGAGGCCTCCCAAAGACGCTACTTGGGCAGATGCTCAGAAAAGGTGAGAGTAGAGCCCAATGTAGCGACCACCTGCTGGTGGTCAAGTACAAGGACAAGAGGGATGTCCTTCTCTTGACCACCATACACGGTGATGGCAGTGCCCTCAGCACTGTACGGGGTACCTCTACACAGGTCAGCAAACCTGACTGTGTACAGGGGTACAACAAAAACATGGGGGGCGTTGATCTCTCTGATCAACTCCTCCAACCGTACAGTGCTCTGAGAAAGGCCAAGGTGTGGTACAAAAAGCTGTCCGTGTACATCGTACAAATGGCAATGCTAAACGCTTTCCTGCTGTCACGATGTGCACGCCACACCGATACGTCGTACCTTCAGTTCCAGGAGGTAGTGGTTAAGGCCCTGATATTTGGCACGAGGGAAGGAGCGGGCCCCAGTACTTCCGGAACTGAAGGTGCTCGTATCGTACCAGGTCAGCATTTTCCGGGGGAGGTCCCGCAAACTGCAAAAAGAGGTAAGTCGCAAAAAAGGTGCCGAGTGTGTTACAAAAGGGGAATACGCAAGGACACCATTTATCAATGCGACACCTGCCCCGAAAAACCTGGCCTGTGTATGAAGGATTGCTTCAAATTGTACCACACCTCCATGCACTACTAATTTACTTTACAGGAAACAGTAGATTAGTTCCAAAAGGGGGCACATCTATGTAAGTTCATTGGGGGTCTAGTTTACAAAATGTCACTTGTGGGTTTTTTTTTTACTGTTTGGGCACATCAGGGGCTCTGCAAACGGAAGATGACGCCTGCAGACCATTCCATCAAAGTCTGCTTTCCAAAACGTCACCACATCCCTTCCGAAGCCCGACGTGTGCCCAAACAGTATTTTTTCCCACATGTGGGGTATCCGCTTTCTCAGGACAAATTGGACAACAACTTTTGGGGTCCAATTTCTCTTGTTACACTTGGGAAAATTAAAAATTGGGGACTAAATGTTCATTTTTGTAAGAAAAAATAGGATTTTTTATTTTCACGCCCGGGCATTATAAATTTAAGTGAAACACTTGGGGGTTCCAAATTCTCACCACACACCTAGATAAGTTCCCAATTAGGTCTAGTTTCCAAAATGGGGTCATTTGTGGGGGATTTCTACTGTTCAGGCACATCAGGGGCTCTGCAAACAGAACATGATGCCCGCAGACCATTCCATCAAAGTCTGCTTTTCAAAACGTCACTACTTCCCTTCCGAGCCCTGAAGTGTACCCAAACAGTATTTTTTCCCACATGTGGGGTATCAGCGTTCTCAGGACAAATTGGACAACAACTGTTGGGGTCCAATTTCTCCTGTTACACTTGGGAAAATTAAAAATTGGGGACTAAATGATCATTTTTGTGGGAAAAAATAGGATATTTTTTTTTTCACGCCTGGGCGTTATAAACTTTTGTGAAGCACTTGGGGGATAAAAGTGCTCACAACACACCTAGATAAGTTCCCAATTAGGTCTCGTTTCCAAAATGGGGTCACCTGCGGGGGATTTCTACTGTTCAGGCACATCAGGGGCTCTGCAAACGGAGCATGATGCCCGCAGACCATTCCATCAAAGTCTGCTTTTCAAAACGTCACTACTTCCCTTCCGAGCCCTGAAGTGTACCCAAATAGTAGTTTTCTCCCACATGTGGGGTATCAGCGTACTCAGGACAAATTGGACAACAACTTTTGGGTCCAATTTCTCTTGCTACCCTTGAGAAAATAAAAAATTGGGGACTAAACGATCATGTTTGTGGAAAAAATAGGATTTTTTTTTTTTCACGCCCGGGCGTTATAAACATTTGTGAAGCACTTGGGGGATAAAAGTGCTCACAACACATCTAGATAAGTTCCTTAGGGGGTCTAGTTTCCAAAATGGGGTCACTTGAGGGGGTTTTCCACTGTTTAGGCACATCAGGGGCTCGCCAAACGCGACATGGCGTCCGATCTCAATTCCAGCCAATTTTAGATTGAAAATGTCAAATGGTGCTCCTTTCCTTCTGAGCCCTGCCATGCGCCCAAACAGTGGTTTACCCCCACATATGGGGTATCAGCATACTCAGGACAAATTGGACAACAACTTTTGGGGTCCAATTTCTCTTGCTACCCTTGAGAAAATAAAAAATTGGGGACTAAACGATCATGTTTGTGGAAAAAATAGGATTTTTTTTTTCACGCCCGGGCGTTATAAACATTTGTGAAGCACTTGGGGGATAAAAGTGCTCACAACACATCTAGATAAGTTCCTTAGGGGGTCTAGTTTCCAAAATGGGGTCACTTGAGGGGGTTTTCCACTGTTTAGGCACATCAGGGGCTCGCCAAACGCGACATGGCGTCCGATCTCAATTCCAGCCAATTTTAGATTGAAAATGTCAAATGGTGCTCCTTTCCTTCTGAGCCCTGCCATGCGCCCAAACAGTGGTTTACCCCCACATATGGGGTATCAGCGTACTCAGGACAAATTGGACAACAACTTTTGGGGTCCAATTTCTCTTGCTACCCTTGAGAAAATAAAAAATTGGGGACTAAACGATCATGTTTGTGGAAAAAATAGGATTTTTTTTTTTCACGCCCGGGCGTTATAAACATTTGTGAAGCACTTGGGGGATAAAAGTGCTCACAACACATCTAGATAAGTTCCTTAGGGGGTCTAGTTTCCAAAATGGGGTCACTTGTGGGGGGTTTCCACTGTTTAGGCACATCAGGGGCTCGCCAAACGCGACATGGCGTCCGATCTCAATTCCAGCCAATTTTAGATTGAAAATGTCAAATGGTGCTCCTTTCCTTCTGAGCCCTGCCATGCGCCCAAACAGTGGTTTACCCCCACATATGGGGTATCAGCGTACTCAGGACAAATTGGACAACAACTTTTGGGGTCCAATTTCTCTTGCTACCCTTGAGAAAATAAAAAATTGGGGACTAAACGATCATGTTTGTGGAAAAAATAGGATTTTTTTTTTTCACGCCCGGGCGTTATAAACATTTGTGAAGCACTTGGGGGATAAAAGTGCTCACAACACATCTAGATAAGTTCCTTAGGGGGTCTAGTTTCCAAAATGGGGTCACTTGTGGGGGGTTTCCACTGTTTAGGCACATCAGGGGCTCGCCAAACGCGACATGGCGTCCGATCTCAATTCCAGCCAATTTTAGATTGAAAATGTCAAATGGTGCTCCTTTCCTTCTGAGCCCTGCCATGCGCCCAAACAGTGGTTTACCCCCACATATGGGGTATCAGCGTACTCAGGACAAATTGGACAACAACTTTTGGGGTCCAATTTCTCTTGCTACCCTTGAGAAAATAAAAAATTGGGGACTAAACGATCATGTTTGTGGAAAAAATAGGATTTTTTTTTTTTCACGCCCGGGCGTTATAAACATTTGTGAAGCACTTGGGGGATAAAAGTGCTCACAACACATCTAGATAAGTTCCTTAGGGGGTCTAGTTTCCAAAATGGGGTCACTTGTGGGGGTTTTCCACTGTTTAGGCACATCAGGGGCTCGCCAAACACGACATGGCGTCCGATCTCAATTCCAGCCAATTTTAGATTGAAAATGTCAAATGGTGCTCCTTTCCTTCTGAGCCCTGCCATGCGCCCAAAAAGTGGTTTACCCCCATATATGGGGTATCAGCATACTCAGGACAAATTGGACAACAACTTTTGAGGTCCATTTCCTTTTTTTACCCTTGGGAAATTAAAAAAAATATTGCTGAAAAATCATTTTTGTGACTAAAAAGTTAAATGTTCATTTTTTCCTTCCATGTTGCTTCTGCTGCTGTGAAACACCTGAAGGGTTAATGAACTTCTTGAATGTGGTTTTGAGCACCTTGAGTGGTGCAGTTTTCAGAATGGTGTCACTTTTGGGTATTTTCTGCCATATAGACCCCTCAAAGTGACTTCAAATGTGAGGTGGTCCCTAAAAAAAATGGTTTTGTAAATTTTGTTGTAAAAATGAGAAATTGCTGGTCAACTTTTAACCCTTATAACTTCCTAGAAAAAAAAAAATTTGTTTCCAAAATTGTGCTGATGTAAAGTAGACATGTGGGAAATGTTATTTAGTAACTATTTTGTGTCACATAAATCTCTGGTTTAACAGAATAAACATTAAAAATTTGAAAATTGCAAAATTTTCAAAATTTTCGCCAAATTTCCATTTTTTTCACAAATAAACGCAAGATATATCGAATAAATTTTACCACTATCATGAAGTACAATATGTCACGAGAAAACAATGTCAGAATCGCCAAGATCCGTTGAAGCGTTTCGGAGTTATAACCTCATAAAGGGACAGTGGTCAGAAATGTAAAAATTGGCCCGGTCATTAACGTGCAAACCACCCTTGGGGGTGAAGGGGTTAACCGAAAAAAGGACTCGTCTGGCTACCCAAAATGTTGACGATCTAACATTCATTAAAATGAACCACAACTGGATTTCGAAATCTTTTGCCCCACCTTGCCTGGCCGACACCTAGCTTTCCTATGAAAGGCTCTTGCCTGTGAATTACTTTTCTAATGTCTAATTTGCTGCAGCTGATTGTACAGCATACGACATGTTTACACCTCCCTAAATGGCCAAACTCCCCACACGGGGCCGTGGTATCGCGACTTGGCGCAAGCACCCGTGAGACTGCTGTTTGTCTGAAGAGGTGGGTGTGCTCGCTTTTGGTTGACGGCATTGCTACTGGGTCCCTCATAGTACAATGTAGTGTCTCTGGCGGTGGTGGTGCGCACCCAACGTCAGACACACCGTTGTAACATGAGGGGCCCTGGGGCGGTCCCGCCGGCCTCTAGAGAGTTCCCCCCTACCCCAGCTCAAAATGTGCTCTACCACATGCAAAATTATGTCGCACAGCTCCACCAATCTTTAGTCTATTCGCTGACATCATTCAATGTCTGGCACTGACAATACACATTTGTAGACATCTATGATGCAACTTAAAGTAGTCTGTGTCTGTGTCCTATATTGGCACCATTAAATAGTTACTGCCAAATTACTATGTCAGAAACTCAGCAGATGAGCCCACCCCTGTACCTAAGTATGCCACCTTTTTTTTTGTTTTGGTTGTTTTGCGAGACATTAACATCTATTTATATTTTGGGAGTACTGGGACAGACACTCCTTGCACTACTCCTCCACTCACCACCAAGCTGCCCGTGTATCCATGTAACCGCTGTAAAACTGCCATGAGCCTATTGTTTGTTATTTTAGGCCTTTGAAGCCTGTCTGCGGTCCCTCCTTCCACTAGTCCTCCACTGACCAGACCACTGCTGCCCGTGTACCCCTGGAACCAATTATAAAGTGCCTACAGCCAGCCCATTTTTTTATGTTAGGCCTTTGAAGCCTGTCTGCGGTCCCTCCTTCCACTAGTCCTCCACTGACCAGACCACTGCTGCCCGTGTACCCCTGGAACCAATTATAAAGTGCCTACAGCCAGCCCATTTTTTTATGTTAGGCCTTTGAAGCCTGTCTGCGGTCCCTCCTTCCACTAGTCCTCCACTGGCCAGACCACTGCTGCCCGTGTACCCCTGGAACCAATTATAAAGTGCCTACAGCCAGCCCATTTTTTTATGTTAGGCCTTTGAAGCCTGTCTGCGGTCCCTCCTTCCACTAGTCCTCCACTGGCCAGACCACTGCTGCCCGTGTACCCCTGGAACCAATTATAAAGTGCCTACAGCCAGCCCATTTTTTTATGTTAGGCCTTTGAAGCCTGTCTGCGGTCCCTCCTTCCACTAGTCCTCCACTGACCAGACCACTGCTGCCCGTGTACCCCTGGAACCAATTATAAAGTGCCTACAGCCAGCCCATTTTTTTATGTTAGGCCTTTGAAGCCTGTCTGCGGTCCCTCCTTCCACTAGTCCTCCACTGACCAGACCACTGCTGCCCGTGTACCCCTGGAACCAATTATAAAGTGCCTACAGCCAGCCCATTTTTTTATGTTAGGCCTTTGAAGCCTGTCTGCGGTCCCTCCTTCCACTAGTCCTCCACTGACCAGACCACTGCTGCCCGTGTACCCCTGGAACCAATTATAAAGTGCCTACAGCCAGCCCATTTTTTTATGTTAGGCCTTTGAAGCCTGTCTGCGGTCCCTCCTTCCACTAGTCCTCCACTGGCCAGACCACTGCTGCCCGTGTACCCCTGGAACCAATTATAAAGTGCCTACAGCCAGCCCATTTTTTTATGTTAGGCCTTTGAAGCCTGTCTGCGGTCCCTCCTTCCACTAGTCCTCCACTGGCCAGACCACTGCTGCCCGTGTACCCCTGGAACCAATTATAAAGTGCCTACAGCCAGCCCATTTTTTTATGTTAGGCCTTTGAAGCCTGTCTGCGGTCCCTCCTTCCACTAGTCCTCCACTGACCAGACCACTGCTGCCCGTGTACCCCTGGAACCAATTATAAAGTGCCTACAGCCAGCCCATTTTTTTATGTTAGGCCTTTGAAGCCTGTCTGCGGTCCCTCCTTCCACTAGTCCTCCACTGGCCAGACCACTGCTGCCCGTGTACCCCTGGAACCAATTATAAAGTGCCTACAGCCAGCCCATTTTTTTATGTTAGGCCTTTGAAGCCTGTCTGCGGTCCCTCCTTCCACTAGTCCTCCACTGGCCAGACCACTGCTGCCCGTGTACCCCTGGAACCAATTATAAAGTGCCTACAGCCAGCCCATTTTTTTATGTTAGGCCTTTGAAGCCTGTCTGCGGTCCCTCCTTCCACTAGTCCTCCACTGGCCAGACCACTGCTGCCCGTGTACCCCTGGAACCAATTATAAAGTGCCTACAGCCAGCCCATTTTCTTATGTTAGGCCTTTGAAGCCTGTCTGCGGTCCCTACTTTAAATACTCCTCCACTCACCACCAAGCTGCCTGCCCGTCTATCCATGTAACCGCTGTAAAACTGCAATGAGCCTATTGTTTGTTATTTTAGGCCTTTGATAGCCTGTCTGCGGCCCCTACTTGCAATACTCCTCCACTGACCACAATGCTGCCTGGAGTGCCTGCCTGTGTATCCATGTAACCGATGTAAAACTGCCATGACTGCCTACTGTTTGTTATTTTAGGCCTTTGATAGCCTGTCTGCGGCCCCTACTTGCAATACTCCTCCACTGACCACAATGCTGCCTGGATTGCCTGCCTGTGTATCCATGTAACCGATGTAAAACTGCCATGACTGCCTACTGTTTGTTATTTTAGGCCTTTGATAGCCTGTCTGCGGCCCCTACTTGCAATACTCCTCCACTGACCACAATGCTGCCTGGAGTGCCTGCCTGTGTATCCATGTAACCGATGTAAAACTGCCATGAGTGCCTACTGTTTGGTATTTTAGGCCTTTGATAGCCTGTCTGCAGCCCCTACTTGCAATACTCCTCCACTGACCACACTAATGCTGCCCGTGTACCCCTGGAACCTATTTAAAAGTTCATAGAGCCTAGTTATATATTTTATTTACTATTAATAAGGCCATGATGGACTACGCTGTACCACGCTACAAGCTAACCAGTCGACACTTCTTTTGCGAGAAAAGCCATCCCAACCCTCCACCAGCATGTAGAAGACCGCATTGTCCATGCACTCTGGCAATCTGTGAGTACAAAGGTGCACCTGACAACAGACGCATGGACCTGTAGGCATGGCCACGGAAGATTACGTGTCCATTACGGCGCAATGGGTTAATGTGTTGGATGCATGGTCCACAGGGGACAGCCTACTAAGTCTGTCTGCAGTCCCTAATTCAAATTGTCCTCCACTGTCTAAATCGGAGCTTCCACCTTCTGGCTTTCGGCCTATAGTATCAGAAATTAAACTGCATTTGGCCTTCAACTTTGGTTAGGGCCTACTAACGGCTTCTGCCCCTCCCTGGTGTTGCCCTCAACTAAATAAAGCTGAGCTTCAACCTTCTGCTCCAAATTACCATTTTAAAAAATGCAATAGGCTTTTCCGGCCTACTAAAGGTGTCTGTCTGTGTGCCCCTGCCTGGTGTTGTCCTCAACTAAATAAAGCTGAGCTTCAACCTTCTGCTCCAAATTACCATTTTAAAAAATGCAATAGGCTTTTCCGGCCTACTAAAGGTGTCTGTCTGTGTGCCCCTGCCTGGTGTTGTCCTCAACTAAATAAAGCTGAGCTTCAACCTTCTGCTCCAAATTACCATTTTAAAAAATGCAATAGGCTTTTCCGGCCTACTAAAGGTGTCTGTCTGTGTGCCCCTGCCTGGTGTTGTCCTCAACTGAATAAAGCTGAGCTTCAACCTTCCGGCTCTCATTAAGTGGTTTTTAAAAAACAAAATGGTGGTTAGGGCCTACTAACGGCTTCTGCCCCTCCCTGGTGTTGCCCTCAACTAAATAAAGCTGAGCTTCAACCTTCTGCTCCAAATTACCATTTTAAAAAATGCAATAGGCTTTTCCGGCCTACTAAAGGTGTCTGTCTGTGTGCCCCTGCCTGGTGTTGTCCTCAACTGAATAAAGCTGAGCTTCAACCTTCCGGCTCTCATTAAGTGGTTTTTAAAAAACAAAATGGTGGTTAGGGCCTACTAACGGCTTCTGCCCCTCCCTGGTGTTGCCCTCAACTAAATAAAGCTGAGCTTCAACCTTCTGCTCCAAATTACCATTTTAAAAAATGCAATAGGCTTTTCCGGCCTACTAAAGGTGTCTGTCTGTGTGCCCCTGCCTGGTGTTGTCCTCAACTGAATAAAGCTGAGCTTCAACCTTCCGGCTCTCATTAAGTGATTTTTAAAAAACAAAATGGTGGTTAGGGCCTACTAACGGCTTCTGCCCCTCCCTGGTGTTGCCCTCAACTAAATAAAGCTGAGCTTCAACCTTCTGCTCCAAATTACCATTTTAAAAAATGCAATAGGCTTTTCCGGCCTACTAAAGGTGTCTGTCTGTGTGCCCCTGCCTGGTGTTGTCCTCAACTGAATAAAGCTGAGCTTCAACCTTCCGGCTCTCATTAAGTGGTTTTTAAAAAACAAAATGGTGGTTAGGGCCTACTAACGGCTTCTGCCCCTCCCTGGTGTTGCCCTCAACTAAATAAAGCTGAGCTTCAACCTTCTGCTCCAAATTACCATTTTAAAAAATGCAATAGGCTTTTCCGGCCTACTAAAGGTGTCTGTCTGTGTGCCCCTGCCTGGTGTTGTCCTCAACTAAATAAAGCTGAGCTTCAACCTTCTGCTCCAAATTACCATTTTAAAAAATGCAATAGGCTTTTCCGGCCTACTAAAGGTGTCTGTCTGTGTGCCCCTGCCTGGTGTTGCCCTCAACTAAATAAAGCTGAGCTTCAACCTTCTGCTCCAAATTACCATTTTAAAAAATGCAATAGGCTTTTCCGGCCTACTAAAGGTGTCTGTCTGTGTGCCCCTGCCTGGTGTTGTCCTCAACTGAATAAAGCTGAGCTTCAACCTTCCGGCTCTCATTAAGTGGTTTTTAAAAAACAAAATGGTGGTTAGGGCCTACTAACGGCTTCTGCCCCTCCCTGGTGTTGCCCTCAACTAAATAAAGCTGAGCTTCAACCTTCTGCTCCAAATTACCATTTTAAAAAATGCAATAGGCTTTTCCGGCCTACTAAAGGTGTCTGTCTGTGTGCCCCTGCCTGGTGTTGTCCTCAACTAAATAAAGCTGAGCTTCAACCTTCTGCTCCAAATTACCATTTTAAAAAATGCAATAGGCTTTTCCGGCCTACTAAAGGTGTCTGTCTGTGTGCCCCTGCCTGGTGTTGTCCTCAACTAAATAAAGCTGAGCTTCAACCTTCTGCTCCAAATTACCATTTTAAAAAATGCAATAGGCTTTTCCGGCCTACTAAAGGTGTCTGCCCCTCCCTGGTGTTGTCCTCAACTGAACAAAGCTGAGCTTCCACATTCTGGCTTTCGCCCTATACTATCAGATATTAAACTGCATTTGGCCTACTAGTGTGGTTAGGCCCTTGAAACAGTGTCTGCTGCTCTTGGGTTTGCTACTCCACTGAACAAAGCAATGCCGCCTGTTTAGTCCTGTTACCAATTTTGAACTGCATTTAGCCTACTTTATTCTTTGGCCCTATATCTGTTTCCTCCTCATCCTGCCCATTGCCCAGCCACTGCTAAATGAGTCTGCTGGTACATTGACCTAGACCACTACATTCCCCTTGTACTCTACACAGCCAGAATCTGACCCTGCTGAAAGTAAGGTTCCCCTTCCCGCATGTTATACCACCTTACACAGGGACAAAGAGGAAGGTGCAGATGAAAGTGCAGGTTCCTTCATCAGGTGGGGGGGCATACTCGTTGGCGACGTCACTGGCACAGGGCCCCTCAGAGTACGCAAAAGTGTCGCTGCTGGTGGGAGGCGCCCCCGCCATGCAAACACACCGCCGTACTTTGAGGGGCCCTGTGCCAGTGCCAATGCGAACGAGTGGGCCCCCCCCTGCTTGCTCAGGATCACAGCACTTGCAACTTTTAAATACTTACCTTTCCCTGCAACACCGCCGTGACGTAGTCCGCATTTCCTGGGCCCACGAAAAACTTGAGCCAGCCCTACTCCCCCCACAACTTTCCCCCAATTCCCTATGCCCAACTATTATTATACAGTTAATTAAGATTGGCAAGCTTCAGAAACAAGAATGGATGTTTTTGGCATTAAAATGGGCACTGTAGGTGTTTTCCTGGCCTCCACTCACTGCCGACTATGCTTCCCCATTGACTTGCATTGGGTTTCGTGTTTCGGTCGATCCCCGACTTTTAGCGATAATCGGCCGACTGCACTCGACTCGACTCTGGACAAAATCGGGTTTCCCAAAACCCTACTCGATCTTAAAAAAATGAAAGTCGCTCAACCCTAATGTTGAACACTGTGTTCCTGATTTCTTCATCTACCCCTCCCTACCTGTTCTAGCTTTATTTTAAATGTATTTTGCTAGTGTTTCTCTGCTATGGATTTCAAGCTGTGCAGCATTAATTGACCTTCTTAATCCTTGTTTACTTTCTGGCATGTACAGTACACTGCAGATCTGTTAATGAGAATAGCCTTATTCAGTGCCTTTATAAAATAATTACATAGTGTGCTCATCATATTTTAATTCCTTTAACTTGTTATCTCAGAAATGTAAAATTAGCATGTACAATTCAAAACAGATAGATTTGAAAAATAAAAATCTCAACAATTATTTCTTGGCAAATGATTTTTTAATCCATTTGATATAGACTTTTTTATATTTGATGACACATTACTCATGACAAGTAGGATTATGTAAACTTTTTCTGTTGTTTATATTTTGTTATCAATGCAGGATTTTTTCTTTTTCAAAACAAAATGGTATAGCATGTTCTGGCATTATTTCTTCACAGGGTTTTTGGGATGTAAAAATAAGAGCTTTCAAAGGGGTTGGCTGAGCATATGATATTAATGACTAAAAATGAGTAAAATGGTTTGAGGCAAATCTGAAATTTAGAAAAACTGGATTCCCAAATCCAAATTGCAACACTCAAATCCTGCAAAATGGTGATCATTCAGCTTCTATTTTCCTGATCTGCAGTAACGGCATAGAAAGGGGTGAAGAAAAAAAATACTCACTACTCCCAGCGCAGGGTACAAACAGGTGAATGTGAACACAAAAACACATGCAAAAGTTACAAAATAAAGAACTTGTATAAATAAAAAACATGTATTATAAAGATTTACATTTGACAGCAGCAATTAGTGGTATAGAATAAAATTAGATCTTTCATTTAAACCTGCAGGGTGGGAGGTAGTAAGCAATAGTATCCAATACCTTTCCCGATTCAACCTAATAGCACAAAAAGAAAAGTGAGTGAGATTACCTGAAAGAGTCTGATGGAAATGCTTAAGTGGAATTACAATGAATGAATTGCTTCAAGTTATAAACACTATTATAAATGTGATTACAAATGTCCTAAGTTTTAACTTCATATTTACAACATATACATTTCTGTGCTCCACATTTATTAAAAACATTATAATTAAGCCATGCAGAAGTACGATTTTATTTCTGATCCATCTCGGAGACAAAATGTGAGGGCTCTCCTAATAGAAAAACCACATTCATTACGAACAATAGAATGAAGTTTGTCGTCCAATGAAACAACTTGGAAATTCCTATTAATGATTTTTTTTAATTTGTGAGAATTCTTTGCTAGATGTGATAATAAAATAAGGCCTATTAATGTATGCAGAAGGGTGAGGGTTATATTGTAACTTACAAAACCTTTCCATTTTTATTCTTCATTACATTTTTCGCATAGGTTAATATCTATTCTGGATATTGTCTATCCCTCAGCCTGGAACAAATGGCATCTTCCTCCTTATTATAGTTGTCAATGGTACAGTTTTTAAGGGATCAGAGCAGTTTCCCAGTGGGAATTCCTTTAATGTTGTCTTTAGAATTAAATTTACTAGAATTTAATAAAGGATTTCCCACAATTTTTTGTGATAAGTACACTTTTCAATTCTGTTAGATATGAGGTTTGATGTTAACAATAAATCCAAAGGGGATATAGTTTTGTTGTCAATTGTGAATGAATATAAGATTATACACATTGTTATTTAAATACTTCATGAAGTGGTGTACGGCTGCCTTCATCTCAGAATTATTGAGAATGTAGTCATCCATATAACAGACATACCACATCACGTTAGAAAAAAAGGTTAGATGTCAAAAAAATACATTCCTCCTCCTAAATGGCAACAAAAATATTAGTGAAAGAAAGAAAATGTTTAGCACTAAAGATGGGCAAAATCGTGGATGATTGGGTATAGCGGATTCTGCCTAACATTTTTAAATATTCAGTTTGGGTACATTCACACTGAGCAGAGAGAGAGAAGCACTGCCTGCCTGTGACCGGTGGTGACGTCATTGAAGTTACCAGTGGGCACGGGCAGAGATTCTCACACTCTTCTCAGTGTGTTCCGGCTGGCGGGGAGAGTGGTTTCATCACTGATGTGACCACTTTCCAAACAATCTGGATCGTTGTGGGACAGATATGGATTATCTTCTCATTGGACAGATAAGGAATATGGAGTTTTCTTATTTTTCATTTTTGAAAATAAATATGTAAAAGAGGGTGGTGAATTTTTATTTCAAATAAATGAGTCTGTGTCTTATTTACAATCTGACTAAAGGAGTTAGAAATGGAAGCATCTTATAGACACCTTTCCATTTCTATGCGGTGGGTTTGATGTCTGCTGAAATTACAAAGCTTACATCAACCCTACAAATATTACCCCACTTGCCACCACACCAGGGCAAGAAGGAAGAGAGAGGCAAATGGAAGCACTAAACAGCTGTACATAATATTCACCTTCAAACATAAAATAATTATGATTTAGTAAGTATTCCAAAGCCATAATGATGAATTTCTTTAGATCAGATGTGTATAGAAAATAGCAATCTAAGAATGAAGAAACAGCTTTCAAACCCAAGTTATGTGGTCTGCATGAATATAAAGATTCTACCATACGTCGCACCTGAACCATGAATAATCTGATTTCACAAAATTTGTTCTAAAATATTTAAAACATGTTTAGTATCACACAGGCAGCCTGAACAGAAAGGTATTAAAACTGAAGAAAAGCACAGCAATTCTGGATGTGAAGGTGCACAAGTGGAATCCTAATCCATAAATGTTAAGGAAAAGATACTTGGCACTCTTCCAATGTGTTCAACAGGAGTATTTTATTAAATGTGGAATGAGGAAATCTGCAGATGCAGATGAAGTGCTTCATATCTAATCGATGGATGCTGCAGACTTCCTCTCAGCGCTTCTGCATGCAGTCTCCCATTATCCAGGGGACTGATGAAGGTCTTGTTGACCGAAACATCTTATTCTTTTCTGGATGTTCCTCATTTTATAAATACTCCTGGTGAGCAAATTAAAACAGCAGCAAGTATCTTTTGCATGGAAAGGTATTAAAGGCTGTGTAAGATAGTTGACCCAGTTGCATAGATTTTCATTAAGAGAACTGATTCCAGATGTGATAAGTCTCATAGGAGGATGGAGGAAGAAGGAAGAAGATGTTGCATGACTTGGATCAAGAAGAATTTGGAATAAGCTGCAAAAAAGATCAGAAGGCGACCTGCAGCAGTGACACATTTATTATTCCTTGGGTTGTCAAGAGAGCCCAAAATAAGATACACTATTGACGATGGTTGATGGGCATGCATTATTTGGCCAAATTTTGTGCTAAGCATCTCATGTATTTTTCATGTATTTTTCCTATTATTCAAAAGCCATTTTTGCTATTCACATTTCATAGATTGCACATTGACATGCTTTAACATGATTGAGTACAAACTTTTTCTTATTTCTACCATGATAGTAAATATTTAAATTACTTGTCATCATGTATCCTCAATATAGGTTTATTAACATGCATGACAGCATAGTAAACACTGTCTCTGATCGGCGGTAAGATTATTACCGCCCGTCAGAGATCTGCGGTTCCCACACTGTCAGATGACAGCATGAATCAGCAGCTGTGATCAGAGGTAAAAGTTTACCTACATTCACAGAGGGGTCAGAGTACTACTCCCATCAGCCTATGCCTGCTGCCCCTAATAACAGCGAAAGCAGGCTTGGCTGATGGGACTTCTCATCAGCCTGTGATTGTCACATCTTGGTACTATCCAGGTTGAAAACCAATTATCATAGACACGGACTACGGTGTGGGACAGTATGTCGGACAGGTGAAGGATATTGATGATTTTTTTTATAGAGGAGACCATGGCTTCAATGGAATGGGAGTTAGGTGAATATTTTTCTTGTTTATTATTTTCTGATTTTTACTGGGGACAAAGGCTTCAATGGAATAGGCGTAACATAAGTTTAACAGTGTTTATTACTGTTAAATAAATTTGTAGAACAGTGTGCAATTTTATTTCAGATAAAGGACTATATTCTGGGTGTTTATTTACTGACAATATGAATATGGGCTAGTAATGAATAGATGTCTGAAAATACAAACCACACAAATATGAACTCTACTTGCCACCACCACATGGCAAGTGGGAAGAGCCAGCAAAGTATCAGAATTGGTGCATTTAATTAATTCACCTTTTATACTCCTGCTGTGGGTTGCTATTTTTAGGCTGGGGGGGCCAACATCTATGGCCCCTTATCAGTCTGGAAATACCAACCCCATCTGTCAGCTTTAGCTTAGCTGGTTGTCAAAAATAGGGGAAAATCCCAGACAATTTTTTTAATTTATTTTTTTAAATAGTTTAAAAAATTGCATAGGGACCCTTCTGTTCTTGATAACCAGCCAAGATAAAGCTGACAGCTGAGGATTGCAGCCGGAAGCTGGCAGTTTTGCCATGCTGGTCATAAAAAATAGAAAAACCCACATCATTTTTTTTATTTATTAATTTATAGCGCATGTTACCTCTGATGAATACTCCTATCAGCCATGCCTGCTCTCACTGTTATTATCGGCAGCATGCTTTGGATGATGGGAGTAGTACTCTGATGCCTCTGTGACAGGAGGTAAACCTTTTACCGCCAGTCACAGCTTCTGGCTCTCTGACCTGTGGTAATAATCTTACTGCCAATCAGAGCTGCCGGTGTTTCTCATAATGTCATACAGACAACAGTGTGTGACAGTGTGTGAAGCAACCAATGTTCGGAGTTCTGAACCCAAATAGTAACATGGACATCCTGGAGAAGTCTGTGTTCGAAGTCTGTGCCCAAACATTAAGTGCTTGGTACGGACCCTGAACTTTTCTATTCGGGTTCTCCCATCACTAGTAACAAACAATTGTCAACAAAATAAACCTATTTTATAATCCTACTATTACATCATTTGCTACATATAAAAACATTTGTATATTTAGTCTCTAAATTAATTCTCAGTTCTTCTTACCCGCTTCACCAATTAAGGTTTCTTCAAAATAATTCATCTTAAAATCATTTTCTTTTTGCTGAAAATCATTAATCTCTAATTAGCACATTAATTTTTTGTTATCGAACTGTAAATGTGAATTTAGTATTGCATTTTATTTCAGTATATATTTAAATATGTTTTATATATTGAAAGAAACACTATATTATTTTTCATTTCACTGACCACTCTGTAAAATGCAATAGCCCTCTAAATTGCATCCATTTCATCCATCCAACCTTTACTAATGTATAATATGTCATCCAAGTTCTGCATTCCTATTTTAGCTGTTAAGATTGAAAGCAAGGAAAACAAATAGACTATTAGACGAAGGCAGAAATAATCTCAGTACTCCTAGAAAAAGTAAATAAAATGAAAAGTAATTTTCAAATAGATTAAAAACAGTGCACACAAGTTGTTCAGTTCTTGAATAATTTATTAAATCTGGATTTCCTCCAGTTGAAATATTCAAATAGTTTTGCTATTTTTAATGTATGAAAAAGACACTGCATTAATCAAATTTATATGTGTAAATCCATGATATAACCGGAGATGTGTAGAGATAGGTAATCCAAACGGTAAAGTTCTGGGTCTATACTAAACAAAAAGTGTTCGAGCAAGGAACCTGAACATGGACTTCTCCAGGAAGTTTGTTACTGTTTGGGTTCAGCATCCCGAACAACGGGTGATTCCCAATCTGTAATCTGCATGACAGAGTTAGAAAAACCAGTGTCTCTGATCGGTGGTAAAATTGCTACCATCAATCAAAGAGCTTCAGTTCTCACTCTGTCAGGTGACAGCATGAGCCACCAGCTATGATTGGTTGAAGAAAGTAAACAGTCGGTCATAGGTGTTGGCTGATGAGTATTACTCCCATCAGCCTACACATGCTGTTGCTGGTAATAGCAAGAGCAGGCGCCACTGATTGGAGAATTAATCAGCAGGCACCTGTACTATAAATTAATACTTTTTCTTTAAAAATATTTTTTGATAAACACACAGGCAAAACTGACAGCTGTGGGCTGAGACCCTCAGCTGTTAGCTTTATCATGGCTGGCTATCAAGAATAGATGGGTCCCCACACTTTTTTTTATTATCTAAATAAATAATATAAAAAAGCCCCATGGAGTCCCCCCATTTTTGACACCCAGCCAAGGAAAAGCAGACGGCTTGTAGGCTGGTATGCTCAGGCTGGTAAGGAGCAGTGGATATTGGCCCCTCTGCCTAAAAATAGCACCCCACAGCCACCACTGAAAGGTAAAAATATTAGATGCGCTAATTCTGGTGCTTTGCCCCACTCTTCACACTTGCCCTGTGGTGCTGGCAAGTGGGGTAATATTTGTGGGATTGATGTCAGCTATTTTATAGCCACTGACATCAAGACCATTGATTAGTAATGGAGAGATGTGTATACAACACCTTTCCATTTCTAACCCCTTGTAAAAAAAGATACAGCCAGAATAAAATCCTTTATTTGAAAGAAAGACTCTGACTTTATTTCAAATAAAAATAAAAAAGCACAACAGTTATGCTTACAATATGCCTATTCCATTGAAGCTCTAGTCCCCTGTAAAAAATCAGAAAATCATAAACAACCATGATACTCTTCTTATGCCCATTCCATTGGAGGGAGGATGAATGGGGTCATGTATCACAAGATTTTGGCCAACAACCTTCTTCCTTTAGTAAGAGCATTGAAGATGGGTCATGGCTGGGTCTTCCAGCATGTCAATGACCTGAAACACACAGCCAGGACAACTAAGAAATGGTTCTGCAAGAAACATTTCAAGGTCCTGGAGTGGCTTAGCCAGTCTCCAGAACTGAACCCAATAGAAAATCTTTGGAGGGAGCTGAAGCTCAATGTTGCTCAGCGACAGACCAGAAAGCTGAAATATCTGGAGAAGATCTATATGGAGGAGAGGGCCAAAATCCCAGCTGCAGTGTGTGCAAACAAGGTCAAGAATTACAGGAAATGTCTGACCTCTATAATTGCAAACAAAGGTTTCTGTACCAAATATTAAGTTCTGTTTTTCTATTGTATCACATACTTATTTCATGCAATAAAATACAAATTAATTATGTAAAAATAATACAATGTGATTTTCTGGATTTTTCTAAGATTCTGTCTCTGTAAGTTGAAGTGTACCTACATTAAAAATTATATTCCTTATAGGTGGGAAAACTTGCAAAATCGGCAGAGTATCAAACACTAATTTTCCCTACTGTATATCTATATGTATATTTATGTATATTAAGATACACAATAAGATAATTTTTCTGACCATAAAGAACATGGTCAATTATGTAGAAATTACCAATGATGACATGTAGCCCTTTCACAACCTTTGAAGTACCTATATGTCATGGTTGGGAAGGTATTCCTGACTCTTGATATATAGGTATGTCAAGGCGATTGTGCACACGCGATCTCCGCTGAGAGCTCGGTTTATGTAATTGCTGAGAACCGGCTGTCACAGCAAGGTGTGCTGCCCACACTGCCCCCAGCTGTTTAATGGTGAATGGATTCTAGGGGCACATCCTACAGCTATAGGCAAATATCTGTAAGTCGCTATCCCAAATTATAGTGGAGCATTTACTGTAAAACACAGGCAGCTCCTGCACATCTACTGTGCACCATAACTGGGATGTATAATTACGGTAGTTTACATTAAAGGGTTTCTTTGGTTAAAACAAGTTTTCATCGATCCAAGGGTTCCACAGGATAAGTGATCGCTTAAGTCCGACCATTAGAAACTGCACCAATCAGAAGAATGGGGAAGTTTTATCCCTGACAGAACACTTATCCCCATTTTAAAATGGAGCGGCAGGTGGGATGTCTGACTGCAGCTCCATTAACTCTCTTTGGGGTTTCCAGAAAAAAACAAGTGCAGCCACTGAAGGAATGAATGGATCAGTGGTCAAGTCCGACATGCCACTTCAGTCTAATGGGGATAAAAGCTCCACATACTGACGATTGGGTTCAAGTAGTCAACTCCCACCACTTATCCTGTGGAGAGGTGATTACTTTTTTCCACAGGAAAACCCCTGTAAGTGCATCTCTACCAAGTATTTAATCTCTAATGGAAATAAAGAATCTTCTCCTAATTAATATCAGATAGAACAAATGACATACCACATAAAGGGAAGAAATGCCACCACACCATAATCAGATCACATAGTGGTGGAATAATCCCACATACAAGGGACAAATACAGCCACACCATGACTAGACCCCATATTGCCACAACATAGTGACCGAATAATACCACATGCAAGGAACAAAAATGCCACACCATGAACACACCACATAGTGACAGAATAATATGACATTAGCAGAATATAGGAACCAAATAATACCACATACAAGGAGAAATACCGCCACACTTTGACCAGACCACAAATTCCCACCACATAGTGACAAAATAATACCACATAAAGTGATCACCAGTGACATTATACACAGGTGCTCTATTTATAGTGTCCGTGTACAGGTAATACAGTGATCACCAGTGAGATTATACACATCAGCTCTGTATATAATGTATAGCGTACAGGTAATACAGTGATCACCAGTGACATTATACAAGGAACTCTGTATATACTGTCTGTGTACAGGTAATTTGGTAATACAGTGATCATCAGTGATGTTATACACTGGAGCTCTGTTTATAGTGTATAGCGTACATGTAATACAGTGATCATCAATGACATTATACAAGGAGCTCTGTATATAGTGTCAATTAGGGTTGAGCGACTTTTACTTTTTTGGGGTCGAGTCGGGTTTTGCGGGTCATTTGGCTAAAGTTGTGGGGGGTAGGGCTGGTTCAAGTTTTTAGTGGGCCCAGGAAACGTGGACTACATCACGGCGGTGGAGCAGAGAGGTAAGTATTTCAAGTTTGCAAGTGCTGTGATCCTGAGCAAGCAGGGGGGCCCACTCGTTCGCATTGGCACTTGCATAGGGCCCCTCAAAGTACGGCGGTGTGTTTGCACGGCGGGGGCTCCTCCCAACGGCAGTGACACTTTTGCGTACTCTGAGGGGCCCTGTGCCTGTGACGTCGCCATCGAGTATGCCCCCCCACCTGATGAAGGAACCTGCACTTTCATCTGCACCTTCCTCTTTGTCCCTGTGTAAGGTGGTAAAGTATGTTGGAAGGGGAACCTGACTTTCAGCAGGGTCAGATTGTGGCTGTGTAGCATGCAAGGGGAATGTAGTCATCTGGGTCAATGTACCACAAGACTCATCTAGCACTGGCTGGGCAATGGGCAGGATGAGGATGAAACACAGATATAGGCCCAAATAATAAAGTGGGCTAAATGCAGTTCAAAATTGGTAACAGGACTAACCAGGCGGCATTGGTTTGTTCAGTGGAGTAGAAAACCCAGGAGCGGCAGACACCGTTTTAAGGGCCCAACCACACTAGTAGGCCCAATGCAGTTTAATATTACAAATAAAGGCCAAAAGCCTGAAGATTGAAGCTCGGGAAAACAAAACAGGAGAAAACCCAGGAGCGGCAGACACCGTTCTAAGGGCCCAACCACACTAGTAGGCCCAATGCAGTTTAATATTACAAATATAGCCCAAAAGCCTGAAGATTGAAGCTCTGGAAAATAACACAGGACAACACCAAGGTGTGGCAGACACCGTTACTATGCCCAACCAAAATAGTAGGCCAACTGCAGTGTTATATAAACAACAACTTAATGAGAGCCTGAAGATTGATGCTCAGCTCTGTTCAGTGGAGAACAGAAAGCAGCGGCAGACACCGTTAGTAGGCCCCAACCACACTAGTAGGCCAACTGCAGTGTTATATTAACAACAACTACTTAATGAGAGCCTGAAGATTGAAGCTCAAGAAAACCAAAAAGGAGAAAACCCAGTAGCGGCAGACACCGTTAGTAGGGCCCAACCAGACAAGTAGGCCAAATGCAGTTAAATATCTGATACTATAGGCCGAAAGCCTGAAGACTGAAGCTCAGCTTTGTACAGTGGAGGACAACACCAGGGAGCAGCAGACACCGTTAGTAGGCCCCAACCAAACTCGTAGGCCAAATGCAGTTTAATATCTGATACTATAGGCCAAAAGCCTGAAGACTGAAGCTCTGCTTTGTACTGTGAAGGACAACACAAGGGAGCGGCAGACACCGTTAGTAGGCCCCAACCACACTAGTAGGCCAACAGCACTGTTATATTAACAACAACTACTTAATGAAAGCCTGAAGATTGAAGCTCAGGCAAGCAAACCTGGAGAACACCTTGGAGTGGCAGACACCGTTAGTAGGCCCCAACCACATATATTAACAACAACTACTTAATGAGAGCCTGAAGATTGAAGCTCAGCTTTGTGCAGTGGAGGACAACACCAGGGAGCGGCAGACACCGTTAGTAGGCCCCAACCAAAATAGTAGGCCAACTGCACTGTTATATTAACAACAACTACTTAATGAGAGCCTGAAGATTGAAGCTCAGGCAAGTAAACCTGAAGAACACCTTGGAGCGGCAGACACCGTTAATAGGCCCCAACGACACATATTAACAACAACTACTGAATGAGAGCCTGAAGATTGAAGCTCAGCTTTGTGCAGTGGAGGACAACACCAGGGAGTGGCAGACACCGTTAGTAGGCCCCAACCAAAATAGTAGGCCAACTGCACTGTTATATTAACAACAACTACTTAATGAGAGCCTGAAGATTGAAGCTCAGGCAAGTAAACCTGGAGAACACCTTGGAGCGGCAGAAACCGTTAGTAGGCCCCAACCACACATATTAACAACAACTACTTAATGAGAGCCTGAAGATTGAAGCTCAGCTTTGTGAAGTGGAGGACAACACCAGGGAGCGGCAGACACCGTTAGTAGGCCCCAACCAAAATAGTAGGCCAACTGCACTGTTATATTAACAACAACTACTTAATGAGAGCCTGAAGATTGAATCTCAGGCAAGTAAACCTGGAGAACACCTTGGAGCGGCAGACACCATTAGTAGGCCCAAACCACACATATTAACAACAACTACTTAATGAGAGCCTGAAGATTGAAGCTCAAGAAAACCAAACAGGAGAAAACCCAGCAGCGGCAGACACCGTTAGTAGGGCCCAACCAGACAAGTAGGCCAAATTCAGTTTAATATCTGATAATATAGGCCGAAAGCCTGAAGATTGAAGCTCAGCTTTGTACAGTGGATGACAACTGTAATGGGAGACAGACACAATAAGTAGGCCTAAATAAGTAATTAGTAGTGTTGAGCGATACTGTCCGATACTTGAAAGTATTGGTATCGGATAGTATCGGCCGATACCCGAAAAGTATCGGATATTGCCGATACCGATACCCGATACCAATACAAGTCAATGGGACACCAAGTATCGGAAGGTATCCTGATGGTTCCCAGGGTCTGAAGGAGAGGAAACTCTCCTTCAGGCCCTGGGATCCATATTAATGTGTAAAATATAGAATTAAAATAAAAAATATTGATATACTCACCTCTCCAGAGGCCCCTGCACCTCACCGCTGTTAACCGGCAGCCTTCTTTGCTTAAAATGAGCGCGTTTAGGGCCTTCCATGATGTCACGGCTTCTGATTGGTCGCGTGCCGCTCATGTGACCGCCAGGCGACCAATCAGAAGCCGTGACGTCATGGAAGGTGCTGAACACGCTCATTTTAAGCAAAGCAGGCTGCCGGTTACTACCAGGGCACGTCAGAGGGTGAGTATATCCCTATTTTTTATTTTAATTCTTTATTACATGGATATGGATCCCAGGGCCTGAAGGAGAGTTTCCTCTCCTTCAGACCCTGGGAACCATACACTGGGAACTTCCGATTCCGATTCCCGATACCACAAAAGTATCGGATCTCGGTATCGGAATACTTGCGGTATCGGAATGCTCAATACTAGTAATTAGCCAAAATGCAGTTCAAAATTGGTAAGTGGAGTACACTTGCAGCATAGCGTGGTTCAGCGGAGGAGGGCATGTGAAATTAGTGGCTCTGGCACATGAAGTAGGCCTAAAATAAAAAGGAAGGCTATATTCAGTTCATAATTGGTAAAAGGAGTACACAAGTGGCATAGCTGGGTTCTGTGGTGGAGGAAAACTGTTATGAGAGGCTTACACAGTTACTAGGCACAAATAAGTAAGTAGGGTAAATGCAGTTCAAAATTGGTAACAGGAGTACACAGGCGGCATAGCTTTGTTCAGTGAAGGACAACTGTAAGGAGTGGACTGGCCGAGACAGACACAGGTAGTAGGCATAAAATAGAAAGTAGGCTCTATGCAGTTAAAAGTAGGCTACAGGGGTACACAGGCAGCATTGTTGTGGTCAGCGGAGGACAATTTCAAGGAGGGACCGCAGACAGACTTCCTAGGCCAAAATAATAAAGCAGGTTTGATGCGGTTTAAATTAGGCTACAGGGGTACACAGGCAGCATTGGTGTGGTCATCGGAGGACGATTGCAAGGAGGGACCGCAGACAGACTTCCTAGGCCTAAAATAATAAAGCAGGTTTGATGCGGTTTAAATTAGGCTACAGGGGTACACAGGCAGCATTGGTGTGGTCATCGGAGGACGATTGCAAGGAGGGACCACAGACAAACTTCCTAGGCCTAAAATAATAAAGCAGGCTCGATGCGGTTTAAATTAGGCTACAGGGGTACACAGGCAGCATTGGTGTGGTCAGCGGAGGACAATTGGAAGGAGGGACCGCAGACAGACTTAGTAGGCCTAAAATAACAAAATAGGCTCTATGCAGCTTCCATTATGTGGCAGGGGTACACAGGCAGCATTGGTGTGGTCAGCGGAGGACAATTGGAAGGAAGGACCGCAGACAGACTTAGTAGGCCTAAAATAACAAAATAGGCTCTATGCAGCTTCCATTATGTGGCAGGGGTACACAGGCAGCATTGGTGTGGTCAGCGGAGGACAATTGGAAGGAGGGACCGCAGACAGTAAGTACTCCCAAAAACTAAATAGATGTTAATGTCTCGCAACAAAAACAAAACAAAAAAAAAGTGTGGCATACTTAGGTACAGGGGTGGGCTCCTATGCTGACTTTCAGACATTGTAATTTGGCGCAAAGTATTTACTGGTGTAAATGTAGGACAGGGCCCCTGCCTATTTTAACTAGCATCATACATGTCAACAAATTGTTATTGTCAGTGCCAGGCATTGAAGTATTTCAGCGCATAGACTAAACAGTGGTGGAGCAGTGAGAGATAATTTTGCAAGTGGTAGAGCACTGTTTGAGCTGGGGGGGACACTCTCTCGTGGCCGGCGGTACAAGCCAAGGGCCCCTCATGATACAATGGTGTGTCTGATGTTGGGTGCGCGCCACCACCGCCAGAGACACTTCATTGTACTATGAGGGACCCAGTGGCAGTGCCGTCGACCAAAAGTGGGCACACCCACCTCTTCAGACAAATGGCACTCTGACGGGTGCTTGTGCCAAGTGGCGAAACCTCGGCCCCGTGGGGGGAGTTAGGCCATTTAGGGAGGTGTAAACATGTCGTATGCTGTACAAACAGCAGCTGCAAATTAAGAGATTGGAAAAGTCAGTAACACCAGTCCCAAAGCAAGACCTTTTTTCAGGAAAGCTAGGTGTCAGCCGGGAAAGGTGGGGCAAAATAATTAGAAATCTATGAGTGGTTCATTTTAATGAAGGTTTGATCATCAACATTTTGGGTAGCCAGACGAGTCCTTTTTTTCGGCCAGTATTGAACCAGCAGCACTGAATACTCTTTCTGATAGCACACTAGCTGCTGGGCAAGCAAGCTCCTGCAATGCATATTCGGCCAATTCAGGCCAGGTGTCTATTTTGGATGCCCAGTAATCAAAGGGGAATGACGGTTGAGAGAGAACATCGATAATAGAGGAAAAATAGTAACCATACTGGTCAAATGTTGTCTTCTGTCACTTTGAATTGATGCGGCAGTAGCTGTCGTGTCTGCGGTCATTGCGAAATCACTCCACAACCTGGTCAGAAAACCCCTCTGTCCAACGCCACTTCTGATTTGTGCACCTCTAACACCTCTGCCCTGTTGCCCCCTGCAGCTCGTGTGAGAACCATCACCGGCGCTGTGTGCTGGGAATGCCTGAATCAAACGGTCTACAAGACTTGCTTGTTTGGTTGCCAATATTTGTTCAAGGTTCTCATCTGGCATGATATTTTGCAATTTGCCTTTATAGCGAGGATCAAGGAGGCAGGCCAACCAGTAATCGTCTTTGGTCATCATTATTATAATGCGTGGGTCCCCTTTGAGGATACGCAAGGCATAATCCGCCATGTGGGCCAATGTTCCAGTTGTCAAATCAGTGCATGTGCTGGGTTAAGGAGCACTTTCAGGCAAATCAACGTCACTTGTCTCCCTCAAAAACCCTGAACCCGGCCTTGCAATGCCAGCAATTTCTATTGCCCCCTGAGAAGCTTCCTCATCCAAAAAATACTCATCCCCATCATCCTCCTCGTCCTCCTCCTCTTCGCCCACCACCTCGTCCTGTAGACTTCCCTGAGCAGACAATGGCTGACTGTCATCAAGGCTTCCCTTGTCCTCGGCTGCAGACGCCTGCTCCTTTATGTGCGTCAAACTTTGCATCAGCAGACGCATTAGGGGGATGCTCATGCTTATTATGGCATTGTCTGCACTAACCAGCCGTGTGCATTCCTCAAAACACTGAAGGACTTGACACAGGTCTTGTAGCTTCGACCACTGCACACCTGACAACTCCATGTCTGCCATCCAACTGCCTACCCGTGTATGTGTATCCTCCCACAAATACATAACAGCATGCCTGTGTTCGCACAGTCTCTGAAGCATGTGCAGTGTGGAGTTTCACCTTGTTGCAACGTCGATTATTAGGCAATGCTGGGGAAGTTTCAAAGACCGCTGATGGTTCTGCATACGGCTGGAGTGTACGGGCGAACGGTGGATGTGCGAGCAAAGTCTGCGCACTTTCAGGAGCAGGTCGGGTAACCCCGGATAACTTTTCAGGAAGCACTGCACCACCAGGTTTAAGGTGTGAGCCAGGCAAGGAATGTGTTTCAGTTCTGAAAGGGCTATGGCAGCCATAAAATTCCTTACGTTATCACTCACTACCTTGCCTGCCTCAAGATGTACAGTGCCCAGCTATAACTGAGTTTCTTTCTGCAAGAACTCCGATAGAACTTCCGCGTTGTGTCTGTTGTCGCCCAAACACTTCATTGCCAATACAGCCTGCTGACACCTGCCACTAGCTGTTCCATAATGGGACACCTCGTGTGCAACAGTGGCAGCTGCGGATGGAGTGGTCGTGCGACTGCGGTCTGTGGACGAGCTCTCGCTTCTGCTGGAGGACGAGGAGGAGGAGGGGGACGAACGCCTACAGCCAACTGTTTCCTAGACCGTGGGCTAGGCAGAACTGTCCCAATATTGCTGTCCCCTGTGGACCCTGCATCCACCACATTAACCCAGTGTGCCGTGATGGAGACATAATGCCCCTGGCCATGCCTACTGGTCCATGCATCTGTTGTCAAGTGCACCTTTCTACTCGCAGATTGCCTGAGTGCATGGACAATGCGGTCTTTTACATGCTGGTGGAGGGCTGGGATGGCTTTTCTCGAAAAGAAGTGTTGACTGGGTAGCTCATAGCGTGGTACAGCATAGTCCATCAGGGCTTTGAAAGCTTCGCTTTCAACTAACCGGTAGGGCATCATCTCTAACGAGATTAGTCTAGCAATGTGGGCGTTCAAACCCTGTGTACGCGGATGCGAGGATGAGTACTTCCTTTTCCTAACGAGAGTCTCATGTAGGGTAAGCTGGACTGGAGAGCTGCATAGGGTGGAACTAGTGGGGGTGCCGGTGGACATGGCAGACTGAGAGAGGGTTGGTGATGGTATTCTTGCTGTTGCCCTACATACAGTGTTTCCTACCACGAACCTGGTGATTCTCTGACTGCTTTGGCCTTGCGATGAAACTGCCACATTTACTGCAGGTGGTGTGGTAAACAGTGGGCTTACAGTGAGGGAAGGGATGTAGCATTGCTGACTAGCTTCATTGTGAGAGGGTGCTACAACGTTAAGGGACGTTTGATAGTTAGTCCAGGCTTGCAAGTGCATGGTGGTTAAATGTCTATGCATGCAACTTGTATTTAGATTTTTAACATTCTGACCTCTGCTGAAGGTCCTTGAGCATTTCTTACAGATGACTTTGCACTGATCATTTGGATCTTGGTTAAAAAAATGCCAGACTGCACTCTTCCTACTATCGGATACCTTTTCAGGCATCGCACACTGAGCTACTTTAACCGGATGGCCACGCTGTCCTACAACTGGTTTTGGTTTTGCCACACGTTTTTGGCCAGACACGGGCCTGCCAGATGGAACCTGTTGCGATGTTGTTGCCTGCTGCGGCTCCTGCTCCTCAGCTTCAGAGCTACTGCCGCCTGCACTCTGTTCCCCCAATGGCTGCCAATCGGGGTCAACAACTGGGTCATCTATGACCTCCTCTTCTATGTCCTGTGCACCTTCCTCTGGGTCACCGTGTAAGCCAGTGCTATAGCATTCGTGACGGGGCTCCATAGTCTCATCAGGGTCAGATTCTGGATCAGTACACTGCGAGGGCAATGTTCTGATCTGAGTCAAAGGAACAGCATAATAATCTGGATGTGGCTGTGCATCTGTGCACTCCATGTCCGATTCATCTTGTAATGGGCATGGCCTGGTAACAATTTCCCTTTCTAACCCAGGAATGGTATGTGTGAAGAGCTCCATGGAGTAACCTTTTGTATCGCCTGACGCATCCTTCTCTGTTGTTCTGGGTGAAGAACACAAGGAAGCGACTTGTCCCTGACCGGGAACATCCACTGACGACGCACTGCTTTTACATTTTGCACTTTCCGAGAAGGAGGCGAAAGAGCTAGAGGCAGAGTCAGCAAGGAAAGCCAAAACTTGTTCCTGCTGCTCCGGCTTTAAAAGCGGTTTTCCTACTCCCAGAAAAGGGAGTGTTCGAGGCCTTGTGTAGCCAGACGATGACGCTGGCTTAACAACTCGAGACTTAGGGTCTATATTGCTTTTCCCACGACCACCTGATGCTCCACGACCACCACCACTACCATCATTACCAGCTGGCAATGACCGCCCACGGCCACGACCTCTTCCACCAGACTTCCTCATTCTTGGAAAAATGTAACCAAACTAACAACCGTTATGTGGTCCTGTACAACCAGGTAGAAGGTGTACGTAAACTGTTGTGAATTTAAATCTCCCTTTTTTATGTGTGGGAGAATGCAGGAAAAAATCAGGCCCACTGTATTACACTACACAGTTTGATTGGCAGAAAGAGGCTGGCAGATATGCCACTAACAGGACTGATGCACGCAGATGCACACACTGGCAATAGAAATCTCCCTCTTTATGTGTGGGAGAATGCAGGGAAAAATCAGGCCCACTGTATTACACTACACAGTTTGATTGGCAGAAAGAGGCTGGCAGATATGCCACTAACAGGACTGACGCACGCAGATGCACACACTGGCAATAGAAATCTCCCTCTTTATGTGTGGGAGAATGCAGGGAAAAATCAGGCCCACTGTATTACACTACACAGTTTGATTGGCAGAAAGAGGCTGGCAGATATGCCACTAACAGGAGTGACGCAGATGCACACACTGGCAATAGAAATCTCCCTCTTTATGTGTGGGAGAATGCAGGGAAAAATCAGGCCCACTGTATTACACTACACAGTTTGATTGGCAGAAAGAGGCTGGCAAATATGCCACTAACAGGAGTGATGCAGATGCACACACTGGCAATAGAAATCTCCCTTTTTTATATGAGGGAGAATGCAGAAAAAATCAGGCCCACTGTATTACACTACACAGTTTGATTGGCAGAAAGAGGCTGGCAGATATGCCACTAACAGGAGTGACGCAGATGCACAAACTGGCAATAGAAATTTCCCTCTTTATGTGTGGGAGAATGCAGGAAAAAATCAGGCCCACTGTATTACACTACACAGTTTGATTGGCAGAAAGAGGCTGGCAGATATGCCACTAACAGGACTGATGCACGCAGATGCACACACTGGCAATAGAAATCTCCCTCTTTATGTGTGGGAGAATGCAGGGAAAAATCAGGCCCACTGTATTACACTACACAGTTTGATTGGCAGAAAGAGGCTGGCAGATATGCCACTAACAGGACTGACGCACGCAGATGCACACACTGGCAATAGAAATCTCCCTCTTTATGTGTGGGAGAATGCAGGGAAAAATCAGGCCCACTGTATTACACTACACAGTTTGATTGGCAGAAAGAGGCTGGCAGATATGCCACTAACAGGAGTGACGCAGATGCACACACTGGCAATAGAAATCTCCCTCTTTATGTGTGGGAGAATGCAGGGAAAAATCAGGCCCACTGTATTACACTACACAGTTTGATTGGCAGAAAGAGGCTGGCAAATATGCCACTAACAGGAGTGATGCAGATGCACACACTGGCAATAGAAATCTCCCTTTTTTATATGAGGGAGAATGCAGAAAAAATCAGGCCCACTGTATTACACTACACAGTTTGATTGGCAGAAAGAGGCTGGCAGATATGCCACTAACAGGAGTGACGCAGATGCACAAACTGGCAATAGAAATTTCCCTCTTTATGTGTGGGAGAATGCAGGGAAAAATCAGGCCCACTGTATTACACTGCACAGTTTGATTGGCAGAAAGAGGCTGGCAGATATGCCACTAACAGGAGTGACGCAGATGCACACACTGGCAATAGAAATCTCCCTCTTTATGTGTGGGAGAATGCAGGAAAAAATCAGGCCCACTATATCACAGTATAGTTTCTGAGGCACAAAATGACTGACAGATGCCATCTTTGTGTGGAAACTTCCTGAAGAAGAAGCCATGAGCTTCGAAACGTGTTGAATAAACCACCTGAACACCTTACAACTATATCTGGATTCATTATTTGTCACAGCAGCGCAGATTTTATCCACATTCATCTATTATAACGTCTCTAAGAGGTCGCAGCGCCGACCTGTGGATCTGCAGCAGCTGACAAATTACACGCCTTTACTTTGCACCATCAGGTGAGCAGTTCTCTCATAATTCTTTAAGAGCAGTCCTGAGGATAAGACCCTATATGCGCTTTTTTGTCTCCTATTCTTCTATACTAGTATAGTTTCTGTGGCACAAAATGACTGACAGAAACCACAGACACGACTGGCACAGATGCACAGATTTGGCAAGATTATTCTCCCTTTATTTATTTTTTTTTTTTGATATGGGAGACAAGTGATTTAATCAGGCCCACTATATCACAGTATAGTTTCTGTGGCACAAAATGACTGACAGAAACCACAGACACGACTGGCACAGATGCACAGATTTGGCAAGATTATTCTCCCTTTATTTATTTTTTTTTTTTGATATGGGAGACAAGTGATTTAATCAGGCCCACTATATCACAGTATAGTTTCTGTGGCACAAAATGAATGACAGATACCACAGACAGCACTAGCACAGATGCACAGATTTGGCAAGATTATTCTCCCTTTATTTTAATTTTTTTCTTTTGTGATATGGGAGACAAGTGATTTAATCAGGCCCACTATATCACAGTATAGTTTCTGTGGCACAAAATGACTGACAGAGATACCACAGACAGCACTGGCACAGATGCACTGATTGGCAATATAAATCTCCCTTCTTAGGTGTGGGACAGTGCAGAAAAATACAGGCCCACTGTTTTACACTACACAGTTTCAGGGGCTGAAAATGGCTGGAAGATATTAAAAAAAAAAAAGGGACTGTACTACAATTACTATCTCCCTACAATAATCTCTGAAAAGTATGGCAGGCAGCAATAAAAAGGACTGCTGCACACAAAAAATGAGGACAAACAAACAAGATAGCTGTGCAGAAAGGAAGGAGCAACAGGATTTTTGCTTTTAAAAAAGCAGTTGGTTTGCACAGCGGCGTACACACAGCAACGCAGCTATCAGGGAGCCTTATAAGCTACAGAGCTCTTGCACAGAAATCTAGCCTCCACTGTCCCTGCAAAGAAAAGGTGGTGTTGGACAGTGGAAATCGCTACAGCACAAGCGGTTTGGGGGTTAATTTACCCTGCCTAACGCTATCCCTGCTTCTGACGAAGCGGCAGCAACCTCTCCCTTTGTTCAGATCAGCAGCAGTAAGATGGCGGTCGGCGGGAACGCCCCTTTATAGCCCCTGTGACGCTGCAGAAAGCAAGCCAATCACTGCCATGCCCTTCTCTAAGATGGTGGGGACCAGGACCTATGTCATCACGCTGCCCACACTCTGCGTCCACCTTCATTGGCTGAGAAAAGGTGCTGAAAGCGTCATATGAAACGCGACTTTGGCGCGAAGATCGTGTATCGCTTGGCCGATCCCACGCTGGGATTGGGTCGGGTTTCATGAAACCCGACTTTGCCAAAAGTCGGCGACTTATGAAAATGACCGATCGTTTCGCTCAACCCTACTGTCAATGTATAGGTAATACAGTGATCACTAATGACATTATACATGGAACTCTGTATATACTGTCTGTGTACAGGTAATTTGGTAATACAGTGATCATCAGTGACGTTATACACTGGAGCACTATTTATAGCATATAGTGTACAGGTAATGCAGTGATCACAAGTGACATTATACATAGGAGCTTTGCATATAGTGTCACTGTACAGGTAATACAGTGATCACCAGTGACATTATACACAGGAACTCTTTACACAGTACATAGTGAATAGTGCGCATGTACATGTAATACACTGACTCACCAGTGATGTATGTAGCTTAAGTCCTTCATCTTCACTTTTCTTTTTCATCCAGCACAGATCACAATCATTTCTTCCAGCCAGGACTCGTCTCTGTTAAAAATAACACACAGTCATCAATAGCTAATCGCTTTCAGAGAACTTTCCCCACTTTTTCTCATGAAGAAAAAAGTGATGTCGTGCCACCCAGCATAGTAACAGGACCCCCCTTTTGTTCCCTTCATGGAAAACAGTTTCCTAAAAAGTAAATTATATATTACAGTAGTAATAATGTTGCAAATTGGACCCTAAAGAAATTATGTTCCCCACTTGTCACCATAAACTAATATGTTCCTCATTCTGGCCCACAAACAGTAATTAAGTCCCTCATCCTGGCCCCCTTTAATTTATAATATGCCCCAGCCTGGCCCCCTATGTGCCTTGTCCAACCTGGCCCCCAGATATCCATCCTGTCCCCCATATGTCCCATGTTCTGATCCCCCTTCATATATCTTTCCTGGACCACCATATATCCATACTGGACCCTTGTCCAGGCCCTCTCCCCATAAATCCATCATGGCTCCCCCATATATCTATCTTAGACCCCCATATATATGCATCCTGCCCCCTCATCATCTTCTGCTTAGCGAGTGTGAACAAGCTGAGTGTGACCAGAGCGTAAATGCGAACGGTGGTAATTGTGTGACTTGTGATTCAATGAAGAGGTATTTGGAAAACCCTTAACAAATACCTGCGTGAATTGAATTGATGTGAGTTGCTGAATTGTTTATTGCTGAGTGCTTTTCTACCTGTTCAATTTTTGGGGGGCTTTCTTAACCTACTTTTTATCTCTACAGGATTAATCTTTTATTTTAAATCTTGAGGTGTAGCTATATTCATAAGGGGTTAATTTAGGGTGGAGGTTCATAATTAAGGGTTTATAAGGGGCAGCTGGTTGGGGCTCAAGTCCTTTTGGGAGTACATACTGCTGTGCAAGATGTGAGCACATTGTGCATTTGGAAGCCCAGATACTGGATCTAAATGTGCAGCTCGCAACACTGAGATCCATTGACAATATGGAAAGGAGTCTTCTGCTCACTGAGCAGACGCCCAATGGGATAGATAGGGGGGATTCTAGGATATTTCTGCAGGACAGTGAAGCAGCAAGCTGAGTGACAGAAAGCGGAGTCGAGGGAAGAGTGCCAGGGAGGCTAGTTCTGATCTGGCACACCCCAATACGTTTGCTAAGTTGGCAGATGTGGGGATGCCAGTACAGGGGTAGCACTGCTGCAGCAAGGCATGTCCTCTGAAAGCCGGTGGAGAGTCTGCACCAGTAAGGGGGAAATAGGAAAGGAGTGCAGGCCAGACAGGAGCTGGTAGTAGGGGATTCAATTATTAGGGGAACTGATAGGGCAATCTGTCACAAAGACAGGGATAGTCAAACGGTGTGCTGCCTACCTGGCGCTCGAGTCCGACATATCACTGATTGGGTTGACAGATTACTGGGAGGGGCTGGAGAGGATCCAGTGGTCATGGTGCACATTGGCACAAATGACAAAGCTAGAGGTAGGTGGAAGGTCCTTAAAGATGATTTCAGGGAATTAGGCTACAAGCATAAAGCAAGGACCTCCAAGGTGGCATTTTCTGAAATACTGCCTGTACCGTGTGCCACGCCAGACAGGCAATGGAAGATTAGGGAGGTTAATGAGTGGCTCAAGATTTGGTGTAGGAAGGAGGGGTTTGGGTTCCTGGAGAACTGGACTGACTTCTCAGTTGGCTACAGGTTCTACAATAGGGACGGGCTGCACCTCAATGGGGAAGGTGCAGCTGTGCTGGGGAGAAAATGGCTAGAAGGCTGGAGGAGTGTTTAAACTAGGGATTGGGGGGGGAGGGTATTCATTTTATAGGAGGGGAAGATAGTGTAGATAGAGACCTGGGCACAAATAATGAAATTGAGGATGGGGGTGACATGGGAGCTGGGGTAAGAACAGTTAATAATTTAAGAAAGAATAGAGGTACAGAGAGATACATAAAGTGTATGTATACTAATGCCAGAAGCCTCGCCAACAAAATGGAGGAATTAGAATACATTTTGTTGGAGCATAATTATGACATGGTGGGGATATCTGAGACATGACTGGATGAGAGCCATAGCTGGGCTGTTAACTTGGAGGGCCATAGTCTGTTCAGAAATTACCGTACAGATAAGCAAGGGGGAGATGTGTATCTGTATGTAAAATCATCCTTAAAACCCATCCTGCAAGATAATATATGTGAATCTAATGAAAATGTAGAGTCTCTGTGGGTGGAGATAAGGGGAGGGGGAAAATAATAAATTACTGATAGGGGTTTGTTATAAGTCCCCCAAAATAATGGAAGCAACGGAGAATATCCTCGTAAAGCAAATAGATGAAGCTGCAACTCAAGGAGAAGTCATTATTATGGGGGACTTCAACTACCCTGAAATACAGTGGGGAACAGAAATCTGCAGTTCCAGCAAAGGTAATAGGTTTTTGACAACTACAGTATAAGAGGCAATTACCTTTCACCACTGGTTCAGGACCCAACAAGAAGGGGGGCACTGGTAGACCTAATATTAACCAACAGGCCAGACCGCATATCAAATATAAGGGTTGGAGGTCACTTGGGTAATAGTGATCACAAAATAATAAGTTTTCATGTATCCTTTAATAAGATGTGTAGTAGAGGGGTTACAAGGACACTAAACTTCAGGAAGGCAAATTTCCAAGTGATGAGAGATGATCTTGGTGCAATTGACTGGGACGATATCCTGAGACAAAAATACACAAAGAAAACAGGATACGTTTGTTAGCATCCTGGATAGGACCTGTGCACAGTATATACCGTATGGGAATAAACATACTAGAAATAGGAGGAAACCAATATGGCTTAAAAGAGCTGTAAGGGGCACAATAAGTGACAAAAAGAAAGCATTTAGAGAATTAAAGCAAGTAGGTAGTGATGAGACATTAAATAAATATAGAAAATTAAATAAATTCTGTAAAAAGCAAATCAAGGCAGCAAAGATTGAGACAGAGAGACTCATTGCCAGAGAGAGTAAAAATAATCCCAAAATATTCTTTAACTACATTAATAGCAAGAAACTAAAAAATGATAGTGTTGGCCCCCTTAAAAATAGTCTGGGTGAAATGGTGGATAAGGATGAGGAAAAAGACAATATGCTAAATGATTTTTTTTTTACAGTATTTACAAAAGAAAATCCCATGGCAGACAATATGATCAGTGATAAAAAAAAAATCACCATTAAATTAGGGTTGAGCGAAACGGGTCGATCATTTTCAAAAGTCGCCGACTTTTGGCTAAGTCGGCGTCTCATGAAACCCGATCCGACCCCTGTGCTTGTCGGCCATGCGGTACGCGACTTTCGCGCCAAAGTCGCGTTTCAATGACGCGAAAAGCGCCATTTCTCAGCCAATGAAGGTGAACGCAGAGTGTGGGCAGCGTGATGACATAGATCCTGGTCCCCACCATCTTAGAGAAGGGCATTGCAGTGATTGGCTTGCTGTCTGCGGCGTCACAGGGGCTATAAAGGGGCGTTCCCGCCGACCGCCATCTTACTGCTGCTGATCTGAGCTTAGGGACAGGTTGCTGCCGCTTCATCAGAAGCAGGGAGAGCGTTAGGCAGGGTCCACTAACCACCAAACCGCTTGTGCTGCAGCGATTTCCACTGTCCAACACCACCTTCGGTGTGCAGGGACTGTGGAAGCTATTTTTTTTTTTTTTTCCCCTCAGCGCTGTAGCTCATTGGGCTGCCCTAGAAGGCTCCGTGATAGCTGTATTGCTGTGTGTACGCCACTGTGGAAACCAACTGCTTTTTTCAAAGCACATATCCTCTTGTTCCTTCCTTTCTGCACAGCTATCTTTTCTGTTTGTCCACACTTTTTATTTAATTTGTGCATCAGTCCACTCCTATTGCTGCCTGCCATACCTGGCTTACATTACTGCAGGGAGATAGTAATTGTAGGACAGTTTTTTTTTTTTTTTTGTTTTTTTTTTTTGTGGGAGATTAAGATTGGCATTTCTGCTACAGTGCCATCCCTGTGTGTGCCATCTCTCACTGAGTGGGCCATAGAAAGCCTATTTATTTTTTCCGTGATTTGTGTTCTAAAATCTACCTCAACACAAAAACAGTACATCAATCAGTGGGAGAAAAATATTGGCCTCAGTCAGGGCTTGTGTGCCACTGCTGTGTGTGCTATCTCTCATTCAGTGGGCTATAGCAAGCCTATTTTTTTTTTTTTTTTTTAATATTATTTGGTTTCTAATTCTCCCTGAAAAAAAAAAAAAAAACCTAAAAAAACAGTGGGAGAATAATATTGCCCTTTCAGCTTGTGTGCCAGTCTTGACTCCTGGGTGTGCCACCTCTCTCCCTCTCATTCAGTGGGCCATAGAAAGCCTATTTATTTTTTTTTTTAAATATTATTGGGTTTCTAAAGTCTCCCTGAAAAAACAAAAAATACATAAAAAAACAGTGGGAGAGTAATATTGCCCTTTCAGCTTGTGTGCCAGTCTTGACTCCTGGGTGTGCCACCTCTCTCCCTTTCATTCAGTGGGCCATAGAAAGCCTATTTATTTTTTCCGTGATTTGTGTTCTAAAATCTACCTCAACACAAAAACACTACATCAATCAGTGGGAGAAAAATATTGGCCTCAGTCAGGGCTTGTGTGCCACTGCTGTGTGTGCTATCTCTCATTCAGTGGGCTATAGCAAGCCTATTTTTTTTTTTTTTTTTTTTTTTAATATTATTTGGTTTCTAAAGTCTCCCTGAAAAAAAAAAAAAAACATAAAAAAACAGTGGGAGAGTAATATTGCCCTTTCAGCTTGTGTGCCAGTCTTGACTCCTGGGTGTGCCACCTCTCTCCCTTTCATTCAGTGGGCCATAGAAAGCCTATTTATTTTTTGTTTTTTTTAATATTATTTGGTTTCTAAAGTCTCCCTGAAAATAAAAAAAAAAAATACATAAAAAAACAGTGGGAGAGTAATATTGCCATTTCAGCTTGTGTGCCAGTCTTGACTCCTGGGTGTGCCACCTCTCTCCCTCTCATTCAGTGGGCCATAGAAAGCCTTGTTTTTTTGTTTTTTTTTTAATATTATTTGGTTTCTAAAGTCTCCCTGAAAATAAAAAAAAAAAACATAAAAAAACAGTGGGAGAGTAATATTGCCATTTCAGCTTGTGTGCCAGTCTTGACTCCTGGGTGTGCCACCTCTCTCTCTAATTGTGGGCCATAGAAAGCCTATTTATTTTTTGGTTTTTTTAATATTATTTGGTTTCTAAAGTCTCCCTGAAAATAAAAAAAAAAAATACATAAAAAAACAGTGGGAGAGTAATATTGCCCTTTCAGCTTGTGTGCCAGTCTTGACTCCTGGGTGTGCCACCTCTCTCCCTTTCATTCAGTGGGCCATAGAAAGCCTATTTATTTTTTGGTTTTTTTAATATTATTTGGTTTCTAAAGTCTCCCTGAAAATAAAAAAAAAAAATACATAAAAAAACAGTGGGAGAGTAATATTGCCATTTCAGCTTGTGTGCCAGTCTTGACTCCTGGGTGTGCCACCTCTCTCCCTCTCATTCAGTGGGCCATAGAAAGCCTTGTTTTTTTGTTTTTTTTTTAATATTATTTGGTTTCTAAAGTCTCCCTGAAAATAAAAAAAAAAAACATAAAAAAACAGTGGGAGAGTAATATTGCCATTTCAGCTTGTGTGCCAGTCTTGACTCCTGGGTGTGCCACCTCTCTCTCTAATTGTGGGCCATAGAAAGCCTATTTATTTTTTGGTTTTTTTAATATTATTTGGTTTCTAAAGTCTCCCTGAACATAAAAAAAAAAAATACATAAAAAAACAGTGGGAGAGTAATATTGCCCTTTCAGCTTGTGTGCCAGTCTTGACTCCTGGGTGTGCCACCTCTCTCCCTTTCATTCAGTGGGCCATAGAAAGCCTATTTATTTTTTGGTTTTTTTAATATTATTTGGTTTCTAAAGTCTCCCTGAAAATAAAAAAAAAAAATACATAAAAAAACAGTGGGAGAGTAATATTGCCCTTTCAGCTTGTGTGCCAGTCTTGACTCCTGGGTGTGCCACCTCTCTCCCTTTCATTCAGTGGGCCATAGAAAGCCTATTTATTTTTTGGTTTTTTTAATATTATTTGGTTTCTAAAGTCTCCCTGAAAATAAAAAAAAAAAATACATAAAAAAACAGTGGGAGAGTAATATTGCCATTTCAGCTTGTGTGCCAGTCTTGACTCCTGGGTGTGCCACCTCTCTCCCTCTCATTCAGTGGGCCATAGAAAGCCTTGTTTTTTTGTTTTTTTTTTAATATTATTTGGTTTCTAAAGTCTCCCTGAAAATAAAAAAAAAAAACATAAAAAAACAGTGGGAGAGTAATATTGCCATTTCAGCTTGTGTGCCAGTCTTGACTCCTGGGTGTGCCACCTCTCTCTCTAATTGTGGGCCATAGAAAGCCTATTTATTTTTTGGTTTTTTTAATATTATTTGGTTTCTAAAGTCTCCCTGAAAATAAAAAAAAAAAATACATAAAAAAACAGTGGGAGAGTAATATTGCCCTTTCAGCTTGTGTGCCAGTCTTGACTCCTGGGTGTGCCACCTCTCTCCCTTTCATTCAGTGGGCCATAGAAAGCCTATTTATTTTTTGGTTTTTTTAATATTATTTGGTTTCTAAAGTCTCCCTGAAAATAAAAAAAAAAAATACATAAAAAAACAGTGGGAGAGTAATATTGCCATTTCAGCTTGTGTGCCAGTCTTGACTCCTGGGTGTGCCACCTCTGTCCCTCTCATTCAGTGGGCCATAGAAAGCCTTGTTTTTTTTTTTTTTTTTAAATATTATTTGGTTTCTAAAGTCTCCCTGAAAATAAAAAAAAAATACATAAAAAAACAGTGGGAGAGTAATATTGCCATTTCAGCTTGTGTGCCAGTCTTGACTCCTGGGTGTGCCACCTCTCTCTCTAATTGTGGGCCATAGAAAGCCTTTTTATTTTTTTCCTTCATTTGTGTTTTAAAATCAACCTCAACACAAAAACACTACATCAATCAGTGGGAGAAAAATATTGGCCTCAGTCAGGGCTTGTGTGCCACTCCTGTGCGTGCCATCTCTCATTCAGTGGGCCATAGAAAGCCTTGTTTTTTTGTTTTTTTTTTAAATATTATTTGGTTTCTAAAGTCTCACAGAGAAAAAAAAATAAATAAATTAGGTGGGAGATTAATATTGACATTAGTGCTTGAGTGACAGTCCTGCGTGTGTGTCATCTCTGTGATTTGGTGTCACAGAAAACAGAGTGTGTAACATTGTGCCTGATTTTCCTTGTGGTCTCACCAACCTGTTAAGGGATATTGAAATCATACTGAAGTTATAGCTCACCGTGTAAGTTGTTTGACAGCAACAAATAAAGTTAGTTTGGTTACGATTTTTAAACAATGAGGAAGTCTGGTGCAAGAGGTCGTCGTGGGCGTTCATTGTCAGCTGGTAATGATGGTAGTGGTAGTGGAGCATCAGGTGGTCGTGGGGATAAAAATATTCCACCTAAGTCTGGAGCTGTGGAGCCAGTTTCGTCGTCAGGCTACACAAGGCCTCGAACGCTCTCTTTTCTGGGAGTAGGAAAACCGCTTTTAAAGGCTGAGCAGCAACAGCAAGTTTTGGCTTACATTGCAGACTCAGCCTCTAGCTCTTTTGCCTCCTCTTCCGAAACTGGTAAATGTAAAAGCAGCGCGTCGCTTGTGGATGTTCACGGTCAGGGACAAGTCGCTTCCTTGTCCTCCTCAGCAAAAACTACAACAAGAGAGAAGGATGCAGCAGGCGACACAACGGGTCACTCCATGGAGCTCTTTACACATACCGTCCCTGGCTTAGAAAGTGAAACATTTAACAGGCCATGCCCATTACAAGTAGATTCTGACATGGAGTGCACTGATGCACAGCCACAGCCAGAGTACTATGCTGCTCCTTTGACTCAGACCACCACATTGCCCTCTCAGGGTACAGATCCACAATCAGACCCTGATGAGACTATGTTGCCCCGCCACGAACGCTATACCACCGACCGACACAGTGACACAGACGAAGTTGCACACGAGCTCGAAGAGGAGGTAATAGATGACCCAGTTATTGACCCCGATTGGCAGCCATTGGGGGAACAGGGTGCAGGCGGCAGTAGTTCAGAAGCGGAGGTGGAGGAGGGGCCGCAGCAGGCATCAACATCGCAACAGGTTCCATCTGCCGGGCCCGTATCTGGCCCAAAACGCGTGTCAAAGCCAAAACCTGTTGGAGGACAGCGTGGCCATCCGGTTAAAGCTCAGTCTGCAATCCCTGAAAAGGGATCCGAGTCTAGGAAGAGTGCAGTCTGGCATTTTTTTAAACAACATCCAACTGATCAGCGCAAAGTCATCTGTCAAAAATGTTCAACTAGCTTAAGCAGAGGTCAGAATCTGAAAAGTCTAAATACTAGTTGCATGCATAGACACTTAACCACCATGCATTTTCAAGCCTGGACTAACTACCAAACGTCCCTTAAGGTTGTAGCACCCTCGGCCAATGAAGCTAGTCAGCAACGCAACATCCCTTCCGTCACTGTAAGGCCACCATTTTCCGCACCACCGGCAGTATCTGTGCAGGTTTCTTTGCCAGCCAAAAGCAGTCAGGGTCAGGGAATCACCAGTTTAGTAGGAGGAAATATTGCATCTAGGGCACCGGCGGAAACAATACCGTCTCCAACCGTCTCTCAGTCTGCCATGTACACCGGCACACCCGAAAGTTCCACGATCTCCTGCTCTCCAGTCCAGCTCACCCTACATGAGACTCTGGTTAGAAAAAGGAAGTACTTATCCTCGCATCCGCGTACACAGGGTTTTAACGCCCACATAGCTAGACTAATCTCGTTAGAGATGATGCCCTACCGTTTAGTTGAAAGCGAAGCTTTTAAAGCCCTGATGGAGTACGCTGAACCACGATACGAGCTACCTAGTCGACACTTTTTTTCCAGAAAAGCCATCCCAGCCCTGCACCAGCATGTTAAACAGCGCATCGTCCATGCACTTAGGCAATCTGTGAGTACAAAGGTGCACCTGACTACAGATGCATGGACCAGTAGGCATGGCCAGGGACGTTATGTGTCCATCACGGCACACTGGGTGAATGTGGTGGATGCAGGGTCCACAGGCGACATCAATTTAGGGACAGTTGTGCCTAGCCCACGGTCTAGGAAACAGTTGGCTGTAGGCGTTCGCACCCCCTCCTCCTCCTCCTCGTCCTCCTGCAGAAGCTACAGCTCTTCCACAGAACGCAGTCGGCCAACCACTCCATCGGCAGATGACACTGTTGCACACCAGTTGTCCCATTATGGGCCAGCTACTGCCAAGCGTCAGCAGGCTGTATTGGCTATGAAGTGTTTGGGCGACAACAGACACACCGCGGAAGTTCTGTCCGAGTTCTTGCAACAAGAAACGCAGTCGTGGCTGGGCACAGTAGATCTTGAGGCAGGCAAGGTAGTGAGTGATAACGGAAGGAATTTCATGGCTGCCATCTCCCTTTCCCAACTGAAACACATTCCTTGCCTGGCTCACACCTTAAACCTGGTGGTGCAGTGCTTATTGAAAACTTATCCTGGGTTCTCCGACCTGCTCCTCAAAGTGCGTGCACTTTGCTCACATATCCGACGTTCGCCTGTACACGCCAGCCGTATGCAGACCTATCAGCGGTCTTTGAACCTTCCCCAGCATCGCCTAATCATAGACGTTGCAACAAGGTGGAACTCAACACTGCACATGCTTCAGAGACTGTGCGAACAGAGGCGTGCTGTTATTTATTTGTGGGAGGATACACGGGCAGGCAGTAGGATGGCAGACATGGAGTTGTCAGGTGTGCAGTGGTCGAAGATACAAGACATGTGTCAAGTCCTTCAGTGTTTTGAGGAATGCACACGGCTGGTTAGTGCAGACAACGCCGTAATAAGCATGAGCATCCCCCTAATGCGTCTGCTGATGCAAAGTTTGACGCACATAAAGGAGCAGGCGTCTGCACCAGAGGAAGAGGGAAGCCTTGATGACAGTCAGCCATTGTCTGGTCAGGGCAGTGTACAGGACGAGGTAGCGGGCGAAGAGGAGGTGGAGGACGAGGAGGATGATGGGGATGAGTATATTTTTAATGCCGAACCTTTCCCGGGGGCACAGGAAATTGGTTGCGTGTCACGGCCGGGTTCTGGTTTTTTGAGGGACACAAGTGACGTAGATTTGCCTGCAACTGCCCCTCAACCAATCACAACCGGAGATTTGACAACTGGAACTTTGGCCCACATGGCGGATTATGCCTTACGTATCCTAAAAAGGGACACACGCATTACGAAAATGATGAACGATGACGATTACTGGTTGGCCTGCCTCCTTGATCCACGCTATAAAGGCAAATTGCAAAATATTATGCCACATGAGAACTTGGAACTAATATTAGCAACCAAACAATCAACTCTTGTTGACCGTTTGCTTCAGGCATTCCCAGCACACAGCGCACGTGATCGTTCTCACACAAGCTCCAGGGGGCAGCAGACTAGGAGTGTTAGGGGTGCACACATCAGAAGTGGCGTTGGACAGAGGGGTTTTCTGACCAGGTTGTGGAGTGATTTTGCTATGACCGCAGACAGGACAGGTACTGCTGCATCAATTGAAAGTGACAGGAGACAACATTTGTCCAGTATGGTTACTAACTATTTTTCATCCCTTATCGATGTTCTCCCTCAACCGTCATTCCCATTTGATTACTGGGCCTCCAAATTAGACACCTGGCCAGAATTGGCAGAATATGCATTGCAGGAGCTTGCTTGCCCGGCAGCAAGTGTCCTATCAGAAAGAGTATTCAGTGCTGCAGGTTCAATATTAACCGAAAAAAGGACTCGTCTGGCTACCCAAAATGTTGACGATCTAACATTCATTAAAATGAACCACAACTGGATTTCGAAATCTTTTGCCCCACCTTGCCCGGCCGACACCTAGCTTTCCTATGAAAAGCTCTTGCCTGTGAATTACTTTTCTAATGTCTAATTTGCTGCAGCTGATTGTACAGCATACGACATGTTTACACCTCCCTAAATGGCAAAACTCCCCACACGGGGCCGTGGTATCGCGACTTGGCGCAAGCACCCGTGAGACTGCTGTTTGTCTGAAGAGGTGGGTGTGCTCGCTTTTGGTTGACGGCATTGCTACTGGGTCCCTCATAGTACAATGTAGTGTCTCTGGCGGTGGTGGTGCGCACCCAACGTCAGACACACCGTTGTAACATGAGGGGCCCTGGGGCGGTCCCGCCGGCCTCAAGAGAGTTCCCCCCTACCCCAGCTCAAAATGTGCTCTACCACGTGCAAAATTATGTCGCACAGCTCCACCAATCTTTAGTCTATTCGCTGACATCATTCAATGTCTGGCACTGACAATACAAATTTGTAGACATCTATGATGCAACTTAAAGTAGTCTGTGTCTGTGTCCTATATTGGCACCATTAAATAGTTACTGCCAAATTACAATGTCAGAAACTCAGTAGATGAGCCCACCCCTGTACCTAAGTATGCCACCTTTTTTTTTTGTTTTGGTTGTTTTGCGAGACATTAACATCTATTTATATTTTGGGAGTACTGGGACAGACACTCCTTGCACTACTCCTCCACTCACCACCAAGCTGCCTGTGTATCCATGTAACCGCTGTAAAACTGCCATGAGCCTATTGTTTGTTATTTTAGGCCTTTGATAGCCTGTCTGCGGTCCCTACTTTAAATACTCCTCCACTGACCACCAAGCTGCCTGCCCGTGTATCCATGTAACCGCTGTGAAACTGCCATGAGCCTATTGTTTGTTATGTTAGGCCTTTGATAGCCTGTCTGCGGTCCCTACTTTAAATACTCCTCCACTGACCAGACCACTGCTGCCCGTGTACCCCTGGAACCAATTATAAAGTGCCTACAGCCAGCCCATTTTCTTATGTTAGGCCTTTGAAGCCTGTCTGCGGTCCCTACTTTAAATACTCCTCCACTGACCAGACCACTGCTGCCCGTGTACCCCTGGAACCAATTATAAAGTGCCTACAGCCAGCCCATTTTCTTATGATAGGCCTTTGAAGCCTTTCTGCGGTCCCTACTTTAAATACTCCTCCACTCACCACCACCAAGCTGCCTGCCCGTGTATCCATGTAACCGCTGTGAAACTGCCATGAGCCTATTGTTTGTTATTTTAGGCCTTTGATAGCCTGTCTGCGGTCCCTACTTTAAATACTCCTCCACTCACCACCAAGCTGCCTGTGTATCCATGTAACCGCTGTAAAACTGCCATGAGCCTATTGTTTGTTATTTTAGGCCTTTGATAGCCTGTCTGCGGTCCCTACTTTAAATACTCCTCCACTGACCAGACCACTGCTGCCCGTGTACCCCTGGAACCAATTATAAAGTGCCTACAGCCAGCCCATTTTCTTATGTTAGGCCTTTGAAGCCTGTCTGCGGTCCCTACTTTAAATACTCCTCCACTCACCACCACCAAGCTGCCTGCCCGTGTATCCATGTAACCGCTGTGAAACTGCCATGAGCCTATTGTTTGTTATTTTAGGCCTTTGATAGCCTGTGTGCGGTCCCTACTTTAAATACTCCTCCACTCACCACCAAGCTGCCTGCCCGTGTATCCATGTAACCGCTGTGAAACTGCCATGAGCCTATTGTTTGTTATTTTAGGCCTTTGATAGCCTGTGTGCGGTCCCTACTTTAAATACTCCTCCACTCACCACCAAGCTGCCTGCCCGTGTATCCATGTAACCGCTGTGAAACTGCCATGAGCCTATTGTTTGTTATGTTAGGCCTTTGATAGCCTGTCTGCGGTCCCTACTTTAAATACTCCTCCACTGACCAGACCACTGCTGCCCGTGTACCCCTGGAACCAATTATAAAGTGCCTACAGCCAGCCCATTTTCTTATGTTAGGCCTTTGAAGCCTGTCTGCGGTCCCTACTTTAAATACTCCTCCACTGACCAGACTACTGCTGCCCGTGTACCCCTGGAACCAATTATAAAGTGCCTACAGCCAGCCCATTTTCTTATGTTAGGCCTTTGATAGCCTGTCTGCGGTCCCTACTTTAAATACTCCTCCACTCACCACCAAGCTGCCTGCCCGTGTATCCATGTAACCGCTGTGAAACTGCCATCATGAGCCTATTGTTTGTTATGTTAGGCCTTTGATAGCCTGTCTGCGGTCCCTACTTTAAATACTCCTCCACTGACCAGACCACTGCTGCCCGTGTACCCCTGGAACCAATTATAAAGTGCCTACAGCCAGCCCATTTTCTTATGTTAGGCCTTTGAAGCCTGTCTGCGGTCCCTACTTTAAATACTCCTCCACTCACCACCACCAAGCTGCCTGCCCGTGTATCCATGTAACCGCTGTGAAACTGCCATGAGCCTATTGTTTGTTATTTTAGGCCTTTGATAGCCTGTGTGCGGTCCCTACTTTAAATACTCCTCCACTCACCACCAAGCTGCCTGCCCGTGTATCCATGTAACCGCTGTGAAACTGCCATGAGCCTATTGTTTGTTATGTTAGGCCTTTGATAGCCTGTCTGCGGTCCCTACTTTAAATACTCCTCCACTGACCAGACCACTGCTGCCCGTGTACCCCTGGAACCAATTATAAAGTGCCTACAGCCAGCCCATTTTCTTATGTTAGGCCTTTGAAGCCTGTCTGCGGTCCCTACTTTAAATACTCCTCCACTGACCAGACCACTGCTGCCCGTGTACCCCTGGAACCAATTATAAAGTGCCTACAGCCAGCCCATTTTCTTATGTTAGGCCTTTGAAGCCTGTCTGCGGTCCCTACTTTAAATACTCCTCCACTCACCACCACCAAGCTGCCTGCCCGTGTATCCATGTAACCGCTGTGAAACTGCCATGAGCCTATTGTTTGTTATTTTAGGCCTTTGATAGCCTGTGTGCGGTCCCTACTTTAAATACTCCTCCACTCACCACCAAGCTGCCTGCCCGTGTATCCATGTAACCGCTGTGAAACTGCCATGAGCCTATTGTTTGTTATTTTAGGCCTTTGATAGCCTGTGTGCGGTCCCTACTTTAAATACTCCTCCACTCACCACCAAGCTGCCTGCCCGTGTATCCATGTAACCGCTGTGAAACTGCCATGAGCCTATTGTTTGTTATTTTAGGCCTTTGATAGCCTGTGTGCGGTCCCTACTTTAAATACTCCTCCACTCACCACCAAGCTGCCTGCCCGTGTATCCATGTAACCGCTGTGAAACTGCCATGAGCCTATTGTTTGTTATGTTAGGCCTTTGATAGCCTGTCTGCGGTCCCTACTTTAAATACTCCTCCACTGACCAGACCACTGCTGCCCGTGTACCCCTGGAACCAATTATAAAGTGCCTACAGCCAGCCCATTTTCTTATGTTAGGCCTTTGAAGCCTGTCTGCGGTCCCTACTTTAAATACTCCTCCACTGACCAGACCACTGCTGCCCGTGTACCCCTGGAACCAATTATAAAGTGCCTACAGCCAGCCCATTTTCTTATGTTAGGCCTTTGAAGCCTGTCTGCGGTCCCTACTTTAAATACTCCTCCACTCACCACCACCAAGCTGCCTGCCCGTGTATCCATGTAACCGCTGTGAAACTGCCATGAGCCTATTGTTTGTTATTTTAGGCCTTTGATAGCCTGTGTGCGGTCCCTACTTTAAATACTCCTCCACTCACCACCAAGCTGCCTGCCCGTGTATCCATGTAACCGCTGTGAAACTGCCATGAGCCTATTGTTTGTTATTTTAGGCCTTTGATAGCCTGTGTGCGGTCCCTACTTTAAATACTCCTCCACTCACCACCAAGCTGCCTGCCCGTGTATCCATGTAACCGCTGTGAAACTGCCATGAGCCTATTGTTTGTTATGTTAGGCCTTTGATAGCCTGTCTGCGGTCCCTACTTTAAATACTCCTCCACTGACCAGACCACTGCTGCCCGTGTACCCCTGGAACCAATTATAAAGTGCCTACAGCCAGCCCATTTTCTTATGTTAGGCCTTTGAAGCCTGTCTGCGGTCCCTACTTTAAATACTCCTCCACTGACCAGACTACTGCTGCCCGTGTACCCCTGGAACCAATTATAAAGTGCCTACAGCCAGCCCATTTTCTTATGTTAGGCCTTTGATAGCCTGTCTGCGGTCCCTACTTTAAATACTCCTCCACTCACCACCAAGCTGCCTGCCCGTGTATCCATGTAACCGCTGTGAAACTGCCATCATGAGCCTATTGTTTGTTATGTTAGGCCTTTGATAGCCTGTCTGCGGTCCCTACTTTAAATACTCCTCCACTGACCAGACCACTGCTGCCCGTGTACCCCTGGAACCAATTATAAAGTGCCTACAGCCAGCCCATTTTCTTATGTTAGGCCTTTGAAGCCTGTCTGCGGTCCCTACTTTAAATACTCCTCCACTCACCACCACCAAGCTGCCTGCCCGTGTATCCATGTAACCGCTGTGAAACTGCCATGAGCCTATTGTTTGTTATTTTAGGCCTTTGATAGCCTGTGTGCGGTCCCTACTTTAAATACTCCTCCACTCACCACCAAGCTGCCTGCCCGTGTATCCATGTAACCGCTGTGAAACTGCCATGAGCCTATTGTTTGTTATGTTAGGCCTTTGATAGCCTGTCTGCGGTCCCTACTTTAAATACTCCTCCACTGACCAGACCACTGCTGCCCGTGTACCCCTGGAACCAATTATAAAGTGCCTACAGCCAGCCCATTTTCTTATGTTAGGCCTTTGAAGCCTGTCTGCGGTCCCTACTTTAAATACTCCTCCACTGACCAGACCACTGCTGCCCGTGTACCCCTGGAACCAATTATAAAGTGCCTACAGCCAGCCCATTTTCTTATGTTAGGCCTTTGAAGCCTGTCTGCGGTCCCTACTTTAAATACTCCTCCACTCACCACCACCAAGCTGCCTGCCCGTGTATCCATGTAACCGCTGTGAAACTGCCATGAGCCTATTGTTTGTTATTTTAGGCCTTTGATAGCCTGTGTGCGGTCCCTACTTTAAATACTCCTCCACTCACCACCAAGCTGCCTGCCCGTGTATCCATGTAACCGCTGTGAAACTGCCATGAGCCTATTGTTTGTTATGTTAGGCCTTTGATAGCCTGTCTGCGGTCCCTACTTTAAATACTCCTCCACTGACCAGACCACTGCTGCCCGTGTACCCCTGGAACCAATTATAAAGTGCCTACAGCCAGCCCATTTTCTTATGTTAGGCCTTTGAAGCCTGTCTGCGGTCCCTACTTTAAATACTCCTCCACTGACCAGACCACTGCTGCCCGTGTACCCCTGGAACCAATTATAAAGTGCCTACAGCCAGCCCATTTTCTTATGTTAGGCCTTTGAAGCCTGTCTGCGGTCCCTACTTTAAATACTCCTCCACTCACCACCACCAAGCTGCCTGCCCGTGTATCCATGTAACCGCTGTGAAACTGCCATGAGCCTATTGTTTGTTATTTTAGGCCTTTGATAGCCTGTGTGCGGTCCCTACTTTAAATACTCCTCCACTCACCACCAAGCTGCCTGCCCGTGTATCCATGTAACCGCTGTGAAACTGCCATGAGCCTATTGTTTGTTATTTTAGGCCTTTGATAGCCTGTGTGCGGTCCCTACTTTAAATACTCCTCCACTCACCACCAAGCTGCCTGCCCGTGTATCCATGTAACCGCTGTGAAACTGCCATGAGCCTATTGTTTGTTATTTTAGGCCTTTGATAGCCTGTGTGCGGTCCCTACTTTAAATACTCCTCCACTCACCACCAAGCTGCCTGCCCGTGTATCCATGTAACCGCTGTGAAACTGCCATGAGCCTATTGTTTGTTATGTTAGGCCTTTGATAGCCTGTCTGCGGTCCCTACTTTAAATACTCCTCCACTGACCAGACCACTGCTGCCCGTGTACCCCTGGAACCAATTATAAAGTGCCTACAGCCAGCCCATTTTCTTATGTTAGGCCTTTGAAGCCTGTCTGCGGTCCCTACTTTAAATACTCCTCCACTGACCAGACCACTGCTGCCCGTGTACCCCTGGAACCAATTATAAAGTGCCTACAGCCAGCCCATTTTCTTATGTTAGGCCTTTGAAGCCTGTCTGCGGTCCCTACTTTAAATACTCCTCCACTCACCACCACCAAGCTGCCTGCCCGTGTATCCATGTAACCGCTGTGAAACTGCCATGAGCCTATTGTTTGTTATTTTAGGCCTTTGATAGCCTGTGTGCGGTCCCTACTTTAAATACTCCTCCACTCACCACCAAGCTGCCTGCCCGTGTATCCATGTAACCGCTGTGAAACTGCCATGAGCCTATTGTTTGTTATTTTAGGCCTTTGATAGCCTGTGTGCGGTCCCTACTTTAAATACTCCTCCACTCACCACCAAGCTGCCTGCCCGTGTATCCATGTAACCGCTGTGAAACTGCCATGAGCCTATTGTTTGTTATGTTAGGCCTTTGATAGCCTGTCTGCGGTCCCTACTTTAAATACTCCTCCACTGACCAGACCACTGCTGCCCGTGTACCCCTGGAACCAATTATAAAGTGCCTACAGCCAGCCCATTTTCTTATGTTAGGCCTTTGAAGCCTGTCTGCGGTCCCTACTTTAAATACTCCTCCACTGACCAGACTACTGCTGCCCGTGTACCCCTGGAACCAATTATAAAGTGCCTACAGCCAGCCCATTTTCTTATGTTAGGCCTTTGATAGCCTGTCTGCGGTCCCTACTTTAAATACTCCTCCACTCACCACCAAGCTGCCTGCCCGTGTATCCATGTAACCGCTGTGAAACTGCCATCATGAGCCTATTGTTTGTTATGTTAGGCCTTTGATAGCCTGTCTGCGGTCCCTACTTTAAATACTCCTCCACTGACCAGACCACTGCTGCCCGTGTACCCCTGGAACCAATTATAAAGTGCCTACAGCCAGCCCATTTTCTTATGTTAGGCCTTTGAAGCCTGTCTGCGGTCCCTACTTTAAATACTCCTCCACTCACCACCACCAAGCTGCCTGCCCGTGTATCCATGTAACCGCTGTGAAACTGCCATGAGCCTATTGTTTGTTATTTTAGGCCTTTGATAGCCTGTGTGCGGTCCCTACTTTAAATACTCCTCCACTCACCACCAAGCTGCCTGCCCGTGTATCCATGTAACCGCTGTGAAACTGCCATGAGCCTATTGTTTGTTATGTTAGGCCTTTGATAGCCTGTCTGCGGTCCCTACTTTAAATACTCCTCCACTGACCAGACCACTGCTGCCCGTGTACCCCTGGAACCAATTATAAAGTGCCTACAGCCAGCCCATTTTCTTATGTTAGGCCTTTGAAGCCTGTCTGCGGTCCCTACTTTAAATACTCCTCCACTGACCAGACCACTGCTGCCCGTGTACCCCTGGAACCAATTATAAAGTGCCTACAGCCAGCCCATTTTCTTATGTTAGGCCTTTGAAGCCTGTCTGCGGTCCCTACTTTAAATACTCCTCCACTCACCACCACCAAGCTGCCTGCCCGTGTATCCATGTAACCGCTGTGAAACTGCCATGAGCCTATTGTTTGTTATTTTAGGCCTTTGATAGCCTGTGTGCGGTCCCTACTTTAAATACTCCTCCACTCACCACCAAGCTGCCTGCCCGTGTATCCATGTAACCGCTGTGAAACTGCCATGAGCCTATTGTTTGTTATTTTAGGCCTTTGATAGCCTGTGTGCGGTCCCTACTTTAAATACTCCTCCACTCACCACCAAGCTGCCTGCCCGTGTATCCATGTAACCGCTGTGAAACTGCCATGAGCCTATTGTTTGTTATTTTAGGCCTTTGATAGCCTGTGTGCGGTCCCTACTTTAAATACTCCTCCACTCACCACCAAGCTGCCTGCCCGTGTATCCATGTAACCGCTGTGAAACTGCCATGAGCCTATTGTTTGTTATGTTAGGCCTTTGATAGCCTGTCTGCGGTCCCTACTTTAAATACTCCTCCACTGACCAGACCACTGCTGCCCGTGTACCCCTGGAACCAATTATAAAGTGCCTACAGCCAGCCCATTTTCTTATGTTAGGCCTTTGAAGCCTGTCTGCGGTCCCTACTTTAAATACTCCTCCACTGACCAGACCACTGCTGCCCGTGTACCCCTGGAACCAATTATAAAGTGCCTACAGCCAGCCCATTTTCTTATGTTAGGCCTTTGAAGCCTGTCTGCGGTCCCTACTTTAAATACTCCTCCACTCACCACCACCAAGCTGCCTGCCCGTGTATCCATGTAACCGCTGTGAAACTGCCATGAGCCTATTGTTTGTTATTTTAGGCCTTTGATAGCCTGTCTGCGGTCCCTACTTTAAATACTCCTCCACTCACCACCAAGCTGCCTGCCCGTGTATCCATGTAACCGCTGTAAAACTGCAATGAGCCTATTGTTTGTTATTTTAGGCCTTTGATAGCCTGTCTGCGGCCCCTACTTGCAATACTCCTCCACTGACCACAATGCTGCCTGGAGTGCCTGCCTGTGTATCCATGTAACCGATGTAAAACTGCCATGACTGCCTACTGTTTGTTATTTTAGGCCTTTGATAGCCTGTCTGCAGCCCCTACTTGCAATACTCCTCCACTGACCACACCAATGCTGCCCGTGTACCCCTGGAACCTATTTAAAAGTTCATAGAGCCTAGTTATATATTTTATTTACTATTAATAAGGCCATGATGGACTACGCTGTACCACGCTACAAGCTAACCAGTCGACACTTCTTTTGCGAGAAAAGCCATCCCAACCCTCCACCAGCATGTAGAAGACCGCATTGTCCATGCACTCTGGCAATCTGTGAGTACAAAGGTGCACCTGACAACAGACGCATGGACCTGTAGGCATGGCCACGGAAGATTACGTGTCCATTACGGCGCAATGGGTTAATGTGGTGAATGCATGGTCCACAGGGGACAGCCTACTAAGTCTGTCTGCAGTCCCTAATTCAAATTGTGCTCCACTGTCTAAATCGGAACTTCCACCTTCTGGCTTTCGGCCTATAGTATCAGAAATTAAACTGCATTTGGCCTTCAACTTTGGTTAGGGCCTACTAACGGCTTCTGCCCCTCCCTGGTGTTGCCCTCAACTAAATAAAGCTGAGCTTCAACCTTCTGCTCCAAATTACCATTTTGAAAAATGCAATAGGCTTTTCAGGCCTACTAAAGGAGTCTGTCTGTGTGCCCCTCCCTGGTGTTGTCCTCAACTAAATAAAGCTGAGCTTCAACCTTCCGGCTCTCATTATGTGGTTTTAAAAAAAAAAAAGGTGGTTAGGGCCTACTAACGGCTTCTGCCCCTCCCTGGTGTTGTCCTCAACTAAATAAAGCTGAGCTTCAACCTTCCGGCTCTCATTATGTGGTTTTAAAAAAAAAAATGGTGGTTAGGGCCTACTAACGGCTTCTGCCCCTCCCTGGTGTTGTCCTCAACTAAATAAAGCTGAGCTTCAACCTTCCGGCTCTCATTATGTGGTTTTAAAAAAAAAAAAGGTGGTTAGGGCCTACTAACGGCTTCTGCCCCTCCCTGGTGTTGTCCTCAACTAAATAAAGCTGAGCTTCAACCTTCCGGCTCTCATTATGTGGTTTTAAAAAAAAAAAAGGTGGTTAGGGCCTACTAACGGCTTCTGCCCCTCCCTGGTGTTGTCCTCAACTAAATAAAGCTGAGCTTCAACCTTCCGGCTCTCATTATGTGGTTTTAAAAAAAAAAAATGGTGGTTAGGGCCTACTAACGGCTTCTGCCCCTCCCTGGTGTTGTCCTCAACTAAATAAAGCTGAGCTTCAACCTTCCGGCTCTCATTATGTGGTTTTAAAAAAAAAAAAGGTGGTTAGGGCCTACTAACGGCTTCTGCCCCTCCCTGGTGTTGTCCTCAACTAAATAAAGCTGAGCTTCAACCTTCCGGCTCTCATTATGTGGTTTTAAAAAAAAAAATGGTGGTTAGGGCCTACTAACGGCTTCTGCCCCTCCCTGGTGTTGTCCTCAACTAAATAAAGCTGAGCTTCAACCTTCCGGCTCTCATTATGTGGTTTTAAAAAAAAAAAAGGTGGTTAGGGCCTACTAACGGCTTCTGCCCCTCCCTGGTGTTGTCCTCAACTAAATAAAGCTGAGCTTCAACCTTCCGGCTCTCATTATGTGGTTTTAAAAAAAAAAAGGTGGTTAGGGCCTACTAACGGCTTCTGCCCCTCCCTGGTGTTGTCCTCAACTAAATAAAGCTGAGCTTCAACCTTCCGGCTCTCATTATGTGGTTTTAAAAAAAAAAAATGGTGGTTAGGGCCTACTAACGGCTTCTGCCCCTCCCTGGTGTTGTCCTCAACTAAATAAAGCTGAGCTTCAACCTTCCGGCTCTCATTAAGTGGTTTTAAAAAAAAAATGGTGGTTAGGGCCTACTAACGGCTTCTGCCCCTCCCTGGTGTTGCCCTCAACTAAATAAAGCTGAGCTTCAACCTTCTGCTCCAAATTACCATTTTAAAAAATGCAATAGGCTTTTCCGGCCTACTAAAGGTGTCTGCCCCTCCCTGGTGTTGTCCTCAACTGAACAAAGCTGAGCTTCCACATTCTGGCTTTCGCCCTATACTATCAGATATTAAACTGCATTTGGCCTACTTGTGTGGTTAGGCCCTTGAAACAGTGTCTGCTGCTCTTGGGTTTGCTACTCCACTGAACAAAGCAATGCCGCCTGTTTAGTCCTGTTACCAATTTTGAACTGCATGTAGCCTACTTTATTCTTTGGCCCTATATCTGTTTCCTCCTCATCCTGCCCATTGCCCAGCCACTGCTAAATGAGTCTGCTGGTACATTGACCGAGACCACTACATTCCCCTTGTACTCTACACAGCCAGAATCTGTCCCTGCTGAAAGTAAGGTTCCCCTTCCCGCATGTTATACCACCTTACACAGGGACAAAGAGGAAGGTGCAGATGAAAGTGCAGGTTCCTTCATCAGGTGGGGGGGCATACTCGTTGGCGACGTCACTGGCACAGGGCCCCTCAGAGTACGCAAAAGTGTCGCTGCTGGTGGGAGGCGCCCCCGCCATGCAAACACACCGCCGTACTTTGAGGGGCCCTGTGCCAGTGGCAATGCGAACGAGTGGGCCCCCCCCCTGCTTGCTCAGGATCACAGCACTTGCAACTTTTAAATAATTACCTTTCCCTGCAACACCGCCGTGACGTAGTCCGCATTTCCTGGGCCCACGAAAAACTTGAGCCGGCCCTACTCCCCCCACAACTTTTGCCAAATGACCCCCAATTCCCTATGCCCAACTATTATTATAAAGTTAATTAAGATTGACAAGCTTCAGAAACAAGAATGGATGTTTTTGGCATTAAAATGGGCACTGTAGGTGTTTTCCTGGCCTCCACTCACTGCCGACTATGCTTCCCCATTGACTTGCATTGGGTTTCGTGTTTCGGTCGATCCCCGACTTTTAGCGATAATCGGCCGACTGCACTCGACTCGACTCTGGACAAAATCGGGTTTCCCAAAACCCTACTCGATCTTAAAAAAATGAAAGTCGCTCAACCCTACATTAAATGTCACCTGCTTAACCCAGCAGGAAGTACGGCGGCGTCTAAAAATCACTAAAATTGACAAATCTCCGGGCCCGGATGGGATACACCCCCGAGTACTGCAGGAATTAAGTACAGACATTGATAGACCATTATTTTTAATCTTCAAAGACTCCATAATAACAGGGTCTGTACCACAGGACTGGCGTATAGCAAATGTGGTGCCAATATTCAAAAAGGGGACAAAAACTGAACTTGAACAGTGGGTAAAATCCTGAAGAGCGTATTCTAAGAGATAGTATACAGGAGTATCTGAAGAGGAATAACCTCATGACCCAATATCAACATGGTGCCACACAAAAGGTTGATACATAAAATGAGAACAATGGGGATAGGGGAAAATATGTGTAAGTGGGTTAAGAGCTGGCTCAGGGATAGGAAACAAAGGGTGGTAATTAATGGAGCACACTCGGACTGGGTAATAGTTAGCAGTGAGGTACTACGGGGGTCAGTATTGGGCCCTCTTCTTTTTAACATATTTATTAATGACCTTGTATGGGGCATACAGAGTAGAATTTCAATATTTGCAGATGACACTAAACTCTGCAGGGTAATCAATACAGAGGAGGACAGTTTTATATTACAGGAGGATTTATGTAAACTAGAAGCTTGGGCTGATAAATGGCAATTCAGCTTTAATAGGGATAGATGTAAGGTCATGCACTTGGGTAGAGCAAATAAGATGTATAATTATGTGCTTAATTGTAAAACACAGGGCAAAACCGACAATGAAAAAGACCTGGGTGTATGGGTGGACAACAAACTCACATTTAGTGACCAGTGTCAAGCAGCTGCTACAAATGCAAATATAATAATGGGTTACATTAAAAGAGGCATAGATGCTCATGATGAGAACATAATTTTACCTCTATACAAGTCACTTGTGTGACCACACTTAGAATACTGTGTACAGTTCTGGTCTCTGGTGTACAAGAAAGACATAGCTAAACTAGAGCTGGTGCAGAGAAGAGTGACCAAGGTTATTAGATGACTGGGGGTCTGCAATACCAAGACAGGTTATTGGAGCGGCCCCCAAATGCAGGGCAGCAGGGTACTCGGTACCGGGTCCCTCGGTCTCGGTTCTAGGGGTGCCACGGTGGCCCAACCCGGTCCATGGCCCTGCTAAGGGGCGCCCAAATAAAGGTGTAGGTGAGAGTTTGTCAAGTGTTCGTGACGCCACCTGTGGTATTCGGTCAGGGTGACCGACGCTGCTAGGAGTCCGCTGGGGTGATGGAATGGCAGCTAGATGGTGTAACTTCCCACAGGTGAAGTATGTCCCCAGGGCTTCCCTTGATGAGTAGATGGTAAAGGTGTAGATCGCAGTAAATGATGAGGACACAGGGTTGCAGTCTCTTTACCTTTTTACTGAAGGCTTCGGCATCCCCAATCCAGAGCACTGCTAACAGGGCTGGCTGAGACCGGCCGGTCCGGAGGCACATCCAGAGTTCCCTTTGCAGGTGGAAATCAGTAGCCTTCCTAACGCCTGGGTGTTGTAGTACTTCCCTGCTGAGCACCACGGGATAGTCCTCACAACTGTTGTGTATGTTTCTGTTCTCTGTCTCCGTCCCCCAGATGGTTTGGATAGGACGCACCCGTATGACGGGGTAGGCCTGGAGTTATTTTATAGGGACCCTAGAGACGCCCCTCTCCCACAATTGCCTCCGTTGTCTTCATTAGGTGTAAAGGTGAGACAGCCAACCTAGAATTAACTGCCCTGCCGTAGTTCAAAGTAATGCGTAGAGCCTATTACTTCCTCGGTGTTCCGGCCACCGGCTACGCACCTCAGAAGGATGTTGCTGATCTTGGGGCACGACTCCTCCTGGTTCTATCTCCTTTGTGCTGTGATCTCGTTTCTCACTTCTCCACAATATACTTTGCTTCATGTCCTTTCTTAGGATGCCGCCGCAATGAGGTGCAGGCACGGCTCCGTAATGATCTGTCTCGTGCTAGGCCACTGTCAGGATCCCACCCCTGACAAGGACCTCCCTGAGTCTTCCCAAGCAACTCTCTCTCTCACTAGATGTTACCTGGGCAAATCCCAGTCAGCTTCCCTCTAACTTCCTATCCGACTCCCAGTTTTACCAGAGTGTGAGGAGTGGCCTAATACATAGAACCTTTTGCTCCCCCTGGTGGTCGGAGTGTGAAGTGTAGTGTGTGACTATGATACCTGGTCAGGTGAACTCCTTTAGTGCCATCAGGTGTACCATCACTCCCCCTTGTGGAAGAGCGACAATACTGCAACGACCAGGACTCTGGGGCGCTGCACTATTACACTTGAGGTTATTTAGTTTGGAAAAACAAAGACTGAGGGGTGATCTTATTTTAATGTATAAATATATGAGGGGACAGTACCGAGACCTTTCTAATGACCATTTTACTCGTAGACCTGAGACAGGGACAAGGGGGCATCCTCTACGTCTGGAGGAAAGAAGGTTTAAGCATAATCACAGATGGAAATTCTTTACTGTAAGAGCAGCGAGACTATGGAACTCTCTGCCGTATGATGTTGTAATGAGTGATTAATTACTAAAATTTAAGAGGGAACTGGATACCTTTCTTGAAAAGCATAATGCTACAGGTTATATACACTAGTTTCCTTGATAGGGCATTGATGCAGGGAACTAGTCTGATTGCCGTATGTGGAGTTGGGAAATAATTTTTTCCCCAATGTGGAGCTTACTGTTTGCCACATGGGATTTTTTGCCTTCTTCTGGGTCAACATGTTAGGGCATGTTAGGTTAGGCTATGGGTTGAACAAGATGCACTTAAAGTCTTCCTTCAACCTTAATAACTATGTTACTATGTATATTGGCCCATTATTGCCTGCATATCTCTTCTAGAGCAGTGATGTTTTGGACCTGTCACTGGACTTTTAACTCACTCCAAAGGTTTTCTATGAGGTAGAGATCTGGAGACTGGCAAGGCCACTCCAGGACCTTCATAAACTTCTTACGAAGCCACTTCTTCGTTGCTCTTGTGGTGTGCTTGAATCATTAACATGCTGAAAGACTCATCCATGTTTCATCTTCACTGCCCTTGCTGATAGAAGTTTGCACTCAAAATCTCACAATACATGGCCCCATTCATTCTTTCATGTACACGGATCAGTCGTCCTGCTCCCTTTGCAGAGAAGCAGCCCCAAAGGATGATGTTGCCACCTCCATGCTTCACAGTAGGTATGGTGTTCTTTGGATGCAACTCAGCATTCTATCACCTCCAAACACGACGAGTAGGGATGAGCGAAACGGATCAGACAAATTCAAAAATCGTCGACTTTCAGGAAAAGTCAGGTTTTATGAAACCCGACCCGATCCTAGTGTGGGATCGGCCATGCGGTCAGCGATCAGCACGCCAAAGTCGCATTTCGTATGACGTGTTCAGCGCCATTTTTCAGCCAATGAAGGAGGATGCAGAGTGTGGGCAGCGTGATGACATAGGTCTCGGTCCCCACCATCTTAGAGAAGGGCATGACAGTGATTGGCTTGCTTTCTGCGGCATCACAGGGGCTATAAAGGGGCATGCACGCTGACCGCCATCTTACTTCTGCCGATCTTAGCATAGGGAGAGGTTGCTGCAGCTTCATCAGAAGAAGGGATATAGTTAGGGAGGGAAGATTAACCCCCAAACTGCTTGTGCTGTAGCGATTTCCACTGTCGAACACCACCTTTTTTTTGCAGGGACAGTGGAGGCTATATTTTTGTGCATCAGCTCTGTAGCTTATTAGGCTGCCTTATAAGGCTCCCTGATAGCTGCATTGCTGTTTGCACCGCCTCTGTGCAAACCAACTGCTTTTTTAAAAGCAAAAATCCTGTTGCTCCTTTCTGCACAGTTATCTTGTTTATTTGTCCACACTTTTGTGTGCAGCAGTCCTTTTTATTGCTGCCATACTTGTCCTGAGATCATTGTAGGGAGATTGAAATTGTACTACAGTCCTTGTATTTTTTCATATATCTTCCAGCCACTTTCTGCCACGTTCATTGCGTTGTTTTATACACTGGGCCTCAGTTTTGGTTCAGTCTCCCAAAAAAAGGGAGATTGAAATTCTCACAAAGTGGATATATTTCAGTCCTGTTAATTTGTCGTATATCAGCCAGCCACTTTCTGCCACTTACATTGTGTTGTTTTATAAACTGTGGTTCAGTCCCCCCCCAAAAAAAAGGGAGATTAAAATACTCACAAAGTGGATATATTTCAGTCCTGTTAGTTTGTTGTATATCAGCCAGCCACTTTCTGCCACATACATTGCGTTGTTTTATAAACTGTGGTTCAGTCCCCCCCCAAAAAAGGAGATTGAAATTCTCACAAAGTGGATATATTTCAGTCCTGTCAGTTTGTCGTAAATCAGCCAGCCACTTTCTGCCACTTACATTGCGTTGTTTTATAAACTGGGCCTCAGTTGTGGTTCAGTCCCCCCAAAAAAAGGGAGATTCAAATTCTCAACAAGTTTATATACACCTTCTACCTTGTTTTACAGTACCATATAACGGTTGTTATTTTGGTTAGATTTTCCAAAAAATGAGGAAGTCTGGTGGAAGAGGTCATTGGCATAGGTTGCCAGCTGGTAATGATGGTGGTGGTGGTGCATCTGGTGGTAGTGGGAAAAGCACAATAGCACCTAAGGCTGAAGGTGTTGAGTCAGCGTCATCGTCTGGCTACACAAGGCCTCGAAGGCTCCCTTATCTGGGAGTAGGAAAACAGCTTTTAAAGCCGGAGCAGCAGGAAAAAGTTTTGGCTTTCCTTGCTGACTCAGCCTCTAGCTCTTTCACCTCCTCTTCAGAAAGTTCCAAATATAAAAGCAGCGAGTCATCAGTGGATGCTCCCGTTCAGAAACAAGACGTTTCCTTGTGTCCTTCACCCAAACCAAAAGTGAAGGATGCGTCAGGCGACACTACAGGTTACTCCATGGAGCTCTTTACACATACCGTGCCTGGATTAGAAAGGGAAATTGTTAACTGCCCATTACAAGATGAATCGGACATGGAGTGCACTGATGCACAGCCACAGCTAGATTATTATGCTGTTCCATTGACTCAGATCACTACTTTGCCATCGCAGTGTACTGTGTTGTGAATTAGACTTCTTGGCTCCCTCTGGTGGTTATTAGTGATATGACTCTGGGATTTTCTTTCCTCAGTTTGCACCCACCTGGGTCGTTAGTCCAGGGGTGTTGCTATATAAACCTCCTGGATCCTTAGTCCAGTGCCTGGCATCGTTGTAATCAGATCCTTTTTGTTTGCTCCTATCTGCTGGTCCTGGTTCGTGCAAAATTAAGCTAAGTCCTGCTTCTTTGTTTTTTGGGTTATTTGCTTGCTCTCATTTTTGTCCAGCTTGTACTAAATGTGATTCCTGACCTTGCTGGAAGCTCTAGGGGGCTGGTGTTCTCCCCCCGGGCCGTTAGACGGTTCGGGGGTTCTTGAATATCCAGCGTGGATATTTTTGATAGGGTTTTTGCTGACCATATAAGTTATCTTACTATATTATGCTATTAGCTAGTGGGCCTCTCTTTGCTAAATACCTAGCTCATCCTTACGTTTGTCTTTTCCTCTTACCTCACCGTTATTATTTGTTGGGGGCTTGTATATAACTTTTGGGGTCTTTTCTCTGGAGGCAAGAAAGGTCTTTCTTTTCCCTTCTAGGGTTAGTTAGTTCTCCGGCTGGCGCGAGACGTCTAGAATCAACGTAGGCACGTTCCCCGGCTGCTGTTATTTGTGGTGCTAGGATTAGATATATGGTCAGATCAGTTACCACTGCCCTATGAGCTGGTTTTTGTGTTTGCAGACTTAGAAACTATTTCTGAGACCCTCTGCCATTGGGGTCATAACAGTATGCCAGGCCAACATTGAATGTTTATTGCATTGCAGAAGTGGGATAATAAGAAAGGAAATTCTGAGGTTTTTTTTTTTTTTTTTTTCCTCTCTTCCTCCCCTTTACCTTTGAGTGGCTTGTGCTTGCTACAGACATGAATGTCCAGACCTTGATTACAAGTGTAGACCAGCTTGCTGCTCGTGTGCAGGGCATACAAGATTTTGTTACCAGTAGTCCAATGTCTGAACCTAAAATACCTATTCCTGAACTGTTTTCTGGAGACCGATTTAGGTTTAGGAATTTCAGGAACAATTGTAAATTGTTTCTTTCTCTGAGACCCCGTTCATCTGGAGATCCAGCTCAGCAAGTGAAAATTGTTATCTCTTTTTTACGGGGCGACCCTCAGGATTGGGCTTTTTCGCTAGCGCCAGGAGATCCGGCATTGGCAAATATTGATGCGTTTTTTCTGGCGCTCGGATTGCTTTACGAGGAACCCAATCTTGAAGTTCAGGCAGAAAAAGCCTTGCTGGCTATTTCTCAGGGCCAGGATGAAGCTGAAGTGTATTGCCAAAAATTTCGGAAATGGTCCGTGCTTACTCAGTGGAATGAGTGTGCTCTGGCCGCAAATTTCAGAAATGGCCTTTCTGAAGCCATTAAGAATGTGATGGTGGGTTTCCCCATTCCTACAAGTCTGAATGATTCTATGGCGCTGGCTATTCAAATTGACCGGCGTTTGCGGGAGCGCAAAACCGCTAATCCTCTGGTGGTGTTGTCTGAACAAACATCTGATTTAATGCAATGTGATAGAATTCAGACTAGAAATGAGCGGAAAAATCATAGACGTCAGAGTGGGTTATGTTTTTACTGTGGTGATTCTACACATGTTATATCAGCATGCTCTAAACGCCTAACAAGGGTTGTCAGTCCTGTCGCCATTGGTAATTTGCAACCTAAATTTATTTTGTCTGTGACTTTAATTTGCTCATTGTCTTCTTACCCTGTTATGGCGTTTGTGGATTCAGGTGCTGCCCTGAGTCTTATGGATCTGTCATTTGCCAAGCGCTGTGGTTTTGTTCTTGAACCGTTGGTAAATCCTATTCCTCTTAGAGGTATTGATGCTATGCCATTGGCGGAAAATAAACCGCAGTTTTGGACGCAGGTAACCATGTGCATGACTCCTGAACATCGGGAGGTGATTCGTTTTCTTGTTCTGCATAAAATGCATGATTTGGTCGTTTTGGGTCTGCCATGGTTACAGACCCACAATCCAGTCTTGGATTGGAAGGCAATGTCTGTGTCAAGTTGGGGCTGTCAGGGAATTCATGCTGATTCCCCGCCGGTGTCTATTGCTTCCTCTACTCCTTCGGAAGTTCCTGAGTATTTGTCTGATTATCAGGATGTATTCAGCGAGTCCAGATCCAGTGCTCTGCCTCCTCATAGGGACTGTGACTGTGCCATAGATTTGATTCCAGGTAGTAAATTTCCTAAGGGAAGATTATTTAATCTGTCTGTACCTGAGCATGCCGCAATGCGTTCGTATATCAAGGAGTCTCTGGAGAAGGGGCATATCCGTCCATCCTCTTCCCCTCTTGGTGCGGGATTCTTTTTTGTGGCCAAGAAGGACGGATCTTTGAGACCTTGTATTGACTATCGGCTTCTGAATAAAATCACTGTTAAATTTCAGTATCCTTTGCCTCTGTTGTCGGACATGTTTGCCCGGATTAAAGGTGCCAAGTGGTTCACCAAGATAGATCTTCGTGGTGCGTACAACCTTGTGCACATTAAACAAGGAGATGAATGGAAGACTGCATTTAATACGCCCGAAGGTCATTTTGAGTACTTGGTGATGCCTTTTGGGCTCTCTAATGCGCCCTCAGTGTTTCAGTCCTTTATGCATGATATTTTCCGGAAGTATCTGGATAAATTTATGATTGTTTATCTGGATGATATTCTGGTTTTCTCTGAAGATTGGGACTCACATGTGGAGCAGGTCAGGATGGTGTTTCAGGTTTTGCGTGAGAATGCTTTGTTTGTTAAGGGCTCAAAGTGTCTCTTTGGAGTACAGAAGGTTCCCTTTTTGGGGTTTATTTTTTCCCCTTCTGCTGTGGAGATGGACCCAGTCAAGGTCCGAGCTATTCATGATTGGACTCAACCCACGTCAGTTAAGAGACTTCAGAAGTTCTTGGGTTTTGCTAACTTCTACCGTCGTTTTATCGCTAATTTTTCTAGCGTTGTTAAACCTTTGACGGATATGACCAAGAAAGGTTCTGATGTTGCTAACTGGGCTCCTGCAGCCGTGGAGGCGTTCCAAGAGTTGAAGCGCCGGTTTACTTCGGCGCCTGTTTTGTGCCAGCCTGATGTCTCACTTCCCTTTCAGGTCGAAGTGGATGCTTCTGAGATTGGGGCAGGGGCCGTTTTGTCACAGAGAGGCCCTGGTTGCTCGGTAATGAGACCATGTGCTTTCTTCTCCAGGAAGTTTTTGCCTGCTGAGCGGAATTATGATGTCGGCAATCGGGAGTTGCTGGCCATGAAGTGGGCATTTGAGGAGTGGCGTCATTGGCTCGAGGGTGCTAAGCATCGTGTGGTGGTCTTGACTGATCACAAAAATCTGATGTATCTCGAGTCTGCTAAACGCCTGAATCCTAGACAGGCCCGCTGGTCATTGTTTTTCTCCCGTTTTGACTTTGTGGTCTCGTATTTACCAGGTTCAAAGAATGTGAAGGCTGATGCTCTTTCAAGGAGCTTTGTGCCTGACTCTCCTGGAGTCGCAGAACCAGTTGGTATTCTTAAAGAGGGAGTTATCTTGTCAGCCATTTCTCCTGATTTGAGACGCGTGTTGCAGAGATTTCAGGCTGGTAGACCTGACTCTTGTCCACCTGACAGACTGTTTGTTCCTGATAGGTGGACCAGCAGAGTCATTTCCGAGGTTCATTCCTCGGTGTTGGCAGGTCATCCGGGAATTTTTGGCACCAGAGATCTGGTGGCTAGGTCCTTTTGGTGGCCTTCCTTGTCACGGGATGTGCGGTCATTTGTGCAGTCCTGTGGGACTTGTGCTCGAGCTAAGCCTTGCTGTTCTCGTGCCAGCGGGTTGCTCTTGCCCTTGCCTGTCCCGAAGAGGCCTTGGACACACATTTCCATGGATTTCATTTCTGATCTCCCGGTGTCTCAGGGCATGTCTGTCATCTGGGTGGTATGTGATCGCTTTTCCAAAATGGTCCATTTGGTGCCTTTGCCTAAGCTGCCCTCCTCTTCCGATCTGGTTCCTGTGTTCTTTCAGAATGTGGTTCGTTTATACGGCATTTCTGAGAATATTGTGTCTGACAGAGGATCCCAGTTTGTTTCCAGGTTCTGGCGATCCTTTTGTGCTAGGATGGGCATTGAGTTGTCATTTTCGTCTGCCTTTCATCCTCAGACTAATGGACAAACGGAGCGAACTAATCAGACTCTGGAGGCTTATTTGAGGTGTTTTGTTTCGGCAGATCAGGATGATTGGGTGACCTTCTTGCCATTGGCTGAGTTTGCCCTTAATAACCGGGCTAGTTCCGCTACTTTGGTTTCGCCATTTTTCTGCAACTCTGGTTTCCATCCTTGTTTTTCCTCGGGACATGTGGAGCCTTCTGACTGTCCTGGGGTAGATTCTGTGGTGGATAGGTTGCAGCAGATCTGGAATCATGTGGTGGACAACTTAAAGTTGTCACAGGAGAAGGCTCAGCGTTTTGCCAACTACCGCCGCGGTGTGGGTCCCCGACTTCGTGTTGGGGATGTGGTATGGCTGTCTTCTCGATTTGTTCCTATGAAGGACTCCTCTCCTAAATTTAAGCCTCGCTTCATCGGTCCTTACAAGATATTGGAAATCCTTAATCCTGTGTCCTTTCGCTTGGATCTTCCGGTGTCGTTTGCCATTCACAACGTGTTCCATAGGTCCTTGTTGCGGCGGTACGTTGTAACTGTGGTTCCTTCTGTTGAGCCTCCTGCTCCGGTGTTGGTTGGGGGTGAGTTGGAGTACGTGGTGGAGAAGATCTTGGATTCTCGTCTCTCCAGACGGAGGCTTCAGTATCTGGTCAAGTGGAAGGGCTATGGTCAGGAGGATAATTCCTGGGTGGTTGCCTCTGATGTGCATGCGGCCGATTTAGTTCGTGCCTTTCACGCTGCTCATCCTGATCGCCCTGGTGGTCTTGGTGAGGGTTCGGTGACCCCTCCTTAAGGGGGGGGTACTGTTGTGAATTAGACTTCTTGGCTCCCTCTGGTGGTTATTAGTGATATGACTCTGGGATTTTCTTTCCTCAGTTTGCACCCACCTGGGTCGTTAGTCCAGGGGTGTTGCTATATAAACCTCCTGGATCCTTAGTCCAGTGCCTGGCATCGTTGTAATCAGATCATTTTTGTTTGCTCCTATCTGCTGGTCCTGGTTCATGCAAAATTAAGCTAAGTCCTGCTTCTTTGTTTTTTGGGTTATTTGCTTGCTCTCATTTTTGTCCAGCTTGTACTAAATGTGATTCCTGACCTTGCTGGAAGCTCTAGGGGGCTGGTGTTCTCCCCCCGGGCCGTTAGACGGTTCGGGGGTTCTTGAATATCCAGCGTGGATATTTTTGATAGGGTTTTTGCTGACCATATAAGTTATCTTACTATATTCTGCTATTAGCTAGTGGGCCTCTCTTTGCTAAATACCTAGCTCATCCTTACGTTTGTCTTTTCCTCTTACCTCACCGTTATTATTTGTTGGGGGCTTGTATCCAACTTTTGGGGTCTTTTCTCTGGAGGCAAGAAAGGTCTTTCTTTTCCCTTCTAGGGGTAGTTAGTTCTCCGGCTGGCGCGAGACGTCTAGAATCAACGTAGGCACGTTCCCCGGCTGCTGTTATTTGTGGTGCTAGGATTAGATATATGGTCAGATCAGTTACCACTGCCCTATGAGCTGGTTTTTTGTGTTTGCAGACTTAGAAACTATTTCTGAGACCCTCTGCCATTGGGGTCATAACAGTACTGAGCCAGAATCTGACCCAGATGAGATTATGGTGCCCGTCCCGAAAGCTATAGCACCTTACACGGTGACCAGGACCGGACTGGGACTAAAATTCAGCCCTGGCATTTGAAGTCACACAGGCCCACTTGTCACATGGTGACTGTATAATATCTTTGTACACTTGTAGGCTACAAGAAGTGAGGGGAGTGTAACACGACTATATAACATATAATTACAGCTGTATCCAGCATTACAGCTCAGCCCCCATAGACTGTAATACAGCACAGCCCCCATAGAATGTAATACAGCACAGCCCCCATAGAATGTAATACAGCACAGCCCCCATAGAATGTAATACAGCACAGCCCCCATAGAATGTAATGCAGCCAGCCCCGTAGAATGTAATACAGAACAGCCCCATAGAATTTAATGCAGCACAGTCTCCGTAGAATGTAAAACAGCACAGCCCCCATAGAATGTAATGCAGCCAGCCCCATAGAATTTAATGCAGCACAGCCCCATAGAATGTAATACAGCACTGCCCCATAGAATATAATGCAGCACAGCCCCATAGAATGTAATACAGCACAGCCCCATAGAATATAATGCAGCACAGCCCCATAGAATATAATGCAGCACAGCCCCATACAATATAATGCAGCACAGCCACCATACAATGTAATGCAGCCAGCCCCATAGAATATAATGCAGCACAGGCCCATGGAATGGAATGCAGCCAGCCCCCATAGAATGTAATGCAGGCAGCCACCATACAATATAATGCAGCACAGCCCCCATAGAATGTAATGCAGCCAGCCCCATAGAATATAATGCAGCACAGGCCCACAGAATGGAATGCAGCCAGCCCCATAGAATATAATGCAGCACAGGCCCATGGAATGGAATGCAGCCAGCCCCATAGAATATAATGCAGCACAGGCCCATGGAATGGAATGCAGCCAGCCCCATAGAATATAATGCAGCACAGGCCCATGGAAAGGAATGCAGCCAGCCCCCATAGAATGTAATGCAGGCAGCCACCATACAATATAATGCAGCACAGCCCCCATAGAATGTAATGCAGGCAGGCAGCCCCCATAAGATATAATGCATGCAGGCAGCCCCCATAGAATGTAATGCAGGCAGGCAGCCCCCACAGAATGTAATGCAGGCAGGCAGCCCCCACAGAATGTAATGCATGCAGGCAGCCCCCATAGAATGTAATGCAGGCAGGCAGCCCCCACAGAATGTAATGCAGGCAGGCAGCCCCCACAGAATGTAATGCATGCAGGCAGCCCCCACAGAATGTAATGCAGGCAGGCAGCCCCCACAGAATGTAATGCAGGCAGGCAGGCCCCATAGAATGTAATGCAGGCAGGCAGCCCCCATAGAATGTAATGCATGCAGGCAGCCCCCATAGAATGTAATGCAGGCAGGCAGCCCACACAGAATGTAATGCATGCAGGCAGCCCCCACAGAATGTAATGCAGGCAGGCAGCCCCCATAGAATGTAATGCAGGCAGGCAGCCCCCACAGAATGTAATGCATGCAGGCAGCCCCCATAGAATGTAATGCAGGCAGGCAGCCCCCACAGAATGTAATGCATGCAGGCAGCCCCCATAGAATGTAATGCAGGCAGGCAGCCCCCACAGAATGTAATGCAGGCAGGCAGCCCCCACAGAATGTAATGCAGGCAGGCAGCCCCCCCCAGCTCCACAATCCAGTCATCAATCATTGATAAAAAAAACTGTAATACAGCACAGCCCCCATAGAATGTAATACAGCACAGCCCCCATAGAATGTAATACAGCACAGCCCCCATAGAATGTAATACAGCACAGCCCCCATAGAATGTAATGCAGCCAGCCCCATAGAATGTAATACAGAACAGCCCCATAGAATTTAATGCAGCACAGTCCCCATAGAATGTAATACAGCACAGCCCCCATAGAATGTAATGCAGCCAGCCCCATAGAATTTAATGCAGCACAGCCCCATAGAATGTAATACAGCACTGCCCCATAGAATATAATGCAGCACATGCCCATGGAATGGAATGCAGCCAGCCCCATAGAATATAATGCAGCACAGGCCCATGGAATGGAATGCAGCCAGCCCCATAGAATATAATGCAGCACAGGCCCATGGAAAGGAATGCAGCCAGCCCCCATAGAATGTAATGCAGGCAGCCACCATACAATATAATGCAGCACAGCCCCCATAGAATGTAATGCAGGCAGGCAGCCCCCATAAGATATAATGCATGCAGGCAGCCCCCATAGAATGTAATGCAGGCAGGCAGCCCCCACAGAATGTAATGCAGGCAGGCAGCCCCCACAGAATGTAATGCATGCAGGCAGCCCCCATAGAATGTAATGCAGGCAGGCAGCCCCCACAGAATGCAATGCAGGCAGGCAGCCCCCACAGAATGTAATGCATGCAGGCAGCCCCCACAGAATGTAATGCAGGCAGGCAGCCCCCACAGAATGTAATGCAGGCAGGCAGGCCCCATAGAATGTAATGCAGGCAGGCAGCCCCCATAGAATGTAATGCATGCAGGCAGCCCCCATAGAATGTAATGCAGGCAGGCAGCCCCCACAGAATGTAATGCATGCAGGCAGCCCCCATAGAATGTAATGCAGGCAGGCAGCCCCCACAGAATGTAATGCAGGCAGCCCCCACAGAATGTAATGCAGGCAGGCAGCCCCCCCAGCTCCACAATCCAGTCATCAATCATTGATAAAAAAAACTGTAATACAGCACAGCCCCCATAGAATGTAATACAGCACAGCCCCCATAGAATGTAATACAGCACAGCCCCCATAGAATGTAATACAGCACAGCCCCCATAGAATGTAATGCAGCCAGCCCCATAGAATGTAATACAGAACAGCCCCATATAATTTAATGCAGCACAGTCCCCGTAGAATGTAATACAGCACAGCCCCCATAGAATGTAATGCAGCCAGCCCCATAGAATTTAATGCAGCACAGCCCCATAGAATGTAATACAGCACTGCCCCATAGAATATAATGCAGCACAGCCCCATAGAATGTAATACAGCACAGCCCCATAGAATATAATGCAGCACAGCCCCATAGAATATAATGCAGCACAGCCCCATACAATATAATGCAGCACAGCCACCATACAATGTAATGCAGCCAGCCCCATAGAATATAATGCAGCACAGGCCCATGGAATGGAATGCAGCCAGCCCCCATAGAATGTAATGCAGGCAGCCACCATACAATATAATGCAGCACAGCCCCCATAGAATGTAATGCAGCCAGCCCCATAGAATATAATGCAGCACAGGCCCACAGAATGGAATGCAGCCAGCCCCATAGAATATAATGCAGCACAGGCCCATGGAATGGAATGCAGCCAGCCCCATAGAATATAATGCAGCACAGGCCCATGGAATGGAATGCAGCCAGCCCCATAGAATATAATGCAGCACAGGCCCATGGAAAGGAATGCAGCCAGCCCCCATAGAATGTAATGCAGGCAGCCACCATACAATATAATGCAGCACAGCCCCCATAGAATGTAATGCAGGCAGGCAGCCCCCATAAGATATAATGCATGCAGGCAGCCCCCATAGAATGTAATGCAGGCAGGCAGCCCCCACAGAATGTAATGCAGGCAGGCAGCCCCCACAGAATGTAATGCAGGCAGGCAGCCCCCATAGAATGTAATGCAGGCAGGCAGCCCCCATAGAATGTAATGCAGGCAGGCAGCCCCCATAGAATGTAATGCAGGCAGGCAGCCCCCATAGAATGTAATGCAGGCAGGCAGCCCCCACAGAATGTAATGCAGGCAGGCAGCCCCCACAGAATGTAATGCAGGCAGGCAGCCCCCACAGAATGTAATGCATGCAGGCAGCCCCCACAGAATGTAATGCAGGCAGGCAGCCCCCATAGAATGTAATGCAGGCAGGCAGCCCCCACAGAATGTAATGCATGCAGGCAGCCCCCATAGAATATAATGCAGGCAGGCAGCCCCCACAGAATGTAATGCAGGCAGGCAGCCCCCACAGAATGTAATGCAGGCAGGCAGCCCCCCCCAGCTCCACAATCCAGTAATCAATCATTGATAAAAAAACAAACAAACACACTACTCACCTCTCTCCTTGTGCCCCGCGCTGCTCCGGTCTCAGCAGCTGCAGTCTGCCCGCCCGGTCACACAGCAGGTGCGCGATGATATGACGTCATCGCGCACCCGCAGTGTCAGCGGCAGGCAGAGCGGGGAATGATGGGAGAGGGGGCGTCAGCGGACGCTCTCTCCTCCATCATTGCATTCAACTGTACCGGTGTCTATGACGCCGGTATAGTTGAATGCGGGGCCGGGAGTGTGCCGCGACAGCGTGGGGAGTGTGCCGACAGCGGCACACTCGAGCGGCCCACTACTGCCATCGGCCCTTCTGGCATTTGCCAGAACAGCCCGATGCCCAGTCCGGCCCTGACGGTGACACAGAGGAAGGTGCACATGACATTGAAGAGGAGGTGATAGATGACCCAGTTATTGACCCAGATTGGCAGCCATTGGGGGAAGAGGGTGCTGCTGCCTGTAGCTCAGAAGCGGAGGAGGATGATCTGCAGCAGCCATCTACATCGCAACAGCTGTCATCTGGCAGGCCCGTATCAGGCCAAAAACGTTTGTCAACAACAAAAACAGTTTTAGGACAGCGTGGCCATCCGGTGAAAGTAGCACAGCGTGCAATGACTGAAAAGGTATTCCATAGTAGGAAGAGTGTAGTGTGGCAATTTTTTAACCAAGATCCGAATGATCAGTGCAAAGTTATCTGTAAGAAATGCTCAAAGACCTTTAGCAGAGGGAAGAATCTTCAAAATTTAAATATAATGTGCATGCTTAGACATTTAAGCAGCATGCACTTGCAAGCCTGGACTAACTACCAAGCGTCCCGTACTGTTGGTGCACCTGCTCAGAATGAAGGTAGTCAGCAATGCTACATTGCTTCCCTCACTGTAAGCCCACAAGTTAGGACACCACCAGCAGCAAATGTGGAGGTATCGTCGCAAGGCCAAAGCAGTTAGGGAATCACAAGGTTCTTGGTAGGAAACACTGTATGTAGGCCAACATCAAGAATACCATCACCAACCCTCTCTTAATCCGCCATGTCCACCACCCCCATCGCTGGTTCCACCATATGCAGCTCTCCAGTCCAGCTCACCCTACAAGAGACTCTCGTTAGGAAAAGAAAGTACTCATCCTCTCATCCACGTACACAGGGTTTGAACGCCCACATTGCTATACTAATCTAATTAGAGATGATGCCCCACCGGTTGGTGAAAGCGAAGCTTTCAAAGACCTGATGGCCTACGCAGTACCACGCTATGACCTACCCAGTCGGCACTTCTTTGCAAGGAAAGCCATCCCAGCCCTCCACCAGCATGTCAAAGACCGCATTGTCCATGCACTGAGGCAATCAGTCAGTGGAAAGGTGCACCTCACAACAAATGCATGGACCAGTAGGCATGGCCATGGACGTTATGTGTCCATCACGGCGCACTGGGTTAATGTGGTGGATGCAGGGTCCACAAGGAACAGCCATAGTGGGACAGTTCTGCCTAGCCCACGGTCTAGGAAACTGTTGGCTGTAATTGTTCGCCACCCCCCTCCTCCTCCTCTTTAAGCGATCGCTCGTCCACACAGCGCAGTCGCACTACAACTCCATCCGCAGCTGCCAGTGTTGCACACGAGGTGTCCCATTATCGAACAGCTAGTGGTAAGCATCAGCAGGCTGTGTTACAAATGAAGTGTTTGGGCGACAACAGACACACCGCGGAAGTACTGGCCGAGTATTTGCAGCAACAAACTCAGTCATGGCTGGGCAGTGTACATCTTGAGGCAGGCAAGGTAGTCAGTGATAACGGAAGGAATTTTATGGCTGCCATATCCCTTCCAGAACTGAAACACATACCTTGCCTGGCTCACACCTTGAACCTGGTGGTGCAGTGCTTCCTCAAAACTTATCCAGAGTTACCAGCCCTGCTCCTGAATGTGCGAAGACTTTGCTCGCACATCCGCGGGTCGCCCGTACACTCCAGCCGTATGCTGAAACATCAGCGATCGCTGAATCTTCCCCAACACTGCCTAATAATCGACGTTGCAACAAGGTGGAACTCCACACTGCACATGGTTCAGAGGCTGTGCGAACAGAGGCGTGCTGTAATTAATTTGTGGGAGGATACACATACACGGGCAGGCACTTGGATGGCGGACATGGAGTTGTCTGGTGTGCAGTGGTCGAAGCTACAAGACCTCTGTCAAGTCCTTCAGTGTTTTGATGACTGCACACGGCTGGTAAGTGCAGACGATGCCATCATAAGCATGAGCACCCCACTAATGCATCTGCTGATGCAAAGATTGACACACATTAAGGAGCAGGCATCTGCAGCCAAGGAGGAGGGAAGCCTTGATGACAGTTAGCCATTGTCTGCTTCAGGGAACTCTCCTGGACGAGGTGGCGGATGAAGAGGAGGAGGAGGAGGAGGATGATGGGGATGAATATTAATGGGAGGAGGATGCTTTTCAGGGGGCAATAGAAACTGGTGGTGATGCAAGGTCAGGTACAGGGTTTTTGCGGGACACAAGTGATGATGATTTGCAAGAAATTGCTCCTCTACCCAGCACAAGCAGTGAATTGACACCTGGAACATTGGCCCACATGGCTAAGTATGCCTTGCGTATCCTAAAAAGGGACCCCCACATTATCAAAATGATGACCGATGACGATTACTGGTTGGCCTGTCTCCTGGATCCACGATATAAAGGAAAATTACAAAATATCATGTCACATGAGAACCTTGAGCAAATATTGGCTAGCAAACAAGCAGTTCTTGTAGACCGTTTGGTTCAGGCATTCCCAGCACACAGCGGCGGTGATGGTTCTCACACGAGCCGTAGGGGGCAACATGGCAGAGATGTTAGAGGTGCATAAATCCGAAGTGGCATTGGACAGAGAGGTTTTATGACCAGGTTGTGGAGTGATTTCGCAATGACCGCTGACATGACAGGTACTGCTGCATCGATTCAAAGTGACAGGAGACAGCATTTTTCCAGAATGGTTACGAACTACTTTTCCTCCCTTATCGATGTTCTCCCTCACAGGTCATTCCCCTTTGATTACTGGGCATCTAAAATAGACACCTGGCCTGAATTGGCAGAATATGCATTACATGAGCTCGCATGCCCTGCTGCTAGTGTGCTATCAGAAAGAGTCTTCAGTGCTGCTGGTTCAACACTGACCGAAAAAAGGACACGTCTGGCTGCCTGAAATGTTGATGATCTAACCTTCATTAAAATGAACCAATCATGGATTTCAAAAAATTTTGCCCCACCTTCCCCTGCTGACACGTAGCTTGCCTGAAAAATGTCTTGCTTTTGGCCTCCCCTTACTGACTTCTCCAATTCATCCATTTGCAGCTGCTGAATGTCCACCATAGGCCATTTTTTTACCTCCCTAAATGGGCTGACTCCCCCCACAGGGCCATGGTCACCACCTGGCGCAAGCACCCGTGCAAGTGCCGTTTGCCTGGACAGGAGGGTGTGCCCGCTCTTGGGCGACGGCACTGGCACAGGGTCCCTCATAGTCCAATGAAATGTCTCTGACGGTGGTGGTGCACAACCAACGTCAGACACACCGTCGTAATATAAGGGGCCCTGTGCCAGTACCGCCGCCCACGAGAGAGTGTTCCCCCCAGCTCGAACAGTGCTCTACCACTTGCAATACTTACCTCTCCCTGCTCCACCACTGTGTAGTCTGTTCTGTTAAATCCTTCAATGGCACTGCCAATACAAATTTGTTGAAATGATAGATGATAGTTAAAATATACAGGGGCCCTGGCCTCCATTTAGACCAGTTAATACTTTGCGCCTACTACCACTGTCTGCTACTCAGCAGAGGAGCCCACCCCTGTACCAAGCTATGCCACCTGTTTATTTATGATAAATTTTTGTGCAGACATTTTGCCCACCTTATTATTTGGGCCTACTAACTGTGTGTGCCACACATTACAGTTGTCCTCCACTGAACAAATCAATGATGCCTGTTTAGTCCTGGTTCCCATTTTGAACTGCATTTAGCCCACTTTATTATTTGGGCTTACTAACTGTGTCTGCCACTCAATACAGTTGCTCTCCACTGAACAAAGCAATGCCGCCTGTTTAGTCCTGGTTCCAATTTTGAACTGCATTTACCCACTTTATTATTTGGGCCTACTGTGTCTGCCGCTCATTACAGTTGCCCTCCACTGAACAAAGCAATGCTGCCTGTTTAGTCCTGGTTCCAATTTTGAACTGCATTTAGCCCACTTTATTATTTGGGCCTACTAACTTTGTCTGCCGCTCATTACAGTTGTCCTCCACTGAACATAGCAATGCCGCCTGTATAGTCCTAGATCCAATTTTGAACTGCATTTAGCCCACTTTATTATTTGGGCCTACTAACTGTGTCTGCCGCTCATTACAGTTGTCCTCCACTGAACATAGCAATGCCGCCTGTTTAGTCCTGTTACCAATTTTGAACTGCATTTAGCCCACTTTATTATTTGGGCTTACTAACTGTGTCTGCCACTCAATACAGTTGCTCTCCACTGAACAAAGCAATGCCGCCTGTTTAGTCCTGGTTCCAATTTTGAACTGCATTTACCCACTTTATTATTTGGGCCTACTGTGTCTGCCGCTCATTACAGTTGTCCTCCACTGAACAAAGGAATGCCACCTGTTTAGTCCTAGTTCCAGTTTTGAACTGCATTTAGCCCACTTTATTATTTGGGCCTACTAACTGTGTCTGCCGCTCATTACAGTTGTCCTCCACTGAACATAGCAATGCCCCCTGTTTAGTCCTGGTTCCAATTTTGAACTGCATTTAGCCCACTTTATTATTTGGCCCTACTAACTCTGTCTGCCGCTCATTACAGTTGTCCTCCACTGATCAAAGCAATGCTGCCTGTTTAGTTCTGTTATCAATTTTGAACTGCATTTAGCCCACTTTATTATTTGGGCCTACTGTGTCTGCCGCTCATTACAGTTGTCCTCCACTGAACAAAGCAATGCCCCCTGTTTAGTCCTAGTTCCAGTTTTGAACTGCATTTAGCCCACTTTATTATTTGGGCCTACTAACTGTGTCTGCCGCTCATTACAGTTGTCCTCCACTGAACATAGCAATGCCCCCTGTTTAGTCCTGGTTCCAATTTTGAACTGCATTTAGCCCACTTTATTATTTGGCCCTACTAACTGTGTCTGCCGCTCATTACAGTTGTCCTCCACTGATCAAAGCAATGCTGCCTGTTTAGTTCTGTTATCAATTTTGAACTGCATTTAGCCCACTTTATTATTTGGGCCCATAGCTGTGGTCCCTCCTCACCCTACCCATTGCCGAGCCACTGCTAGATGAGTCTGCTGGTACATTGACCCAGACCACTACATTCCCCTTGCACTCTACACAGCCAGAATCTGACCCTGCTGAAAGTCAGGTTCCCTTTCCCGCATACTATACCACCTTACACGGGGACAAAGAGGAAGGTGCAGATGAAAGTGCAGGTTCCTTCATCAAGTGGGGGGGGGCATACTCATTGGTGACGTCACTGGCACAGGGTCCCTCATAGTACGCAAAAGTGTCTCTGCCGGTGGGAGGCGCCACCCACCGTCAAACACACCGCCGTACTAGGAGAGGCCCTGTGCCAGTGCCAATGCCAATGTGTGGGCCCCCCCTGTTTGCTAAGGATCACAGCACTTGCAAAGTTGAAATACTTACCTCTCCCTGCTCCACCGCCGTGATGTATTCCGCATTTCCTGGACCCACGAAAATCTTGAGCCAGCCCTACCCCCCCACAACTTTAGCCAAATGACCCCCAGTATTCAATGCCCAACTATTATTATAAAGTAAATTAAGATTGACAAGCTTCAGTAATAAGAATTGATGTTTTTGGCATTAAAATTGGCACTGTAGGTGTTTTCCTGTCCTCCATCACTGCCGACTTTGATTCCCCATTGACTTGCATTCGGATTCATATTTCAGTCGGCCCCCGACTTTTCGCAATAATCGGCCGATTTCACCCGACCCGACTTTTCGCAAAGTCGGGCTTCGCGAAACCCATCTCGATCCCAAAAAAGTAAATGTCACTCAACTCTAACGACGAGTTTTGTTTCTACTAAACCGTTCTGCTTTGGTTTCATCAGACCATATGACATTCTGCAAATACTCTTCTGACTAATCCAACTGCTCTCTAGCAAACTTCAAACGGGCCAGGACATGTACTGGCTTAAGCAGGGTGACATGACTGGCACTGCAAGATCTGAGTTCCTGGTGGTGTAGTGTGTTGCTGATGGTAGCCTTTGTTTCAGTGGTCCCAGCTCTATGCAGGTAATTCACTAGGTCCCCCATGTGGTTCTGAGATTTTTTCTCACCGTTCTTGTGATCATTTTGTCTCCACGGGGTGAGATCTTGCGTGGAGCCCCAGATCGAGGGAGATTATCAGTGGTCTTGTATGTCTTCCATTTTCTTATTATTGCTCCCACAGTTGATTTCGTAACACCAATCTGCTTGCCTTTTGCAGATTCACTGTTCCCAGCCTGGTGCAGGGCTACAATTTTGTTTCTGGTGTTCTTCGACAGCTCTTTCATCTTCACCATAGTGGAGACTGGAGTGTGACTGTTTGAGGTTGTGGACAGGTGTATTTAATACTGATAACAAGTTCAAACAGGTGCCATTACTACAGGTAATGAGTGGAGAACAGAGGAGCCTCTTAAAGAAGAGGTTACAGGTCTGTGAGAGCCAGTAATCTTGCATGTTTTTTGGTGACCAAATACTTATTTTCCACCATAATTTACAAAATAAATCTTGCCAAATCAGACAAGGTGATTTTCTGGATTTTTTTTCTCATTTTGACTCTCATAGTTGTGATCTACCTATGATGTCAATTACAGGCCTCTCTCATCTTTTTAATTGGGAGAACTTGCACAATTGGTGGCTGACTATATATTTTTTTCTCAAGTCACCTTCCACAACAGCATAGGAGGTTGTTTACACATTCTAATGGGGGACACAAAGCACAAGAGGTTAAAAACCCCTCCCACCTCCAACTCTCCGGTGTCTTTCCTGTCCCCTATGGGGCATGGGAGGTTATTGTATGCTGTAGCGGCCGGTGACTGCAGCATACCTTATCTTCTCAAACCGGGCAGTGGTGGTCATGGGTTCATCCCTCCTCCTCCATTTCTGCTCCAGTCGCCACCGGCCTCAGGACCTTCCCTGCCTACCTGCATCGGCACATGGGGTTAAAGCGGGCCGGTGATCCCTGACCGGAGGCATCCCGTAGCTCTCCGGTCTCTCTTCCTTCACTACATGCTGTTCGACGTCCCGGAAGTGACGTCGCTATGATAGGCACGTCACTTCCGGGCCTTGCATTCCATGATGGAACGTATGCACTTCTGGGGCCGGAACTGCTAAACGGCATGCTGAGCACACAAAGGTTAACCTAAGCCTGCTTCTGACCCAAGGAGGAAGAGAGTGATATGCCTAACACGCTGGGGGCAGGGTTTACATTTATGTAAACCTGCGTGAAGAAACCTTCCAAGGTAAGACTGATACCCATTATGGATGGTGCTTCCTGCCTTGCATCTGCAGAGCCCAGTGCTGCCCCTGCTCCTGTAAGTAGGATATGGGGAGGGTTCTAGGTTAGGGGTCTGGTAGGTTAATTTCCCCTACTTAAATAGCAAGTAACTAAAAAATGATAGTGTTGGCCCCCTTAAAAATAGTCTGGGTGAAATGGTGGATAAGGGTGAGGGAAAAGACAATATGCTAAATGAATTTTTTTCATCAGTATTTACACAAGAAAATTCCATTGCAGACAATATGATCAGTGATAACAAAAATTCCCCATTAAATGTTACCTGCTTAACCCAGCAGGAAGTACGGCGGCGTCTAAAAATCACTAAAATTGACAAATCTCCGGGCCCGGATGGGATCCACCCCCGAGTACTGCAGGAATTAAGTACAGTCATTGATAGATCATTATTTTTAATCTTTAAAGACTCCATAATAACAGGGTCTGTACCACTGGACTGGTGTATAGCAAATGTGGTGCCAATATTCAAAAAGGGGACAAAAACTGAACTCGGAAATTATAGGCCAGTAAGCTTAACCTCTACTGTGGGTATAATCCTGGACGGCATTCTAAGAGATGCTATGCTGGAGTATCTGACGAGGAATAACCTCATGACCCAATATCAGCATGGGTTTACTAGGGACCGTTCCTGTCAGACAAATCTGATCATTTTCTATGAAGAGGTAAGTTTCGGACTGGACCAAGGGAACGCAGTGGACGTAGTGTATATGGACTTTTCAAAAGCTTTTGATACGGTGCCGCACAAAAGGTTGATACATAAAATGAGAATAATGGGGATAGGGCAAAATATGTGTAAGTGGGTTAATAGCTGGCTCAGGGATAGGAAACAAAGGGTTGTTATTAATGGAGCACACTCGGACTGGGTCTTGGTTAGCAGTGGGGTACCACAGGGGTCAGTTTTGGGCCCTCTTCTTTTCAACATATTTATTAATGACCTTGCAAGGGGCATACAGAGCAGAATTTCAATATTTGCAGATGACACTAAACTGCAGGGTAACCAATATAGAGGAGGACAATTTTATATTACAAGATGATTTATGTAAACTAGAAGCTTGGGCTGACAAATGGCAAATGGGTTTTAATGGGGATAAATGTAAGGTCATGCACTTGGGTAGAAGTAATAAGATGTATAACTATGTGCTTAATTCTAAAACTCTGGGCAAAATCGTCAATGAAAAAGACCTGGATGTATGGGTGGATGACAAACTCACATTTAGTGACCAGTGTCAGGAAGCTGCTACAAAGTCAAATAAAATAATGGGATGAATTAAAAGAGGCATAGAAGCTCATGAGGAGAACATAATTTTACTTCTATACAAGTCACTAGTTCGACTACACTTAGAATGCTGTGTACAGTTCTAATCTCTGGTGTATAAGAAAGACATAGCTTAACTAGAGCGGGTGCAGAGAAGAGTGACCAAGGTTATTAGAGGACTGGGGGGTCTGCAATACCAAGACAGGTTGTTACACTAGGGGCTATTTAGTTTGGAAAAAAGAAGGCTAAGGGGTGATCTTATTTTAATGTATAAATATATGAGGGAACAGTACAAAGACCTTTCTGGTGATCTTTTTAATCATAGACCTGAGACAGGGACAAGGGGGCATCCTCTACATTTGGAGGAAAGAAGGTTTAAGCATAACAACAGACACAGAATCTTTACTGTTAGAGCAGTGAGACTATGGAACTCTCTGCCGTATGATGTTGTAATGAGTGATTAATTTCTTAAATTTAAGAGGGGACTGGATGCCTTTCTTGAAAAGTATAATGTTACAGGTAGTGTTGAGCATTCCGATACCACAAGTATCGGGTATCGGCCGATATTTGCGGTATTGGAATTCTGATACCGAGTTCCGATATTTACCGCATATCGGATACCGGAATCGGAAGTTCCCAGAATTCAAACTGCACGAATTCAGCCAATGAGCAATGATTACAAGTGTGGGCACATCCTGTTTAGCATGGTGGGCATGTAACTACTGGCAAGTCTGTGATTGGCTGCTGACATGATGTCATGATGCACTATAAAAAATGCTGCCGCCATTTCGGGCTCACTCTGCTGTGAATTCAGTTAGGCATAGGATGCTGTGTTCTGACTGAGGGCCAGTTGAGATAGCGATTTGCTTCATTGTGCTTTCCCCAGGCTAATTTAGCAACCGCTGTGTGTTCACCTTGCTTTTGCCTTGCAGCACTGTTTTCACAGCTGTCTGCAAGGTCTCTGTGTGTGTGTGTGTGAGTGCAGCTCACTCTGTAGTCTGTGTGCAGCCACAGCCGGTTGTATTCAGCTCAGGGTGCGTCACTGCCTCATACCATAAAATCCATTGTCCTTTTTTGCTAATAGTGCAGCCTGCTTCACATTTTTTCAAATAATTCCTATTAGTGGCTTTCCACCTGTATCCAGCTAAATTGTGGAAAAACACTACATAGGATAACCTAGAGGAGGTTTTTGGGGCCTTGCAGCGCCGTTTACGGCTGTCTGCACGGTCTCTGTGTGAGTGCAGCTCGCCCTGTAGTCTGTGTGGAGCCACAGCCGGTTGTATTCAGCTCAGGGTGCGTCACTGCCTCATACCGTAAAATCCATTGTCCTTTTTTGCTAATAGTGCAGCCTGCTTCACATTTTTTCAAATAATTCCTATTAGTGGCTTTCCACCCGTATCCAGCTAAATTGTGGAAAAACACTACATAGGATAACCTAAAAGAGTTTTTTGGGCTTTGCAGTGCCGTTTACAGCTGTCTGCACGGTCTCCGTGTGAGTGCACCTCGCCCTGTAGTCTGTGTGCAGCCACAGCCGGTTGTATTCAGCTCAGGGTGCGTCACTGCCTCATACCGTAAAATCCGTTGTCCTTTTTTGCTAATAGTGCAGCCTGCTTCACATTTTTTCAAATAATTCCTATTAGTGGCTTTCTACCCGTATCCAGCTAAATTGTGGAAAAACACTACATAGGATAACCTAGAGGAGGTTTTTTGGGCCTTGCAGCACCGTTTACATCTGCCTGCACGGTCTCCGTGTGAGTGCAGCTCACCCTGTAGTCAGTTCTGCCACAAAAAATAAAAAATAAATAATAAAGTTCACCAAACACACCACTTTACAGTTGTGTAGGCCACATTAGCTCATATTAAAGTCTAGTCCACACTTTAGAAAATTAGTGTTTCTTATACCTGTTAGGAGCTGTTCAGGAATAAGCACACTAAGCCCTTAGTACTTTTCTGCTTATCTTTATCAGTCAACCAAGATGAAGAGGGCAGGGAGTAAGGCATGTGGGCTTGGGCATGGAGCAGGGAGAGGACGTGGGGATTCTGTGCCTGCTGCGGGCACCAGTGACTCATCAGCACCCAGTTTCAGCAGGGAACAGTCCTTCATGCACAGCTTTGTAGGAGAGTGCCGTACACCGCTGCTGTGTGAAGACGAAATTGAAGCCGTTGTCGGATGGATGGCAGCTAACGCATCGACTTCAATTAGTGCCACATCCTCTCAGGCACAGAGCACTGGAGAGCACCCATCTGTCTCTTCACCACCTGCCAAATTGCCCAGGCAGTCAGAAAGCTCAGGACAGGAGCCGTCTCTACTTCTGTTCTCTGAATCTCTTGGCTTGGAAACAGGGGGCCAGCCAAGCAGCATTGGAGAAATTGAAGAAGAGGCAGTGTGCAGTGATGCGCAACAGCTTTGTCTCTCTGAGTCTGAAGAGGCGGGTGGGCCAGTGCCTCCGGTCACCACACCACAGTACGCATCTGATGATGACACTCAGGTGCCACTTTCTGGTGCGTGCTGTGCTGCTGAGACTACCCAGGAGAAGCAGTTGGTGGCAGAGGGTAGTGTAGATGATGAGGTCCTTGACCCATCGTGGTGTGAGGTACAGGAAGGTGGTGGGAGCAGCTCTGAGGAAGAGATTCCCCAAATGGACCAAAGAGGGAGAGGGAGGGGGAAAACTGCGGAGCCTGTAGCCTCCACTTCGGCACCCGTTAGGAGCATGCCTCTTCCAAAAGCCAAAAAGGGTGCTCCCAAGACTTGCAGTGCCTGGTCCTTTTTTGACACAGTTGCAGATGACATTTGCTTTGTCAAATGCAAGGTTTTTCATCATAAAATCAAAAGAGGGAGAAATGTCAGCAACCTCAATACCTCAAATATGTGGAAACATGTGCGGACCAGGCACGCGGTGGAGTTACAAAAACACACTGAAGACCTAGGCCAACCAACAGCGGCAGCTACCACCTCATCAGCTCGTGTTGCCTCTTCCTCCAGCTCACACACAGCTGGTTCGGCTTCCTCCCAGGATCACCATGGAAGAACCTCTTGCACTGTTGTCCAGAGACCCACTGTAATTCCACCCACAGCACCACGTTCCCAGTCATCATCACACTCCCAGCCCAGTCTACAGCCATCGGTAGTACAGGCATGGGAGAAAAGGCGGCCATTCTCGGCAAACCACCCACGAGCACAGGCTCTGTCTGCAGGCATTGCCAAACTTCTGTCACTGGAAATGCTGTCATTCAGGCTGGTGGAGACTGACAGCTTCCGTGACTTGATGGCATTGGCAGTCCCACAGTACAATGTGCCCAGCCGCTTTTTTTTCAGCAGGCAAGCCGTCCCTGCCCTGCACAAGCATGTGGAGGGACACATAAAACACGCGCTACTGAACGCCGTCAGTAGCAAGGTCCACCTCACCACTGATGCGTGGACCAGTCTGCATGGACAGGGACGATACCTTTCCCTCACTGCCCATTGGGTTAATGTTGTTGAGCCGGGTACAGATCGTGCAAGTGGCTCAGGACGTGTCCTGCCCACTCCAAGGATTGCAGGAATCCAGTCTTTACGCATTGACTCCTCCTCATACACAAGTTCCTCAGAATCATCGCTGCAGGAGCCGTCACAGTCCACCTCCACATGACCCATGAACGTTTACCTGTTAAGACCGATATGAGCACAGCCGTGGCCAAACGTCAACAGGCCGTCTTGAAATTAATTTCTTTGGGGAATCGAAGCCACACAGCGCAGGAGCTCTGGAATGCCATCAAGCAGGAGAGCGATGTGTGGTTTGTGCCAGCGAATCTCTAGCCAGGCATGATAGTGTGTGATAATGGCCGAAATCTGGTGGCAGCTCTGGGCCTCGGCAACCTCACTCACATCCCATGTCTGGCACATGTGCTCAACTTGGTCGTACAGAGATTTTTGAAGGACTATCCGGATCTTGATGCACTGCTGCACAAGGTACGCCTAGAGTGTGATCACTTGCGGCGTTCCAGCACGGCAAGATCGCGCATTGCAGCTCTGCAGCGCCGATTCCGCTTTCCGGAACATCGCATTATATGTGACCTACCTACCAGGTGGAATTCCGCGATACATATGTTGGAGCGGTTGTGTGAGCAGCAGAAAGCAGTAATGGAGTACCAGCTGCATCAGGCGCAAAAAAGTCGCACTCCGCGCTATTCAGACTTCACAACCACAGAGTGGGCCACTATGAAGGACGTCTGCCAGGTTTTGCGTCCCTTCGATTATTCCACGCGGATGGAGAGTGCAGATGATGCACTAGTCAGCATGACTGTCCCACCTAATCTGCCTGCTTCAACAAACACTGCAAGCGCTAAGGGATGATGTTGTGGAAGAGGTGGAGGATGAGGAGTCACCATTTCCATCAGCTTCTGGACAGTCAGCGCCACGTGGTTCCACACAAAGGCGTAGGCAGGGGACACTTTGTGAGGAGGATGAGGAGGAGTCAATGGAGGAGGAAGACATCCATCCAGAGGAGGGAGTTACACAATTGTCCAGTAGTCAGTGTGTACAGCAAGGGTGGGGTGATGACGAGTGGGCAGAGATCACGCCTCAAGCAGGGGACAGCATTTCTTGGCCAGTTGGCAGTCTGCAGCACATGGTTGATTACATGCTGCAGTGCCTGAGAAACGACCGCCGCATCGCCCACATTCTCAACATGGCTGATTATTGGGTGTACACCCTCCTCGATCCTCGCTACCGGGACAACGTACAAAGCCTCATCACACCGTTGAACTGGGAGCGAAAAATGCGGGAGTACCAAGACACACTGGTGAATTCCATCATTTTCTCCAGTCCAACTGAGAGCAGTGCTGCTAGTGCTTTACAAAGCAGCTCAGTGCGTCGAGGCAGTGGAGGAGGCTCTGCACAAAGAAGGAGCAGAAGCAGTGCCTCTGCCCAAGGCAAGACCAGTATGGCCCAACTGTGGCACAGTTTTTTGTACCCGCCACAAATGTCTACACCATCACAGGCGGCTCCAGTCAGCAGGAGGCAACGGTTCCGTCAGATGGTGACAGACTACGTGTCTTGCCCTCTTACTGTACTCCCAGACGGCTCTTACCCCTTTCAAGTTTTGGGTCTCTAAGCTGGATTCATGGCCAGAGCTAAGCCAGTATGCATTGGAGGTGCTGGCTTGCCCTGCGGCTAGTATATTATCGGAACACGTCTTTAGTGCTGCAGGTGGTGTACTAACAGACCGTCGCATGTGACTATCCTCCGATAACGTTGACAGGCTTACTTTTCTGAAAATGAACCAGGCCTGGATCTCGCAGGAATTTGCCACTCCTTTTCCTGATTAAATAATTGGGTGACTGTCTACAGTATCCAGGTCTCCTGTTGTGTTCATCTTTCTACCACCTGAACTGTAATTCCTGGGCTCCAACACCACCAGTTGAGGCTCAGAAGTGCCGTCTGCACAGTCTACACATACGACTCAGTGTTATGGGTTTCAATAATGTCAGCTGATCCCCAGCTGTGTAGCCAGCAATGTGTCCTGCGACCGCCACACTGACACAACAACTGAAATTTAAGGGAACCTGTCCCCCCTCCAGGCATTTGTTACTGAAAGAGCCACCTTGTGCAGCAGTAATGTGCAGTAATGCTGCACAAGGAAAAGGTAGCTCTTTTAGTTTAGCTCCTTGCACACGCAGAACTTAACACTTATAAAATGTGTCCACTGATACCGTAAAACCGTCCCGGAGGTGGGACTTTCCTTCGTAATGTGACGCAGCACAGCCGTCATTCCTACCCCCTTGGTGCCGTGCGCAGCCTCCTTAGCGTTGTTTGATTCTGTCCCGGAGCCTGCACTGTTATGTTATCCCTTGGCCAGGCACACTTAGCGCTGCCCGTCTTCTGACATCATTTGGTGTCAGGCTGGCTGTGCCTGTGCGGCCGCGCTGCCCGAGATCCCGCCTCGCAATGTCTTCTGATTTAATCACACTGCGGGCCTGGGATCCATGGGCATGCGCAGTGCATATCTTCAGCTCAGGCTCTCACTCATCTCCCTCCGCCTTCATCAGACTGTGTGCCGTCAGCTGATCCCTAATAGCATGCCACAGCCGTGACGCCACATAGTCTGAGGAAACCGGAGGGAGGGGAGTGAGAGGCGAGGATATGCACTGCGCATGCCCATGGATCCCAGGCCCGCAGTGGGATTACATTAGACGACACTGCGAGGCGGGATCTTGTGCAGCGCGGCCGCACAGGCGCAGCCAGCCTGACACCAAATGATGTCAGAAGATGGGCAGCGCTAAGTGTGCCTGGCCAAGGGATAACAACAGCGCAGGCTCCGGGACAGAATCAAACAACACTGAGGAGGCGGCGCATGGCACCAAGGGGGTAAGAATGACGGCTGTGCTGTGTCCCATTATGAAGGAAAGTCCCACCTGCGGGACGGTCTCATTGTATCAGGGGACACATTTTATAAGTGTTTAGTTCTGTGTTTGCAAGGAGCATAATTATAAGAGCAATCTTTTCCTTTTGCATCCTTAGTGCTGCACAAGATGGCTCTTTCAGCTACAAACGCCTTGGGGGGTTAAAGGTTCCCTTTTGACTTGCTCCAATCAGGCTTCGGCCTACACTGCGTTCCTCTGCTCCTCCTGCTGTCCCTGGCCTCCAACACCGCCAGTTGGTGCCTGGAAGTGCTGTCCGCACAGTCAACAGTCGCTCCTCTGTTATTGGGGTTCAGTTACGTCAGCTGTTCCCCAGTGGTGTGTGCTCTTCAGATTCCTTGTGTCTACCTTGCTCCCAGTCTCTCCAAGACAAGCTAAGTTTTTGTTTGATCCTTTTTTGATTATCAGTGTTCATTATGTTTTTAGTCCAGCTTGCTAAAATGTGATTTTCTGGCTTGCTGGTTGCTCTAGGGGACTGAGTTTCTCCCCCCACACCGTTAGTTGGTGTGGGGGTTCTTGAAATCTCAGAGTGGATATTTTGTAAGGGTTTTTTACTGACCGCATAGATTCCCTTTTCTATTTTCTGCTATCTAGTATTAGTGGGCTGAATCTGCTTTCACCCCTGTGTATGTGCCTTCCTCTTACCTCACCGTTATTATCTGTTGGGGGCTTCTATATCTTTGGGGATTATTTCTCTGGAGGCAAGAGAGGTCTTTTCTTTCTCTCTAGGGGTAGTTAGTTCCTCAGGCTGGCTCGTGACGTCTAGGATTTTTAGGCACGTTCACCGGCTACTTCTAGTGTGTTTGGATAGGTTCAGATTTGCGGTCAGTCCAGTTTGCCACCTCCCTAGAGCTTGTCCTATGTTTGTTACTTAGCTGGAGTAATTTGTGATCCTCAACCTTTAAGGATCATAACACCCTGGGCTCTAACACCGCCAGTTGGTGCCTGGAAATGCTGTCCGCACAGTCAACAGTCGCTCCACTGTTATTGGGGTTCAGTAACATCAGCTGTTTGCCAGCTGTGTGTGCGGCAGTACCTCCAATCTGCTCCTCCTGCTGTCCCTGGGCTCCAACACCGCCAGTTGGTGCCTGGAAGTGCTGTCCGCACAGTCAACAGTCGCTCCTCTGTTATTGGGGTTCAGTAACGTCAGCTGTTCCCCAGCTGTGTGTGCAGCAATACCTCCAATCTGCTCCTCCTGCTGTCCCTGGGCTCCAACACTGCCAGTTGGTGCCTGGAAGTGCTGGCTGCACAGTTAACACTTGCTTCCGTGTTATTGGGGTTCAGTAACGTCAGCTGATTCCCAGCTGTGTATCTGGCAAAACAAATCTGCTCCTCCTGCTGTCCCTGGGCTCTAACACCACCAGTTGGTGCCTGGAAGTGCTGTCCGCACAGTCAACAGTTGCTCCTCTGTTATTGGGGCTCAGTAACGTCAGCTGTTCCCCAGCTGTGTGTGCAGCAATACCTCCAATCTGCTCCTCCTGCTGTCCCTGGGCTCCAACGCCGCCAGTTGGTGCCTGGAAGTGCTGGCTGCACAGTTAACACTTGCTGCCATGTTATTGGGGTTCAGTAACGTCAGCTGCTCCCCTGCTGTGTATCCGGCAACATGTCATGCGGACGCCACGCTGGCACACTAACAGATATTTACATGCCTCCAGTGCAGGCTTTGGCCTACACTCTGCTCCTCCTGCTGTCCCTGGGCTCCAACACTGCTGGTTGCTGCCCGGAAGTGCTGTTTGCACAGAGCCAAACACCTCGCCAATGTGTTAGTGGGGTTCAGTAACGCCTACTGCTCCCCTGCTGTGTATCCGGCAATGTGTCATGCGACCGCCACGCTGGCACAACTAAAATTTAAGGGAACCTGTCCCCCCCAGGCGTTTGTTACTGAAAGAGCCACCTTGTGCAGCAGTAATGCTGCACAAGGAAAAGGTGCCTCTTTTCGTTGTGCTCCTTGCACACGCTGAACCTTACACTTATGAAATGTGTCTCCTCACACCGTTAAACCGTCCCGGAGGTGGGACTTTCCTTTGTAAGGTGACGCAGCACAGCCGTCATTCCTACTCCCTTGGTGCCATGCGCCGCCTCCTCAGCATTGTTTGATTCTGTCCTGGAGCCTGCGTTGTTATGTTATCCCTTGGCCATGCACACTTAGCGCTGCCCATCTTCTGACATCATTTGGTGTCAAGCTGGCTGCGCCTGTGCGGCCTGCCATCCCTGGGCTCTAACACCACCAGTTGGTGCCCGGAAGTGCTGGATGAACAGAGAAAACACTCGCCACTGTGTCAGTGGGGTTCAGCAACGCCAGCTGTTCCCCTGCTGTGTAGCCGGCAACGTGTCCTGCAAACGCCACGCAGACACTAAGCTGCCGCCAGTGCAGGCTTCGGCCTACACTCTGCTCCTCTGCTCCTCCTGCTGACCCTGGGCTCTAACATCGCCAGTTGGTGCCCGGAAGTGCTGGCTGCACAGAGAAAAACACCCGCCAATGTGTCAGTGGGGTTCAGCAACGCCAGCTGTTCCCCTGCTGTGTAGCCGGCATCGTGTCCTGCAAAGGCCACGCAGACACAACAACTGAAATTGAAAGGAACCTGTCCCCCCCCAGGCATTTGTATGTATAACAGCCACCTTGTACAGCAGTAATGCTGCATTTGTACAAGGTGGCTCATTAAGCTATTCTCCTTGCACACGTCGAACTCAACACGTATAAAATGTGTCCCCTGATACCATGAAACCATCTCTGAGGTCTGACTTTCCTTTTTAATGACACACAGCAACCCCCTTGGTAGCGCTGCCCATCTTCTGACATCATTGGTTGGCAGGCTGGCTGTGCCTGTGCGGCCGCCCTGCCCGACACAACGCCCCTCGGTGTTTTATTTATTTTGACTGCGAGGGTGTGATTGATGGGCATGAGCAGTGCATATCTTCGCCTGTCACTCATCTCCTTCCACCTTCTTCAGACTGTGCGGCTTCATGGCCGTGGCATGCAATAAGGGATCAGCTGACGCCGCACAGTCTGAAGCAGGTGTAAGGACATGAGTGAGAGGCGAACATATTTACTGAGCAAGGCCATGAATTCCAGTCCCGCAGTGTGAATAAATGAAAATACACTGCGGGGCTGGGATTCATGGGCATCGCGAACCGCACCGGCCGACATCAAATGATGTCAGAAGACGGGCAGCGCTAACAGCGCATGATCAAGGGATAAAACAACAGCGCAGACTCCTGTACAGCAAAAAATGACGCTCAGGAGGCTGCGCTCAGCACCAAGGTGGTATTTTTGACAGCTGTGCTGCGTCTCATTAAGAAGGAAAGTCCCGCCTCCAAGATAGTTTGACTGTATAAGGGGCTAAATTTTATACGTGTTTCATTCAGCGTGTGCAAGGAACAAAATTAAAAGATCAACCTTTTACTTGTGCAGCTGCACAAGGTGGCTCTTTTAGTTTGTAACACCTGAGGGGGGTTTAAATGTTACCTTTAAAATTGGTTCAATTAGGCTTCGGCCTACACTAGGCTCCTCCTGCTGTCCCTGGGCTCTAACACCACCAGTTGGTGCCCGGAAGTTCTGGCTGAACAGAGAAAACACTCGCCACTGTGTCATTGGGGTTCAGCAACGCCAGCTGTTCCCCTGCTGTGTAGCCGGCATCGTGTCCTGCAAACGCCACGCAGACACAACAGACCTCCAAATGCCTCCAGTGCAGGCTTTGGCCTACACTCTGCTCCCCCTGCTGACCCTTTGCTCCAACACCAATAGTTGGGGCTCTAGGAAGACAAGCTTGAATAGGTTCTCATCCTGGTTCCAGTACCGTCAGCTGGTTCCGGGTAGAGCCTTTGGCTTAGGTGCCTCCTTCTGGGTATCCGAGTTCCACCAACGTCAGGTGGTCCTTGGTAGTGCTTTCAGGCACGGGTACCTCCTGCTTAGTAACCGGGTTCCAGTAACGTCAGCTGGTCCTCGGTAGTTCCATTGGCTCTTGGACCTTGTAGCCATCCGAGTTCCAGTTCCATCAGCTGGTTCTCGGCATTTTCTCAGCCTTCTTGTACCTTTTGCTACATTTCCAAGTTCAAGACCCTAAAGAAGACGACCCGGAAGACCACCCCGAAGATGACGACGACACCAGAGACGACAACCACTGAGATGACGACGACCCTGGAGACGATGACCCTGAAGACCACCCTGATGACAACGACGACGACGACCCCGGAGACGATGACCCTGGAGACGATGACATGGAAGACTGAGAAGCAGAAGAACAAGAGGCTGCAGAACAAAGAGCAGAAGAACATTAAGCATAACACTAATCATCAGAGCAAAAGATATTATCTAAATTATAAGCAGAAGAAGACTAAGCATTGTATGCGGGTGAGTCCTTTCCTCCTCGTGGTGCCCCTGGATAAAGCCTGCTGCTGCAGGCCAAACTGAACGAGGACAAATCCTGTTGTAATTCTTTTGTGACAGGCAGAACGGAAGGTGTAATCTTCAAACTTTCATAGATAACAACTACAGGAATGCCTGTCACAAACAAAAATATGATGAAGAAGTAGAATGTGAAGAAGAATAATAGTTGAAAAAAAAGAATATGAAGAATGTAAAAAAAAAATAGGTAGAAGATGAAGAAGATGAATAAGGTGAAGAAGAAGTTGATGTCAAAGATGCTGCTGCTGAGGATGATGAAGAAGAAAGTGTGGGAGAAGTAAAAAAAAAGGAGAAGGGCGTGGAAATAGTGAAACATCAATGTCTGACAAAATAAAAAAAATCTTATCATAGTCAATATCTTGGTAAATCCGAACGTCTTAAAAAAATTAAATAAAATTCCTGCTATTCTATTTGATTGGGCTAAACCTCTATGCCTTTAATGTCTCCGCCACCTCCCCCAATACATCCTACATTATTCTTACTTGTTTTCCTTCATGTAGAATTAACCTACAAGGAAAGAAAGGGTTTATTTTAATTCTGATATTTTCGTCCCATTGACTTGCATTGGTATCGGGTATCGGTATCGGCGAGATCCGATATTTTGCCAATATCGGCCGATCCAATCTGATACCGATACTTTCCGATATCGGAAGGTATCGCTCAACACTAGTTACAGGTTATTTATATTAGATTCCTTGATAGGGCGTTGATCCAGGGAACTAGTCTTATTGCCGTATGTGGAGTTGGGTAGGAATTTTTTCCCCAATGTGGAGCTTACTCTTTGCCACATGGTTTTTTTTTTCCTTCCTCTGGATCAACATGTTAGGGCATGTTCGGTTAGGCTATGGGTTGAACTAGATGGACTTAAAGTCTTCCTTCAACTTTAATAACTATGTTACTATGCTACTATGTTACTTACACTTCTCTCCCTCTTTCTGTAGTGAGACAATTCTGCCCCATAGTACCCCTGCCAAAAAGCCTCCAAAATGTGCTATCTGCAATAAGAAGCTTCCTTCATTATGGGAGAAGAAGCTCTGTCAGGCATGCACAGATAAAGTAGCCAGGGCAGAACAGCCCTCTCTCATCGACGAGATCCGTTCCCCAGTCTAGCAGGAGGTTCAATCCTTCTTAGCCACCTTTACTCCTCCACCACCTCCATTCCTTCCAGGGCCGTCTGCCTCTAAGAGATGGAAAATTGAGATAGTGGACTCTGACTCCGAGTCCAAACACTCTTATCCCTCATCCCCTGAAAAGTGGGAGAATCTTCATCCTTCAGAGTTTCAGAGGCTAAAAAATATTTTTTCTCTTCAGAATATATAGAAGAGTTGGTAAGTGCAGTGCGTGCTGCTATGGGGTTGAAGGAGGACTCAGTCCAACAGTCCATTCAGGATGAAATGTTTGGGGGCCTGAAAGCAGGGAAACGTATGTGTTTACGAGTTCATAAAAACATTCTGGACCTAATAGCTCAGGAATGGGAACTTCCAGAAAAACGCCTTTCCACCCCCTCAGAGTTGAAACACAGGTTTCCACTGGATGATAAATCTCCTACCTGGAAGATTCCTAAGGTGGATATTCAGGTGGCTAGAATGGCTAAAAAAAACAGCACTCCCCTTTGAGGATTCTTCACAATTGAAAGATCCTATGGATAGGAAAATAGAGAGTCTCCTGAAAAAATCCTAGGAGACGTCCACCTTTGAGTTAAAATCTAATATCGCCTCCAATTGCGTAGCCAGAGCTCTCTACAGATAGCTTGATGAACTAGAAAACCACATATCCCAGGGTACTTCAAGGGGTGAACTACTGGATTCCCTTCCTATTCTCCAGAGAGCTTCTGGGATTCTGGCGGATACATCTACGGAATCAATCAGGATTGCCTCCAGGTCCCTAGTTCAATCAAATTCAGCCAGAAGAGGCTCAAAATGTGGAGAGGGGATGTCACTTCAAAAGTTAAGTTGTGCTTAATCCCCTTTAAGGGTTAAAATGTTTTTGGCCCCACTCTGGATGAAATATTAGAGAGGGCCACTGACAAGAAAAAAACCCTTCCTGAGCAAAAGCCTCTCAAAAAGCGTTTGTTTCGTGCCCCACAGTCCCAGACCCCCCCCCCCAGACAAGGGGAAAAGGTAAAACTGGGAGATGGAGTTATGCAAGGGGAAAGGTAGAAACATCCTGGTTCCCCAGCAACCCCAGAAGATAAGCAATGACTCCGACCCTGTGGGGGGAGGCTCGCAAAATTTTTTCCCTGTTGGCGGGCCATTTCCAACTCCCAGTGGGTCCTCAATATCATCAAGGAGGGCCTCCTGATAGATTTCGAGTCCTCTCCTCAGGGTCTGAGGGTCACCTCCCTTCCATCTCCGGGAGCCCAACTAATTCTAATGTCGTGCCTTCAGGATCTCCTAAGGTGAAACGCTATCTCCCCAGTACCTCCGGAACAATGGGGAAAAGGCTACTATTCCCATATTTTCTTATTAAAGAAACATTCAGGGGAGGCACGAATAATTATAAATCTAAAAAATCTCAATCAGCACATCTTCTATCGCAGATTCAAGATGGACTTGGTAAAATCGGCCATTCCCCTGATAGGCCCAGACTTCTTCATAGTGACCATAGATTTCAAAGATGCTTACTTCCATGTGGCAATCCACCCATGACACAGGAAGTACCTGAGGCTTGCGGTACAGCAAATTCAACAGGTGAACCACTTCCAGTTCAACGTGCTCCCCTTTGGCATCTACTCGGCACCGAGAGTTTTTTCCTAAATAATGGCAGAAGCAGTTTCTTATATCCGGAAACAAGGAATCTGCACAAGTTCCTTATCTGAATGATTTGCTAGTTGTAGGTTCTTCTGCTCAGATTCTCAGGAGCCACATGTCAAAAACTCTCGACATTCTGCAATCACTGGGATGGCTGCCCAATCTTAAAAAATCCCAGCTTCAGCCATCCAAAATAAGGAAGTTTCTGGGGATTTTGGGAAGCAAATGTTGCTTCTTCCGGAAGACCATCGCCGGACTTTGATGACCAAGCTCACAGATTTCAGGAAATAAAGATCCCCTACTCTTCGGGAAGCCATGTCAGTACTAGGTTCCATGACAGCCTCCATTCAGTCTGTCTCCTGGGCACAGGCCCACTCCAGAGCTCTCCAAGCCCACATCCTCAAGATGTGGAATGGGAGTCCCAGTTCTCTGAACAAGAGGGTATACACTCCAGTACATGTAAGAGCTTCCCTAGCATGGTGGTTGAGCCCCAGAAACCTTTGCAGAGGGGTGAATTGGTCTCAATTAACCCTAGTTACTGTAACACCTGATGCCAGCAAACGAGGCTGGGGTGACATAGTATCTCCTGTATCTGTTCAGGGTCTCTGGGATCAGAGAGCAAGCAGCATGTCCTCCAACTTCAGGGAGCTGAAAGCAGTGGAGGAGGCTCTCCTGGCCGCAACAAACCTAGTGTCCGGATGTCATGTCAGAATTTATTTGGACAACATGACTACAGTAGCCCACCTCAAACATCAGGGGAGCTCAAGGTTCAACAACTTAAAGGGCAAATCGAATATTTTGCTGCCCCAAAAAACACCTTTTGTCCCTGACATTGGTTCATGTGAAGGGAACCTCCAATTGCCAGGCAGATTTCCAGAGCCATCAGGACATTCAGCCAGGAGAGTGGAGCCTGAACAAGAAGGTCTTCAGGATGTTGGTAAACAGATGGGGCCTACTCAAAATAGACTTACTTGCTTCAGGTCAGAACACCCAGGTCGAGGGCTTTTTCTCCCTGAATCCCAGGGACAATGCCAGGACAGTGGATGCCTTTGCTCAAAAATGGAACTTTTGGTTGGCCTATGCCTTTCCACCAATCCCATTGTTGGCAAAGACTCTTCAGAAGATCCGGCAAGATTGGGTCCCAACCATCCTGTTTGCTCTAGTCTGGCCAAAGAGAAGTTGGTTCAACCTCACTGTAGAGCTGCACAGGAGGCCGAACTTCTTGTTCAAGGACCCCTTCTGATTCCCAAACCTCAAAAATTGAATCTAGCCCCCTGGTTACTGAGGCCCAAGTGCGCTAGAGGGTTTTCAGACACGGTAATTGCTACCCTACAGAGATCCAGAGATCTAGGAAGCCAGTTATGAATGCTATATATAATAAGGTACAGAAGAAGTTTTCATCCTTCTGTATCCCAAACCTACCTGATCCATTCCATCCTAATATTCCACAGGTGTAAAGGTACCTTCACACTGAACGATATCGCTAGCAATCTGTGACGTTGCAGCGTCCTGGATAGCGATATTGTTGAGTTTGACACGCAGCAGCAATCAGGATCCTGCTGTGCCATCGTTGGTCGGAGCAGAAAGTCCAGAACTTTATTTCATCGCTAAACTCCCGCAGACATCGCTGAATCGGTGTGTGTGACGCCGATTCAGCGATGTCTTCACTGGTAACCAGGGTAAACATCGGGTTACTAAGCGCAGTAACCCGATGTTTACCCTGGTTGCCAGTGTAAATGTTTAAAAAAAAACACTACATACTTACATTCCGGTGTCTGTCTCCCGGCGCTGTGCTTTCCTGCACTGTCAGCGCCAGCCAGCCGTCAAGCAGATTACAGCGGTGATGTCACCGCTGTGCTTTCCGGCCGGCGCTCACAGCCAGTGCAGGAAAGCACAGCGCCGGGGGACAGACACCGGAATGTAAGTATGTAGTGTTTGTTTTTTTTTTACATTAGCACTGGTAACCAGGGTAAACATCGGGTTACTAAGCGCGGCCCTGCGCTTAGTAATCTGATGTTTACCCTGGTTACCCGGGGACCGGCATCGTTGGTCGCTGGAGAGCTGTCTGTGTGACAGCTCTCCAGTGACCACACAACGACGAAACAGCGACGCTGCAGTGATCGGCATCGTTGTCTAGATCGCTGCAGCGTCGCTAACTGTGAAGGTACCTTTAGACTTCTTACAAAAAGAACTAGACATTGGCTTTAGGCCTAGTACTTTGAAGGTTCAGGTTTTTGCCCTAAGCTCTATGTTTGATCAAGATTTGGCCAACCACCATTGGATTAAAAGATTTATATCTTCAGCCCTCAGATCACATCCCAGAAGGCAGACTGTTGTCCCTCCTTGGGACTTAAATATCTTACTGAAAGGGCTTACACAACCCCCTATCTTCCTGAACTCCTCAATTTCTGGCATACAAAGCTGCCTTTACAGGACGTGTAGGAGAATTACAGGCCCTTTCAGTAAGACAGCCTTATCTAATAATACGAGATGACTCTATAGTCCTTCATCTTGATCCATCCTTCCTCCCTAAGGTTGTGTCTGATTTTCACAGGTCTCAAGAGATTGTCCTTCCCTCCTTCTACCAGTATTCAGGCAATCCAAGAGAGGAAGAATTCCATACCCTCGATGTTTGACATACCATCCTATTCTACCTAGAACAAACCAGTCCTTGGAGAATTGACCAGAACCTGTTTGTACATCCATTAGGTCAGAATAAAGGGAAGAAGGTGTCCAAAAGCACCATCTCGAATTGGATCAAAAAAGCCATATCTGAAACCTAGCCCAGGACATGACACCCCCGACCAGGGTCAGTGCCCACTCTACAGTATCCACATCAGTCTCCAGGCCGGAAAGAGCAGGCACTTCCACCGAGCAGATCTGCAGAGCTGCAACATTGTCTTCACTACATACTTTCACAAAACACTATAGGTTGGACTTATTGTCCAATAGGGATCTAGTCTTTGGCCAGATAGTACTCTATGCCATGGTCCCCCCTAGTGCTGTATTAGTTGGTACTCCTCCTATGCTGTCTTGGAAGGTGACTAGAGAAAATAATAATAATTCCCTCCCTATGTTCCTTGGAGTATTCCGGGGACCTTAAAGGTAACCAGTGCTATGGTGTTCGTTATAAGTCACAGGAGAGTGGGAGGTGGGAGGAGCTATTAACCTCTTGTGCTTCCTGTCCCCCATTAGGGTGTGTAGACAACCTCCTATGCTGTCGTGGAAGGTTCCTAGAAACCGAATTACCGGTAAGTCTAATTCTATTTTTCCCCACTGTATATACACTTGGCTTTACCATACATCTGTTCTGGCCCCACATATATAGGGGCATCTCAGAAAATTAGAACATCATCAAAAAGTTAATGTTGATGATTGTGGCTTACAGCCAATGAAAACCCAAAAGTCATTATCTCAGTAAATTGGAATACTTTACAACACCAGCTTGAAAAATGATTTTAAAATCCGAAATGTTGGCCTACTGAAATGTATGTTCAGTAAATGCACTAAATAAGTGGTTGGGACTCATTTTGCATCAATTACTGCTTCCAATGAGGAGTGGAATGGAGGCGATCAGCCTGTGGAGCTGCTGAGGTGTTATGGAAGCTCATGTGCATTTGATAGCAGCCTTCAACTCATCTGAATTTTGACAGTGTGGACTTCTTGTGTGAAAATGTAAAATCTGTGGCTAAAACAAAATTTTGGTGGTAAAAATGTAGCTATTTTCTCTTCACTGCCCAGTGGTATAAAATTCTGTGACTCATCCGAGGTATCAATATGATCACTGCACCCCTAGATGAATTTGTTAAGAAGTGTAGTTTCTAAAATGGGCTCTACCAGTGGTTCATGGCATCTGCAAACCAAGACAGTAAAATCTGCACTATGGTATGGCACTCTTTCCCTTCTGAGGTTTGCACTGTGCCTGAAAAATATTTCCCAATAACATATAGGGTATTGATGCCCTGAGGAAAAAATGGACCTCAGTTTGTTGTAAATAAATTTCCTATTAGCCCTTAGAAAACTTAAAAACTTTTGGCTAAAATAACATTTTAGTGGCAAAAATTAAATTTATTCTTACTTCAATGCTCAATGGTATAAAATTCTGTGAAGCATATGTGGTGTCAATATGATCACTGCATCCCTAGATGTATTCACAGGAGAGTGTACTTTGTAAAATGAGTTCACATATGGGTGGTTTATATTGTTCTGGTACCTCAGGGGTTCTGCCAATGTGACATGGCACCCTCAAACCATTCCAGCAAAATCTGAACTTTAATATGGCACCTTCTGAGCTTTGTACTGTGCCACAAAAGTAGTATTCTTCCACATATAAAGTATTGGCATACTCAGGAGAAATTGCAGAACAAATTGTTCAGTGCAATTTCCCCTGTTACCTTTGTGAAAATAAAAAAAATAAAGCTAAAATAACAATTTTAAGGAAAATGTGATTTTTTATTTTCACAGCTTAACATAATAAACTTCTCTGAAGCACCTAGAGGTCTAGTTTCCAAAATGGGGTTACTTTTGGGGGGTTTCCATTGTTTAGGAACATCAGGGGCTATCCAAACGGGACATGGCATCCACTAATGATTGCAGCAAATTTTACATGCAAAAAATTAAATGATGCTCCTTCCCTTCCAAGTCATGCCATGTGCTCAAACAGTAGTTTTCTACCACATATGAGTAGAGATAGATGAACCCAAACAGCTAGTTTCGGCATTTGTACCAAACACCTATTCTGGCACGCACACCGAACATGGACATCACTATGTCAGCGCAGTTCAGCCCAGTTGGGAATGCAGCCTGAGTGACTGACAGTAACCTCAATGACGTCACGGCTAGTCACTAATGCTGCGCTCGAAGCAGCTCATTAAACAGTGATTCTCAGCCTTGATGGTCACATTTTGGCACTGTCCAGGTTGAAAACTGTTTATTCCCCAGACATGGATTACGGTGTGGGACAGAACGATGGACAGTGGAGGGCTATTGTCATCTTAGCCTTATAGACGCTTCTCCATTAGTTATCCATAGGCTTGATGTCACCTGACAGTACAAAGGTGACATCAACCCCACACATATGAACCTCACTTGTCACTGATACAGGGCAAGTGGGAAAATCCGGGCAAAGTGCCAGAATTGGCACACCTAATAGATGCACCATTTCTGGGCATCTGCAGGCTTCTCTATTTAGGCTGGGGGGAGGAAATATTCATGACCCCTTACCAGCCTGAGAATACCAGCCCCCAACTGTCTACTTTAGCTTGGCTGGTTGTCAAAAATGGGGGAACCCCACACCATATTTTAAAATTATTTATTTAAGTAATTAAAAATTGCAGTGTTAGAACCCATCTATTCTTGATAACTAGCCTTGCTGAAGTTGACAGCTGAGGTTTGCAGTCCCCAGCTGTGAGTTTTGCCTGACAGGTTATCAAAAATGTGGGGTAACCCACGCCATTTTTTGAAAATAATTTATTTATAGTGCTGGTTGATGAATACTTCCATAAGCAGACACCTGCTGCCACTGATAACAGTAAGAGCAGGAGCGGCTGATTGGAGTAGTAGTCCCATCAGCTGACACCAGTGACCGGAGGTAAACCTTATACCTTTGATCATAGCTGCATGGTCACGCTGTCTTTTAACAGCATGGGAAGTGTGGCTGTCTGATCGGCAGTGATGATTTTATCACCGATCTGCAGCAGTGTTTGCTGCGCTGTCATGCACATGACAGCATAGCAAACACTGGATGTTCGGGCCCACCATTCAAGTGAATGAGGCCCGGGTTGGGGTCTGGGAACTGATCTGATTTGCAGTAAAATCATCACCGCAAGTTAGACAGCCGCGGTTCCTACTCTGTCAAATGACAGTATGAGTGTACAGCTGTGATTAGAGGTATATATGTACCTCCGGTCACTGCTGTCAGCTGATGGGACTACTGTTCCCATAAGCTGAGCAGAAATGGCTGATGGGAGTATTCATCATCCGACTCCTGTATTTTTCATAACCAGCCAGGCAAAACTCACAGCTGTGGCTGCAACCTTCAGCTGTCAGCTTCAGCAAGGCTGGTTAACAAGAATAGAGGGGTTCCATGCTTTATTTTTAAATTATTTAAATAAATAATTTTAAAAAATGGCGAGGGGGTCCCCCCCATTTTTTGACAGCCAGCCAAGCTAAAGCAGACAGCTGGGGGCTGGTAATCTAAGGCTTGTATGGAGTTATGGATAATAGACTGGGTTAATATGTTCCACAGACCTATTCAGGCCGCAGCCTTACACATATTGGAACATGGTCATTGCCACACTAAGGCCTTTTCCTGAGCTCAGTAGCACTACCTGTCACCTGAGTAATACACTCCACAGATCGTGTCACTCTCTGGCACATAGCCTATAATTACTCTATTGTTCCTCAAACCCATGAAAAATATACATTCTGCCTGGTTGTGTAGTTTTCAGGAGAAATGCGTAGACTTGTGCAGATTGGTAAATGGCATTCTTGTCTCTTTCCCTTGAGGAGGCTGCTTCTGAGTAAAGTGAGGCTTTAACATGTTCCTGACATGGGTTTCAAGCCTGACAGACTGAACACAATACAGCCCCTCACTTGCATACACTTTATTAAGAATTTAAAGCTAATGCTTTTGATGTCTGATAGAATCCAATTTACTGACATTGAGCATACAGCTCCCCAAACTCCTGTATTATATTCATCTAACAGCGGCTTCACCCGATATGTCAGTGGTTCCATTGGGATCCCGTGGCCTAAATGAACTGTGGAGCTTACAAAACTCAGGTTTCACGACACCTGCTGCTCCTCTGAAAATGTGAAGCGAAAGCCGCATAATGACATGGTGATGGACGTGGTTGTGGTGGCAGGCGAAGCCAAAAATTCAAATGGGCATGTTTTAACTGGCATTCTAAAGTGATGGGGAATATGTATCTCACTATCTAGCTAGCAATTTGGAATGAGGATGGGACCTCCCAAATATTGCCCTCTGAAAATGTCAAGCGAGGGCCACATAATGACATGTCAGTAGACATGGTGGTGGTGGCGGGAGAAGCTCAAAGTTCAAATGGACATGTTTTAGCTGGCATTCTAAAGTGAGTTGGAATATGTATTGAACTATCTAGCTAACAATTTGGTATGAGGGAGGGACCTCCCAAATATCGGAGTGAGAGCTCTCCCAAATGTATGATACAGAGCCACCTGAGGGCTCTGCCCAAATTCTGGTTTCCTCACACCCGCTGACCCTCTGAAAATGTCAAGCAAGGGCTGACACACCTTCTACTACAGGAAACCCACCAGATGGCAACCCAACTTGGGGTCTCCACATTTCAAATTTTTTTTATAACATCAGCAGCAGAAGCAACAGCAAGCACAGAAGACACCACAAAGATGGCACAGACTGCAATAACAGGAAATCAAAACATAACACTAAAAACGACACCATCTCCTAGTCTGCCCAATCTGTGACTGGGGTGCAAAAGCCATCGGAGATCCATGACTTTTTCATTTTGATATAATGTTAGGCGGTCTACATTTTGAGGGGACAGCAGGGTACGCTTATCCATCAGGACACCACCAGAAGTGCTGAAGACATGTTCTGAGAGAACACTGACTGCAAGGCATAACAAAACCTTCAAGGCATGACAGGTAAGCTTAGGCCACTCTTCCATTTTTGAAGACCAAAATGTAAAAATGTGTCCAAACCTCTCCTGATGGCATTGATATTGATCTCCAGATACTCCTGCACCATTCTCTCCAGTCGATCACAACCTATCAGACATGTACTAAGTTCTGCTGGTGCATGGGCTGCTCTAAAAAATGTGTTAAAGGACTCACAGATGTTGTTTATGCCACTTACACTGCTGCTGCTTCTAATGTTTTGGCAAAGACGCCTAGATGTTCCCGGAGTTGGACGTCTGAAACTGGGATGTGCAATATGTGCCTCACTGCTGTATTGGGGAAAACCACTCTTGGGATTGTCTATAAGAATATTTCAATAATCCAGCATGCTCGAATATCTTTCCAGGGGGAAGTATCTGGATATAAATTTAATCTTGTACCATGTATCTAACAGTGTGGCAACACAGTAGTTTGCAATATTTCTAACCCTAAGAATCCGGGCATTGTGTTGAAGACAGTGCAGCAAGAAGGCGCTCATATGTCGGGCACTTCCATGTGGTTCAAGTCCATGGTGTGTTGGTGGTGGGATAACACTCAAGGTTGCTTCCTCCATCCCCTCCCACCATCCAGGGAAAACAGAGAGTGTATCATTATTTTCTTTATATCCTAACTTTTCCGCGTCCATCACCTGGTCCTCAGCAATTTGTTCCTCGGCCCCTGCATCTTCACTAACAGTCTGTTTGGTACCATGAGCCCCCTTGATCCTGCAAGCCACCCTCCCATGGCACCCTCTTGTGCGATGACAGTCCGGAATTTTGAAATTTTGTTATCACTTCCGCATTCTCCTCTGCTTCCAACACTTCCTCTGGGACCATCGCCTCCCCACACAGACTACTTAAAGTGTGCTCCAACATGTAGCTGACCGAAACATTGATTTGCACCACTGTTTTGGCCCAGGCTATGCAAAAGGACTTACTACACTTGGGCTCACTGCCGTTGCTGCCACAACCTCTGTAACATGTGCAGAATGGAATTCCACCGTGTCAGAAAATCTTTAATCTAACAGTTAACTGGCAGGCCAAAGACCTCTGTGTCAATAACCTGCGGGGTGTGATCAGGGGAATTGAGCACACCTCGATTGTGCTTTGTGCAGCAGTGCATCCAGACTGGGAAAGTGCGGAGAAATTGCTGTACCACCAGGATGAGGACATGAGCCATGCGATGCACGTGTGTGAGGTTGCCACAGTGTAGGGCCACCACCGGGTTTGCACCATTATCGCAAGTGGTCTTACCTGGCTCCAGATTTAGTGGAGACAGCCATTACCTTAATTCAACCTGGATACGTGTATAAAACTCTTGAGCTGTGTGACTGCAATCTCCAAGGCATATTAATTTAAACACTGCCTGATTGCGGTGAGCCATGACTGCGCAGTACGGAGGTGGGGGAGATTCTATCTGCACTGTTTCAATGCTTGTCTGATTAAGGGAGAAGTTGAGGGCACAGGTGGAGGCCCTAGAGGTTGTGGAAGAGGCAGAAGCAGTGGAGGAAATGTTATATACTGAGGTTTGTCCCCCAAGCCATGTGGATTTAAAGACTTGTCGAGCAGCCCCTTGACCGACTGCCCCCATAGCCACCAGAGTCATCCAGTGACCAGTCAGCCAGATGAAACACTCCTGCCCATGTTTGCTTGTTCAGTTTTCAGTAGTGAAATGCACCCTGGCAGACATCGACTTTTTCAGGGAAAGAGTGATGTTGTCTGTGACATGCTGGTGTAACAGAGACACAGCTTTCTTAGAAAAAAATTGTGGCTGGGCATTTGGCATTGGACGACTGCGACAGCCATCAACTTTCTGAAACTGTCTGTATCCACCAGGCGGAAAGGCAGCATTTCCATGGCCAACAGATTGTAGATGGTGTAGTTCAAGCTGTTAGCTTTGCTATGTGTAGGAGGAGTGGCTGGCTGCTGTGCTGACAGAGAGCAGAGTACGGAGAACAGGACAAACTGCTGGACTGTGAGTGAGGTGTAGGCGGAGATGTTATAGTGGATTGAGTAAGATGTGTTGTGCTAGGTGACACAAATGCAGCAGTCATGTCTACTTCCATAACAGCTGACTGGCTCTCACTCAACCAGTCTGTGGTAGGTAAACAATTGTAATTTCTAAGGGCCCCTTCACACTGTGCAATCAAAGTCTGAACGAGCGTTCGATTTGTGACGTTTATCCGTCCTCGCTCCGAGGTCGCAAAGTGTGACATGGCGTTACGATTTGCGACGCAGCCCAGCGTCGTACGATGTGAAAGAAAGAGCAGAACTTTCTTTCGTCGTAAATGTCCCGCTGTGGCGGTCGAAATCGTAGTATGTGACGGCGGTCATACGAGCTCGTAATGCGACTACGTGGGATGGGCTTCCGCATACACCTGTCTCCTGATTGGGCGTGACGTTTTAGCACGTAAGAGCGCTGGAATCTCCGCCCCGAGTGGCGCGAAAGGCGCTGGTTTAAAAAGCCCGGCCGGAGCCGGAGTTTTCTCACTCTTTTGTTTTTCTCTCCTCTGAGCAGGTGCAGACGAAGGTGAACCCGCTCCACGATTCATCCCGCTTGGACCGCCTCCACGGACGCTTGAGCCCGCTCTCGGACCCTCGACGCCGCGCTACAGTGCTCATCCTCAACGCTGAGTTCATGTGCGCTTGTGTTCTGTTCTCTACGTGCGCTGTGTTTTGGAACGCTAGTGAGTTCGCTCTTGTGGTCGGCTCCCGTGCGCTCTGTTTTGTTGAACATTTGCGTCGTGTTTTACAACGAGCTATGTATTTGTAGCTGTAGTAGTCTTGTGGATGAGGCGCTGTGTTTTGTAACGCTATTGCCGGAGGACATGGCGGTGCACGCTCACTCTCGCGTGGGCATCCATTTTGTTTTTAGCGCCGCGTGCTGGAGTTCTGAGCGGGTTACATTTTCGCTCTTTTGTGCCCCTTCCCGAGCGCTCTGCATTGTAGAACATTAGCGTCGTGTTTTACGTCTAGCTATGTATTTGTAGCTGTGTTCCGGTTGTGGATGGGGCGTTGTGTTTTGGAACGCTATTGCGGCGGGGAGGAGCGGGAATTCACACATTGGGTGAAACCATTTCGCTGCCGCTGTGTGAATTCGCGCTCTTCCCCGCCGCAATAGCGTTAAAAAACAAAACGCCCCATCCACAACCTGACCAGAGCTGGAAATACATAGCTAGATGCTAACACTGGGTATGTTTTTTTTCTAGCTGTGGTAGGGATGTGGATGAGTTGCTGTGCTACAGCACGCTACTGCTGGAGGATTTGTTGGTGCGCTCTCACGTGGGCAGGTGCTTCAAGCGCTGTGTGCTGGAGTCCTTAGCGTGCGCAGCGCCGCAGCATGTTGGAACTCTGCAATTTCTGCCTTCATTGCTGACATTTTTTTTCCTTTCCTCGGCAGTTGGATACAAAGATCTACCCGCTTCGTCTTTCAGCCAACTTGGACTCTCAACGGACGTCCGGACACCCTTCAACGGAAGCGGCGACCCACACAACGCAAATGGACACCGCAGAGCAGCTTTCATCAGTGGCGGTTAGTTTGGCTCTTGTGCTCTCCGTAGTCGACCCTTTGTGTGACATGTTGCTATGTACTTTCTACCATGTGTGGCCATTTTTAACGAGTTTTTGTTCATTTCAGATGCCTCCAATGACCAAGCAGGAATTTACCAGAGAGTTTATCGAGATGTATCGCTCCTTGCCCTGCCTGTGGAGGATCAAATCCGGAGACTACAGTAACCGCGACAAGAGGAAGGCGGCTTACGAAAAGCTCATCACCCTTTGCCGGCAGCATAATCCAGCTGAGAAGGTGGATGAAACTTTTGTCAAGAAGAAGATCCAGGGACTGCGCACAGTGTGGAAGAAGGAGCTCAACAAGGTGCAGGCCACTTCTAAATCTGGCGCTTCCACGGAAGAAGTGTATATTCCCAAGTTGTGGTACTATGACCAGCTCTCCTTCATTCTGGACCAAGAGATTCCACGGCCCATGACGTCGATGATGACACTACTTCCTGTCAGAGAAGAAATACCGGAGGAGGCCCAAGGACAAAACGTAAGTGCCTCTTATGTACTCTGTAATACTACTTACATGCAAGAGCTATATCCACTATAGTAACTTCTCACTTTGTTTTTTTGGATCATGCAGATTACCGCTGTTATAATGTGCAACACAGATAAGTATTTTCAGTTGCTATGCTGTAGTAATAGCCTAACCTTTCCCTAAACTATACGATAACCAGCAATCTATTCTACTTCAGCATGTTTTAACCTTTATATTTGGGCCAAATTAAACCTATAAGATAAGTATAGTTGTTCTAAGTATCTATTTGACCTGGTAATATAAATAGTCATAGTCATTGATCCTCTTCCATATAGGTGTTTGTAGTGTATGTCGCAAATGCAAGATCTTTACCCTTTTTTTCTCTATTTTTGCAGGTGCTGACTGGATCGACAGAGACAGAAGACAGTGACCGCACTGAAATACAGATTGAGGATGCAGCGCCTCCTGCCCCGCTTCGCTCAAGGCTACCGTCGAGGAAGCGCAAAGCCACCAGCTCCAGCAACGACGCGGACGAAATGTTTTCCATGGCTAAAAGGCTAATGAGTCGGGAAATTTCAAGCGGCACCTCAGGCTTTGCAAACTATGTTGCGGAAAAGTTATCCAAACTGGACGAGTCGCAGAAGGATCATGCAGAGCGACTGATTTTTGAAGCCTTGAGCAAAGCGGCAGCCAAAGAACTGAATGCATCGGCAAAGGTGGTGGTAGAAAGGGTGGAGCAACGTAACACGGACCTGCGCATGCAAAGCTACCAGAACTCGTGGCCGCAACCCCCGGAGCCTCACTTCAGTACCCCTGTTCGCAGAAATGGACCTAGCTACAGCTTTGCCCCACAAAGCCAACCGACATACAACTATGTTCCTCCTGACTTGGCTTCACCATCCCGACACCGGAACTACAATCAAGATGGACGCTTTCTGGACTTGTAATGTGAGAACTTCAATCAAGATGTACAGTGTCATGACCAATAATGAGTACTTATAATGTTTGTGATTTACTATGTAGATGCACAGTGTCAGGACTTATGTTTGTATCCTTATATTTTGTAACTATTCTGTTCCTTTTGATAAAGCAAATAATTTTTACTTTATACGGTTGTGTTGTTGTGGCGCTATGTGTGCCTCTCTGTACGCTCATGTCTTGTTGGTGTACATACCCCTGCCTGGTTAGATGCGGAACAAAGACAAACCGAACACAAGGGGTAAATAGAAAAAATTTTTACTTACAACTAAAAAAACATATTTACACGGGTTTCCCGGCTACAATGTCCTCCAGCAGGCTCTGATGGCGGTTTATTGCCTCCAGCAGCTGCCTGGCTGACTGTTGCAGCTGCCGGCCAGAGGCCACAAGCAGCAGCAGCGTTCTGTTATCTACGGATTCAGAGGGAAAAAAATTTGATTATTATTAGATATCCTTAGATCTTTATCTTTAGACTTTAGTTCACTTTAGACCCTATGTATTAACTACTTACCACTGGCCGACGCCAACATATCCTCCTCCGCCTCTCCGGTCGGCTGTTCCTCTTCCCCGGTCCGCTGTTCCTCTGCCTGCAGTTCCGCTGAAAAACAAAAGGTTTTTCTAAATGAAGGGGCTAATACAGCTGTTTCTTGCACACCAAAATCATTTTTATCTATAGGCAAGCTATCGATAGAGATATCTAGAACTATTGGCAGGCTACCGCTATACGTATCTATATGTATAGGCAGGCTATTGATAGCCTGCCTATAGATATCGCTATCTATAAGCTGGCTATCGCTAGCCAGCCTATAGATATCTTTAGATCTTTATCTTTTGACTTTAGTTCACTTTAGACCCTATGTATTAACTACTTACCACTGGCCGACGCCAACATATCCTCCTCCGCCTCTCCGGCCGGCTGTTCCTCTTCCCCGGTCCGCTGTTCCTCTGCCTGCAGTTCCGCTGAAAAACAAAAGGTTTTTCTAAAAGACGGGGCTAATACAGCTGTTTCTTGCACACCAAAATCATTTTTATCTATAGGCAAGCTATCGATAGAGATATCTAGAACTATTGGCAGGCTACCGCTATACGTATCTATCTATAGGCAGGCTAGCGATAGCCTGCCTATAGATATCTCTATCTAGCAATCTATAAGCTGGCTATCTATATTGATAGCCAGCCTATATATATATATATATATCTCCATCAATAGCCTGCCTATAGATAGAGATATCTATAGGCAGGCTATCGATAGCCAGACTATATATCTCTCTATCGATATACATATCTATAGCGAGGCTATCCTTGCAGATATGTATATCGATAGAGATATCTCTATCGATAGCCTGCGTATCTATTGGCAGGCTATGGCTATACATATCTATATGTATAGGCAGGCTATTGATAGCCTGCCTATAGATATCGCTATCTATAAGCTGGCTATCGCTAGCCAGCCTATAGATATCTTTAGATCTTTATCTTTTGACTTTAGTTCACTTTAGACCCTATGTATTAACTACTTACCACTGGCCGACGCCAACATATCCTCCTCCGCCTCTCCGGTCGGCTGTTCCTCTTCCCCGGTCCGCTGTTCCTCTGTCTGCAGTTCCGCTGAAAAACAAAATTTTTTTTTTTAGATGACAGGGAGTGAGCAATTTCAGATGACCAGAGTGTAGATAACTTACGGCTGGACTCGACATCCGTCACGATAATGAGCCGGTCCGAGGACCCGGAACTGCTGCTGCCCCCGGGGCCGGCAGGCAAGGCTCTGGGTGGCCTGCGGGCTTCAAAAAGAAAAGAAACCTTTGGATGGAGATGAAGCTGGTGGTAGAAAGGAGCGGCAGGTAGGGAGAGAGAGAAAGGTAGAGAGGACAGCAGAAGAGCGCCAACCTACTTGGTGTCACAAAAACCCGAGGGGGTGACATGGCCGGGGGCAACACGGCCAGTGGTGACGAGGCCGGGGCAGAGGAGGCCGGGGAAGAGGAGGCCGGGGCGGACAGGTCCGGGGGTGATGGCGCCATTAGGGCTGTAAGCAATGGGAAAATTAATGCAGCCATTCCATTGGATCATCACTAATTACACAAAACCGTGTTGTTCCTTACATCTCTCGTCCCTGGATGCACTTTGGGAAGCCGTGGTGCTGCTGCGGCTCATGGACGCTCTCCGCAAAGCTTTAAAGAAAGAATAACGCACATGTACGTTTAAAGGGGGCAAGAGTGCACCATGGAAGCTGAATTCGGCGAATACCTACCTGATGAGCTGACCTCCGGGTTTGAGGCGCTGGCGCTTGCACGTCGCCGGCGACCTACAATCAAAAACTCTGGTCAGGGGCTGCAGGCTACAGAGACGTTCGAGCGAGTGCGGGCAGGCTACAGAGACGTTCGAGCGAGTGCGCGCATGCTACATAGACGTCTGGGCGAGTGCGGGTACGCTACATAGCCGTTTGGGCGAGTGCGCGCATGCTACATAGACGTCTGGGCGAGTGCGGGCGCTCAGTATACTCACTGTGCCTGATGTCATCCCGAATGTCCGCCAGGCGCCCCGGGCACTTGTACTTTAGGTCAGCCCACTTCTTTTGCAGCTGCTCGTGGGACCGAACCACCCCAAAGCGCCTGCGCAGCCCCCGACGCACCTTGCGCAGCACATCGCGCTTGTGGAGCGTCGGGTGCAGGGTGTTCCGGTCCCCCTCATAGCGGAGAGCGTCCATGGTTTTCACCATGTACCGCAGCTCACGGCTCCCCAGGGCAGGCGTCCTGTTTCTGTCCGCCATTTTCCCGAAAGACCGACGTAACGTACGTGACGCACTGTTGACCCCCCGCCCCGGCGGCGCACAAATGACGCAATCGCGTCACACGCGCAGCGCCGCGTGTTTTGCCGGTACCAAAACACATGCAAAAGAGAATCATCCCGCAACTTGTAAGCAATCACTACGCAGGATGTTCTATAGTGTTTAATTTTACAGCGCGGGATACGCCGGAGCGAGGTCACTGTGCCCATGGGGTGTGGTTTAACTAAACGTCATCATCGAGCGCGGCGCCGGTTACGTTACAGGTTCGCCGCGCCCGAAGCCCACTTATAGGAATACGGCGTTGCAAAAATATGACGCAACAACGTTCCAAACGGAGGCGCTGCTGATGGCGTCGTAAAATGCCACGCAATAGTGTGTTGCAGTCAGGAAGTCACATGTCCTAATCAAAATAATTTGTGCTAATACTGGGTGCAGGCACCAGGCCCCATTTCCTAATAAAAAATAGTTTGGGCTAATATTGTTGTGTAGGCAGGGAGCCACGTTTCCTATTTTAAAAACATTCGGGTTGATATTGTTGTGCAGGCACACTATCTCAGCAAATAATTACTTATTGTTAATTGAATTAGAGGAGACTGACAGGTCTGTGCCTATGGTTGTGAAACAACTGGTTAAAGGGAAGGGTACATCCAACATGTTTGGGAAAAAGGTAGAAGAGGGAATAGGCTTGGTGTTCGACATGTGCATTGGTTAGGTGGTAATGATACTGAAAGCTCTACTGAGCAAACACCGTCTCGTCTTATCCAAAGACACCTGATAACATCTGTTACTGGACAGGCCACTTGACTGCCATTCTTTTGCAGCCGTACAGCGACTGGCCTTGTTGATGAGGGCCAGAAAGAGCATGTGGTCCAATGGATGCTAAGCACTGCATCAAGTAGCCTCTCCTCCTTTTCATCCATCTTAGCATCACACACAGTGCAATCCTCAGAGGTGGCACCCCAATTAACCTTGTCTGCCCCGCAGGAAGAGGAGGAGTGTTAGTTTCAAGGTGAGGAGCGGGACAAGAGAGAGGATGATGATGAGGTTGTACATCCCACATGGTGCGAACCCAGAGGCACGCAGCTGAGTAACTCAGTAGAGGAGGAGAAAGACAAAGAGGTTATGTTGTTGCTTGCCGCACAGACACAGAGTGATGCAAACATGGCAGCACTGAATGCACAACGGACAGTGGCCAGCAGCGGTCGCAAGTCTGCAGATTGCAGGGGAGGCACGGGTTGCCTAGCCTGAGCGTTTTTTGAGAACGCCAAGGATGACCCAACTCATGCTATCTGCCAACTTTGCAAAAAATTAATCAGTAGAGGAAAAAATTGCAATAATTTAATTACTACATGCATGAACTGGCACATGCTCTATCAACATGCGTTAATCTGAGAATCTAACTGGTTAAAGATGTGGACTAGCGGGCCTTACCAACCAAAGGCTCTCCTATCAACCACATAAGCTGCTTCTTCCTCCTCCATCACCATGCCAAGTCTTCTCACACAGGTCTCCAGATACAGAACCTCCACTTGCTTACCTCCTACAGTCGGGATAAGTGAGAGCCCATCAGCTGTTACAGAAGTGGACATGCCTGCTGTTTTTGTTTCACTGAGCACACCATAACTTTCTAAATCCACCATAACATCTCCGCCTGCACCTCACTCACAATCCAGAAGTTTGTTGTGTTCACCCTACTCCATCCTCTCTCAGCACAGCTGTAAGGAGGTAAAACACAAGAAGAGTCTGGGGCGGTTACCTTCTCGGCTCTGTGCCTGGAACCATTGAGCTGTGCTGCAGGTTCCCCAAGGGGCAGACTTAGAGACTGGGACAGGAAGGAAGCCGGGCAGAGAGCGGGAAAGGCACGCGCACAGGGGACAGAGCAGCGTGAGCAGTGGTCAGAGCAGGGTGCAGCTGCGCTCCGGGAGAGAGAGAGAGCGCCCAGTCTGAGGACAAATAGAAGGAGACTGCCCAGAAAGACTGCATCTTGTGAGTACATGAAAGCGGACTCTGCTGTGACTGAGAGGGGCGCTTTGAGACCCGTGTAGAGACATTGGCCCGTGCAAAGACTTCGACCCCCTTGTCCCCGCGGTATCAGTACAGAGACTGTAATTCCTGGTACAGTGACTTAACAGTGCAGAGCCCCTGATTCCTGGTACAGAGACTTAACAGTGCAGAGCCCCTGATTCCTGGTACAGAGACTTAACAGTGCAGAGCCCCTGATTCCTGGCTGTGCTGTAAAAGCTAAAGACTCATAGCCTGTGCATACCACATTAACTCCCGAAACCACAGGCAGCAGGCTCCTAGAGACTACTCAGCCCACGGACAACAGAGGGACGACAATTGCCGCTGTTTCTCGGCGCCTACGTTGGAGAAGACGACCCTTCAAGCAAGTCCTCATCAGGCTGATAAGTGTTCTTTTCTCAAGAAATCTTGATTACTTCGGTTACATTGTTTCACTCCCATATTTTTGCTCTGTTTTATTGCTAGTTATTTTCCATCGCTTCCTTCCTGTGAGGAGAACCTGATTCCTGTTATTAAACCCCTCAACTGTTGGTCTGTCTGTTCCGTGGTGACATATTCAGTACCTGCAATGAAACATTTTATTGCACGAACACTTGCAGGGGCCAGAATCAAACCACAGAATCAGGCAGAGAAGGAAGGTTGCAAAGAAAAAAAGTTTATTGCACACACAAAAACATTTCCTTGTCATTAAAGTTACGTCCTCTGCTACCGCGAACATAGCGTGTTGAATCTACCGCCAGCTTGGTGACATCACCGCGCTGGGGGCAGAATCAACCCGCCACAGCCACGCCAGCAGAGGAGGGGGGAAAGATTTTATTGTACCCACAGAAACATTTGAGATAACTAAGCATGCGACCCGATTTCATGCTGCCAGGGCACGGCTCCCGGACCATTGAAGTATTGGCAGTACTTCTCTCGACAGTCCCGTGCATCATCTGTGTGCCTGCCGGATCCCAAAGGTAGTAGACCTGCTATTCCTTGTTCTTCAGCCCGCCACTCCCCAGGCACAAGATCTCCACTCGTTGGGTCCACAAAATCCGTAAATTCCGGTGGACTGTACGTAATGGCATCCCGGCGCCGAAGGAAATTATGGAGCACACAGCAGGCCAAAACCACGTTGTCAATCGACGAAAGCTTCAAGTTGATTGCAGTGTGAAAAACTCTGAACCGATTAGCCATTATGCCAAATGCATTCTCAACAACACGACGTGCTCTGGACAAGCGGTAATTAAAGATTCTCCTTTCGTCGGTGAGAGTTTTTTGTGGAAAAGGCTTAAGCAGATTCGGAAGAAGAGGGAAGGCTTCGTCTCCTACAAACACAAAATTGAGGTTTCCTCTTGTTTCTTCATTTTCGGGCAACTGCAGTTGGTTGCTCTTCAGCCGGTCTCCAAATGTAGTGTAATCCAAAACGCCGCCATCGGACACTCGGCCATTCATGCCAACATCAACATTTATGAACTCGTAGTTGGCGTTGACGAGGGCCATGAGGATGACGCTGAAGTAGCCTTTATAGTTGAAGAAAAAGGATCCCGTGTTTGGTGGCTGCGTGATGCGCACATGTTTGCCATCCAAGGCGCCTCCGCAGTTTGGAAACTGCCACTGCTGCTCGAAACCGATAGCAATCTTCCTCCATTCATCCGGTGTCCTTGGGAACTGCAAGATGTAAAACAAAGATTACACACAGATAAGCAACATATATATTATATAGCTGTACAAACGAGTAGTACCACACACACACACACACTCACCTCCATATAATGGCGTAAGCCGTGTACAATGGCCTCGCACGTCTCCGGAATTAAAACGCTCAGTAAAGGCCGGGAGATAGCCGAAGAATAATGGAGATCTTGTAGGGATCCGCCTGTAGCAAGGAACCGCAATGTCACTGCCAACCGTTCTTCCACGGAGATTGCTGCCCGAAGCACTGTATCCTGCCTCCGGATCAGTGGCGTGATGGCTGCCAATAAAATTTTGAATGACGCCTCCAACATCCTCAGGTAGTTCCGAAAATCATGAGGGTTGTTTTCACGTAGCTCCCTTATCAGACGCATGTGCGACAATCTTGACCTCTTCAGCAGCCAGCTCCTGACCCACATGCGGCGTTGTCGCTTTGGACGGCTTTCTTCTTTCAGCCGCTGACCCTCAAGCATCAGGGCAGCAGCTATAAGAGCCCTCTCTCCGTCATCCAACATGTCGACTGAAATGAACACAAATAGAAAATTAGTTTTGTTGCTATTTCAGGGAAAAAAAAAATCCAAAAATAGAATAAAGGGGTATGTAAATAAAGGCAAAAAAACAACAACATACAAAACATTGTATTATAATAATAGCAACAAGGCTCAAGGCTCCTCAGTCTCCTCTCTGGACTGAGGAGACACTAGCTATGGAACCCCAAAAAATGCACCGCTGTGGCGCTCCGTAATGCGACGCTACCGCGCTCTATAATGTAACGCTACCACGCTTCGCTATGCGGCCCAGCCGAGCAGTGTCTCAGGACAGAGGAGGCACTAGCTATGGAACCCCGTAATGCAACGACGCCGCGCTCCGTTATGCAACGCAATTCATTATTGCTCTCCGTAGCAAAACGCTGCGGCACCCCACATTTCCCAAAGCTCCAAACACACTTCCAAACATACCTCGAACTAGGTTGTAGTTTTGCGATGAAGAATGTAACGTTGTCCGCTTCCGCTCGCTTCCACTTCCGCCCGCTTCAGGAAAGGAAAAGGAACGAAAGCACCTGGCCCCCATTTTTAAGCGTGGAGAACAATAGCTTTTTTTTGGACCAATGAGCGCATTACATGATTGCCCATAGGCGTAGTCAGATTGCCGAAGAACACGCCCATGCTGGTAATACGTCACGCATTTACAGTCGAAAAGAAGCTCGGAGTCATAGGACTATGGCGGTGTGAAGGGTAGCGTACGATTGCGACGCGTGACGTTCACATCGCAACTACGTCAGAAAAAGCGTTAAAATCGTAGCGCTAAATGAAGTGTGACCGCTGGCTACGAGCTCGTACTGCGACGTCGAATATGACGCAAATGCGTCGTAATCGTAGCAGAATCGACCAGTGTGAAGGTACCCTAAATCCAGAAACCTGTGTGAGAAGAGTTGGGAAGGTGACGGAGGAGGAAAAAGCAGCAGATAAGGTTGATGGGATGGTGGGTGGCTGGCGAGGCTATCTAATACGCATTTTAAAGCAGTGAGATTCCCACACTAAGACATGTTGATTGTGCATATGCCAGTTCATGCATGTAGTTGTCAAAATATTGCATTTTGGCCTCCACTGAATTTTTGTTTGCAAATTTGACACATATCGTCTGTTGGGTCATCCTTTGCGGTCTTAAAATATGCTAAGGCTAGGCAACCCTTGATGCCCCTGCGAACTGCACACTCACGACCGGTGCCTGCCACAGACAGCAGTGCTTGTCATGGTTGTATCACTTCTCTACTGAGCTGCTCACCTGAGTACCTCCGGGTTCACACCAAGTGGGATCCACAACCTCATCATCATACTCTCTGCTATCCCATGAATATTTCCTCCCCCCAGCCTAAATAGAGAAGCCTGCAGATGCCCAGAAATGGTGCATCTATTAGGTGTGCCAATCTATTTCAAGTGTTTATTTCTGTAAATGTTGATGATTATGGCTTCCAGTCAATGAAAACTCAATAGTCATTATCTCAATAAATTAGAATACTTTATAGCACCAGCTATAAAAGTTATTCAAAATCAGAAATGTTGGCCTACTGAAATGTATATTCAGTAAATGCACGCAATACTTGGTCAGGGCTCCTTTTACATCAATTACTGCATCAGTGCAGCGTGGAGGTGATCAGCCTGTGGCACTGCTGAGGTGCTATCATGCCCTGACTGATGGGCATGAGCTAAGGGGTTTTGTGGCCCCACTGTGCCACAAACCAGACTACCCTGGAAGGGGCGTGACTATGACAGCTGCCTTGGTCTTCTCTGGAGCCTCTGATGGTGAGGTCAGGCTTGTGCAGCAGGCAGCTGCCAGGTGCTACTCCAGGGTGGTGTCTGGCTGTGGCTGCTGATCCCACTTGGAGAACAGGAACACTAGAACAGATGTGGGCATCAGGCAGGACTATCAGATGAGCACGGATGAAACTCAGACGAGTAGGCTGGCATGGCTGAGGTACAAGGCTGGCGGAGACACAGGGCTGGCAGGAACGGCAGAGACATGGGGCTGGCAGGCACGGCAGAGACACAGGGCTGGCAGGAACAGCAGAGACACAGTGCTGGCAGGAACGGCAGAGACACAGGCTGGCAGGAATGGCAGAGACACAGGGTTGGCAGGAACAGCAGAGACACAGGGCTGGCAGGAACTGCAGAGATATAGGGCTGGCAGGAATGGCAGAGACACAGGGCTGGAAGAAACGGCAGAGACACAGGGCTGGCAGGAATGGCAAAGACACAGGGCAGGTTGGTGTGGTGTATGAAGGAACAGGTAGGGAACTGTTCACACAGGAGGTGAAGGTAAGGAAAGAAGCAGGAAGGAATGAAGTATGAAGGAAAAGGTTGGGATCTGTTCACGCAGGAGATGCAGGTACGGAAACAAGCTGGAAGGAAAAGTGTATGAAGGAACAGGTTGGGACTAGTGTTGAGCATTCCGATACCGCAAGTATCGGGTATCGGCCGATACTTGCGGTATCGGAATTCCGATACCGAGTTCCGATACTTTTGTGGTATCAGGAATCGGTATCGGAACCATATTCATGTGTAAAATAAAGAATTAAAATAAAAAATATGGATATACTCATCTCTCCGGCGGCCCCTGGATCTTACCGATGTAACCGGGAGCCTCCGTTCCTAAGAATGAGCCCGTGAAGGACCTTCGATGACGTCGCGGCTTCTGATTGGTCGCGTGAGCGGTCAGATGAGCGGTCACGCGACCAATCAGAAGCCGTAACGTCATCAAAGGCCCTTCACACGCTCATTCTTAGGAACGGAGGCTCCCGGTTACAGCGGTAAGATCCAGGGGCCAACCGAAAGGTGAGTATATCCATATTTTTTATTTTAATTTTTTATTTTACACATGAATATGGATCCCAGGGCCTGAAGGAGAGTTTCCTCTCCTTCAGACCCTGGAAACCATTCCGATACTTTGCGTCCCATTGAAATGCATTGGTATCGGGTATCGGAATCGGCGATATACGATATTTTTCGGGTATCGGCCGATACTATCCGATACCGATACTTTCAAGTATCGGACGGTATCGCTCAACACTAGTTGGGACCTGTTCACACAGGAAGAGAACCGCAAGGCTGCGGGTAGGAGCAGTAGAGCAGCAAGAGGTAGTGCAGCAACAGAAGCTAAGCAGAGCGGAACCGCAAGAAATGCGAAGAGGAGCTGCAGCAAGAGATTACTGCAGCAACAGGAGCGGAGCAGAGTAGAACGGAGCAGAACCACAGGAGTGCGGAGCAGAGATAAAGCTGCAAGAGAGAAAAGGGTAGAACCCCAAAGTGCAGAGCCAAGAGCTGAGTGAAGGCACAGAGTGCAGAGCCAAGAGCAGAGTGAAGGCACAGAGTACAGAGCCAAGATCAGAGTGAAGGCACAGAGTGCAGAGCCAAGAGCCAAGTGCAAAGCAAAGGCACAGAGTGCAGAGACAAGAGAAAAGCAAGGTTGCAGAGGGCAGAGCCGAGAGCCGAGCAGAGAGGCACTGCAGGGAAAGAAACCACAGACAAGAAGACAGAGATAGGACAAAGTTCAGACAAGGTAATGGAACAAGACAAGGTACAAGAACAAAGACACAGGGACCAGGGTATTCAGCCTCCTGGAGGGCAGACAAACTAGAAACAAGGCAAAGCAAGGAGAACAGCCTTCAGAGAAGGCAAGACATAAAGCAAGGCCTGGCAGCTCAGCAGAAAAACACAAACTGAGTTAACACATTGCACAGGCCCAGTCCACTGGGTGGAGCTGCGCTAAATACTGGAGGCCTCTTGGCAATTGGTCAGGAACAGATTAGACAGGTGCACCTGATTCCTATAAGAACCAGAGAGTTCAGGCGCCGCCCCCCTATGCACACAGCCAGGAAGCATACTGAGAGCAGAGGCACAGAATATGGAGCTTGCAAGAAACATAAATCACAACATGATCTGGAGCAGTGGGTAAGATAGTGTGAGAGATCAGAGGCCATGCCGTGATGCCAGCAGAGTTGTTACAGGTGCTATGGGAGCCCAGGTTGCTTGATAGCAGCCTTTAGCCCGTCTGCATTGTTGGGTCTAGTGTCTCTCATCTTCCTCTTGACAATACCCCAAAGATTCTCTATGATGCTAAGATCAGGTGAGTTTGCTGGCCAATCAAGCACAGTGATACTGTTGTTTTTAAACTAGGTATTGGTACCTTTGGCAGTGTGGACAGGTTCTAAGTCTTTCTGGGGAATGAAATTTCAATCTCCAAAATGCTTGTCAGCAGAGGGAAGCATGAAGTGCTCTAAAATTTCCTGGTAGACGGCTGCCCTGACTTTGGTCTTGATAAAACCCAGTGAACCTACACCAGCAGGTGACATGGCTCCTCAAAACATCAATCATTGTAGAAACTTCACACTAGACCTCAAGCAGCTTGGATTGTGTGCCTCTCCACTCTTCCTCCAGACTCTGGGACCTTGATTTCCAAATGAAATGCAAAATTTACTTTAATGTGAAAACAACACCTTGAACCATGGAACAACAGTACAGTTTTTTTTCCTTTGTCCAGGTAAGATGCTTTGGTGTTGTCTACTGGCTATGAGTGGCTTGACAAAAGGAATACAACATTTGAAGCCCATGTCCTGGATACATCTGTGTATGGTGGCTCTTGAAGCAATGACTTCAACAGCAGTCCACTCCTTGTGATTCTCCCACAAATTTCTAAATGGCCTTTTCTTAACAATCCTTTCAAGGCTGCGGTTTTCCCGTTTGCTTGTTCACCTTTTTCTTCCACACTTTTTCCTTCCACTCAACTCTCCATTAATATGCTTGAATACAGCACTCTATGAAAAGCCAGCTTCTTTAGCAATGAGCTTTTCTGGCTTACCCTCCTTGTGGAGTGTGTCAATGACTGCCTTCTGGACATCTGTCAAGTCAGAAGTCTCCCTCATGATTGTGGAGCCTAATGAAACAGACTAAGGAACCTTTTTAAATGATTAGGAAGCCTTTGCAGGAATTTCTTGTTAACTATTCTAATTTACTGAGATAACGGCTTCTGGGTTTTCATTGGCTGTACTGGTGAGAGGTTCCCCCTTCCCATTGATTTCCCTGCCGTAAGCTTCACTAAAATGACGAATGCACAGATTGAGGTCTTGAAAGCAGAGATGTCAGCAGACAACAGCTCGGTTCCCGAGATCTCAATCTGTGCATGCTCCACCTACAGCGGCGATATTGCAGAAGCCCACCACAGGAAAATCAATGGGAAGGGGATTCCGCTTACCACTGACATCTTATGAAAGCCCTTGCACCTCTGGGACACCCTCTCTTCCCAGCATTAGGCCTGCAGCATTGCCCAATCTCCTGCTGCCAGTCTCCTGTAGCAGTGACCCTGCCTCCTGTGACCTTGCAACACTGCAGCCACCCCCTCCCCGGTAAGCTGCATTCAGATTATAAGACACACCCCCATTTTTCGCTCCAATTTTTTGGGAGAAAAGTGCAATTTATAATCCAAAAAAACCAGTATGTACAAAAATATACAGTATTTTAACGAATACATGTTGCAAATATACTTGACATGTTCCAGCAAGTTAGAATAACACTTTTCATAAGACACCCATAGTAATTAGACAAAGTCTGCTTGTGAAAAATGCTTTTTATTCCAGTTTAGATAAAATTACCTGAATCCTTTATCTTGACAAGCCAAACATTTTTTCTTTTTAGGTAAAAATCTTATTCATTACCAAACCACTCTCTTTAGGCATTCATGTTTTTTTTACTTTAAACTTTTACACATTTGACTTTTTGCTATACTATCTTTTTTAAGAATACATCTTTGGCAGATCGTACAAATATAAAATGTGAGCAAAGACAGGTTTTACTGAAACAGAAAAAATGTTTCATGATTTAAGAATGTTTCAGTTATTTTAAAGGAATGTTATATGTAATATAAATGCTCAAGTAGTATTTTTTTATTTAGTGAAATATGCTATGAATTAAAGAATTAAAATAATATCTTGATGGTTTCAAAAGAGATTCATTAGGACATTATTACAAATATTTAGGCAGTGTCTACCATACCAAATATAGATTTCCTATCTATATGAGAGAATAAAACATGTTCCTTACATTCCTTATTCATGATGACATGCTTATCTTGGAATAATTTGACATACTCCAGATTCTGTTTAGAGCAAAAGATCATTGGCTTTCGTAAGCAGCGCGATAGTTATAATTAGCACTGATAATAAAATGTCTGAGGCAAATCAAGTATTCAATGGAAAGATAAAGAAATAATTCACTTGAGTCATGTTAGGCGTATTTTGTAGCGTTATTCTATATTTTGAAAGTGCCTTTTATTTGCATTGTGTGACTACAATTAAGGAAAATGTCTGCAAGTGCTGATAAAGGTGAATACTTTCCCTTATACAGCTCTATTATCATTTTGGAAGCAGTCAGATTCCTTGAACTGCAAAGCTGCCCATGGAAAGCTGCACACAGAACTTTTGCAATCAGACATTGACAAATGACTTCTTGGAACCACTGTAGATTTTCCAGAGAACAAAAGGAGAAGTAGCTTGGTTTTCAATTATTTTTTCTTGTCAAAAGCCAAAAATATAAGAAAAAAAAGCTCAAAACCCTCCAATCAAAATGAACATAGTCAAAATCGGTTTGTGCTTTGTTAACTTTCTCAAAAAAGTACATCTGTCTCTCTATCAATTTTCTCTCTGTATTTTCAGCTGGCCATATATTTAGTTCTTAGTCAAGAGATGAATTACAGTGGCAAAAAGTATTCAACCTAACTGGATCTTCCTATGATTTATTGTCGAACACTCAGTTACAGTGTATTTATAACGTAACTGTTACTTGATAAAATAAATCACAGAATTCTTCATACCATCAAAATGGAAACCAATAAGCTTAATGTTTTTCCTCTGAGAATCTTCTAAGCACTTTCTATGCTATTTTGTAATGTTCATTTGCACCTTTCCTCAAAGCCTGTGGAATTCAGAATTTAAGGTGGAACATCTTTACTCTGATGTCTGCCAGCAATCTCTGCCTAATAACCTTTTCCTACTCAGGACACGACAACCCTTTTTGTTGCCCACAGACATTAGTAGTGATGCAAAATCACCCCATTGTGCATAATATCCTTCTCTGACTGTTAGTCCGGAGTCACACTAAACGTACAAAAAATGTATCCAAATTTTTTACCTGCCTAGAGTCGCACAAGTGTAATGCGAGAATCATGCGAGTACAATTCGATTTTCCACACCTAGCATCCGATTTACATCTGAATGCAGTGTGATTGCTATCTGATTGCAATGCGATTTTAACATGAGCTTTTACATTTCATACATTTCATTGCTATAAGTGTAATCTTATTAAACCAAAGAACACAATATGACCTTGAATAACTTGGTGGATTGCTAAATAAGTGCCCTGAAAACATGTAGCAGTTAGGCCATGTGCACACGTTCAGGATTTTTAGCGTTTTTTTCGCGTTTTTTCGCTATAAAAACGTGATAAAAACGCGAAAAAAACGCTAACATATGCCTCCTATTATTTACAAGGTATTCCGCATTTTTTGTGCAAATGTTGCGATTTTTTCCGCGAAAAAATCGCATAGCGGAAAAAAAAGCAACATGTTCATTAAAAATGCGGAATTGCAGGGATTCCGCACACCTAGGGGTCCATTGATCTGCTTACTTCCCGCACGGGGCTGTGCACACGATGCGGGAAGTAAGCAGATTATGTGCGGTTGGTACCCAGGGTGGAGGAGAGGAGACTCTCCTCCACGCACTGGGCACCATATAAGTGGTCAAAAAATAAGAAATAAAATAAAAAATAGGCCTATACTCACCCTCGATGTCCCGCGCAGTGTTCCCGCCTCCACTGCACGCTGCCGTTCGGTTCCTGTAGCTGGTGTGCGGCGAAGGACCTAGCCGATGACGTCACTGTCCTGTGATTGGTCGTGAGCGGTCATGTGACTGCTCACGTGACCGTGACGTCACGGAAGGCCCTGTGCGCACAGACCAGCTATAGGAAGACGAACGGTCGCCGCTGATGAGATGTCTGGGTGAGTATAAGCATTTTTTTATTTTTTTTATTATTTTTAAACATTCTATCTTTTACTATAGATGCTGCATAAGCTGCATCTATAGTAAAAAGTTGGTCACACTTGTCAAACAGTATGTTTGACAAGTGTGACCAACTTGTCAGTCAGTTTTCCAAGCGATGCTACAGATCGCTTGGAAAACTTAGCATTCTGCAAGCTAATTACGCTTGCAGAATGCTAAAAAAACGCGAAAAAAACTGAAAAAAAACGCAAAAAAAAAAAATGCGGATTTCTTGCAGAAAATTTCCGGTTTTCTTCAGGAAATTTCTGCAAGAAATCCTGAACGTGTGCACATACCCTTAAAAACAAGAGCTGAAAGGAGTTCAAGGCATGTAGGTCCTTCATTTTCCTATTCTTTTATTCTTTTTTGGTTTGTTTGTTTGTTTAATGGTTAGGAGGATTTGAGGCTTTCTTCAGTGCACAGCCTACCATTAGGAGGTCCAGGGTGAAAACCACTGTGAAAGATGTGAGCATGTTAACCACTTAAAAGATAGTCACTGAGAAAGCAATCAAAAAATTGACTGGCGAAGATCTGTAGGGTGGGGAAATTGTGTATAGAATAATTTTTTGCCAAGTCTGCCTCACCCGAATGATGTGCTGTCTTGTTTGTGCCAGAGTTTGGCTTGTAGTAGAAAAGGCATCATACAAAAAGGCAAAACACATATCACAGCAAGACCAGCCACCTTATCAAGTAGGGGTAAGAATGCTGTTCTGGAGTTTGGAAAGGGAAGAAACAAAGCATCAAAATGTAAGATTAAACCTCATACATCCTTTTATTGTACATTACATTATCAAAAATAGCAAAAAAATGAATGATCAAACATGATGAAAGCCTTAGTAAGAATTTAACAATTTTTTTAGAATAACTAGTTTATATTCTTTCTTTAAGTTAGACAACCTGCGATCAGGTAATTAATATTTAAACCATTACTATAAATGGCAGGAAGACATTGAAGTGGATTTCAAACTTTTTTTACTCTCTCTTGAAATATCAATGAATAGTTTCCAAATGTATTCAGTTTTCCAGTATGGTCATGTTCTCATTGATATGAGATAGCTAATAATGAACTTGAGCCTTCAGGCCTTTAGAATTTTGATGGAAGTGATAAAATTTTTATCTTAATTTTTAGACTTTTTATATGATGTGGCACTAACGTAAGTTGCAGATGAAGTCTTTCTCCTACTGAGCATATCTGGTAATTTTCTGTCTACAGGTCTACCCTTGTTCAGCAAATCTTCTGGGCTCCATTCCGCTGATCTGCAATGGGAGACAGAATGCCAGTAGTACAGGAAATTATTTAGTAGCCAATGATTGATGGCAGTGGTCATATTCTAGTGATTTGTAAATAAAGACCTGGTTGACTAGAGACTAAGGATGAGCAAGCTTTAAAATGCTTGGGAGCTCATTACTCAAATCGAGCAATTCCTAATGCTTGGATGCTTGTTTTGAGTAACTAGCATAATGGGAGTCAATGGGAAATACAAGCATTTTTCTGGCAGACCCTACAAGGAGGGCTGGGGTGCAGTAAAAATTTGGAAATGGATGAAAAAAGTGCTGAATAGATGTAGAATACATGGAAAAGACTCTTGGTAGAATCTCTGACTGCCAGATCGCTGTGGACAACAATGGTGTCACAGCTTACTCTACTCTAAGGACTGACAATAAAATATTCAAAATCGATGACAAATTGGAGTTTATAGGAACAATTCTTAAAAAGCATAGTTTCCTGTATAATTACTGTGTGCATATTATCAGGCCAAAATCACCAGGGTATGTGAACTTTTGATCAGGGTCATTTGGATGCTTTGGGCTGTCATTATGATTTAAAAAGAGAAAACTCAGTACTTTGACAATAAATGACTTCACCCAACCACTAACCATGAGTGGAGAAAAAGTTTTTTTTTGTTAGCATTCATATTCTCTGAAAAAAGGATAAGAAAGCAAAAATTCTGTCGAGGTACAGCATGTAAACTTTTGAGAGCAACTTTATATTGCTTAGCTGTATAAAAACTATTCTTTATATAATTACATAGTCATTGAAACATATCTGAAAAGGAAAATGACAAAGTCTCTCACCACATATGCTCTGAGATCAGAAGAGCAGGATATCTCAGAGGATCTGTCAGTACACACTGTGCTTGTTTAAGGATATTATTTATGAGCAAGATTTTCCAGAAAAAGACTTCATCTTTGGTCATTGCAACATTTGACAGAGTTCACATTTTTCTTTCATACATTCAGCAGCTCTAAAAGAGAATGTAAGATGTTAAATGGTTCATAACTTGTTTAACCCAATTCCATAATTATGATTAAGAATATAGCTTAATTATTAACTGATTTGTGTTATTTACTGAGGTAGACATTTATTTTAAAAAATAGTTGTAACAAAAATTAATAATTGAGTTAAGATTAGTGATGGTCAAACCCATGGATGCCAGATTATTATCAGTGATCAGAGAGCTGAGGTTCACAGATGGCAATGCAAGCCAGCAGCTGTGACCAGTCACAGAGGGGTTGGCTGATGAGAGAGTATTATGCCGATCAGCCTATGCCTGTTGCTATTAATAACAGCCAGAGAAGTCTCAGCAAATGGGAGTATTCGTCAGCAGGTGCCCGCGCTATAAATAAATAATAAAAAAATGATGTGGGGTCTTTCAATTTTTCATAATCAGCATGAAAAAACTGACACCTGTGGGCTTTATCATGGCTATTTATAAAGAATCCGGGGTCCTCATGCTGTTTTTTTTTTAAATAAATAATTTAAAAATGACATGGGGTCCACAATTTTTGACAACCAGCCAAGCTAATTCTAGCAGCTGAAGGTTGGTATTCTCAGGCTTGGAAACGTGCTTCTGTCCCAGAAAAGGAGCATCAATTTGATGCACCAATGCTGGCTCTTTGCCAGATTCTTCCCACTTGCCCTGTGTTGATGGCAAGTAGGGTTCATGTTTGTGAGGTTGATGTCAGGTTTGTATTTTCCGGGCAAAGCGTCAGAATTGGCACATTTAATAGATGTGCCTTTTGTGGGGCGGCTGTCTATTGCTATTTTTAGGCTGGGGCAATATCCATGGCCCACTACCAACTTGTGAATACCATCCTGCAGATGACTGCTTTAGCTTGGCTATTTGTCATAAATGGGGGGGCACACGCAGTATTTATTAATTAGATATTTAAATAATTTAAACAAAATGGCATGGGGACCCATCTATTCTTGGTTACCAGCCACAATTAAGCTGACAGCTGGGGGTTGCAGGCCGCAGCAGTCAGTTTGGCTGTGCTGGTTATCAAAAAGAAAGAATCCCACATTGTTTTTTCTAATTATTTAATTAAATATAGTGCAGGTGCCAGCTGATGAATGCTTTCATCAGCCACATCTGCTCTTGTTGTTATTAATGGCAGCAGGCATAGGCTGATGGGAGTATCACTCACATCAGCTGACGCCTCTGTGATGAGAGGTAAACTTTTTACCGCCAGTCACAGCTTCTGGCAACCTGAACATTGGTAATAATCTAACCTCCGATTAGAGACGCATGTGTTTCTCACGTTGTCATGCAGATGACAGAGTGGGAAACACCTGATGTTTGATTTCAGCATCAGTGCCCGAACAGTTGGTGTTCGGTACAGACGCTGAACTTCACTGTTCGGGTTCCCCCATCACTAATTAAGATCACAAAATCAAGATAAAGTACTGTGTATCTTCAACAATATGATGATTAGTACAAATAAGCAAACATTTTAATATTCAAATTCAATATGTTCACCAAATTTACCCAGAAAATTTTACTTGCTTTGAATTATGAGCACTTTAATGCTGAATGTCTTGCACGGAGCCCCAGATCTCTTGTGGCCACCACATTGAACTGAGTCATCTTCAGCATAACACCAACACAGTTCAATTCCATGATAGACAAGTGAGACACAATCTCCCTGTCCTATTACTTTCTGCCTCCTAAGCAGCAGATTGCTATGGGCCTGCAGCTTACAAAACGTCAGCATATCCTCGCAGGCATTGTGATGATGTCTTTGCATTGTGCTGTCTCTGCGGGGCTGCTTTAAAAGAGGAGATGACAGCAGGCGTGGCAGAAATCAAGATAAAGTGAGTATAAGCTTTATTATTTTTTATATGACCGGGCTGTTGTTACCATCATATGATGCATAGAGGGGGTGTGGGCCATGAGACTTTATGCAGAGAGGCTGTGGGGTCATAATATTATAAATAAGGATATTTGGGGAAAACCCTAACCATGACATACAAAGCCATCCACAACCTGTCTCCTCCATACATTTGTGACCTCATCTCCTGGTACTTTCCTGCGCTCAACCTCCGATCCTCACAAGATCTCGTTCTCTACTCCCCTCCTATCTCCTCTTCCCACAATCACATACAAGATTTCTCTCGTGCATCACCCCTAGTCTGGAACTCTCTACCACAACATATCAGACTCTTGCCTACCATCGAATCCTTCAAAAAGAAACACCTGAAGACCCACCTCTTCCGACAAGCCTACAACCTGCAGTAACCACCGATTGACCAAACCACTGCACGACCAGCTCTATCCTGACCTACTGTATACTCACCCATTCCTTGTAGATTGTGAGCCCTCGTGGGCAGGGTCCTCTCTCCTCCTGTACCAGTTATGACTTGTATTGTTTAAGATTATTGCACTTGTTTTTATTACGCATACCCCTCCTCACATGTAAAGCGCCATGGAATAAATGGTGCTATAATAATAAATAATAATAATGTAAGGGACTTAATGGATCGTAGTGCTATATATAGCAACTTATTGGGGCCATAATACTATATATAGGGACTTATTAAGCCATAATAATATATAGGGAGCTGTGAGGCCAATAATTATGTATATAAGGTGATGTATGGGCCATAATAATGTATATAAGGGGCTGTGAGGGTCATAATACAGTGTATTGGTGGCTGTCGGGCCATAATAGAGTATAAAAATGGTTGTGAGGATAATAATTAAATGAATAAGATATTTTTGGGGCCATAATACTGTATTATGGGGAGTTGTGGGGGCCATTATACTATATGTAGGGAGCTGTGGGGGCCATGAAACTATATACGAAAGTCCATAATAATATATATAGGGAGCTGTGGGGGCATTCAGGACATTTGTTCTGCTCATTTGTGTTTAAATGAGGACATTGTTAGCTTTTGATTGGTGCCTTAAGGAGGCATTATTACATCTTTGGGGGCATTATTACATTAAAGGGAAACTAGCTTGTAGGGGGCACTTGGGATATTATAACTTTATAAAAGTATTAGAGGCATTACTACTTTCTAAGTTGCACAGAGAGGACATTAACCCATTCGCAACCTTGGGTTTTCCATTTTTGTATCTCCGTTTTTTGCTCCCTGTCTTCCTAGAGGCATAACTTTTTTATTTTTCCATAAATATGGCAGTTTGAGAGCCCATTTTTTGCGGGATGAGTAGTACTTTTGAGTAACACCATTGGTTTAACCATATAGTGCACTGGTAAACAGGAAAAAGGAAATCAAAGTGTGGTAAAATTGCAAAAAAGTGCAATTCCACATTTATTTATTTTTATTTTTCCATGTTCACTAAATGAGGAAACTGACCTGACATTATTATTCCGCATGTCGTTCCGAGTTCGTCAATACCAATTATGTATAGGTTCTTTTTTATTTAAGCAGTGGAAAAAAATCCAAAACTTAAAAAATAAAAAAATAAAATGTTGCTATTTTCTATGACCAGTAGCATCTAAATTTTTCAGGATCTGGGGCTGGGTGAGGACTTATTTTTTGTGTGCCGAGCTTACATTTTTACTGATACCCTTTTGGGGTAGATACAGTCTTTTAATCACCTGTTATTGCATATTATTGCAATGCTGCGGTGACCAAAGGAACGTAAATCTGGAGTTTTGATTTTTTTTCTTGCTATGCCATTTACCAATCAGAATAATAATTTTTTTTAGTGATGAGTGAACGTGCTCGCCACTACTTAGTACCCGCCCGAGTATCACTATGCTCGGTGTACTCGGCGAGCACCGAGTATTTCTGGGATTATTCGGCTGGAGCTCGGTTCTCCTCCTTTTAAATTTGACGCTTTTGAGTGCGCCAGTCAACATGCAGGGATTGTCTGCCATGCACTGTAATAGCGCAGCCATCTTTATTGTGGTATTACAGTGATTGGCTGGTCGCACAGCGTCATCAGGTCAATAAGAGACCTGGTGCCGCCCTGCTCAGCGCATTCTGCTCCAGACTCAGCTAATGTATGGAGAGCTGCTGCTGAGATAGGGACAGATTAATTGTTTTAATAGTTAGTGTGGGTCTGCTAGTGTTCAGTCCACAAATCCTGATAAACCAACAGCCCTTTTTAGGGCTAATTCGGGGGTCCAGAGATTGCAGCGCTAGGTAGGCAGCGGAGTCTATGTTCACATATCCACATCAGTGTAAGGCATTCAGGCACTGTATGTGAGTGCATACATATTAATCCAATTGAACCTTAAGCTAAAAGTAGCTTGGTCCCATTCCGTAAAACTATATCAATACACAAAACCACAAAAGAATTTACTATGGCTCAAGGAATGCAAAATATAACAATTTTATTCACAAAAAAATACATATAAAATAATGACAACTAAGTACCTCAAAAGCACAACTATGGACAACCAGGACTGAGGCACACTAAACAATCAATGCTACACCGCACACATAATGACCCAGGTTTATAATTGATAGTTACCAATCAAGTGAACCTTAGATACAACATCAAATGTGTGAAGAGCGGAACAAAAATGGTTACCTCAATGAACCAAAAAGAATTTGTGATCAATATTGACCTGTCCATTCAAGGACATTTTAGCTATAGTGTGAAATCCTATTTTTTGTTTGTGAAACTGCCACTTAGGCGAAACTGTACTGTTTTGTTTGTTGTGAAACTATCACATAGCCGAAACTGTTTTTTCTTGTCTTCTCTTTTCTCTCTTTGTTTAAACAAGCAAAACTTGTATAACCACTGAAACTACCTGTACAACTATATAAAGAGGGGATAGCACCTTGAAGGCAGGCGTGCTTCAGAGGCTTCCCAGTGATATACTATACGAGACGTGTCTTGTGTATTATTTCTGGTGATTCCCCACTTCCAAAGGCTGCTCCGACTGAGTGTGGTCCCGACATTTCCTGGCGCCTGAACTGGGACCCGAGGTCTGTGTACTCCTTCAAGAACACCGGCAGAATACGAACGAAAAGAGAATCTGGGATAATGGACGGCAGATGAATAAAAACCTGGCCAGGTAAGAGACACTGTTAGATCTCTTATATCTGCCCTGCACTGTCCGTAAGATTTTCTGTGTCGTGTCCTTTAGCGGGTAGTTCTAGTAGAGGAGGATACCTATAGCTCAGGTTCTTGAACTACTTAGGAATTGACCACCTCACGGAGTACGGCATTGAATGAGAGTGAATGTGAATAGAAGGTGTGTGGAAGTTGGGAATAGCCCTATAAGCCGCCCAGGGTGTTGAAACAGAAGAAGTGACTGTCCCACTGGGCAACGTGGTTGCGTCCTTTCGGGGAGACCTCCGCGCCTATGTTCAATCTCTGATCCTGTCTTTGACGAAAACCTGGTGACGGATAAGTGTATGATAGTATGAGCCCAGGACAGATAAATTAGCCTGGGACAAGATACGTTGTATTTTGATCCTCTGTCTGGTTGCATTTGTGTTGTTTGCTATAGGTGTAGGAATCAGGATTTTCTTACATCAACACGGTACGCAGAAGCCGTTAAACATCCTAGCTCCTTAGGAAGAAGGTAACGAGGTATTCTCATACCCAAACGCCACCTAGGGCAAGAAAAGAAAAAAGCTCAGGATAAGAAAATGGGGAATAAGCAAACAAAGTCGGAACCAGAAGAATTAGATATCTATACTATCATAAAGGAGAGAAGTGGTGAAGATGCCACTAAGGGGCTGAGAAAGATTTTTAGTAAGTTTGGAGTTACTAAGGCAGAAGCCTTTAGTAGAAAAAAATGGGAAGGAATTCAGGAAAAAAAAAAAAAGGCATAATCAGAGACAAGAAATGGATAGATCAGATCCAAGCGTTGATTGATGTCTCTAGGGTAGCAGAAAAAGAGGGATGGACATATAATCAACAGAATAAAAAGTGGTGTATTAGACCCGCAGGCTATGGAGAAAAACAAAATGTGGAATATAAGAACACCCCACCCCCATACCTTAACCCACATGCCCCATCTTTTCTCCAAACACCACCTCAAAGTTTAGCCGGACCAGGAGGATGGGTATGTCCGCACTGTGGACAACAAAATCCAGACTGGAGAAATGATTGCCTAGCCTGTGGTACACCTAGACATGGCGCTGTACTTGCCCCTGTTAGGGTAGTACCAAGACCCTTTAGGGAACCTGGTGCTGACGGAGTAATGGGAACTAGATATCACCAAACTCGACAATATTTCCCTTGGTCCCCCGCTGAAGGCATGTCTCTCTTGCATAACGCACCAGATCCCACCCAGTGTCCAGTTAGATTTGCACAATATATTCAGCAAATTATGCAGACTCACGCTGGAGTTTGGGCAGATGGAGAAGAATTATGTAGAATGAAAATGACTCCTGGACTCTTCCAGGAGCTATTAGCAAATCTACAGGTACATAGGCCCCAGGCAGGAGATGGTGCCTTACAAACGATAGAATCAGGTACGCAATTTGTAGATCACTTAATGGTTTTCATGAGGGAAAAACAGAGGCAGAGAGGAACAACGGGAGTGGTGGCTCAGAAATCTGGACAATCAGTAGACGAATATTATCTAAGTGTAGAAAATAATTTCAGAGATGAAGGCATGGATCTAACCGCTTCAGGAATGATGAGGTTAGTTACAAAAACCTTTATAGATGGATTGTCTCCAAAAGTGAAGGAAAAGCTTAAGGCCGCAACCCCTGATTGGAGAACCTTGGAAGACCCACACCTGGCTAGACAGAAAGCTGTAGGGATAGAAATGGACTTAAGAGAAAATTCTAAGCCAGTAAGAATTGCACAGGCTAATACTGGCTCTGCTAATCAAAAGTTTACTTGTCATTACTGTAAGAAGCCAGGACATTTCCAAAGGGAATGTAGGAAGAGAAAAGCAGATATAGATTCAGGAACCTTTGTACCCAAAAATAGGATAAATAACCCAGCGCCTGATCAAACAGACAGCTCAGAATGACTGAAGGTTATGCAGGTCTCTCTTCCTTCTAGAAGACCAATAATACAAGTTGAGGTTGAGGGTAAAAATGTACCTTTTCTGATAGATACGGGAGCAACATCCTCCATTTTAAATCAAGACTTTTTACCATATCCTGACAATATATCCTCAAAGGTAACATATGCAGAAGGGTATGATGGTAAAATTCAGGCGTTGCCCTTTACAAAACCTTTAAATATGATAACCCGTGGAACATCCGCCTCACTTCACAAAGGTCGCAGACGGAAATTGAATTCCTTGATTTGAAACTTCATGTGATGGATTCCAAAATCACCACAAGCCTGTATCGGAAACCTACCGCAACGAATAACTTGCTACACTTCGATAGTTTTCACCCAAAACACCTTAAGGAGGGTATACCGAAGGGTCAGTTTTATAGAGTCAAGAGGAATTGCACTCGACAGGAAGACTTTTTGAAACATTCTCGAGAATTGACGTCAAGATTTAAAGAAAGAGGCTACCCAACTAAGGTAATTTCACGGGCATTTGTGGAGGCCAGAGATCAGGAGAGGGTCAATCTACTCTGTTCTCGAGTTAGGACCCCTGGTAGACCATTAGGGATAATCACGTCCTACAATAATCAGTGGCATGATGTACGTGGCATATTATCCAGATATTGGGGTTTGTTATTGAGTGAGTCTAAATTACTACCACATCTTTCCCCTAGACCCAATCTGATAGCAAGAAGAGCTAGGAATCTTAAAGATTGCCTTAGCCATAGCCACTTCCAACGCCCCACTGTAAGGACAAACAGTGGGTTTCGTCTTCGTGGGACTTTCCCATGTGGGAATTGCAATATTTGCCCTTTTATGGCTGGTGATACTAATGTCTTGTTACCATGTTTGCCTTCTCAGATTGCCCCCAGAACTTATTTCAACTGCAGGTCCAGAAACCTCGTCTATGCTCTGGTGTGCCCATGCCCGAAGGTTTATGTTGGGCAAACAACCCAGGACCTTAGGAAGAGAATACAGCAACATTTTTCGAATATTACTATGGCAAAAAAGGACAAGATAAAAGGAAAGTCCCTCACCTCAGTGGCTACACACTACCTCACGGACCACAACTCCCTGTGGAAAGGAACTAGGATTTTGGGCTTGGACAAAATCCCCGTAAATATCAGAGGGGGCAACATTACATCGGAACTACTTAGACGGGAGTCTAGGTGGATCTTTGATCTGAACTCTGTAGCCCCGAATGGGCTAAACGAAGATCTGCTGTTTACCGGCTTCTATAAAAATATTTGACGTGTTTTTTTTTTTGAGGGGAGGCAAGGAGAGGGAAAGGGGAGGTTGACACCCTAGCACTGTATATTTAGGTCATCTCTAAGTTTGTCTATTAGTGACTTTTTCTGATGGACAATACATTGTGCTATTAGATTTAGGGTATATTGATCTGTAACTAATTTTTCTTTTTCCCCTTTTTTCCTTTTTTCCTCTTTTGCCTATTTGGACAGCATATTACGCCGTTTGGTGGGATGTTACCACCATTTGGTGGTTTATGTCCCCCTTTATTTGAACAGCGAGTATTTGTTTATTCTGATACTTGCTGCATGGTACTTGCCAACTGATGTGGGTTTTTATTACCCAGCAAGCACTGGGACATCTTCTTAAATGAGATGGGACAATGTCATAAATACGGTGATTATGTGACTTATTAAATGCCTCATATTCTGCGAATCTTTTTTTATATTTGTCTCTGATAGGGATTGACATAACTGTTTTCTCCCTGGCCAGGTCTTGATGTCATCCAAGTTAGGTATCTTTGATAGGTATGGTGTTTTTTTTTTTTTTTTCTCTCACACAGTTGCCTGTGATACGGGCACCCCCCATAGGACATGGGGCGCTTTGCATTGTGTTGCCCACCTTCGATCACCCTTGTGGGGATGCTTACATCCTTAGGGTGTGGCGGTGGGCAATATGTCACTTTACGCCGTCCTTAATTCTGTATAGATGTGAGGGAGGCCGACCTTCAGATATGTGACTATTCAGCACCAGAGCCTTTGATCTGATGCAGCCAACTAAAAGTGTTATAACTTTACATTTAAGTTTTTGTATTCAGACAAGTGTAGCTCTGTAGTTTTCATCAAGCGCCGCTGGTATTAAAACTCAAGGAGGGATGCCTATCTTTAGATATGTGACTACTTAGCACCAGAGCCTTTTTTGATCCGATGCAGCCAACTATAATGATAATAACTTTATATTTACAATCTTGCATTCATACAAGTGTAGCTCTGTAGCTCTCATCAAGCGCCGCTGGTATTAATACTTAAGGAGGGATACCTATCTTTAGATATGTGACTATTTAGCACCAGAGCCTCTTTGATCTGATGCAGCCAATTAGAATGGGAATAACTGTACATGTGCGTGTTTGTATTCACATAAGTGCAGCTTTGTAGCCTTCCTCAAGCGCCGCTGGTATTAATACATAAGCAGTATGCAACTGCACCTTTGCTCCGCGTTCATGGTCACCAGGTAACTGTGTCCTTGGTTGTCTGGGAGACTAGGCGCCTGTGCAGACTGTATGTCACAGCAATATTGTGCGTAGTCTCCAGGCTCTGATGGAGCCAGGCGCCTGCATAGCGAGTGTGGTCTTGACCAGCGACTGCAGTCATGGGTGAAATTCCCGGTGCTGGTGTTTAGAGGTTGGTACTTAAACAGACATGCTAGCTACCCTGTTAGCGTCTATGGCTACAGGGTTTCTGTGTGCCTGCTGTGAAATGGGCACTAGCGCGACAGGTACCCTTTAGCAGTGTCCAATGACACTGCTTAAATGTCTGTGAATCCACGCATGAGTATTTTGTGGGGCTGTCATGCAGTATAGCCGCACGTAACATGTACACTGGGTTTACCCATGCCATGTATATTTGTATGGTCACTAAGCAACCAAGCCGCTCTGCTCTAAACAAATTAGGCGCTTGCGCAGTAGGTATTTCCTACTTGTGATCGGCGTCTCGGCTTGATCTTCCAGTGCTTATACTATGTTGTTAACAGTGTGCAAACCGCCGATTTCTTTGATGCCTGCATATTCTATTCTTGCTGAAAGGTTTGCGGCCACTACTGCTTATAGGTGAGCTACCGCATGCTATTTGTATCTTGGTGTATAGTTGCCTAGCAATGATAGTTTCCGGTTTTGGAAGCCGGAGCATGCGCTATGGACTGCACTACACGCCGCCGACCTCATGTGATTGCCCACGGCTGCATTCATCTATTCGTCATTATTTAAGGTATATAAACATAGACACTAGCAGCAAAAATCATACCCCTGATGAAGCCACTCTAGTGGCGACACGCGTCGGGTTTTTGCTTTTTTCATGTCTGGTGTGATCTGAGGGGTATTTATCCCGTTCACTGTATGGGGGAACTTTAGGTGTGCCTGCTCTGGTCTTAGTTTACCTATGGATAATTAGCCCTTTTAGAATACCACATGTTGATCTAATATGAGTCTCTGCAGGACATTTTGGGGTAATTATATTTGTCTCGCTCTCACAGGTTGAGTACATTTATATTACTGAGTGTTTTTTTTTTGTTTGTTTTTTGGTTTTTTTGTTTAACCCCTTCACCCCCGGAGCTTTTTCCGTTTTTTCGTTTTCGTTTTTCGCTCCCCTCCTTCCCAGAGCCATAACTTTTTTATTTTTCCGTCAATATGGCCATGTGAGGGCTTATTTTTTGCGGCACGAGATGTACTTTTGAACGATACCATTGGTTTTTCCATGCCGTGTAACAGAAAACGGGAAAAAAATTCCAAGTGTGATGAAATTGCAAAAAAAGTGCAATCTCACACTTGTTTTTTGATTGCCTATTTTGCTAGGTTCACCAAATGCTAAAACTGACCTGCCATTATGATTCTCCAGCTCATTACGAGTTCATAGACACCTAACATGTCTAGGTTATTTTTTATCTAAGTGGTGAAAAAAAATTCTAAAGTTTGCTAAAAAAAAAAAAAAAATGTGCGATTTTCCGATACCCGTAGCGTCTCCAATTTTCATGATCTGGGGTCAGGTGAGGGCTTATTTTTTGCGTGCCAAGCTGGCGTTTTTAATGATAGCATTTTGGTGTAGATACGTTCTTTTGATCGCCCGTTATTACATTTTAATGCAATGTCGCGGCGACCAAAAAACGTAATTTTGGCGTTTTGATTTTTTTTCTCGCTACGCCATTTAGCGGTCAGGTTAATCCTTTGTTTTTATTGATAGATCGGGCGATTCTGAACGCGGCGATACCAAATATGTGTAGGTTTGATATTTTTTTTTATTATTTTATTTTGATTGGGGCGAAAGGGGGGTGATTTCAACTTTTATATTTTTTTTATTTTTTTAATATTTTTAAACACTTTTTTTTCTTAATTTTGGCATGCTTCAATAGCCTCCATAGGAGGCTAGAAGCATGCACAACTCGATCGGCTCTGCTACATCGAGGTGAAATACAGATCACCTCTATGTAGCAGAAATGGTCGTGTACTTTGAGCGCCGACCACAGGGTGGCGCTCAAAGCATTTGGCCATCAACAACCATAGAGGTCTCAAGGAGACCTCTGGTTGTTATGGCGATGTACTGCTGACCCCCGATCATGTGACGGGGGTCAGCAGTGCGAGCACTTCCGGCCGCGCGGCCGGGAGCGCTAGTTAAATGCCGCTGTCAGCGCTTGACGGCGGCATTTAACTAGTTAATGGGCACGGGCGGATCGCGATTCCACTCGCGCTCATTGCGCGCACATGTCAGCTGTACAAAACAGCTGACATGTCGCGGCTTTAAGGTGGGCTCAGCGCCGGAGCCCACCTTAAACCAGGGGATCTGCCAGCTGACGTACTATTCCGTCAGCTGGCAGAAAGGGGTTAAAACTGCGTTATGATAAAAACCATGACTGTTTATTTTCAAGGTCTTATTACAGATCTATCCTCAGTCTTTGTAGCAGTGCATATATAATCTATGATTGCCAATCTTTCCCTATTATGGATTTATCCTCATTTTTTACAATGGTACTCATTTGTTTATACTGAAATTAAAGTAGGGCTCTAATGTGCAATGTTCATACCATGTAATATGCTGTCCATATAGGATTCTTGGGACCAGGTGCTTGTGCATGTATTTTTGTATTCTCTTTTGCCCCCTATAAATTTGTTTCCAGGCATGTGCCTTATTCTGGGCAACAGTCTTTTTCTACTGTTTTTAAATGTTTTTAATGTTTTCTATGTTATACCTTAATAAAGTTGTGTATTTTTTCTATATTATTATCCTGCTGTCTGGTGATCCCCGTCGTTATGGCCTTTGCTTTTCTTTTGTGTTGCATATCTCCTTTACAAAACCTTTAAATGTGAGCTTTGGCCCTAAAACCTTTGTATCCAAATTTTTTATTTGCTAAAGGTGCACCTACCTGCTTGCTGGGTACTGATGTCTTAAGTAAAATGCACGCAAACATCCATTTTAGAGAAAATGGCACAGTTATGCTGACCCTCCCTGAAGATGCAGAAACTCTGGAACAATATGTTAGAATACAGGCAATGGAGGATTTTCCCGAAATTTACACTCAACAAGGAAAAATTGACTTGTCTCGGGTTCCTGACAGCCTATGGGCAAAAGGAGACACTGATGTAGGATTCTTATCAGTAGCTCCTATACTGTTAGAAACTGCCCCGGGAACCATTTTACCTCAGCTTAGGCAATACCCCATCAGCGCCCAACAAGAACTGGCGATTTCTCAACAAATTCAGGATTATGTGTTACAAGGTGTTTTGGTAGAAATCAGGTCACCCGCCAATACACCCTTATATCCTGTTAAAAAGAAAGTTTCCTCCAAAGAAACTATGGTGAAATATCGCATGGTGCACGACCTACGGGAAATCAATAAGGTTTTGGCACCGGTCACCCCTGTGGTACCGAATCCTCATACCTTACTGTCTCAAATTCCCAGCACTGCTGCATATTTTACGGTAATTGACTTATCAAACGCATTTTTTTCTGTGCCACTACATAAGAACTGTTGGCATTTGTTTGCCTTTACATTCAAGGGTAAACAATTAGCATGGACAAGATTGCCACAAGGTATGGTACACTCACCAACTTTGTACTCTGAAGCAATGCAGACCGTGCTGAAAAATTTCACCCCAGAACCAGGAGTAGTCATTCTACAGTATGTAGATGACTTACTTATTTGTTGCCCTGATGAGCAGATGGCAGTTACCTCAACTGTTAATTTCTTAATTTTCCTAGCGCAAGAAGGCTGTAAAGTAAATAGACAGAAACTCCAGGCTTGTCAACAAACAGTCGTGTTCTTAGGTCACTGCATATCACAGGGCATCAGACACCTCACACCTCAACGTACGGAAGCCATACGTAACATGCTTGAACCCAGGAATCACAAACAGCTGCGTGCTTTCCTGGGTATTGTTTCACACTGTAGACAGTGGATCATACATGCAAGTCAACTCATGCAGTCTTTATATGACTGTATTGCCAACACGCCATATTCACTCAGTGAAGAGGCTAAACAGTCATTTTCCTCTTTGAAAACAGCACTGGTATCAGCTCCGGCTTTGGGACTCCCAGACTACACTAAACCTTTTCAATTGATGGCAGCTGAGATATCCTCACATGCTACAGGGGTGCTCACACAAAAACATGGAAACAAACAGAGACCTGTGGCATACATATCAGCTCATCTGGACCCTGTAGCTAGAGCCGCACCTTCTTGTGTAAGAGTAGTAGCCGCAATTTCACTGTTATTAGATAAAGCTTCTGAGATTGTTCTTGATCACCCACTTCTAGTTCAGACCTCTCATGATGTACATGGCATTCTTAACCAGGTCCAACCTAAACATATTTAAATGGCCAGACACCTCCGTCTCCAATGTTCCCTACTACTGCCGCCCAACATTTCCTTTGCCAGGGTTCAGACTCTTAATCTCGCGTCTTTGCTCCCTTTAGAGTCTGAGGGGGGTACCATACCTGAGGAAACTGCACTCTCCAACTCCTTTGACCCATCAGAGTCAATGCATGATTGTGTACAATTAATGGAACAAGAGACTCAGGGCTTACGTAATGTACGTGACAAGCCACTCTGTAATGCTACATTTGAACTTTTCATAGATGGCAGTAGATATGCAGATATGAATGGACAATTTCATACAGGTTATGCGGTAGTAACTCAGCATGAAGTGCTGAAAGCAGAACCTCTCCCTGCTAATCAGTCTGCACAAGAAGCAGAACTTACGGCATTAGTTGAAGCTCTAAAAATAGCCAAAGATCAGACAGCAAACATATACACTGATTCTAGATATGCACATGGCATTATTTTCGATTTTGGCGTAATATGGAGAGCCAGAGGTTATATGACTGCTTCAGGCCAACCTGTTAAACATGCCTCCCTCATTAGACAGATTCTGGAGGCAGCACAAGAAACTAAAGAAATAGCGGTGATAAAGGTAGCTGCACATGTGAGACTCGACACCGAGGAAGCCAGGGGTAACGATAAAGCCGACACAGCAGCAAAACAGGCAGCACGTAAACCCTTACATCATGCCCACACACTAGATAGCTCTGAAGATGATGAGGAGAGATTGAAGGAAGCTCAGAAACAGGTAGACGACGAAGAACGAGGGCAGTGGCAGAAAAAAGGGGCAGAAGATCAGCAAGGATTATGGAAAAAAGGAACTTTGTTGTGTTTACCCAGAGCCTGGTACCCCGCAGTGGTGAGTGACCTCCACCTACCTACGCATGTATCGGCAAACGGTATGACGCTCAAGGTAAAAGAAAGGTGGTTGGCTCCAGGCTTTGGTAATTTCGCTCGGAACATGTGTGCTGCATGCGCTATATGCCTGGCACACAATCCAGGTCAGACCATTAAAACCCCAACCAAGCATCATGTAAGACCACTGTATCCCTTTCAAAGACTCCAGATCGACTACATCCAGCTTCCTAGGTACAATGGATACGAATATGTGCTTGTGTGTGTGGACATGTTCTCAGGGTGGCCAGAGGCTTATCCAGTTCGTAAAGCCTCAGCAAAAACTACTGCCATTAAAATAGCACATGAACTGATACCCCGTTACGGCATGCCTGAGGTGATCGAGTCAGATAGGGGTACCCATTTTACTGGAGAAATATTCCAGAATGTTATGAAAATGTTGGGAGTAGAAAACCAGTTTCACACTCCGTATCACCCACAGAGTTCAGGTAAAGTGGAAAGATTAAATGGAACAATAAAATTAAAAATCCAGAAGGCCATGGCAGAAACAGGAAAGCCTTGGACCGAGTGTCTACCACTTGCCCTGTATTCCATCCGAAACGCCCCAAGGGGGAAGGCTAAGCTGTCACCACATGAGATTCTTTTTGGTAGAGCAGCAAATTTGGGTTGTTATTTTCCACAACAACTGATGTTGAATACTGAGACTTTAACTGCTTATGTACAAGAATTACAAAAACGTTTAACTAAAGTGCATTCGCAAGTTTTTGCTTCCCTTCCAGATCCAGAAAATCTCGAAGGAGGCCACAAGTTGGAACCTGGTGATCAAATCTACGTGAAAAGACACACCAGAAAGACTCTGGAACCGAGATTTGACGGACCTTTCCAAGTCCTGTTAACAACTCCAACAGCAGTCAAGCTTGAAGGAAAGGCATCATGGATACATGCAAGCCATTGCAAAAAAGCAGTATAAGACTCATGATATTGATGTTAATAATGTTAACCCCTTAAGCCCCGAGGGTGGTTTGCACGTTAATGACCGGGCCAATTTTTACAATTCTGACCACTGTCCCTTTATGAGGTTATAACTCTGGAACGCTTCAACGGATCTTGGCGATTCTGACATTGTTTTCTCATGACATATTGTACTTCATGATAGTGGTAAAATTTCTTCGATATAACTTGCGTTTATTTGTGAAAAAAATGAATATTTGGCGAAAATTTTGAAAATTTCGCAATTTTCCAACTTTGAATTTTTATGCCCTTAAATCACAGACATATGTCACACAAAATACTTAATAAATAACATTTCCCACATGTCTACTTTACATCAGCACAATTTTGGAACCAAAATTTTTTTTTGTGACGGAGTTATAAGGGTTAAAAGTTGACCAGCAATTTCTCATTTTTACAACACCATTTTTTTTTAGGGACCACATCTCATTTGAAGTCATTTTGACGGGTCTATATGATAGAAAATACCCAAGTGTGACACCATTCTAAAAACTGCACCCCTCAAGGTACTCAAAACCACTTTCAAGAAGTTTATTAACCCTTCAGGTGTTTCACAGGAATTTTTGGAATGTTTAAATAAAAATGAACATTTAACTTTTTTTCACACAAAATTTATTTCAGCTCCAATTTGTTTTATTTTACCAAGGGTAACAGGAGAAAATAGACCCCAAAAGTTGTTGTACAATTTGTCCTGAGTACGCTGATACCCCATATGTGGGGGTAAACCACAGTTTGGGCGCATGGCAGAGCTCAGAAGGGAAGGAGCGCCATTTGACTTTTCAATGCAAAATTGACTGGAATTGAGATGGGACGCCATGTTGCGTTTGGAGAGCCCCTAATGTGCCTAAACATTGAAACCCCCCACGAGTGACACCATTTTGGAAAGTAGACCCCTTAAGGAACTTATCTAGATGTGTGTTGAGCACTTTGACCCAACAAGTGCTTCACAGAAGTTTATAATGCAGAGCCGTAAAAATAAAAAATCATATTTTTTCACAAAAATGATCTTTTCACCCCCATTTTTTTATTTCCCCAAGGGTAAGAGAAGAAATTAGACCACAAAAGTTGTTGTGCAATTTGTCCTGAGTACGACGATACCCCATATGTGGGTGTAAACCATTGTTTGGGCGCATAGCAGAGCTCAGAAGGGAAGAAGCGCTATTTTACTTTTCAATGCAAAATTGACTGGAATTAAGATGGGATGCCATGTTGCGTTTGGAGAGCCCCTGATGTGCCTAAACATTAAACCCCCCCACAAGTTACACCATTTTGGAAAGTAGACCCCCTAAGGAACTTATCTAGATGTGTTTTGAGAGCTTTGAACCCCCAAGTGTTTCACTACAGTTTATAACGCAGAGCCGTGAAAATAAAAATTATTTTTTTTTTTCACAAAAATGATTTTTTAGCCCCCAGTTTTGTATTTTCACAAGGGTATCAGGATAAATTGGACCCCAAAAGTTGTTGTCCAATTTGTCTGGAGTACGCTGATACCCCATTTGTGGGGAGGGACCACTGTTTGGGCGCATGACAGAGCTCGGAAGGGAAGGAGCGCCATTTGGAATGCAGACTTAAATGGATTGGTCTGCAGGCGTCACGTTGCATTTGCAGAGCCCCTGATGTACCCAAACAGTACAAACCCCCCACAAGTGACCCCATATTGGAAACTAGACCCCCCAAGGAACTTATCTAGATGTGTTGTGAGAACTTTGAACCCCCAAGTGTTTCACTACAGTTTATAACGCAGAGCCGTGAAAATAAAAATTATTTTTCTTTTTCACAAAAATGATTTTTTAGCCCCCAGTTTTGTATTTTCACAAGGGTATCAGGATAAATTGGACCCTAAAAGTTGTTGTCCAATTTGTCCTGAGTACGCTGATACCCCCTATGTGGGGGGGAACCACTGTTTGGGCGCATGGCAGAGCTCGGAAGGGAAGGAGCACCATTTGGAATGCAGACTTAAATGGATTGGTCTGCAGGCGTCACGTTGCATTTGCAGAGCCCCTGATGTACCCAAACAGTACAAACCCCCCACAAGTGACCCCATATTGGAAACTAGACCTCCCAAGGAACTTATCTAGATGTGTTGTGAGAACTTTGAACCCCCAAGTGTTTCACTACAGTTTACAACGCAGAGCCGTGAAAATAAAACATTTTTTTTTTCCCACAAAAATGATTTTTAGCCCCCCAAATTTTTATTTTCCCAAGGATAACAAGAGAACTTGGACCGCAGAAGTTGTTGTTCAATTTGTCCCTAGTACGCTGATACCCCATATGTTGGGGTAAACCCCTTTTTGGACGCACGGGAGAGCTCGGAAGGGAAGGAGCACTGTTTTACTTTTTCAACGCAGAATTGGCTGGAATTGAGATTGGACGCCATGTCGCGTTTGGAGAGCCCCTGATGTGCCTGAACAGTGGAAACTCCCCAATTCTACCTGAAACCCTACCCCTAACCGTTTACTGAACATTTTCTGACAGTCATAAGTGCCACGTATATAAGTGCCACGTATATAAGTGCCACGTATTTAAGTGCCACGTATTTAAGTGCCACGTATTTAAGTGCCACGTATTTAAGTGCCACGTATTTAAGTGCCACAATATTTCAGTGCCACGTATTTCAGTGCCACGTATTTCAGTGCCACGTATTTCAGTGCCACGTATTTCAGTGCCACGTATTTCAGGCACTGAAAAATACGTGGCACGTAAATACTTCAGTGCCACGATATTTCAGTGCCACGATATTTCAGTGCCACGTATTTCAGTGCCACGTATTTCAGTGCCACGTATTTAAGTGCCACGTATTTAAGTGCCACGTATTTAAGTGCCACGATATTTCAGTGCCACGTATTTCAGTGCCACGTATTTCAGTGCCACGTATTTCAGTGCCACGTATTTCAGTGCCACGTATTTCAGTGCCACGTATTTCAGGCACTGAAAAATACGTGGCACGTAAATACTTCAGTGCCACGATATTTCAGTGCCACGATATTTCAGTGCCACGTATTTCAGTGCCACGTATTTCAGTGCCACGTATTTCAGTGCCACGTATTTCAGGCACTGAAAAATACGTGGCACGTAAATACGTGGCACGTAAATACGTGGCACGTAAATACGTGGCACTTAAATACGTGGCACTTAAATACGTGGCACTTAAATACGTGGCCACTGAAATATCGTGGCACTTATATACGTATATACGTATATAAACGTATATTTCAGTGCCACGTATTTCAGGTTAGGGGTAGGGTTAGGGGTAGGGTTAGGGTTTTTTGTTTTTTTCTTGTTTTATTGTGTTTTTCTATAAAAACGCATGCGTTTTACCGCGTTTACATGCATTTTTTCACACATGCGGTTTTTTTAAAAAACGCATGCAGATAAAAACGCAAGTGTGAAACCAGACTAAAAGACGCTTTTTATAGCAAAAAAGTTTTTGCGTCTCCACATTTTGAGACCTATAATTTTTCCACATTTTGGTCCACAGAGTCATGTGAGGTCTTGTTTTTTGCGGGACGAGTTGACGTTTTTATTGGTAACATTTTCGGACACGTGACCATTTTTTATCACTTTTTATTCCGATTTTTGTGAGGCAGAATAACCAAAAACCAGCTATTCATGAATTTCTTTTGGGAGAGGCGTTTATACCGTTCTGCGCTTGGTAAAATTGATAAAGCAGTTTTATTATTCGGGTCAGTACGATTACAGCGATACCTCATTTATATCATTTTTTTATGTTTTGACGCTTTTATACGATAAAAACTATTTTATAGAAAAAATAATTATTTTGGCATCGCTTTATTCTGAGGACTATAACTTTTTTATTTTTTTGCTGATGATGCTGTATGGCGGCTCGTTTTTTGCGGGACAAGATGACGTTTTCAGCGGTACTATGGTTATTTATATCCGTCTTTTTGATCGCGTGTTATTCCACTTTTTGTTCGGCGGTATGGTAATAAAGCGTTGTTTTTTGCCTCGTTTTTTTTTTTTTTTTCTTACGGTGTTTACTGAAGGGGTTAACTAGTGGGCCAGTTTTATAGGTTGGGTCGTTACGGACGCGGCGATACTAAATATGTGTACTTTTATTGTTTTTGTTTGTTTTTTTTAGATAAAGAAATGTATTTATGGGAATAATATTTTTTTTTTTATTATTATTTAATTAGGAATTTTTTTTTTTTTTTTTTACACATGTGGAAAATTTTTTTTTAACTTTTTTACTTTGTCCCAGGGGGGGACATCATAGATCGCAGATCTGATAGTGTGCACAGCACTCTATGAGATCTGCGATCATACTTTCATCGGAGCAGGCTGCAGCTTTCATCTGCAGCCTGCTCCGACCCGGAAGTGCTCCCTGCAGGACCCGGATACAGCCCCTCGGCCATTTTGGATCCGGGGCCTGCAGGGAGAAGACGTTCGGTACGAGGTGAGTACATCACCTTGTACCGATCGTCTCAGGGAAGCCCGCAGGGAGCCCCCTCCCTGCGCGATGCTTCCCTGTACCGCCGGTACACCGCGATCATGTTTGATCGCGGTGTGCCGGGGGTTAATGTGCCGGGGGCGGTCCGTGACCGCTCCTGGCACATAGTGCCGGATGTCAGCTGCGATATGCAGCCGACACCCGGCCGCGATCGGCCGCGCTCCCCCCGTGAGCGCGGCCGATCGCGTATGACGTACTATACCGTCACCGGGAATTAAGGCCCACCCCACCTCGACGGTATAGTACGTCATATGGGATTAAGGGGTTAACCTCAACGGAGGCATGGGAAAGATTGAATTCTCTAGCCCCTTTGAACAATAGATTCGTACAACATCATAGAAAATTAGTGCATGATTTGTTAAATAATACGCAACCCCTGGCAGATTGTTGGATCTGTACCCATTCACCAGTATCAGCTACAAGTATACCTTTTCTAGCAGTTCCCATGTCAGCTGAAGAAATATTCGCTTGGCCTAATTGTTCAGACAACCTGGCCAACAACCAACCTGGCAATACTAGACTATGGAATACTACAATCGCCATACCAGTTGTGGGATGGGTAGAATTTCCTTGGTGGCAGGGCAATCTTACAGGAAAAATAGGCAACTTACAATATTTAGCACTCAGAGGAGGAGCATGGGTACCTAGGAATAAGACTGGATTAACTGATTTAGGACAGGTCCCCACTGAAAATCTACAGCTCAGTTTCAGTACAACCACCCCTTCCTCTGATGCTTTCAAACCTACAGTATTGGAAAGGTACATACATAATAGAAAATGGGAACATTCCGAGTTGTTCCCCCAAGGTGATGCAAACAGTTGTACAAGTAAGCCGGGGAACCTGGTTTGTAATGAATCCGATGAGTATGTCAACGGAATGCATGTATGTGGGAATCCCGCAGCCGGGTACTGTAGCCCCTTGGGACAAAAACCCTCTTGGTGTATGCTTCAGAATGTATCTAGTTTTGTGGATTTGGCTCACAGATTGGTATTGCAGCACTCAGCTTTGTGGGATCTGCCTGAGGGTACATTTTGGATATGCGGAGAAGGAGCATATAAATGGCTTCCCGTAGGTATAAAGGGTACTTGTACATTAGGACGCCTAACCCCGGCTACTTTCATAATTTCGAACAAACAAGTGAATATGCAAGCCGTGCCCAAGCACACACTGTATAAAAGAGCTGCAGATAACTCACCACGTCCCTCGGGGAGGCCACATATAGTACAAATGGGAATTCCCAACAAAATTGCTAGTACCATTTTTTATTTATCCTATGTTAACACAGATGTGGGATAAATTAGTTAGAGCCACGGATTATCTAGATGACCAGATTTGGGATATATTGGACATATTAAATACTAGTATAGCTGTACAGAATCAGCTTATAATAGTCACTAACCAACATACCCTGGAATTGGATTACCTAACTGCCTCACAAGGGGGTATGTGTCAAATCATCGGACCCACCTGCTGTCATTATATAGACCCGAATAGTACTATGAGTATGAGATTTAAATTAGAAGACGTACAACGACTCAGGGATCAGTATGACAAAGACAATGACCAAAATAAGGATAGCTGGTGGTCAGATACCTTTTCTTTTCTTAACCCGGCCAATTGGTTCAGGGGGATCGGTGGGTGGGTTACCGGGATTATGCAAAGCCTAATACATACAGTTATAGTTATTGTAATTATATATGTATTATTCAAGGTTGTACTCAAGGGTATCTCGGTATGCACAAATAAATTTTGTGTAATGGATGCGAGAATATAAAGTTTTTTTTGTAATATCACAAAAAGAATGACTAAAATAATCGTCTATATGACAAGGTTTTGAATGGAATATGTCAAAGGGGGGATTGTGAAGAGCGGAACAAAAATGGTTACCTCAATGAACCAAAAAGAATTTGTGATCAATATTGACCTGTCCATTCAAGGACATTTTAGCTATAGTGTGAAATCCTATTTTTTGTTTGTGAAACTGCCACTTAGGCGAAACTGTACTGTTTTGTTTGTTGTGAAACTATCACATAGCCGAAACTGTTTTTTTTTGTCTTCTCTTTTCTCTCTTTGTTTAAACAAGCAAAACTTGTATAACCACTGAAACTACCTGTACAACTATATAAAGAGGGGATAGCACCTTGAAGGCAGGCGTGCTTCAGAGGCTTCCCAGTGATATACTATACGAGACGTGTCTTGTGTATTATTTCTGGTGATTCCCCACTTCCAAAGGCTGCTCCGACTGAGTGTGGTCCCGACAAATGCAACCACTGGCATCAAAAGCCTAAGTGTGAGGCAAGCTGCAAGGACACTGCTATAAGTTGTATACGTGACCTAAATCATATAGGAGCAGTGATTAGAAGTGCCTATGCAGGTATATTACCTGTGGCGTGCCCAAGCCTAGTTGAACGTCCCACCCCGACGCGCGTTTCGCCAGTTCTTCTTCCGGGGGCAATCAGAGGGGACAATATGGGTAAGCTACTGGCGCAAATAGAGAGTCGGTAAATTTATCGGTTGGGTACAGTTGCACCACAGGGTCTTAATGAAAGTTTCAGGTTTGGGGCATTCTTATAAGAGATTGACATCTGTCTCCTTTATATATATGAAGTTTTTATGTTTTTTTTAATTTAATTGTGTATTGACTGTATTTTTTATTTTTTAGAATTACAATCTATGTGGTCTTATTTGCCCGGTTTTTTGATTATGTTGACTCAGTCGCATCCCTGACAACTGCTGTGGAGGAATATTTATCAAAGAAGAAGATCTATGATAATTATAATTCTATATGATACATAGGAATTTATGGAATACTGTATGTACCCTTAATTTGGTGGGATGTATATTTATTTATTCCTTACAAATTTTGTATCGGGGATGTTGTATTTGTGTGCCTATGGCGTGTATTTATTTATTTATCTAATATATAATTGCCTAGAATACTACTTCCTGCAATTTGTGCCAACTTCCGTGGCTTTGTCCGGAGCTAATGTCCGGAGCTAATGTCCGGAGCTAATGTCCGGAGCTAATGTCCGGAGCTAATGTCCGGAGATAAGTGACGTCACCAGTGTCCTACACCCAGGCAGAGCACAGGGGCCCCAGGCAGCATATGGGGCCCCAGGCAGAGCACAGTGGCCCCAGGCAGAGCACAGGGGCCCCAGGCAGCATATGGGGCCCCAGGCAGAGCACAGTGGTCCCAGGTAGAGCACAGGGGCCCCAGGCAGCCTATGGGGCCCCAGGCAGAGCACAGGGGCCCCAGGCAGCATATGGGGCCCCAGGCAGAGCAAAGGGGCCCCAGGCAGCATATGGGGCCTCAGGCAGAGCACACTGGCCCCAGCCAGAGCACAGGGGCCCCAGGCAGCATATGGGGCCCCTGGCAGAGCACAGTGGTCCCAGGCAGAGCACAGGGGCCCCAGGCAGCCTATGGGGCACCAGGCAGAGCACAGTGGCCCCAGGCAGAACATGGGGCCCCAGGCAGAGCACAGGGGCCCCAGGCAGAGCACAGGGGCCCCAGGCAGCATATGGGGCCCCAGGTAGAGCACAGGGGCCCCAGGCAGCATATGGGGCCCCAGGCAGAGCACAGGGGCCCCAGGTAGAAAATGGGGCCCCAGGCAGAGCACAGGCAGAGCACAAGGGCCCCAGGCAGCATATGGGGCCCCAGGCAGAGCACAGGGGCCCCAGGCAGCATATGGGGCCCCAGGCAGAGCACAGTGGCCCCAGGCAGAGCACAGGGGCCCCAGGCAGAACATGGGGCCCCAGGCAGAGCACAGGGGCCCCAGTCAGAGCACAGGGGCCCCAGGCAGCATATGGGGCCCCAGGCAGAGCACAGGGGCCCCAGGCAGCATATGGGGCCCCAGGCAGAGCACAGTGGCCCCAGGCAGAGCACAGGGGCCCCAGGCAGCATATGGGGCCCCAGGCAGAGCACAGTGGTCCCAGGCAGAGCACAGGGGCCCCAGGCAGCCTATGGGGCCCCAGGCAGAGCACAGTGGCCCCAGGCAGAACATGGGGCCCCAGGCAGAGCACAGGGGCCCCAGGCAGAGCACAGGGGCCCCAGGCAGCATATGGGGCCCCAGGCAGAGCACAGGGGCCCCAGGCAGCATATGGGGCCCCAGGCAGAGCACAGTGGCCCCAGGCAGAGCACAGGGGCCCCAGGCAGAACATGGGGCCCCACGCAGAGCACAGGGGCCCCAGGCAGCATATGGGGCCCCAGGCAGAGCACAGGGGCCCCAGGCAGCATATGGGGCCCCAGGCAGAGCACAGTGGCCCCAGGCAGAGCACAGGGGCCCCAGGCAGCATATGGGGCCCCAGGCAGAGCACAGTGGTCCCAGGTAGAGCACAGGGGCCCCAGGCAGCCTATGGGGCCCCAGGCAGAGCACAGGGGCCCCAGGCAGCATATGGGGCCCCAGGCAGAGCACAGGGGCCCCAGGCAGCATATGGGACCCCAGGCAGAGCACAGTGGCCCCAGGCAGAGCACAGGGGCCCCAGGCAGCATATGGGGCCCCAGGCAGAGCACAGTGGTCCCAGGCAGAGCACAGGGGCCCCAGGCAGCATATGGGGCCCCAGGCAGAGCACAGGGGCCCCAGGCAGCATATTGGGCCCCAGGCAGAGCACAGTGGCCCCAGGCAGAGCACAGGGGCCCCAGGCAGCATATGGGGCCTCAGGCAGAGCACAGTGGTCCCAGGCAGAGCACAGGGGCCCCAGGCAGCCTTTGTGGCCCCAGGCAGAGCACAGTGGCCCCAGGCAGAACATGGGGCCCCAGGCAGAGCACAGGGGCCCCAGGCAGCATATGGGGCCCCAGGCAGAGCACAGGGGCCCCAGGCAGCATATGGGGCCCCAGGCAGAGCACAGTGGCACCAGGCAGAGCACAGGGGCCCCAGGCAGAACATGGGGTCCCAGGCAGAGCACAGGGGCCCCAGGCAGCATATGGGGCCCCAGGCAGAGCACAGGGGCCCCAGGCAGCATATGGGGCCCCAGGCAGAGCACAGTGGCCCCAGGCAGAGCACAGGGGCCCCAGGCAGCATATGGGGCCCCAGGCAGAGCACAGTGGTCCCAGGCAGAGCACAGGGGCCCCAGGCAGCATATGGGGCCCCAGGCAGAGCACAGGGGCCCCAGGCAGCATATTGGGCCCCAGGCAGAGCACAGTGGCCCCAGGCAGAGCACAGGGGCCCCAGGCAGCATATGGGGCCCCAGGCAGAGCACAGTGGTCCCAGGCAGAGCACAGGGGCCCCAGGCAGCCTATGGGGCCCCAGGCAGAGCACAGTGGCCCCAGGCAGAACATGGGGCCCCAGGCAGAGCACAGGGGCCCCAGGCAGAGCACAGGGGCCCCAGGCAGCATATGGGGCCCCAGGCAGAGCACAGGGGCCCCAGGCAGCATATGGGGCCCCAGGCAGAGCACAGTGGCCCCAGGCAGAGCACAGGGGCCCCAGGCAGAACATGGGGCCCCAAGCAGAGCACAGGGGCCCCAGGCAGAGCACAGGGGCCCCAGGCAGCATATGGGGCCCCAGGCAGAGCACAGGGGCCCCAGGCAGCATATGGGGCCCCAGGCAGAGCACAGTGGCCCCAGGCAGAGCACAGGGGCCCCAGGCAGCATATGGGGCCCCAGGCAGAGCACAGTGGTCCCAGGCAGAGCACAGGAGCCCCAGGCAGCTTATGGGGCCCCAGGCAGAGCACAGTGGCCCCAGGCAGAACATGGGGCCCCAGGCAGAGCACAGGGGCCCCAGGCAGAGCACAGGGGCCCCAGGCAGCATATGGGGCCCCAGGCAGAGCACAGGGGCCCCAGGCAGCATATGGGGCCCCAGGCAGAGCACAGGGGCCCCAGGCAGCATATGGGGCCCCAGGCAGAGCACAGTGGCCCCAGGCAGAGCACAGGGGCCCCAGGCAGAACATGGGGCCCCAGGCAGAGCACAGGGGCCCCAGGCAGCATATGGGGCCCCAGGCAGAGCACAGGGGCCCCAGGCAGCATATGGGGCCCCAGGCAGAGCACAGTGGCCCCAGGCAGAGCACAGGGGCCCCAGGCAGCATATGGGGCCCCAGGCAGAGCACAGTGGTCCCAGGCAGAGCACAGGGGCCCCAGGCAGCCTATGGGGCCCCAGGCAGAGCACAGTGGCCCCAGGCAGAACATGGGGCCTCAGGCAGAGACAGGGGCCCCAGGCAGCATATGGGGCCCCAGGCAGAGCACAGTGGTCCCAGGTAGAGCACAGGGGCCCCAGGTAGCCTATGGGGCCCCAGGCAGAGCACAGGGGCCCCAGGCAGCATATGGGGCCCCAGGCAGAGCACAGTGGCCCCAGGCAGAGCACAGGGGCCCCAGGCAGAACATGGGGCCCCAGGCAGAGCACAGGGGCCCCAGGCAGCATATGGGGCCCCAGGCAGAGCACAGGGGCCCCAGGCAGCATATGGGGCCCCAGGCAGAGCACAGCGATATTTTGGACCACTGTGCGGTGTTTCAGACCCCCTGTGTGATGTCTGGGGCCCTGTTCTTAAGTATATTAAAGATTAAAGTAACGTATATTAAAGTATATTATAGATCAAATTTGACACGTTTATGAGCACCATTGAGTGATATACTCAAGAATGACATAATTTTTCAACATTTTATGGTTTCAAACTGTAAACACTCAGAGTTTTTTTTACTTCAACCAGAAAACCTTAACGGTTCATAAAAAACTTGACTGTTCAGGATATGATAAAAGTCATAGTATTCTGAATCTTTAACTTATAAAGATACCTTTACATGGGGTGATTATTGGTTCCAGAGAGGCTTTCGGCCGATAATCGTACACATGGCTGGTGACAGGACAATACAATATAAACGTTCAAAGGTAAACACTGATAACATTAAAATCTAATATATAATTGTCTAGAATACTACTTCCGGCAATTTGTGCCAACTTCCGTGGCTTTGTCCGGAGATAATGTCCGGAGATAAGTGACGTCACCAGCGTCCTACACCCGCTCAGGGTGGACAAAGATATATGCCTTCGTGGTGCGCGGCACTTTTCTGATTGGTTGCCGCCTGCCGCGAGCGACCAATCAGAAATGTGCCGTACTGTGACACACTCCGCCCGCCATTTTGGTGTGATTTTTGAATTTTTACCTCACAGCAAGTTTCTACTGCATGGAGGCGGTCCCAGTGACGTCGCTCTTCAAGCTCCTGCCGAATTTCGTCAAAAAAATGATAATACCATTTACCAAAACTATATACACTCACTGGCCACTTTATTAGGTACACCTGTCCAACTTCTTGTTAACACTTAATTTCTAATCAGCCAATCACATGGCGGCAACTCAGTGCATTTAGGCATGTAGACATGGTCAAGACAATCTCCTGCAGTTCAAACCGAGCATCAGTATGGGGAAGAAAGGTGATTTGAGTGCCTTTGAACGTGGCATGGTTGTTGGTGCCAGAAGGGCTGGTCTGAGTATTTCAGAAACTGCTGATCTAATGGGATTTTCACGCACAACCATCTCTAGGGTTTACAGAGAATGGTCCGAAAAAGAAAAAAAATCCAGTGAGCGGCAGTTCTGTGGGCGGAAATGCCTTGTTGATGCCAGAGGTCAGAGGAGAATGGGCAGACTGGTTCGAGCTGATAGAAAGGCAACAGTGACTCAAATCGCCACCCGTTACAACCAAGGTAGGCCTAAGAGCATCTCTGAACGCACAGTGCGTCGAACTTTGAGGCAGATGGGCTACAGCAGCAGAAGACCACACCGGGTACCACTCCTTTCAGCTAAGAACAGGAAACTGAGGCTACAATTTGTACAAACTCATCGAAATTGGACAGTAGAAGATTGGAAAAACGTTGCTTGGTCTGATGAGTCTCGATTTCTGCTGCGACATTCGGATGGTAGGGTCAGAATTTGGCGTAAACAACATGAAAGCATGGATCCATCCTGCCTTGTATGGAGCATCTTTGGGATGTGCAGCCGACAAATCTGCGGCAACTGTGTGATGCCATCATGTCAATATGGACCAAAATCTCTGAGGAATGCTTCCAGCACCTTGTTGAATCTATGCCACGAATAATTGAGGCAGTTCTGAAGGCAAAAGGGGTCCAACCCGTTACTAGCATGGTGTACCTAATAAAGTGGCCGGTGAGTGTATATTTAGTTGTGAAGTGGTTCAGTGACATTTTCACACCAATTTTGAACTTTTGTTTGGTGTTTTCTCCATATACTGCCTATTATTCACTGACTGTTATACTGAGAGACTGCCGTTTATTAACCTCTTCTTTGCCACACTGGGTATATTGCTCTATTATTTGCCACATAAGGACATTGTCCATTATTGCCCAGCAATTTCTCTGCAATATAAACTGCCTATTTATTAATATCTGTATTCCTGCAAAGAACTATTGCCTATTATTAACTGGCTATTTTCCTACTACCTGACACTGCCTCTTATTAACCTGTTGTTTGCCACCACCACGCTTAAAGCTGTTTAGCTTAGCCAACATGAGCTCTAATAGTAAGGATACTAATGACACAGAGCCCAAAGCTGCTGATGGCGCACATAAGATTGGGTCTGATATAAAGTATACTAATAATGCAGAGCAAAAAGACGCCGATGCCGCACGTAAGCGTAAACAGCGTGCTAACAAGAGTACAGAGGATAGATGCAAGCGCCTGGACACTGTTAAGTATAGTAATGACACAGAGTCCAAAGCTGCTGATGGCGCACGTAAGATCAGGTCTGATATAAAGTATGGTAATGATGCAGAGCGAAAAGCCGCCGATGCCGCACGTAAGCGTAAACAGCGTGTTAACAAGAGTACAGAGGATAGATGCAAGTGCCTGGATACTGTTAAGTATACTAATGACACAGAGCCCAAAGCTGCTGATGGCGCATGTAAGATCAGGTGTGATATAAAGTATGGTAATGATGCAGAGCGAAAAGCCGCCGATGCCACACGTAAGCGCAAACAGCGTGTTAACAAGAGTACAGAGGATAGATGCAAGCGCCTGGATACTGTTAAGTATACTAATGACACAGAGTCCAAAGCTGCTGATGGCGCACGTAAGATCAGGTGTGATATAAAGTATGGTAATGATGCAGAGCGAAAAGCCGCCGATGCTGCACGTAAGCGCAAACAGCGTGCTAACAAGAGTACAGAGGAGAGATGCAAGCGCCTGGACACTGTTAAGTATACTAATGACACAGAGCCCAAAGCTGCTGATGGCGCACGTAACATCAGGTCTGATAATAAGTATACCAATGACGCAGAGCGAAAAGCCGCCGATGCTGCACGTAAGCGTAAACAGCGTGCTAACAAGAGTACAGAGGATAGATGCAAACGCCTGGACACTGTTAAGTATACTAATGACACAGAGCCCAAAGCTGCTGATGGCGCACGTAACATCAGGTCTGATAATAAGTATACCAATGACGCAGAGCGAAAAGCCGCCGATGCCGTACGTAAGCGCAAACAGCGTGCTAACGAGACTACAGAGGACAGACAGAAGCGCCTGGACACTGTTAATGCTGCTTGCAATAAACGCATTACTAATGAGTCTTTTGAGGACAAAACTAATCGATTAAGTAATAAAGCTGCTGCTGCACGCTCTCAACGTTGCAAACATAATATTTCCACGTCCTCAGTCATAGATTCTGCCCACAATACAGCTTATTTGTCTCCATTCATAGAATGTGTGCAGCCTGAAGCTCCTTTAACCGTTGGTAAATCTGCACGTAAGCGCAAACACTGTCCTACTTACACTCCAAATGATAAACGCCGTCGCCTGTACACCGTTAAGTCTGCTTATAAGATATGCTTCACACCTGACTCTTCTAAGGCAACAAACAAACCATTACCAAATGCAGCTGGTGCACGCCGTGAACGGCGCAAAAAACCGCTTGCACCTCCATATTAATAAACCCTGACCACGATACACCTTCCAACTCCTCAGTGATTGAATCTGTGGACAGTGAAGATCCTCTACCAGGTCCACGCTTTATATATGTTGGCTTAAAGAAACATTCCAATGCTCCGTTACCACAACCTGTACCTCAACATCCTACAGGTTTTACTAATGATGACAGTACCATAGTAGAACACTCCTGTGGTCCTATGAACTATTTATGTGAACATTGTCAAGCATTACATTTTAATGCTGAGATACCAGCAGATAAAAATTTTACTCTGTGTTGTCACAAGAGTAAAGTGCATATACCTATACCCCAATATCCCGAGGTCTTTAAACGATTGCTGACAGGGGAGAGTGAGTTCAGTAAGAATCTCATGGAAAATATTCGTAGTATTAACAGCTCATTTGCTTTCGCCTCCATGGGTGCCAATATATCCCCTCCACCTGGACATGGCCCTTACTGTTTCCGTATACATGGACAAATATATCATCATACTGGAACCCTACATCCCAGTGATGATCAAGTTCCAGCTTATGCCCAACTGTATATTTTGGATACCGCTACCGCGAATGAACAACGTTTAAACTGTGAACAAAATCAAAAATGTCATCCCACTTTGATGAGTATAATTGCTCTTCATTTAGACAATGTGAATCCCTTTGTTGCTGCCTACAAAATGTTACGAGATGTGGAACATGAAGAACATCTTAAAGCTGAAGCTAATGGCACTCTCATGCCAAATATCATCATGGCCCTTAAACAAGATCGGAATCAAGACCCTCGCCGATATAATAATCCAACTGTCAATGAAGTTGCTGTCGTATTTGAAAATGACAATGGAGAGCCACCATTTAATCGTGATATTTTAATACATTTACAACCGGACCCCAAAAATCCTTTGGCACCAAGAACACAACAGGTCAGCATTCTACACAGTAATTTAGATGCTTTACTCTATCCTTTATTTTTCCCTTACGGAGACCAGGGCTGGCATGATGGCCTCAAGCAACAAGGGCAAAGTCCACGCAGAGTTACACAACTACAATATTACTGCTATGTGCTGTCTGCCCGTAATCAGTTTAATCCACTCCTGAATGGTGGCAAACTCACTCAGCAGTACTTAGTGGATGCTTATGTGAAAATCGAGGCAAATCGCCTAAATTATATCCGTCAACACCAAAAGGATTTGAAAGTAGAGGATTATTGTGTACTCCAGGAACATCTCCAGAAAAAATCCATTGAGAAGGGCATCCCCATTGGAAAAACGGTCATTTTACCATCTTCGTTTGAAGGCAGTCCCAGGAATATGCAGCAGCGGTACCAGGATGCCATGGCTATTGTGACTAAATATGGTCGTCCTGATCTATTCATCACCATGACCTGTAATCCGAAATTAAATGAGATTACTGAGAATTTGGAACCTTGGCAGCGTGTGGAACATAGACCTGATTTGGTGGCACGTGTTTTCAAAATAAAACTGGAAGCACTCTTAAAAGACATTAACAACGGATTATTTGGGAAAGTTTGCGCTATGGTTCATGTAATTGAATTTCAAAAACGTGGCCTTCCACACTCTCGCATTTTGATTATTCTGGACAGCAACTCCAAATTAAGGACTGAGGAGGACATAGACAATACAGTGTGGGCTGAAATTCCCAATCCTACCCACTACCCTCAGCTCCATAAAATTGTTCTCCAACATATGATTCATGGTCCGTGTGGAGAACACAACCCAAATTCTCCCTGTATGGATCTGGGGAAGTGTACAAAAGGTTTCCCTAAAGATTTGCAACCAAGAACCATCATAGCTAAGGACGCCTATCCTACTTATCGCAGACACTTTGGCCCATCTTTTCAACACCATTCTAACATGATTGACAATTCGTGGGTGGTTCCATATAATCCGTTCCTGCTATTAACCCCTTCCCGACATTTGATGTACTATCCCGTCGAGGTGGGGTGGGCCCGTATGACCACCGACGGGATAGTACGTCATACGCGATCGGCCGCGCTCACGGGGGGAGCGCGGCCGATTGCGGCCGGGTGTCGGCTGCATATCGCAGCTGACATCCGGCACTATGTGCCAGGAGCGGTCACGGACCGCCCCCGGCACATTAACCCCCGGCACACCGCGATCAAACATGATTGCGATGTGCCGGCGGTGCAGGGAAGCATCGCGCAGGGAGGGGGCTCCCTGCGGGCTTCCCTGAGACCCCCGGAGCAACGCGATGTGATCGCGTTGCTGCGAGGGTCTTACCTCCCTCCCTGCCTGCTCCAGACCCGGATCCAAGATGGCCGCGGATCCGGGTCCTGCAGGGAGGGAGGTGGCTTCACAGAAGCCTGCTCAGAGCAGGCACTGTGAAGCAGCCTGCACTTCTCGCAGATCGGTGATCTGTCAGAGTGCTATGCAAACTGGCAGATCACCGATCTGTATTGTCCCCCCCTGGGGCAAAGTAAAAAAGTTAAAAAAAATTTTTTCCAAATGTGTAAAAAAAAATAAAAAAAATATTATTCCCATAAATACATTTCTTTATCTAAATAAAAAAAAAAACAAACAATAAAAGTACACATATTTAGTATCGCCGCGTCCATAACGACCCAACCTATAAAACTGGCCCACTAGTTAACCCCTACAGTAAACACCGTAAGAAAAAAAAAAAAAAAACGAGGCAAAAAACAACGCTTTATTATCATACCGCTGAACAAAAAGTGGAATAACACGCGATCAAAAAGACAGATATAAATAACCATGGTACCGCTGAAAGCGTCATCTTGTCCCGCAAATAACGAGCCGTGATACAGCATGATCAGCAAAAAAATAAAAAAGTTATAGTCCTGAGAATAAAGTGATGCAAAAATAATTATTTTTTCCATAAAATAGTTTTTATCGTATAAAAGCGCCAAAACATAAAAAAATGATATAAATGAGGTATCGCTGTAATCGTACTGACCCGAAGAATAAAACTGCTTTATCAATTTTACCAAACGCGGAACGGTATAAACGCCTCCCCCAAAAGAAATTCATGAATAGCTGGTTTTTGGTCATTCTGCCTCACAAAAATCGGAATAAAAAGCGATCAAAAAATGTGACGTGCCCAAAAATGTTACCAATAAAAACGTCAACTCGTCCCGCAAAAAACAAGACCTCACATGACTCTGTGGACCAAAATATGGAAAATTTATAGCTCTCAAAATGTGGTAACGCAAAAAATATTGTTTGCAATAAAAAGCGTCTTTCAGTGTGTGACGGCTGCCAATCATAAAAATCCGCTAAAAAACCCGCTATAAAAGTAAATCAAACCCCCCTTCATCACCCCCTTAGTTAGGGAAAAATTAAAAAAAAGTATTTATTTCCATTTTCCCATTAGGTTTAGGGCTAGGGTAGGGGCTAGGGTTAAGGCTACAGTTAGGGTTGGGGCTAAATTTACGGTTAGGGTTTAGATTACATTTACGGTTGGGAATAGGGTTGGGATTAGGATTAGGGGTGTGTCAGGGTTAGAGGTGTGGTTAGGGTTACTGTTGGGATTAGGGTTAGGGGTGTGTTTGGATTAGGGTTTCAGTTATAATTGGGGGGTTTCCACTGTTTCGGCACATCAGGGGCTCTCCAAACGCGACATGGCGTCCGATCTCAATTCCAGCCAATTCTGCGTTGAAAAAGTAAAACAGTGCTCCTTCCCTTCCGAGCTCTCCCGTGTGCCCAAACAGGGGTTTACACCAACATTTGGGGTATCAGCGTACTCAGGACAAATAGGACAACAACCTTTGGGGTCCAATTTCTCCTGTTACCCCTGGGAAAATACAAAACTGGGGGCTAAAAAATAATTTTTGTGGGAAAAAAAAGGATTTTTATTTTCACGGCTCTGCGTTATAAACTGTAGTGAAACACTTGGGGGTTCAAAGACCTTACAACACATCTAGATAAGTTCCTTGGGGGGTCTAGTTTCCAAAATGGGGTCACTTGTGTGGGGCTTCTACTGTTTACGTACATTAGGGGCTCTGCAAACGCAATGTGATGCCTGCAGACCGTTCCATCTAAGTCTGCATTCCAAATGGTGCTCCTTCCCTTCCGAGCCCTCCCATGCATCCAAACGGTGGTTCCCCCCACATATAGGGTATCAGCGCACTCAGGACAAATTGGACAACAACTTTTGGGGTCCACTTTCTCCTGTTACCCTCGGGAAAATACAAAACTGGGGGCTGAAAAATAATTTTTGTGGGAAAAAATTTTAGTTTTATTTTTACGGCTCTGCATTATAAACTTCTGTGAAGCCCTTGGTGGGTCAAAGCGCTCACCACACATCTAGATAAGTTCCTTAGGGGGTCTACTTTCCAACATGGTGTTACTTGTGGGGGGGTTCTACTGTTTAGGTACTTTAGGGGCTCTGCAAACGCAATGTGACGCCTGCAGACCATTCCATCTAAGTCTGCATTCCAAATGGCGCTCCTTCCTTTCCGAGCCCTCCCATGCGCCCAAACAGTGGTTCTCCCCACATATGGTATATCATCGCACTCAGGACAACTTGGACAACAAATTTTGGGGTCCAATTTCTCCTGCTACCCTCGGGAAAATACAAAACTGGGGGCTAAAAAAATAATTTTTGTGGGAAAAAATTTTTGTTTTATTTTTACGGCTCTGCATTATTAACTTCTGTGAAGCCCTTGGTGGGTCAAAGCGCTCAAAACACATCTAGATAAGTTCCTTAGGGGGTCTACTTTCCAAAATGGTGTCACTTGTGGGGGGTTTCAATGTTTAGGCACATCAGTGGCTCTCCAAATGCAACATGGCGTCCCATCTCAATTCCTGTCAATTTTGCATTGAAAAGTCAAAAGGCGCTCCTTCCCTTCCGAGGTCTCCCATGCGCCCAAACAGTGGTTTACCCCCACATATGGGGTATCAGCGTACTCAGGACAAATTGTACAACAACTTTTGGGGTCCAATTTCTTCTCTTTCCCTTGGGAAAATAAAAAATTGGGGGTGAAAAAATAATTTTTGTGAAAAAATATGATTTTTTATTTTTACGGTTCTGCATTATAAACTTCTGTGAAGCACTTGGTGGGTCAAAGTGCTCACCACACCTCTAGATAAGTTCCTTAGGGGGTCTACTTTCCAAAATGGTGTCACTTGTGGGGGGTTTCAATGTTTAGGCACATCAGTGGCTCTCCAAACGCAACATGACGTCCCATCTCAATTCCTGTCAATTTTGCATTGAAAAGTCAAACGGCGCTCCTTCCCTTCCGAGGTCTCCCATGCGCCCAAACAGTGGTTTATCCCCACATATGGGGTATCAGCGTACTCAGGACAAATTGTACAACAACTTTTGGGCTCCAATTTCTTCTCTTACCCTTGGGAAAATAAAAAATTGGGGGCGAAAAATAATTTTTGTGAAAAAATATGATTTTTAATTTTTACGGTTCTGCATTATAAACTTCTGTGAAGCACTTGGTAGGTCAAAGTGCTCACCACACCTCTAGATAAGTTCTTTAGGGGGTCTACTTTCCAAAATGGTGTCACTTGTGGGGGGGTTCAATGTTTAGGCACATCAGGGGCTCCCCAAACGCAACATGGCGTCCCATCTCAATTCCAGTCAATTTTGCATTGAAAAGTCAAATGGCGCTCCTTCGCTTCCGAGCTCTGTCATGCGCCCAAACAGTGGTTTACCCCCACATATGGGGTATCGGCGTACTCAGGACAAATTGTACAACAACTTTTGGGGTCCATTTTCTCCTGTTACCCTTGGTAAAATAAAACAAATTGGAGCTGAAGTAAATTTTTTGTGAAAAAAAGTTAAATGTTCATTTTTATTTAAACATTCCAAAAATTCCTGTGAAGCACCAGAAGGGTTAATAAACTTCTTGAATATGGTTTTGAGCACCTTGAGGGGTGCAGTTTTTAGAATGGTGTCACACTTGGGTATTTTCTATCATATAGACCCCTCAAAATGACTTCAAATGAGATGTGGTCCCTAAAAAAAAATGGTGTTGTAAAAATGAGAAATTGTTGGTCAACTTTTAACCCTTATAACTCCCTAACAAAAAAAAATGTTGGTTCCAAAATTGTGCTGATGTAAAGTAGACATGTGGGAAATGTTACTTATTAAGTATTTTGTGTGACATATCTCTGTGATTTAAGGGCATAAAAATTCAAAGTTGGAAAATTGCAAAATGTTCAATATTTTCGCCAAATATTCGTTTTTTTACAAATAAACGCAAGATATATCAAAGAAATTTTACCACTATCATGAAGTACAATATGTCACGAGAAAACAGTGTCAGAATCGCCAAGATCCGTTGAAGCGTTCCAGAGTTATAACCTCATAAAGGGACAGTGGTCAGAATTGTAAAAATTGGCCCGGTCATTAACGTGCAAACCACCCTTGGGGGTGAAGGGGTTAAAATACAAGTGCCATATAAATGTCGAAGTTTGTGGTTCCATTCAGGCTGTGAAATATTTATTTAAATACGTCTACAAAGGACATGATAAAGCCAATCTTGAAATCTGCCAGACTAACATCCAACATGATGAAACACACCAATTCATGGATTCAAGATATGTCAGTGCACCAGAGGCAGCTTGGCGAATATTCTCATATCCAATGCATAAACAATCTCATAGCATCATTCGCCTTGCTGTACATCTACTGCATTCTCAGCCACTCTATTTTCATGAGGATGACTCTATTGGAAACATCCAACAAAAGCTCCATCAAAATTCTACACTTATGGCCTACTTCAAGCTTAATCAGAACGACCATCATGCTCATATTTATTTATACTGTGAAATTCCCGAAAACTATGTTTGGAAAGAAGGTTCTTGGGAAGTTAGAAAGTGAGCAGGTGGTTCTGTGATTGGACGAATGTATACTGTCAGTGTGAAAGACCAAGAACGCTACTATTTAAGATTGTTATTGTTACATGTCAAAGGTGCAACCAGTTTTGACAGCATAAAAACTGTACACGGAGTCACACATGAAACCTTCAAAGATGCGGCATTAGCTCTTGGCTTACTATTTGATGATAGTCTGTGGAGAAATACATTACTTGATGCCAGTATTCTCAACATGCCAGCACAGCTACGTGACATGTTTGCCTACATTTGTATTTTTGGTCCTCCAGCTAAACCTCGGGACTTATGGGATGAATTTAAGGAACACTTTGTAGAAGACTACTGCTATGCATACCACTCCGACACTCTGGAGTGTGTCAATTGTGAAGGCTATGCTATGACAGATGTCCAACATGTTCTTAAAGTTCATGGCAAAACTTATACTGATTTTAATTTGCCACGTCCAGTCAAGAAACAACACGTCCTCCCACAGTATGATAAAGATTATGAGTTATCAGCATCTGCTGAAATGAAAGCTACTCTAAATGAGGACCAACTTTTTGCTTTTGATGCTATCACTCAAGCTTTAGAAGACACTAATTCTACAGCAAAGTGTTTTTTCCTTGATGGTCCTGGTGGCAGCGGAAAAACGTACCTATATCATCTACTCCTACATAAGCTAAGAGGACAAGGAGACATTGTGTCACCTGCTGCCACTACTGGAATTGCCGCCAACTTGCTACAAGGTGGACGAACCATTCATTCTCTTTATGGGATTCCAATTCCTGTGAATGAAACATCTGTTTCCAGGATTAAGAATGATACCGATGCAGCAAAAGATTTGCACAGCACTAAACTTTTTATTATTGATGAGTGCACAATGCTATCCAAATATGCATTGCATGTCATTGATAGAGTTTTACGTGATGTCATGACAACAAATGTAGCTCACAAAGAAAAAACACCGTTTGGAGGTAAAGTGATTGTTTTTGGAGGCGACTTTAGACAATGTCTTCCTGTCATCCCTCATGGGACAAGAACTGATGTTGTAGAGAGCTGTATAAAATATTCACAACACTGGCAACATTTTACTCGCCTGCCACTTATTAACAACATGCGCTCCATTGATCCTCACTACAGCAGTTGGTTGCTTCAACTGGGAAATGGTGAACTATCTAATGAACATAACCTTGGAGATGATGTAATTGAAATTCCTCCAGACATGGTATGCACTGGCTCTTTAATAATTGAAATTTTTGGAGATAATCTTTGTATTGATGTGAATGACACCGAAAGCATAAATACAGCTGCATCTCATGCAATTTTATGTCCAAAAAATGAGGACGTTGAGAAAGTCAATTCCCAAGTCATGGATTTATTGATAGGTGACTATACTGAATATATCAGTGATGATTCCATAGATCCTGATGAAGCTGATGACCTCGATCAATACCCACTTGAGTTTTTGAATTCACTAACACCACCTGGAATGCCTTCACATCGGCTGAAACTTAAAATTTGCACCATTGTCATGTTATTACGTAATCTGAACACGAACAAAGGTCTCTGCAATGGTACGCGGCTCATTGTCACTGCCTTACATGCCAATATCATACTGGCTAAAGTAATTAGTGGGTCAGCAGCAGGAAATGTGGTATTCATTCCACGAATTGATTTGTGTCCATCAGAGACTGGATTACCTTTTAAATTAAGACGGAGACAATTTCCCATCAAGCCCGCATTTGCAATGACCATAAATAAATCTCAAGGCCAGACCCTCCATCGAGTTGGCATTTATCTACCAGAACCTGCTTTTGCCCATGGTCAATTGTATGTTGCTTTTTCCAGGGTGAAGCAATGTTGCAATGTGAGGGTTAAAGTGGTTAATACACCACTTCAAGGACAATTATTGGCTGATAGTACTAAAGTCTTCACACGTAATATTATCTACAAAAATATTTTAGTTTAAAGTTACTTTTCTTTTTTTTCATTATTCAGTTTTTCTAATAACATAGACAGCAATAGGCAAATTCTATGTATAGAGATAAGGAAAAAAAACAAAAACAAAAAAAAATTAGTGTAGCCATAGACATATAGATTTTAAGTACTTATGTAGGAAACTAGACTGTGGCCCGATTCTAATGCATCGGGTATTCTAGAATATGCATGTCCCCGCAGTATATGGACAATGATGATTCCAGAATTCACGGCAGACTGTGCCCGTCGCTGATTGGTCGAGGCAACCTTTATGACATCATCGTCGCTATGGCAACCATTATGACATCTACGTCGATACTGTGCCCGTCGCTGATTGGTCGAGGCGAATTCACGGCAGACTGTGCCCGTCACTGATTGGTCGAGGCAACCTTTATGACATCATCGTCGCCACGCCATGCTGTACCCGTCTCTGATTGGTCGAGGCCTGGCGGCCTCGACCAATCAGAGATGCGGGATTTCCAGGACAGACAGACAGACAGACAGACAGAAAGACAGACAGACAGACAGACAGACGGAAAAAACCCTTAGACAATTATATATATAGATACGTATATAACATACGTACTCATTAGCATATAGGGTTAATAACTCTATATCATATCTACATAAATTTAGAAATATGATATATCAATACATATTTTTATAGGTAAGTAGAACACACATTAAGTACAAGATGTAAGATGTGTATCATCCAAATGCCTGTATTTGGTGATAGGAACCTGTATTTGAAGCTCCAGCAGTATAGCTGCTGAGAGATTTCATTTTGTTTTTAAAAAGGGTGAGGTTTTTGTGAACAGGTAAGAGATGGGTGGGATGGCTGTTCACACACATCTCTATCTCCAGGTGTGTTCTGTACATAGAAATAGATATATAGATAGGTACATATTTAGATAGATAGGGAAAGAATAGAGATTTTGCTTTCACATCAACATTTTTCTGCTATTTGGAGAATTTATGGTGGAAAAAAGGCTATTTCTGCACTTCCTGCCTAAGGGCTGACCCACGCCACTCTTGCTGTAAGTTGCATGCAATGTATACGGAATTTGTACTTCACTTGCGGCAGGTGCGGCACATGTGGTTTCTGCAGTTTTCGCCACAAAATCTCCACTTACCAGTGTTTTTGTTGTGGCTGCATTTAATGCAATTGTCGAAGCCTAGTGTTGAGCATTCCGATACTGCAAGTATCGGGTATCGGCCGATACTTGCTGTATCGGAATTTCCGATACCGAGATCCGATACTTTTGTGGTATCGGGTATCGCAACAACATTAATGTAATAATGTGTAAAAAAGAGAATTAAAATAAAAAATATCGCTATACTCACCTGTCCGACGCAGCCGGGACCTCAGCGAGGGAACCGGCAGCGTTGTTTGTTTAAATTTCGCGCTTTTACTTGGTTACGTGAAGTCCCGGCTTGTGATTGGTCAGGGCGGCCATGTTGCCGGGACGCGGACCAATCACAGCAAGCCGTGACGAAATTACGTCACGGCTTGCTGTGATTGGTCCGCGTCCCGGCAACATGGCCGCCATTAACCAATCACAAGCCGTGACGTCATGGGAGGCTGGACATGCGCGTATTTTGAAAAGCGCGCGTGTCCAGCCTCCAGTGACGTCCCGGCAACATGGCCGCCATTAACCAATCACAAGCCGGGACGTCACGGGAGGCTGGACATGCGCGTATTTTGAAAAGCGCGCGTGTCCAGCCTCCAGTGACGTCCCGGCAACATGGCCGCCATTAACCAATCACAAGCCGGGACGTCACGGGAGGCTGGACATGCGCGTATTTTGAAAAGCGCGCGTGTCCAGCCTCCAGTGACGTCCCGGCAACATGGCCGCCATTAACCAATCACAAGCCGGGACGTCACGGGAGGCTGGACATGCGCGTATTTTGAAAAGCGCGCGTGTCCAGCCTCCAGTGACGTCCCGGCAACATGGCCGCCATTAACCAATCACAAGCCGGGACGTCACTGGAGGCTGGACACGCGCGCTTTTCAAAATACGCGCATGTCCAGCCTCCCGTGACGTCACGGCTTGTGATTGGTTAATGGCGGCCATGTTGCCGGGACGCGGACCAATCACAGCAAGCCGTGACGTAATTTCGTCACGGCTTGCTGTGATTGGTCCGCGTCCCGGCAACATGGCCGCCCTGACCAATCACAAGCCGGGACTTCACGTAACCAAGTAAAAGCGCGAATTTTAAACAAACAACGCTGCCGGTTCCCTCGCTGAGGTCCCGGCTGCATCGGACAGGTGAGTATAGCGATATTTTTTATTTTAATTCTTTATTTTACACATTAATATGGTTCCCAGGGCCTGAAGGAGAGTTTCCTCTCCTTCAGACCCTGGGAACCATCAGGAATACCGTCCGATACTTGAGTCCCATTGACTTGTATTGGTATCGGGTATCGGTATCGGATTGGATCCGATACTTTGCCGGTATCGGCCGATACTTTCCGATACCGATACTTTCAAGTATCGGACGGTATCGCTCAACACTATCGAAGCCGCGTTTGCCGCATTTACTGCAAGTTAACTCCAAGCTTCATCTACATTGCATGGCACTTGCTGAAAGTGTGTTGTAGGTCAGTTCTTTGGTGCCAAGTGTGGAAGTTGTATTGTTTTTAACATTACTTCTGCAAATATCAGAAACATGCAGATGTGAAAGAGGTTTGAGTATTAAGAAATAGGAATCAGTTAGTTAGGACCCATCAGTTCAAAGGCTAACGTGACGTGGTTGATGGGCATGCTTATATTAGCCCATCGGTGTACTATGAACGTTGATTTCTTAAATTTTACACTTCTGTAAAAATAAACACAAAAAATTTGGATACACAAAAAGGCTTTTATTTCTGTTGTACTTATTAGAATTATTTAAAATGAAGGCTTAGCTAAGCCCAAGAGATGATTAAAAACGTTTCATACCAACCCATCAGATGTAAAATTACTGTGAAAATACCTGATGGGCACACAAGTATGCGCCAGTATGGGTACTAAGAGCTTTTCCACATAATAATGAAATATTTTAAAATGTCATAGAACATACCAATATACATAGTTATTGATACATATTATTTATTATTTACATTATTGTTCTTAAGCAAAGAACCGCTGCTGTGGCATTTGCCACAACACGCAAAGTTGTTGTCTGATGTCTTTCATCACTCCCCTCATAAGCATGTTCATGGATCCTGTGTAACTGTACCTTAAATAACAAGAATTGTCAAGAGCTGGTGAGTGCAGCCATTTTTTGTTCTTTCTTACTATTATTTATTAATTGTATTATTCTTACATTTGAATAAATAAAGTATATATGGATTCTAGACTCCCGATTCTTTAGAATCGGGCTGCCATCTAGTTTATTTATATTTGTATTATTATTACGTTATTATGCATCAATGTATATGTAAAGCTCGGTATTTGTGTACTTGTATATTGTATTTTGTATATAGTATTTTATGCATAGGTTATTTAGCATTATTGCACTTATATTTGCACTTTTAGTACTATTCACGTACACCCCCAATTGTTATATTGTAATAGGGGGTAGAGTATTACTATTGTCCTGGTCATCCAGGGGTTAATATTAAGGGTTACGTTATTTCTGCTTGATATGGCCCGACATCGTAGCCTTTTATATTTGTGATGTCAGTAGGCACTCTTGCCCTTTATTTCTCTGTAGCAATAAATTAACACATTTGCACTTTTTTTCATTCTATTTTGCGTACATGGCTCACTCGGCAATGTTATTGTTATAGGGTGGTGCGCATGCGCTGTCCGGATCGCTCCAGAGCTCCCTGCTCTGGTTTCATATGGTGATGTCTGACTTCCGCCCGGCGATCAGCTGGGTGGAACGTGGACGTCCCATTGACCGGAGTTCGGGGGGTCCTGATTGGACTTAAACCCAGCGCCGGATGCGCCGTCATACCCTAGTCACATGTCCCACGCTACGGCCGCATAGTTACTGTTGTCAACCACGCTGAATTTTGGTCCTTGGGCATTTAAAAAGACCGCGTACCTCCCTAGCTAAACACGCCCCCAGAAGAAGAACTGGCGAAACGCGCGTCGGGGTGGGACGTTCAACTAGGCTTGGGCACGCCACAGGTAAAATACCCGCATAGGCACTTCTAATCACCGCTCCTATATGATTTAGGTCACGTATACAACTTATAGCAGTGTCCTTGCAGCTTGCCTCACACTTAGGCTTTTGATGCCAGTGGTTGCATTTGATGTTGTGTCTAAGGTTCACTTGATTGGTAACTATCAATTATAAACCTGGGTCACTATGTGTGCGGTGTAGCATTGATTGTTTAGTGTGCCTCAGTCCTGGTTGTCCATAGTTGTGCTTTGAGGTACTTAGGTGTCATTATTTTATATGTATTTTTTGTGAACAAAATTGTTATATTTTGCATTCCTTGAGCCACTGTATGTGAGTGCATAGATCCCACTGCATCCATATAAAGGCTCCATTCCTGTCTGCTGCTGTGTATTTTATATATACCTAGCTGCATTTATCCGTGGCAAATTTTTTTTGCAGCTTTTCGCTCAATTTATTAGAAAGCAATCCATAGCCCTCTTTTTTCTACATTTATTTGCTTGTTCACGCTGCAGACTACAGCCAGGTCATTGCAATACAAGAACGTGAAAATCTAACAATTAAAAAAGAAAAATTGTCCCAGGCGTCAGATGTGAGTGCGCAGGAAAATCTGGTCTTTTTTTTTGGTACTATATAATTTTTTGTTGCGTCTTACAACATTTTTGGACACCATTTTGCTGCACAAAAAATCTGTAGCTGTCCCAAAAATATTTAGCTACAGTTCTTATATTTATCACTGTGATTTGTGCACCACACGCATCGCATATAATTGCGCTAAATATCTTACAATTTTAGCACTTAAATTTTTTTTTGTGTCATAGCCTACTTATTAATGAATAAACTCGTGCACTGCCTTAAACTTAGTGGTGCTCAGGTAGGTTCCTACACCATAACCATACGTAAAAAAACCTGGCACTCAACTTTTTATATCTGGAGATATATTTTATTGTCAGCAACAAAACATTTCGGTCCCAAACCGGACCTTCCTCAGTTACGTTGTAAGTAGAGGATTTGAGAATAATGTGCCCGTGTAGGCAGATGATAAATGATTTCCATGAGGATGCAGACCTTAGGTCTGTGTAAGGCTGTGTGGGCAAAGCCCTTGCAGGAGTGGCGTGACCGACGCAGTGTCCACCGCTAGTCTTCCTCATGGAAATCATTTATCATCTGCCTACACGGGCACATTCTTCTCAAATCCTCTACTTACAATGTAACTGAGGAAGGTCCGGTTTGGGACCGAAACGTTTTGTTGCTGACAATAAAATATATCTCCAGATATAAAAAGTTGAGTGCCAAGTTTTTTAACGTATAGCCTACTTATTGACACAATTTTGATGGGCCCCAAAAAATCAAGGCCACATTTTGATCAGTCTGTTATATCTGGCTGATGCCTGGTGTATCTGTGGTGTTAAAATCCTTGCTTTGCAGGCATACATTGCATTGTTTTGTCTGCTAGCCTTGGTCTACTCAGTATATAGTGTTTTTAAAAAAAACTATACAGTCTGTTATCTTCGTCAGATGCCTGGTGTATCTCTGGTGTCTAAATCTTTGCTTTGCAGGCATACGTTGCATTTTTTTGTCTGATAGCCTTTGGCTAGTCATTATTTAGTGTTTTAAAAAAATGTTTCTTAAAAAAGGCCACGCATTTAACCCCTTCACGACCCAAGCTTTTTTTCATTTTTGCATTTTTGTTTTTCTCTCTCCTCCTTCCCAGAACCATAACTTTTTTATTTTTCCATCAATATGGCAATGTGAGGGCTTATTTTTTGCGGGACAAATTTTACTTTTGAATGACATCATTTGTTTTAGCATGTCATGTACTAGATAAAGGGAAAAAAATTCCAAGTGCGGTGAAATTGCAAAAAAAAGTACAATCCCACACTTGTTTTTTGTTTGGCTTTTTTGCTAGGTTCACAAAATGCTAAAATTGACCAACCATTTTGATTCTCCAGGTCATTATGAGGTCATAGACATGAAACATGTATAGGTTATTTTTTGTCTAAGTGGTAAAAAAATTTTGAAACTTTGCTAAAAAAAAAATTGCGCAATTTTCCGATACCCGTAGCGTTTCCATTTTTCGGGATCTCTGGTTGGGTGAGGGCTTATTTTTTAGCATGCCAAGCTGACGTTTTTAATGATACCATTTGGTGCAGATACGTTCTTTTGATCACCCGTTATTGCATTTTAATGTAATGTTTGCAGCCACCAAAAAAACATAATTCTGGCGTTTATTTTTTTCTCACTACACCATTTAGCAATCAGGTTAATCTTTTTTTTATTGATAGATCGGGCGATTCTGAATGCAGCAAAATCAAAATCAAATATGTGTATGTTTGATTTTTTTTTGTTTTATTTTGAATAGGGTGAAAGGGGTTGATTTAAACTTTTATATATTTTCATAGATTTTAATTTTTTTCATATTTTTTAAACATTTTTTTTAACTTTTGCCATGCTTCAATAGCCTCCATTGGAGGCTAGAAGCTGGCACAACTCAATTGGCTCTGCTACATAGGAGCGATGCTTAGATGCTATGTAGTAGATTTACTGCATTGCTATGAGCGCTGACCACAGGGTGGCGCTCACAGCAATCCAGCATCAACAACCATAGAGGTCTTCAACAGACTTCTGGTTATCATGCCGACGCATCGCTGACCCCGATCACGTGATGGGGATAAGCAATGCGCTCAGTTCCGGCAAGAAGTCTGGAAACGCTAGTGAAATGCTGCTGTTGCGGGCACCACCAGAGCCCACATCAAAACAGGGGTTCTGACCTCGGACGTACTATCCCATCCGTGGTCAGAAAGGGGTGTCAAAATCTTTGCTTTGCCGACATATATCACATTGTTTTGTCTGCTAGCCTTGGACTAATCATTATTTAGTGTTTTAAAAATATTTTTCTTAAAAAAAAAAAAGCCCAAACATTTATCTCCGTCAGACGCCTGGTGTATCTGTGGTGTCAACATCTTCGCTTTGCTAGCGTAAGTTGCATTGTTTTGTCTTCTAGCCTTGGTCTACTCAGTATTTAATGTTTTTAAAAATAAAAAAATAAAAAAATGTATACAGTCTGTTATCTACGTCAGACGCCTGGTGTATCTGTGGTGTCCAAATCTTCGCTTTGCAGGCATATGTTGTATTTTTTTGTCTGCTAGCCTTGGTCTACTCAATATTTTGTGGTTAAAAAAATATATATATTTTTTTTTAAAAAGACAACATATTTTAAGTGTCTGCTATTTCCGTCAGATGCTCGGTGTATGTGTAGTCTCCAAATACTTGCTTTTCAGGCATATTAATCACATATAAGTTTTCTCCATCCATTTGTATTGAGCTTTTAAAATATTTAAGTAGTCCATTTAAAATGGGCAAGGCAAGGGGCAGGGGATGGGGAAGTGGAAGTGATGCTGATGGTGCATGCAGAGGTCGAGGCAATAGCCAAGCTGAAAGTGGACCACAACAAAGACCCACATCTTCTTGCTTGACCATCCTGTCTGAGTTTCTAGGACACTGCAGCACACCACTATTGAAGCCAGAGCAGTGTGAAATTGTTGTTGGATGGATAGCGGATAATGCTTTCAGTCAGTTAGCCACCACCACCACGTCTTCCACACGATCAAATCTGAGTAGCCGTGAGTGTGGACCTCACCCTCATTCCTCACCCTGATACTCCTTCCTCCCACCATGCCGAGTGCCTGGAGACAACTGATCCCACACTTGGACTCTCCAAAGAGCTGGTCAGTTTTCCCTTTGAAGATTCTGGACTCTCGGCCAGTCAACTTGAAGTGGGGCCAGATGATATTGCATGTAGTGATGCCCAAATATTTGAACAGCCATGATCACATGAAGGATATGGAGGGAAAGTGTCACAAGAGGTGGACAATGATGAGACAAAATTGCTATAAAGTCAGAAGGAGGAGCAGCGCACGCATGTGGAAGACGAGGTGGTGGATGACATAGTGACTGACCCAACCTGGCAGGAGGACATGCAGAGGGAGGACAGCAGCACACGTGGGGAAAGAGGCATATCACCCCAACTGGCTGGAAGAAGCAGTGTGGTGGCAACAGAAAGAAGGTGTGCATCCTTTCCCTGTAACACCTACATGATGGACATTGTCATTCTAACTGTTAGATCTTCCCGAGTCTGGTTATTTTTTAAAGACTCTGCCGATAACCCCAACAGGTCATTTGCAGCACCTTCCATGCCTGCATCAGCAGGGGTAGCAAAACTACCAGCCTGACCACCACCAGCATGATTAGGCACAAGACAGCAAATCACCTGACTTTGTGGACCGAACCCCAGGCTCCATGACCACTGCCTGTAGGTGAAACCACTGCTTCTTCCACTGTTTTGCATAGAAGCCAATCCCCAGTTCACCATGCATGTGAAGATGCTTCGTGCCCTGCACCTGTTGTTGCCCACTGTCAATCTGCACCATCATCAAATAAGAAACAAAACCTCAGGTACAGAAATTATATCAATTATTTAATGGAACAATAAATACCAAGACAAGTTGGGCTATAGCCCTGTGGAGCTCCCTCCAAACATGATAACAAATTACTTAGCGCGCATGAACTACATACGATTAATAGCAAAAGAGATAAATCTTTAATCAAGAACAAACCATACATATTTCAATCGCAAACAGTTATGTCACTATAGAGATGTTTGAATCTGGTGAAGGGTATACCAAACAAATGTCACCTCACAATTACAATCACAGAGGCATATAGAACCAGAGTATCAATTAATCATTAAGTGACAGTGCATACATCATTAAACCATTTTCTAAAGAAATGACAGATCCATAGTCACTTCCCATATGGTACTTAGTATTACTATTACAATGAGGACAGTGACCATTTACATTTAATAAGTCCCAATAGCAGTGAAGCACATCATAGTCATTCCAGGTTCTTACCCATGCTTGTGAGTGAATGTGAGCATGACACGCGCCCCTACGCGCATTTCACTTGCGGCTTCCTCAGGGGGCCAAGCTGTTTCTAAATATCCCGATTGCCCTTCTTAAATACCTTTTTTCATTATCAAAAATGCGGCGCATGTGGCCGAACAAGTGAACGCCATTCGCACCATCACGGCGGTGCGGGTCATGAGGAACTCCCTGATGACGTCAGTGACCCGCACACGTCACTACCAGGCACCGGAAATGAAGGTGCCGCCGGCCATCACATCAGAGACATGCGCACAAGTGATTCTCAGGCATAACGCCCATGTTATTTCAAGCAGGGCGTTCAATCCATGAAAGCGCATTCTTAAATGTGGGCAAATAACCTGGCAGCAAAGCCAGGAAAGGTGAATCGCCACAATTACACAGCAATCACAGAGCCATATATAAGTCCTAAATTTGATATTTATTGTAGTCTGCAATTTCACTCATATTATATCATATTGGAGTTTGTAACATATTGTATTATTGTTCTGTATTTTATTGATTATTCTTGGTGCAGTGTGTGTGTTACCTGGTCAGGTGAACTCCTTTAGTGCAATCAGACATAACATCACTCCCCTTAGTGGCAGAGCGACATCACTGCAACGACAAGGACTCTGGGCGCTGCATATATATACACAGTACAGACCAAAAGTTTGGACACACCTTCTCATTTAAACATTTTTCTGTATTTTCATGACTATGAAAATTGTAAATTGACACTGAAGGCATCAAAACTATGAATTAACACATGTGGAGTTATATACTTAACAAAAAAATGTGAAACAACTGAAAATATGTCTTATATTCTAGGTTCTTCAAAGTAGCCACCTTTTGCTTTGATGACTGCTTTGCACATTCTTGGCATTCTCCTGATGAGCTTCAAGAGGTAGTCGTCAGGAACAGTCTTCCAATAATCTTGAAGGAGTTCAAAGAGATGCTTAGCACTTGTTGGCCCTTTTGCCTTCACTCTGTGGTCCAGCTCACACCAAACCATCTCGATTGGGTTCAGGTCTGGTGACTGTGATGGCCAGGTCATCTGGCGTAGCACCACATTGCTCTCCTTCTTGATCAAATAGCCCTTACACTGCCTGGAGGACTGTTTGGGGTCATTGTCCTGCTGAAAAATAAATGATGGTCCAACTAAACCAAAGATCTCAAATTTGGAACCAAAGATCTCAAATTTGGACACATCAGACCAAAGCACAGATTTCCACTGGTCTAATGTCCATTCCTTTTGTTCTTTAGCCCAAACAAGTCTCTTCTGCTTGTTGCCTGTCCTTAGCAGTGGTTTCCTAGCAGCTATTTTACCATGAAGGCCTGCTGCACAAAGTCTCCTTTTAACAGTTGTTATAGAGATGTGTCTGCTGCTAGAACTCTGTGTGGCATTGACCTGGTTTCTAATCTGAGCTGCTGTTAACCTGCAATTTCTGAGGCTGGTGACTCGGATAAACTTATCCTCAAAAGCAGAGGTGACTCTTGGTCTTCCTTTCCTAGGGCGGTCCTCATGTGATCCAGTTTCTTTGTAGCACTTGATGGTTTTTGCAACTGCACTTGGGGACTCTTTCAAAGTTTTCCCAATTTTTCTGACTGAATGACCTTCATTTCTTAAACTAATGATGATGACTACTCATTTTTCTTTACTTAGCTGCTTTTTTTCTTGCCATAATACAAACTCTAACAGTCTATTCAGTAGGACTATCAGCTCTGTATTCCCAGAATTCTGCTCAACACAACTGATGGACCCAACCCCATTTATAAGGCAAGAAATCCCACTTATTAAACCTGACAGGGCACACCTGTGAAGTGAAAACCATTTCCGGTGACTACCTCTTTTTTCTTAAGTATATAATTCCATGTGTGTTAATTCATAGTTTTGATGCCTTCAGTGTGAATTTACAATTTTCATAGTCATGAAAATACAGAAAAATGTTTAAATGAGAAGGTGTGTCCAAACTTTTGGTTTGTACTGTGTATATATATGCAGCGCCCCAGAATCCTGGTCATTGCAGTGATGTCGCTCTGCCACTAAGGGGAGTGATGTTACGTCTGATTGCACTAAAGGAGTTCACCTGACCAGGTAACACACACACTGCACCTCACACTCCGGCCACCAGGGGGAGTGGTTCTATCTAGTAGGCCACTCCTCACGCTCTGGTAAAACTGGGGGTTGGACAGGAAGTCAGGGAGAACATAGCTGGGAAGAGCTAGAGAGAGGACCTGTCAGGGGTGGGATCCTGGCAGCATCCTAGAAAGAGACAAGATCGTTACGGAGTTGTGCCTGTGCCTTACAGCGGCAGACTCCTAAGAAAGGACAAGAAGCGAGGTTTATTGCGGAGAAGTGAGGAAAGGAAATACAGCAAAAAGGAGACAATACCAGAAGGAGTCGTGCCCCAAGATCAGCAACATCCTTCTGAGGCGTGTAGCCGGTGGCCGGAACGCCGAGAAAGTAAGAGACTTCACGCATTACTTTAGACTATGGCCGGGCAGTTAACTATAGGTTGGCTGTCTCATCATTACACCTAACGAAGACAACGGAGGCAAACTGTGGGAGAGGGGCGTCCCTAGGATTCCTATAAAATAGCTCCAGGCCTACCCCGTCACACGGGTGCATCCCATCCATATCATCTGGGGGATGGAGAGCGAGAGAGAGAGAAAGACGAGAAATATACACGACAGTTGTGAGGACTATCCCGTGGTGCTCAGCAGGGAAGTACTACAACACACAGGCGCTAGAAGGTAGACACTGATTTCCACCTGCAAAGGGAACTCTGGATGTGCCTTCGGACCGGCTGGTCTCAGCCAGCCCTGTTAACAGCACTCTGGATTGCGGACCCTGAAGCCTTCAGTAAAGAGGTAAAGAGACTGCAACCCTGTGTCCTCGTTATTCACCGCGACCTGCACCACGCACCACCATCTACATCTTTCATTGGACGCCCCTTAGCAGGGTCACAGACCGAGTCTAGCCACCGTGACAACAACAGAACTGAGACAGAGAGGCCCGGTACCGAGTACCCCGCGGCCCTGCATCTGGGGGCACTCCATATATATATCGCATATCATAATATTTAAAGTGCAAGTGCTTACAAATATACAATAACAAGAATAATCAATAAAATACAAAACAATAATACAATATGTTACAAACTCCAATATGATATAATATGAGTGAAATTGCAGACTACAATAAATATCAAATTTATAATAAGTGCTAATCAAAAGTACTATCCCAAAACTTATTCATTAGTGTAATTTTTTGACGATTGAAAAACACATCCATATATGATGTGAAAAATAAGTGCATCATAAATATACAAAAAAAAAAGTATATATATATATATATATATATATATATATATATATATATATATATATATGTATATATATATATATATATATATATATATAAAATATGTATAGATAAAAGTTTCCATAAAAATTAAAAAGACTAACACATGACTAAATAGTGTTATGGCAGATGACATTCCATGAATGAAACGCCCTTGATTGGAGTAGATCAAATCAATGCTAAGATCCAGGTCAAATTTCAATCACTTGATTGTGCCAGACAGGGTATTCAAAGATTATAGTACAAACTTCATGAAAGATACTAAACATAGAAAAGACAAAAAAGAAAATGAAAAACAGAGAAATATTATTCTTGATCAATCCAGAGATGGTGTCGAAAACAACAAAAAGGAGACAAAGCTGAGCTGCTCATTCAGCCCCGCAGGAACCATTGTATCAAGAGTTGCAATCCAGTGGCACTCTTTCTGTGTCAAAATACGTATTTCATCACCTTCCCTCACACCTAAATGAACATGGTCAATTCCTCATATCTTCAAATCTCCAGGGTGGCACTTATGTTTTATCTTAAAGTGCCTAGTGATTGTTTTCAGGGAGTCCACATCATCCACGTCACGAGCGGCCTCAATGTCCCTGACATGTTCACGTGTTTTCACACATAATTCTCGGGAAGTTAATCCTATATAGATCAAATCGCAGCTACACTTTGCATAATAAACTACATGTTTAGTAGTACATGTAATGTACTCTCTGATTTGAAATGTCTTGAGACCGTTCGATGACTTGAAGGACGTGGACCTCCTGTGATTTTTACAAGCTAGACAATTGCCACAAGGGAAAAATCACTTTCTCCTGGTATTATTATTGATCAAAGATGGAGATTTCATAACATAATGGCTTTTGACCAACATGTCCTTCAAATTTTTCCCTCTTCGTGCTGTCAGAGGGGAGGGAAAAAGATGTTTGGAGAGGGTAGGGTCAGTCATTAACACAGGCCAATGTCGTTTTAAGATAGTTCGCATGGTATTCCACTGTTGATTATAAGTGGACCATCATCAAGCCCAGCACCAACATCAAGCCTGTCCACATCCTTGTCCCAGCGCAGCCATCAGTTGTCTATACCCCAGTCATTGGAACGCAATTGTAAATACCCAGCCAATGCCCCACAGGCCACAGTACTAAATTCTAACATTTCTCATCTGCTTGCACTCGAAATGTAGCCTTTTAGGCCCATTGAGATGGAAGCTTTCCACAACCTGATGGCGGTGGCCGTACCTGGTCCCCAGTCGCCACTATTTCTCCCGGTGTGCCGTACCGGCATTACTTCAGCACGTGTCCCACAACATTACCCATGCCCTCATCAATGCTGTTACTGGGAAAGTCCACCTAACCCCTGACACGTGGACAAGTGCTTGTGGGCATGGAGGGTACATCTCACTGATGGCACACTGGGTTAACATAGTAGAAGCTGGGACCCAGTCAGGCCTTGGGATGGAACACATCCTCCCCATGCTGAGGATTGCGAGCCCTACATCAATCAGGTTTGCCCCCACAGTCTACAGCTCCTACATCTCCTCCTCCTCTTCAGCCTCCATCTCTGAAATGGACACATCAGTTAGAAGATCGAAGCACTGCAGCACTGCCTCAGCCAAGCGGCAACAGGCTGTGCTGAAGCTAATTTGCTTAGGTGACAAAACGCACAATGCTGAAGAGTTGTGGACAGCGCTGAAAGAGCAGTCAGATATTTGGATGACACAGCTGAACCTACAGCCAAGCATGATCATGCGTGACAATGGCCGGAACATGGTGAGCTCTCACATGTACCTTGCCTGGCTCATGTGCTTAACCTTATTGTTCAACATTTTCTCAAAAGTTACCAGTGCTGCCGGATCTGCTAGTGAAAGTACGCCATCTGTCTGCCTATTTTAAAAATTCAGCTACAGCTTCAGCCGCCCTTGCCATGCTTCAGCAGCATTTGCAGCTTCCGGCTCACCGACTGGTGTGTGATGTCCCCACGTGTTGGAACTCTACACTGCATATGTTGGAAAGGATTAGTGAAAATAAGAGGACAGTTGTAGACTATAAGCATCAACAAGGCAGTCGATATTCAGCTCAGACTCCACTCATATGAGCTAAGGAGTGGACATGGATGTCAGACATATGAACCATCCTCCAAATCTTTGAGGACTGCACCAAGATGGTGAGCGGCGATGACAGTTTGGAAGAAAACATCGCCGTGTCTAGTGTACCACCTCCTACATCCACTAGACGCTGACATTCTCCCAACCGCTGGGAACATCTGGAGGCAAGAAGTCCTGACTAGTGTTGAGCGATACCTTCCGATATGCAAAGGTAACGGAATCGGATTGGATCGACCGATATCCTAAAAATATCGGATATCGCCGATACCGATACCCGATACCAATGCATATCAATGGGACACAAAATATCGGAATGGCTCCCAGGGTCTAAAGGAGAGGAAACTCTCCTTCAGGCCCTGGGATCCATATTCATGTATAAAATAAAGAATAAAAATAAAAAATATTGATATACTCACCCCTCAGACGGCCCCGGCTCTCACCGGTCCAAGTGTCTGCCTCCGTTCCTAAGAATGCAGGGAGTGAAGGACCTTCGATGACGTCGCGGCTTGTGATTGGTCACGTGACCGCTCATGTGACCGCTCACGTGACCAATCACAAGCCGCGACGTCATCGAAGGTCCTTCACTCCCTGTATTCTTAGGAACGGAGGCACCGCTAAGAGCCAGGGTCCGCCGGAGGGGTGAGTATATCATTATTTTTTATTTTTATTATTTATTTTTTACATGAATATGGATCCCAGGGCCTGAAGGAGAGTCTCCTCTCCTCCAGACCCTGGAAACCATACGAACCGCACACTTCCGATTCCGATTTCCGATATCGCAAAAATATCGGAACTCGGTATCGGAATTCCGATACAGCAAATATCGGCCGATACCCGATACTTGCAGTATCGGAATGCTCAACACTAGTCCTGACCGCTGGCAGACATAACAGACCTTTAATGCACAAGCGGTCTGGGACTTAGATCCCGCTCGTAACACTTCCTTGGCCTCATGTGGCTGAGACGTCTAGACCGGAGATTCCAGAGGTATGGCGAAGGTGGGAGCCAGCCGAAACCTCTGCCTACACTGGGCTCACTCTTCCAGCGTGGCATCCTTTACATGGTCAGCCAGCCCCTTCCAAAATACAAGGATGAGAGCTTTATCCGGCCACTCCAGCTCTGCTGCTAAAGTCCGTAAGTCGATGGAAAAATGGCTGAACAAGGATGAGCCCTATGTCAGTGCCAGCAGTTGGAGCGCCGTATCATGAGTGACTTGAGGTCCCAAAAAGACCTTTTTCAGAGTGCTCAGGAACCGGAGAGCACTCTGCACCACATGATCATTGCGCTCCCACAGCAGTGTAGCCCACTTCAACGCCCTGTCCGAAAAGAGGGATATACTGAATCCCACTTTATCCTGCTCTGAGGGGAAATGTGCAGCCAGGAGCTCAAGGTGTATCGCACACTGGTTCACGAATCCCCTGCATGAGTTGCTATCGCCAGAGTACCTATCTGGCAGTGGGAGGCAGGATAAGGTCAGAACAAAGGTGGCAGTGGACAAAATAGCTGCAGCCATGCTAACAGCCTGAACAGCTACTGCGGTAACATCCACAGCTGAGGTTGTATGCTTGAGAGCCGCCAACCTGCCCTCCAGCTGCTGGATGTACCGCTGCAGTCGCTGTTCGTCCACCATTACTAGCCAGACCCTGGTGCTAGTATACTGTTAGGGCTGGCGGAACGCACTGAGTAAATATTGAGATAATATAGGTGCGTTCGGAGCCCGGGGTCCACCGTGCAGGAGTGGAACCTGCTGCTAGTAAATGGCGGCACTATATGGCGAGACAACGCCTGAATAGACACAGGTTCTGTCACTCGATCTGAATAGGTGCAAACTCTGTTGCTTCACAGAGTTGCTGGGTTTAGGATAATGCTGTGCCCTGTTAACCTCACAGAGGATCACAGCTAACAAACAGAGCAGGTAGCATACAGTGGTCATGCAGTCAGCATCAGCGCACAAACAACTCCTCTCCGGAGGTGCCGGAATTCTAGTGGCTAAACACCAGCCCTAAATTCACACGCACAAACTCCTCTTCGGAGGTGCTAGAATTCTAGTGGCTATACAGTGGTATCTTTATGTTTGAAGCATGATATGTGGGAAAAGGTTGAAAAGTTCGAAGAGGCCGAATACTTTTTCAAGGCACTGTATATGTATAGGCATATCATATATCCTTTGACTCCGGATATCGCTGATAGAATAGTTTTATCTTATTATTTTTTCTTATTTTCTTTTTTCTTGTGTTCTAAGAAGGGACCTCTTCTGTATAACCATCTTTTTAATATAAAAAATATTTCTGGTGTGTTATTTTATATTACTTTGTCTATGTCCATTATCTTTTACGATATATACTGCTCAAAAAAATAAAGGGAACACTAATATTCCACATCCTAGATATCACTGAATGAAATATTTAAGTTGCAAATCTTTATTCATTACATAGTGGAATATGTTGAGAACAATAAAACATAATAATGATCAATGTAAATCAAAATGAATATCCCATGGAGGTCTGGATTTGGAATGATATTTAAAATCAAAGTGGAAAATCAAATTACAGGCTGATCCAACTTCAGTGGAAATGTCTCAAGACAAGGAAATGATGCTCAGTAGTGTCTGTGGCCTCCATGTGCCTGTATGACCTCCCTACAATGCCTGCGCATGCTCCTGATGAGGCGGCGGATGGTCTCCTGAGGGATCTCCTCCCAGACCTGGACTAAGGTATCCGCCAACTCCTGGAAAGTCTGTGGTGCAACATGACGTTGTTGGATGGCGCAAAACATGATGTACCAGATGCTTTCAATCAGATTCAGGTCTGGGGATTGGTCGTGTCAGTCCATAGCTTCAATGCCTTCATCTTGCAAGAACTGCTGACACACTCCAGCCACATGAGGTCTGGCATTGTCCTGCATTAGGAGGAACCCAGGGCCAACCGCATCAGCATACAATCTCTCAAGGGGTCTGAGGATCTCATCTCGTTACCTAATTGCAGTCAGGCTACCTCTGGCGAGCACATGGAGGGCTGTGCAGCCCTCCAAAGAAATGCCACCCCATGTCATTACTGACCCACTGCCAAACCGGTCATGCTGAAGGATGTTGCAGACAGGAGATCGCTCTTCACGGCATCTCCAGACTCTGTCACGTTTGTCACATGTGCTCAGTGTGAAGCTGCTTTCATCTGTGAAGAGCACAGGATGCCAGTAGTGAATTTTACAATCCTGGTGTACTGTGGCAAATGCCAATCTTCCTTCATGGAGTTTGGCTGTGAGCACAACCCGCATCTGTGTATATCAGGCACTCAGACAATCCTCATGGAGTTGGTTTCTAACCATTTGTGCAGACACATGCACATTTGTGGCCTGCTGGAGGTCATTTTGCAGTAAATAGTTCACAGAAAAACCCCAAAAATATAAAAAATTACCTTTATTAATCAATTATTAAAAACTAGTGCACACAAAACCATCACCAAAGAAATATAGCACTTAATAGAAAAGGCCTAGGGAGGTGCCTATCCCTCAAAGCCTATCACTCGTTAGCACCCTACCTGACAGTGGAGGTTGGCACCCTAGACCAATGCAGAGCTGCCCCCGCTCACTGTCGACTGTCCCTTCAAGCCATACAACTCCCTGTAGGGAAGGGGGTCGAAAAATAGGTGTGTTTGGTGTAAAGACCAAGGGCCAATAGGGGATGAACTGTCCCTTTTTCTGGCCCTGCCTTGCATTGGAGGTTGACACCCTAGATATTCACGAAATGTGGCACCCCCGCTCCTCGACGGCTATCCTAAAAAATCACCCTACTGGATTAGCATCGGGGTGATATATAGCTTTAGTGTTAAGCGCTGGAGTGCAGGAATATGTAGCATTAGGACAATTAGTAATAAACCTTGGGCTTCAAATTAAAAATAAATACCATCTGTAGTGTGCAGGAATTGTCCTAGTAGACAGTTATCATGGATCAGAGGTATAAGATAATGTTAATACATATTATGATAGTTTCTATAGATAACAATAATAGTGGAACACAAGGTATTAGTTGTGCACAGGAACCCCCAAATAAGGTTCAAACTGAAATTCACTTCTTGGAATTAATACTCCATAGAAAAGGCCTGCATTTAAAAAAAAATCCCAAAGCTCACATAACTCTACAGGTCCTTCTCAAAAAATTAGCATATAGTGTTAAATTTCATTATTTACCATAATGTAATGATTACAATTAAACTTTCATATATTATAGATTCATTATCCACCAACTGAAATTTGTCAGGTCTTTTATTGTTTTAATACTGATGATTTTGGCCTACAACTCCTGATAACCCAAAAAACCTGACTCAATAAATTAGCATATCAAGAAAAGGTTCTCTAAATGACCTATTACCCTAATCTTCTGAATCAACTAATTAACTCTAAACACATGCAAAAGATACCTGAGGCTTTTAAAAACTCCCTGCCTGGTTCATTACTCAAAACCCCCATCATGGGTAAGACTAGCGACCTGACAGATGTCAAGAAGGCCATCATTGACACCCTCAAGCAAGAGGGTAAGACCCAGAAAGAAATTTCTCAACAAATAGGCTGTTCCCAGAGTGCTGTATCAAGGCACCTCAATGGTAAGTCTGTTGGAAGGAAACAATGTGGCAGAAAACGCTGTACAACGAGAAGAGGTGACCGGACCCTGAGGAAGATTGTGGAGAAGGACCGATTCCAGACCTTGGGGAACCTGAGGAAGCAGTGGACTGAGTCTGGTGTGGAAAGGCGTGTGCAGGAAATGGGCTACAGGTGCCGCATTCCCCAGGTAAAGCCACTTTTGAACCATAAACAGTGGCAGAAGTGCCTGACCTGGGCTACAGAGAAGCAGCACTGAACTGTTGCTAAGTGGTCCCAAGTACTTTTTTCTGATGAAAGCAAATTTTGCATGTCATTCGGAAATCAAGGTGCCAGAGTCTGGAGGAAGACTGGGGAGAAGGAAATGCCAAAATGCCTGAAGTCCAGTGTCAAGTACCCACAGTCAGTGATGGTGTGGGGTGCCATGTCAGCTGCTGGTGTTGGTCCACTGTGTTTCATCAAGGGCAGGGTCAATGCAGCTAGCTATCAGGAGATTTTGGAGCACTTCATGCTTCCATCGGCTGAAATGCTTTATGGAGATGAAGATTTCATTTTTCAGCACGACCTGGCACCTGCTCACAGTGCCAAAACCACTGGTAAATGGTTTACTGACCATGGTATTACTGTGCTCAATTGGCCAGCCAACTCTCCTGACCTGAACCCCATAGAGAATCTGTGGGATATTGTGAAGAGAAAGTTGAGAGACGCAAGACCCAACACTCTGGATGAGCTTAAGGCCGCTATTGAAGCATCCTGGGCCTCCATAACATCTCAGCAGTGTCACAGGCTGATTGCCTCCATGCCACGCCGCATTGAAGCAGTCATTTCTGCCAAAGGATTCCCGACAAAGTATTGAGTGCATAACTGAACATTATTATTTGATGTTTTTTTTGTTTGTTATTAAAAAACACTTTTATTTGATTGGACGGGTGAAATATGCTAATTTATTGAGACAGGTTTTTTGGGTTATCAGGAGTTGTAGGCCAAAATCATCAGTATTAAAACAATAAAAGACCTGACAAATTTCAGTTGGTGGATAATGAATCTATAATATATGAAAGTTTAATTGTAATCATTACATTATGGTAAATAATGAAATTTAACACTATATGCTAATTTTTTGAGAAGGACCTGTATATATCCACAGATGGGCATATATAAGTCAGACTTGACGCGTTTCCCCTCTCAAAGAGGTTCATCAGGAGTATATACACATCTTATCAGAAATGGCTACTTAGCTTGTTCATATCAGATGTCCATGGCGATACAGAACATCAGCACATCGGGTATGTCCCCTCCAGATAAAGTGCCCAATAATCATCAAACTAAACACACCTGAATGACTCAGCCTGCGTATCACATATCGGAAGTTCGCGGCCACCGTATCCATATAGGAGGATTAAATATGCTGAAGCAAACATTATTGCGTCCTTCTGAAGCGTTCCACCTGACACAGACTCACATGGGTGAGCGTGTCACACACAGGAAGTTTACCGCCACCATATATGGGAACCAAGTGCACAGGAGTGGAAGTTAGTATACCCCTCCGAACTCTTGCGTTCCAGCCCGCGCAGACATACATAGGTGATTCAGTGTGCATGTCATATGCCGGAAGTTCGCGGCCTCCATATTTCTATGTATGAACCGAATGTGCAGGAGCTAGGCCCATGCATCCTCCCAAACCTCTGCGCTCCAGAGGTATTTCACCTCGCACAGGCATACATCTCTCAGGTCACCAATTGGTGCTCAAGCACAGAGGCACTTTACATACTATCCGATTCACATACATCTCTGCATTATATAGGCATTTAACCTCATGTTTGCACACACCCCTTGTATTAGCTTCTTGGTGCGCAATCTGGAAATGCCCCACAACACATATGATCCACATATGTTTCCAACAGTGCGCAGGCGTTGTTATTCTATAAAGAGTCTGCCTATGTGATTACAATATTAACAAATATTAAGCAGCAGTATCGCTTCTCATCACAAGAAATGCCTTTAAAGAATAGATAATTATAGTAACAATGTAAATCATGAGTCAATATTTTGGGTGAAAAAAAGGATGTTAAACACTGCAAGGTGAAATTATCTAGGGAGCACAATGATAGGTTAATCTTCATCATAAAGAATAGATAACATATAGCCGATCTATTCTGGCCAATACTTAAAAGCTTCAAAATCACAGGAATCAGATATATAGGGATCATTAAACTCATAGAAAACATCCAAAGTTCATTTGTTCATTTAGACCCATAGGAGAAACAGTGTTCATCCTATGAATCCACTGTTAGGGCTAGCGGAACGCACCAAATGGATATAGATACTTTATTATAATATATGCGTTCACAGCCCGGAGTCCACCGTGCAGGAGAACCTGCTGCTAGCAAATGGCAGAACTAAATGGCGGTATGAGCTGCCTCTGTTACTTCACAGAGTAGCCGTGAACTCAAAGCACTGCGCCCTGTTAAAATTCACAGTGGCACAGGCTAACTACCCAAACGAGAGCAGTCAGTGGTCTTGCATGCACACAAAACTCCTCGCCGGAGGTGCAAGCATGCTAGGGCCTTATTTCAGCCAGGTCCCTGAATACTCAAACACTAGTGTTGAGCATTCCGATACTGCAAGTATCGGGTATCGGCCGATACTTGCTGTATCGGAATTTCCGATACCGAGATCCGATACTTTTGTGGTATCGGGTATCGGGTATCGCAACAACATTAATGTAATAATGTGTAAAAAAGAGAATTAAAATAAAAAATATCGCTATACTCACCTGTCCGACGCAGCCGGGACCTCAGCGAGGGAACCGGCAGCGTTGTTTGTTTAAATTTCGCGCTTTTACTTGGTTACGTGAAGTCCCGGCTTGTGATTGGTCAGGGCGGCCATGTTGCCGGGATGCGGACCAATCACAGCAAGCCGTGACGAAATTACGTCACGGCTTGCTGTGATTGGTCCGCGTCCCGGCAACATGGCCGCCATTAACCAATCACAAGCCGTGACGTCACGGGAGGCTGGACATGCGCGTATTTTGAAAAGCGCGCGTGTCCAGCCTCCAGTGACGTCCCGGCAACATGGCCGCCATTAACTAATCACAAGCCGTGACGTCACGGGAGGCTGGACATGCGCGTATTTTGAAAAGCGCGCGTGTCCAGCCTCCAGTGACGTCCCGGCAACATGGCCGCCATTAACCAATCACAAGCCGGGACGTCACGGGATTCTGGACATGCGCGTATTTTGAAAAGCGCGCGTGTCCAGCCTCCAGTGACGTCCCGGCAACATGGCCGCCATTAACCAATCACAAGCCGGGACGTCACGGGAGGCTGGACATGCGCGTATTTTGAAAAGCGCGCGTGTCCAGCCTCCAGTGACGTCCCGGCAACATGGCCGCCATTAACCAATCACAAGCCGGGACGTCACTGGAGGCTGGACACGCGCGCTTTTCAAAATACGCGCATGTCCAGCCTCCCGTGACGTCACGGCTTGTGATTGGTTAATGGCGGCCATGTTGCCGGGACGCGGACCAATCACAGCAAGCCGTGACGTAATTTCGTCACGGCTTGCTGTGATTGGTCCGCGTCCCGGCAACATGGCCGCCCTGACCAATCACAAGCCGGGACTTCACGTAACCAAGTAAAAGCGCGAATTTTAAACAAACAACGCTGCCGGTTCCCTCGCTGAGGTCCCGGCTGCGTCGGACAGGTGAGTATAGCGATATTTTTTATTTTAATTCTTTATTTTACACATTAATATGGTTCCCAGGGCCTGAAGGAGAGTTTCCTCTCCTTCAGACCCTGGGAACCATCAGGAATACCGTCCGATACTTGAGTCCCATTGACTTGTATTGGTATCGGGTATCGGTATCGGATTGGATCCGATACTTTGCCGGTATCGGCCGATACTTTCCGATACCGATACTTTCAAGTATCGGACGGTATCGCTCAACACTATCAAACACACAAACTCCTCACCGGAGGTGTCAGCATTCTTGGGGCTTATTTCAGCCGGGTCCCTGAACACAATCATACATGACCACACTGGCGCAAAGTACAACATAGAACAATACTAGCGCATGGCCGTGCGGCCATGCAAGCCTTAAATAGTTGCAGCACGTACAGGACCTTCCTAGAAGGACCAATGAGAGGCTGCCACAGAGCGTGAGCACCTACAGGACCTTCCTGAAGGACCAATGGCCTTAGCTGCAGTGTCTGATCATGTGACCCTCAATCTCCACTGAGAGATCTTACTCTGGGCATGCTCAGAACGAGAAAAGCAGGACTTAGTCCCAGAAGCATCTGCTCGCCGCTGCCCAGCACTGACTTCAATGGCAGAAGCAGGAAAAGCAGCAGTAACTTTCTGTACAGAGTCAGCCTGAGCGAGATGCTGGGACCGGCGTCTCCGCTGAGCAGGCTCCACTGCGGCAGGAGAAGAATGGGAGACCGCAGCGGAGATGGCCTGAGATTCCCCCTGTGCAAAGGTGGGAACTCGACCCCTAACATCCACTAAGCTCGTTTTGAAGAATCGTTCTGTCCAAATTCCCTCCCCTCATTGAGGGGGCGATGACTTCAATGGCACAAAAGAAGGATTTGAGATCAGCACCGTGTACCTCATGAACATGCCTAGAGATGGGAGTATCTCTGGCACGTTTAATGTCTCCAATCATTTTGCAGGGCTCAGGCATTGCTCCGCCTGTTCCTCCTTGCACAAAGGCTGAGGTAGCGGTCCTGCTGCTGGGTCGTTGCCCTCCTACGGCCCCCCTCCACGTCTCCTGGTGTACTGGACTAGAAGAAAAAGAAGGCTGGCAGCACTCACTGGTTGGGGCGCACGTTCCAGATTCAGGGAACCTTCCTGTATAAATCAGCAACCAAAGTAGTAGAAGAACAGCGCTCCATCCGGGTGTAGTAGTTTCAAAATGAAAAGTTTATTGTGCCATAGAAAAGCAATGTTTTGACCATATAGGTATTTTTCAAGCATACAATACAGTGCATAGGACCAGCTTAAATAGTGTGGATACCACGCAGTGCACCAATCACCACCAAGCCACAACCCACAATACAATTTATTACAATGTAAAAAACAGACATCAAATACATAAATATTAAAAAATCCTCAATCGCAGATCTAATTACCCTAAACATATTATAAATAATCTGCAAACACTAAGAATTCCCAATGTGTTTACAATCCTGTCGGCAAATCAGCTCAGTGCATCAAGGTTTCCATAGGAATCATCCACCAATCCATTAAGTCCCATGTCAATTATTCAGAGATATCTCTGCAAATTAGCTTCATCACAAGAAAGGCGCCGAAATCTATCTCTATACTTAAAAGCGCATATAATCCTACCAATGAGCACATCTTGTCATGCATCACTTGCACCTACGTATCCCCGCGTCATCCCCTCACATCATCCCTGGAGGTCCATCTTCCGGCCGCAAATCCCATTGAAGCTGCATCACGAGTGCGCAGGCGCACACCAGCCCGGAAGAATCCCCGTCATGTGAGCGCAGCGGGGACTTAACCAGCAATGGTGCCCGCCCTCACCCCTCATCAGCAGCATCATGTGATCGTGGCCAGGACAGATCGCCCAGGTGACCAAGATAAACAGCGCAGTTGCAGTAACGGACGATTCCACATAGCCGGAGCTCAACTGCACGGGACTCAGAGAAAAGGACTGGAGATAACCATCTCCCATCGCACATTTCAAATACACACATTATTACACAAAACATATCTGGAAACAATCGGAGGGCACAAGGCGGGGAACCAAGCTTCACAAATCCTTGTTTATGTTGATTCGCATATGATCATTATGCATGTCATTAACAGGAACTCCAAACCTTCTGTCAGCCAACTGTTCCAGACATGACCTAGGGAAAAGGAATGGGAATTAGACCATAAATTTAAAATAAAAAAAAAATACAAAAAAAGAAAAAATGTTAAAAACCACCACTGATGGACATCACCAATATAATGAACCTCATACTAAAAGACACATGTCTGTAGGTTAAAATCTATATTTAGACCCTTAGGTTGTAAAGATCCCAATACATAGATCCACCTTAGTTCTTTCTTTTTTTAATATCTGTAGCCTGTCACCCCCCTTCCTTAGTATTGGAACACTATTTATAACCCTAAATCTTAATTGGTTTACTGAATGTTTATTTTCAAGAAAATGTTTTGGGACAGGTAACTCTGTAAGTCCTGTCCTAATAGTACTCTTGTGCTTACTAATGCGAGCCCTGACCTCCATGGTTGTCTCACCCACATAGGTAAGTCCACAAGGGCACACAATCATGTAAACTACATAGCTTGATGCACAAAAAATTTTTTTTTTACCAGTGTGGGTATGATAAAAATATTCCCTCTTTATTATGTTGTTACAACATGCACAGCCCAAACATGGAAAATTGCCATGTTTAGCTGTGCTCAAAGTCCTCTGAACGAAGTTCTTCGATGTACCAATATCAGATTTAACCAATCTATCTCTCAGATTACCTCCCCTTCTGAAAGACATCATAGGATATGCTCCAAAACCAGGTACGGATGGTAGACCACGTTGTAGAAGAGCCCAATGTTTCTTTATGATCATACCAATCTGGTAACTCGCCGAATTATACGTCGACACAAATGGAATCCGGTCACATGTCTGTCTCTCACGTGTCTTATTGCGGATGCTCTCATGGGAGCACTTCAAAGCTTTTTCTTTATATCTATTTACATCCTTTCCAGGGTAGCCCCTCGCTATAAATTTAAAGCACATCTCCTCTAGCCGTTGATCAACCCTATCTTCATCGGACACTATTCTCCGAACTCTTAATAATTGTCTCCATGGCAAGGAGCTCACAATCCTCCTTGGATGATTGGATGTTGGATGTTTGGTTCCCTGCCTTGTGCCTTCCAATTGTTTCCTGATATGTTTTGTGCAATAATGTGTGTATTTGAAATGTGCGATGGGAGATGGTTATCTCCAGTCCTTTCCTCTGAGTCCCGTGCAGTTGAGCTCCGGCTATGTGGAATCGGCTGTTACTGCGACTGCGCTGTTTATCTCGGTCACCTGGGTGATCCGTCCTGTCCGCGATCAAATGATGCTGCTGATGAGGGGTGAGGGCGGGCACCATTGCTGGTTGAGTCCCCGCTGCGCTCACATGATGGGGATTCTTCCGGGATGGTGTGCGCCTGCACACTCGTGATGCAGCTTCAATGGGATTTGCGGTCGGAAGATGGACCTCCAGGGATGACGTGAGGGGATGGCGCGGGGATACGTAGGTGCAAGTGATGCATGACAAGATGTGCCCCATTGGTAGGATTATATGCGCTTTTTTATAGAGGCCGGGGATAGGTACTTGATAGATTTCGGTGCCTTTCTTTTGATGAAGCTAATTGGCTGAGATATCTCTGAATTATTGACATAGGACTTAATGGATTGGTGGATGATTCCTATGGAAACCTTGATGCACTGAGCTGATTTGCCGACAGGATTGTAAACACGTTGGGAACTCTTAGTGTTTGCAGATTATTTATAATATGTTTAGGGTAATTAGATCTGCGATTAAGGATTTTTAACCCCTTAATGACAGCCAATACCTCTTTTAACTGACCTGAAATATAAGAGAATATCATCCCCATATAGGTGACAATCCAGCAGCTGTCGGCTGTACACTATAGCTGACAACTTGCTGTATCAGCCACGATCAGTGTTTGCACCATCCATATCTGTTTAACCCCATAGATGCTGCTGTCAATAGTGACTACTAGGGTTGAGCGAAACGGATTGGTCAATTACATGTCGCCGACTTTCGGCAAAGTCGGGTTTCGTGAAACCCGAGCCGATCCCAGTGTGGGATCGGCCATGCGGTCGGCGATCTTCGCGCCAAAGTCGCGTTTCATATGACGCTTTAACCGCCATTTTTTCAGCCAATGAATGAGTGTGGGCAGCGTGATGACATAGGTCTCGTCTTGCTTTCTGCGGCGTCCACGGGGGTGGGGGGTATAAACACCATCTTACCGTTTTGGATGTAGCGATATACACAGTCCGAGAAATATAGCAATTTACACTGTCCGAGGAAAGGGAGAGAGAGAGAGAGAGTTTCGTGTTTCGGTCGGCCCCCCCGACTTTTCACAATAATCGGCCGATTTCACACTATCCGACCTTTGAGATAGTCGGGTTTCACGAAACCCGACTCGATCCTAAAAAAGTAAAAGTCGCTCAACCCTAGTGACTACATCACTATAAATGGTTAACAGAGTGTGGGGGCTTCCTCTTTATCTTAATTGGTGCCCTCAGATCATGATTTTGTGGTCCTGATGTTTGCCATGGCAAATCACAACCAAATAGTGGCCTAAGAATCTAACAGCTGTAGTAATCTGTTCAGAAGTTAGAGACATTTAGGTGATAAAAATACACATTTTCATTTCTGTCATGCCACATTGCATTAATTCCTGTAAAGCACCTGAAGAATTAATAAACTACCTGACTGCAGTTTTCAATACATTAGGGGGTGCTGATTTAAAAATGGTATCACGTTTGGGGGTTTCCCAATATATGAGACCCCTAAAGTCACTTCAAACATGGATAAGTCTCTAAAAAAATAAATTTTGTTAATTTCCTTGAAAAAATGAAAAATTACTGCTACAATTTTAATCCTCCTAAAATGCTAGCAAAATAAAATAACATTTTACAAATGGTGCTGATGTAAAGCAGACATGTGGGAAATGTTATTTATTAATGGTTTGCTATGGTATGGCCATCTGGATTAAAGGGATAATCATTCAAATTTTGAAAATTGCTAATTTTTTAACATTTTTCTAACATTTTTTATATTTTTTATAAATAAACACAAAACATATTGACCTAAATTTACCATTATCATAAAGTATAATGTGTCACACGAAAAAACATTCTCAAAATCACTGGGATTTGTTGAAGCCTTGCAGAGTTATTACCACATAAAGTGACACTGGTCAGATTTTAAAAATTTGGCTCTGTCACTAAGGGGTTAATATTTATGTATTTGATGTCTGTTTTTTGCATTGTAATAAATTGTATTGTGGGTTGTAGCTTGGTGGTGATTGGTGCACTGCGTGGTATCCACACTATTTAAGCTGGTCCTATGCACTGTATTGTATGCTTGAAAAAGACCTATATGGTCAAAACATTGCTTTTCTATGGCACAATAAACTTTTCATTTTGAAACTACTACACCCGGATAAAGTGTTGTTCTTCTACTACTCTTGTGTACTAGCCTGTCTCCTGTAGTGCCTACAGCCTCTGGACACTATGCTGACAGACACAGCAAACCTTCTTGCCACAGCTCATATTGATGTGCCATCTTGGATGAGCCTCACTACCTGAGCCACTTGTGTGGGTTGAAGAGTTCGTCGCATGCTACCATGAGTGTGAATGCACAACCAACATTGCAAAGTGACCAAAATATCAGCCAGAAAGCATTGGTACTGAGATGTGGTCTGTGTGTGGTCCCCACCTGCAGAACCACTCCTTTATTGAGTGTGTCTTGATAATTGCCAATAATTTTCATCTGTTGTCTATTCTATTTGCAAAATAGCATGTGAAATTGATTGTCAAACAGTGTTGCTTCCTAAGTGGACAGTTTGATTTCACAGAAGTTTGATTTACTTGGAGTTATATTCTGTTGTTTAAGTGTTCCCTTTCTTTTTTTGAGCATTGGATATTATGATTGATTTATGTGTGTCCTAAATGTAGGCATTCTTTTTATATGGTACTACCATTTGCCATCTTAATAAAGGCATTTTAAATGACTATATGAGTGCTGCTATTTGTATTGTCCGGCTATTGGGGTACCTTGGTTCTTTTGGTGTCTGAGTGGTTTTCATTCTTTCTCTACTAAGCACTGGTGGTCTTTATTGTAGGATTTTATTTATCTGATTTTTGTATATTGTTTTTATTTTCTGTTGCTTGATATATCGGTTAACTTAGTTACAACATAGCCAAATAATCCGGTGCCTAGGCAGGCTAGAATGTGCTTTAGCCATGTGAAACTGTTAATATACCCACAAACTCTCCTGACAATGGGCACCACTTTCTTTAACCCCTTAGTGACAGAGCCAATTTGGTACTTAATGACCGAGCCAATTTTTACAATTCTGACCAGTGTCACTTTAAGAGGTTATAACTCTGGAACGCTTTATCGGATCCCGCTGATTCTGAGATTGTTTTTTCATGACATGTTGTACTTCAAGTTACTGGTAACATTTGTTCGATATTACTTGCAATTATTTATGAAAAAAATGGAAATATGGCGAAAATTTTTAAAATTTTGCAATTTTCAAACTTTTTTTTATGCCCTTAAATCAGAGAGATATGTCACAAAAAATAGTTAATAAATAACATTTCTCACATGTCTACTTTACATCAGCACAATTTTGGAAACAATTTTTTTTTTGTTAGGGAGTTATAAGGGTTCAAAGTTGACCAGCAATTTCTCATTTTTACAACACCATGTTTTTTTTAGGGACCACATCACCTTTGAAGTGATTTTGAGGGGTCTATATGATAGAAAATAACCAAGTGTGACACCATTCTAAAAACTGCACCCCTCAAGCTGCTCAAAACCACATTCAAGAAGTTTATTAACCCTTTACGTACTTCACAGGAACTAAAACAATGTGGAAGAAAAAAATGAACATTTAACTTTTTTTTGCAAACATTTTACTTCAGAACCATTTTTTTTAACTTTCACAAGTGTAAAAACAGAAATTTAACCACAAATTTTGTTGTGCAATTTTTCCTGAGTACGCCGATACCCCATATGTGGAGGTAAACCACTGTTTGTGCGCACCGCAGAGCTTGGAAGTGAAGGAGCATCGTTTGACTGTTTCAATGCAGAATTGGCTGGAATTGAGATCGGACGCCATGTCGCGTTTGGAGAGCCCCTAATGTGCCTAAACAGTGGAAACCCCCCACAAGTGACACCATTTTGGAAACTAGACCCCCCAAGGAACTTATCTAGATGTGTGGTGAGCACTTTGAACCCCCAAGTGCTTCACAGAAGTTTATAACGTAGAGCCGTGAAAATAAAAAATCGCATTTGTTTTCACAAAAATGATTTTTCGCCCACAAATTCTTATTTTCACAAGGGTAACAGGAGAAATTAGACCACAAAAGTTGTTGTGCAATTTCTCCTGAGTACGTCGATACCCCATATGTGGAGGTAAACCACTGTTTGGGCGCACCGCAGAGCTTGGAAGTGAAGGAGCACCGTTTGACTTTTTCAATGCAGAATTGGCTGGAATTGAGATCGGATGCCAAGTCGCGTTTGGAGAGTCCCTGATGTGCCTAAACAGTGGAAACCCCCCACAAGTGATACCAATTTGGAAACTAGACCCCTTAAGGAACTTATCTAGATGTGTGGTGAGCACTTTGAACCCCCAAGTGCTTCACAGAAGTTTATAACGTAGAGCCGTGAAAATAAAAAATCTCATTTTTTCTACAAAAATGATATTTTTGCCCCCAAATTTTTATTTTCACAAGGGTAACAGGAAAAATTAGACCACAAAAGTTGTTGTGCAATTTCTCCTGAGTACGTCGATACCCCATATGTGGAGGTAAACCACTGTTTGGGCGCACCGCAGAGCTTGGAAGTGAAGGAACACCGTTTGACTTTTTCAATGCAGAATTGGCTGGAATTGAGATCGGATGCCAAGTCGCGTTTGGAGAGTCCCTGATGTGCCTAAACAGTGGAAACCCCCCACAAGTGATACCAATTTGGAAACTAGACCCCTTAAGGAACTTATCTAGATGTGTGGTGAGCACTTTGAACCCCCAAGTGCTTCACAGAAGTTTATAACGTAGAGCCGTGAAAATAAAAAATCTCATTTTTTCTACAAAAATGATCTTTTTGCCCCCAAATTTTTATTTTCACAAGGGTAACAGGAGAAATTAGACCACAAAAGTTGTTGTGCAATTTCTCCTGAGTACGTCGATACCCCATATATGGGGGTAAACCACTGTTTGGGCGCACCGCAGAGCTTGGAAGAGAAGGAGTGTCGTTTTACTTTTTCAATGTAGAATTGGCTGGAATTGAGATCGGACGCCATGTCACGTTTGGAGAGCCGCTGATGTGCCTAAACAGTAGAGACCCCCCACATATGACACCATTTTGGAAACTAGACCCCTTAAGGAACTTATCTAGATGTGTGGTAAACACTTTAAACCCCAAGGTGCTTCACAGAAGTTTATAACGTAGAGCCGTGAAAATAAAAAAATCGCATTTTTTCTACAAAAATGATGTTTTTGCCTCCAAATTTTTATTTTACCAAGGGTAACAGGAGAAAATAGACCCCAGAAGTTGTTGTACAATTTGTCTTGAGTACGCCGACACCCCATATGTGGGGGTAAATCACTGTTTGGGCGCATGGCTGAGCTCGGAAGCAAAGGAGCGCCATTTGACTTTTCAATGCAAAATTGACTGGAATTGAGATCGGACGCCATGTCGCGTTTGGAGAGCCCCTGATGTGCCTAAACAGTAGAAACCCCCCAAAAGTGACCCCATTTTGGAAACTAGACCCCCCATGGAACTTATCTAGATGTATAGTGAGAACTTTGAATGCCCAAGTGCATCACAGAAGTTTATAATGCAGAGTCGTGAAAATAAAAAATATATATTTTTTAACAATAAAGATTTTTTAGCCCCCAAGTTTTTATTTTCACAAGGGTAACAAGAGAAATTGGACCCCAAAAGTTGTTGTCCAATTTGTCCTGAGTATGTTGGTACCCCATATGTGGGGGTAAACCACTGTTTGGGCGCACGGCAGAGCTCGGAAGGGAAGGAGCGCCATTTTGGAATGCAGACTTTGATAGAATTGTCTGCGGGCGTTATGTTGCGTTTGCAGACCCCTAATGTACCTAAACAGTAGAAACCCCCAACAAGTGACCCCATTTTGGAAACTAGACCCCCTAAGGAACTTATCTAGATATGTGGTGAGAACTTTGAATGCCCAATTGCTTCACAGAAGTTTATAATGCAGAGTAGTGAAAATAAAAAATATTTTTTTTCCCACAAAAAAGATTTTTTTAGCCCCCAAATTTTTATTTTCACAAGGGTAACAAGAGAAATTGGACCCCACAAGTTGTTGTCCAATTTGTCCTGAGTATGCTGGTACCCCATATGTGGGGGTAAACCACTGTTTGGGTGCACGGCAGAGCTCGGAAGGGAAGGAGCGCCATTTTGAAATGCAGACTTTGATAGAATTGTCTGCGGGCGTTATGTTGCGTTTGCAGACCCCTAATGTACCTAAACAGTAGAAACCCCCAACAAGTGACCCCATTTTGGAAAATAGACCCCCCAAGGAACTTATCTAGATATGTGGTGAGAACTTTGAATGCCCAAGTGATTCACAGAAGTTTATAATGCAGAGTAGTGAAAATGAAAAATATTTTTTTTCCCACAAAAAAGATTTTTTTAGCCCCCAAATTTTTATTTTCACAAGGGTAACAAGAGAAATTGGACCCCAAAAGTTGTTCTCCAATTTGTCCTGAGTATGCTGGTACCCCATATGTGGGGGTAAACCATGGTTTGGGCGCACGGCAGAGCTCGGAAGGGAAGGAGCACCATTTTGGAATGCAGACTTTGATAGAATTGTCTGTGGGCGTTATGTTGCGTTTGCAGACCCCTAATGTACCTAAACAGTAGAAACCCCCAATAAGTGACCCCATTTTGGAAAATAGACCCCCCAAGGAACTTATCTAGATATGTGGTGAGAACTTTGAATGCCCAAGTGCTTCACAGAAGTTTATAATGCAGAGTAGTGAAAATAAAAAATATTTTTTTTCCCACAAAAAAGATTTTTTTAGCCTCCAAACTTTTATTTTCACAAAGGTAACAAGAGAAATTGGATGCCAATATTTGTTCTCCAATTTGTCCTGAGTATTCTGGTACCCCATATGTGGGGGTAAACCACTGTTTTGGCACACGGCAGAGCTCGGAAGAGAAGGAGCGCCATTTTGGAATTCAGACTTTGATAGAATTGTCTGTGGGTGTTATGTTGCGTTTGCAGAGCCCCTGATGTACCTAAACAGTAGAAACCCCCACAAGTGACCAAATTTTGGAAACTAGACCCCCTAAGGAACTTATCTAGATAAGTGGTGAGAACTTTGAAAGCTCCAGTGCTTCACAGAAGTTTATAATGCAGAGTAGCGAAAATTAAAAAATATTTTTTTTTCCAACAAAAACACGTCGCACAAAAAAGTTACATGTATTTTTTTTTGTGTCGACGGTCCGCCAAAGCACGACGCATCCGTCGCACGACGGATGCGACATGTGGCAATCCGTCGCAATGCGTCGCTAATGCAAGCCAATGGAGAAAAAACGCATCCTGCAAGCACTTTTGCAGGATGCGTTTTTTCTCCAACGACGCATTGCGACGGAAGCCAAAAAACGCTAGTGTGAAAGTAGCCTAACCCTAGCCCTAACCCTAACCCTAAATTTAGCCCCAACCCTAACCCTAACTCTAACCCTAACCCTAACTCTAACCCTAACCCTAACCCTAATTTTAGCCCCAACACTGCGCATGCGCCCGCCATTTTCTTTCCCGACGAAGAAGCCGGCCGGCAAGAGGAGACACAGGAGGACCCAGGGACACCGGGTGAGTATGTTAGGGTCCCCGAATCCCCCTATTTCTCTGTCCTCTGATGTGCGATGACATCAGAGGACAGAGAAATAACTGATCGCTTTTTTTTTTTTTTTTTGCGGTCGCCGGTAAACTGTTAATTACCGGCGATCGCAAAGCAGGGGTCGGTGCAAACCGACCCCGATCATGTTCTTTGGGGTCTCGGCTACCCCCGGCAGCCGAGACCCCAAAGATCTTCCGGGTGCCGGGCGGCGGGCGTACTGCGCGTGCGCCCGCCATTTTTTCCCGGAAAAAAGATGGCGGCGCCCATCGGGATCCACGAGGAGCACCGGGGGAGGTAGGTAAGTATCGGGGGGCTATTGGGGGCCATCGGGGACCACATTTCTCTGTCCTCCGATGTGCGATCACATCGGAGGACAGAGAAATTAAACGGCAAATTGCGTTTTTTTTTTGTTGCGACCGCCGGTAAATGGTTAATTACCGGCGATCGCAACTCGGGGGTCGGTAAAAACCCCCCGAATCATGTTCTCTGGGGTCTCGGCTACCCTCGGCAACCGAGACCCCAGAGAAAATCCGACTCTGGGGGGCGCTATTCACTTTTTCCACAGCGCCGTTAATTAACGGCGCTGTGGTTTAAGTACCCTTAGCGGCCGCCGTTAAAAGGCGTATCGGCAGTCGTTAAGGGGTTAAGCAGGTATTTTTGAGAAAAAAAATTCTGTACAGTCAAGTTTAGGACATGTGCTATGCAGCGAGCAAGTGTTAGGCTGCCGTCACACTAGCAGTATTTGGTCAGTATTTTACATCAGTATTTGTAAACCAAAACCAGGAGTGGAATAATTAGAGGAAAAGTATAATAAAAACATATGCAACACTTCTGCATTTATCACCCACTCCTGGTTTTGGCTTACAAATACTGATGTAAAATACTGACCAAATACAGCTAGTGTGACCTCAGCCTTACTTTGCGCAAACATAAAATTCCTGGCACTACCACTTACTGCAATTTCACCTTGAATTTGATGTAGACATATCCAGTGTGAGATTTGCTGCTTTATGCAGAATAGGTAGACTCTGTATGGTGCGTACTCACTGTGGAGCTTTTGTCATATACTGTGAAACTGACTGTGTGCACTTAAGCTTCCAATACTGAAAAGATTGAAGGTATGTTCACAAATTTCAGATTTGCCTGTGGAATTTTCTGTGCGGATTCTTCCTTTCTTGGCAGAAAACGCTGTTGAATATCTGCACAGATTTGATGCATTTTTGATGTGGATTTGATGTGGATTTTCATGCGTTTCTTTCCTACGGATTTCAAAAAGAAAGACTTGTGATGTCATTTCCTAGTCCAACCTCTTCTTTTACATACTCCATTGAAGAATAATATTTACACACACAGATAGATAGCTAGATAAATACATACTGGATAGATAGATAGATAGATAGATAGATAGATAGATAGATAGATAGATAGATAGATAGATAGATAGATAGATAGATAATACCAAGCCTGGTGTTTAGTAATGAACATAATAAAATGGTACATAAAGATTTAAATAAAAAGACACACACAAAATCTGCGTTAGGCAGGGGTCACAATTTCTAGAAACTCGCACAAGTCTCATATCTCAAGACCCGGCACTGCACACTCTGGTCCTGAGTGCTGGTGGCAGTGCCGGTATTGAGGTGTGAGACTCATGCGAGTTTCTCGCAAGTGTGACCCCAGCCTTAAAACCAATATCTGTTTAATTAAAAAAAAGGAAAAAAAATGGCGTGGGCTCCCATGCAATTTTCCAAACCAGAGAGGGAAAGCAAGTGACTGGGGGCCGATTTTTATAGCTTTGGAAGAGGGTAATACCCATGGAACTTCCCAGGCTATTAATATCAGCTCACAGCTGTATATTTAGCCTTTACTGGCTATTAAAATAGGGGAGCCCCCCAAAAAATGACAAGGGGTACCCCTATAATTAATAACCAGAAAAGGCTATGCAGACAAATGTGGGTTGATATTAATAGCCTAGGAAGAAGCCATGGATATTGGCCCCCTGACTACAAACATCAGATCTCAGCCACCCCAGAAATGGCACATCTCTGTTGTGAATCCGCTTTTTGGGCTCCCCTGGTGGTTGCTGGTGGTACTGGTGACTTGTGTGTGCTTTGCTGTCTCAGTTCACCTGCTCCCATCAGTGTTTGGGAGTTTCCTATTTAGCCTTGCTCTCCAGTCATTTCCTTGCCGGTCATCATTGTAACCAGAGCCTTCGGTTGCATGTTCCTGCTACTAGTCTGCTGATCAGCTAAGTGGACTTTGTCCTTTTGTTTTGTATCTTTTGTCCAGTTTGCAGTTTTTGTTATTCTCTGTAGCTGGAAGCTCTTGCGGGCTGAAATTGCCACTCCTGTGTCATGAGTTGACACAGGAGTCTTAAAGTAATTTCAGGATGGTTTTTTGAAAGGGTTTTTAGTTGACCGTGAAGTCCTCTTTTGTATCCTTCTGCTATCTAGTAAGTGGACCTCTCTTTGCTAAATCTACTTTCATACTGTCATGATTCCCAATGGCAAGGAAACATCAGAACACAAAAATAACGGACGAGCTCTGGGTGATGGAATCTCGAGCTGACCGTGAGCTAAATCTACCACACAACTAATAGTAGCCAGGGAGCATACCTACGACTTCCTAAATGCCATGCGCCAGCCGGAGGACTAACTACACCTGGTAGAGGAAGGAACAGACCTGGCTTACCTCTAGGGAAATACCCCAACAGATGATAGCAGCCCCCCACATGTAATAACGGTGAGTTAAGAGGAAAATACATACACAGTATGAAAGTAGATTTAGCAAAGAGAGGTCCACTTACTAGATAGCAGAAGGATACAAAAGAGGACTTCACGGTCAACTAAAAACCCTTTCAAAAAACCATCCTGAAATTACTTTAAGACTCCTGTGTCAACTCATGACACATGAGTGGCAATTTCAGCCCGCAAGAGCTTCCAGCTACAGAGAATAACAAAAACTGCAAACTGGACAAAAGATACAAAACAAAAGGACAAAGTCCACTTAGCTGATCAGCAGACTAGTAGCAGGAACATGCAACCGAAGGCTCTGGTTACAATGATGACCGGCAAGGAAATGACTGGAGAGCAAGGCTAAATAGGAAACTCCCAAACACTGATGGGAGCAGGTGAACTGAGACAGCAAAGCACACACAAGTCACCAGTACCACCAGCAACCACCAGGGGAGCCCAAAAAGCGGATTCACAACACATCTCTAAGATGCACCAATTCCGGCACTTCGCTTCTCTCTTCCCACTTGCTCTGTAGCAGTGGCAAGTGCAGTAATAGTTGTGGGGTTGATGTCACCTTTATATTGTAAGGTGACATCTATCCCACAGCTTAGTAATGGATAGGTATCAATAAGACACCTCTCCATTACTAATCCTATGTCCTATGAAGACACAGACAGAATAAAGTATTTTAATGAAATAAAACACAACACAGTTTCCCATATTTATTATTCTCCTAATTCCTGCAATGCCCTCGTTCTCCTGAAAATAAAATAAAATAATAAACCAACACAAATACTCCCTGTTCTGATGTAATCCATTTAATAAAGAGTGTCCCTAGACGATCTCCCGTGTAGAGCGGTCACACCAGGAGATGTGACCGCTCTACAGGGGCCTCCGATAATACACTGACTGGAGGTAATACTCCTGCAGTGTAGTTCACCAGAGTTTGTGCTCTCACTTTATGGCACTACAGCTGCATGCAAATTTTCAGTGGGGCCACAAGTGACAGCATGAACTCCGGTGACCTCTAGGCAGCAGAGTGACCCACGTAAGAGGATTACCTCTAGTCACTGTATCACCATTGCCCCTGTGGAGCGGTCACATCCACTGATGTGACAGCTCTACATGGGAGATTTTCATGGGACACTCTTTATTAAATCGATTACATGGGAACAGGGAGTAACTGTTGGTTTATTGTTTTACTTTGTTGCAGGCAATCGAGGGCGTCGGAGATTAGCTGTTTGGTGAGTATGTATTGTATGTGTATATTTATGTCCTGTATGTGTATATGTACTGGATGTACTGTATGTGTTTTTTTTTTTTTTTACTATTCAGCACAATAGCCGGATGATGGGATTAGTACTATCCCATCATCAACTTATTGCTGTCACTGTTCTATGTGACAGCAGACATAGCTGGATGGGACTAGTAGTAGATGCCTACCTACACACTGATACCTGCACACACACACACACACACACACACACATGCAGATCGCCGCAGACACACGCACACATACATAGACACCCACAGACAGTCACGCACATCTTCTCTGCACACACATAGTCTTCGCCTACACTCATAGTTTCCATCCACACACTCTTCATCCTCCCTATCTGCAGCATTTTTCACTCTCAACTCCGCAGCAAAACCACAAATCTTTTTACACCTGCGGTTTTGCTGCGAATGTGACTGACTCAATGAAAGTCAATGGGTGTAGAAACACTGCAGATCTGCAAAAAGAATTGACATGTTGCAGAAAATAAAATGCTGCAAATCCGCTCTGATTTTTCCTCAGCATGTGCACACCAATTCTAGATTTCCCAATGATTAACATTGATTGTGCACTACACTGCGGATTTAATGCAATTCCGTGCTTCCAAAAATGCTGCGGATCCGCATCAAAATCCGCAATGTGTGCACATAGCCTGAGAGTGGGGAGTGGATGCAACTTTCTGACTTGTCACTGTTGTGGGCAGGGTGATATAGTACCTGGTGTGGAGAATGTGGAGAGACGTAGGAGGAGATGGATAAAAGTCTCCAGGTGCCAAACCGTGGTGCATCGCTGTACCTCAAATCATTCACCATGTGGGCTCTGAAAGCCATGTACTGAACTTGTGCATACCTTCTCATGACCTTTCAAACTTAATGACAAAATAGGTAGCCCACAAGGGTCTCCTTCACATAAGAGCACCGAGAACACAAACACCCTTTCTGCAAAAAATAATAGCATATACTGTAAGTATCTTCCTTTCAGGGTAACTGCATGCAATTATTTCCCAAAAAGGCAGTGAAATCCACTAAATGGTACCATAGCAAATACACCACTAGCAACATGACTAGGTGGGAGTGGGATTAGCATACAGATGAAAGGATGCATATTGTTGTTTCATGGTCACATAGGGATAAATATCTGTTGGTGAAATGGAGAAGAAAGAGGAGCAGTAGACGGAGTACGACAAACATTAGGTGACGAAAATAACACCAACTAGCTACCATTTAGGAAGAATTGGCTTCCAGAAAGACCACAGATAAGATTCACTTTCACGATATAACTAAAGCTTTAAAATGCTGTTGAGCCTCCTTCACAAACAGCAGTTGCTGCATCATCTGCTTTCAAGCTGACTACAGAAGCAGATCTGCACATGTAATATCTTTTGACATGATAGTGGCTTTGCTCCATAGTTAACGCCATCTCTCTCCTACCCTGATAACATCATCTCATAGACTGAGCTCCTTTACCCTTTTTCCTGATATCCTAATGTAGATTTGCCCTGATTTAGAGTTCCACTAACACATTGGTTACCAGTGGCATTACCACTACCATCACCAACACAGTTAGTTATTTGATCAATACCCGCCTCCTCCTCCTCCACTTCTGTATCATCCATAGCCAAGCGCTGACAGTTCCTACCCAAACCAACAACATTGAGGACATAAAATATATTTCTTCGTAATTGTAGTGTTGTGGTTTATAGAGAGTTTAGTGTACAAAACAGTGATGTCTTAGATGGAATTCAGTGTCTACAAGTGAAAATATAAACTGTAAAGAAAGCCGAGGAAGAATTTGCAGAAAACTGACTGAAAATGTGGCCATACTCCTTAGGTGGCTGTTGATCGAACAATTTTGCGACTGGCAGCCATCTCAGCTGACACTTTAATACACTCTCTATTCCTCACTAATTTTCTTTACTGTTCTGCTGTCACTCACTATCTGTACAATTTGTTCAGTGTTTTTTGCTTTTTTTCTCCTTTTCTCGATGACTAAGCTGTGAGCTGCGACGTCATCTCACTATCCAGATTCACCCCAAAATGGCTGCTACATTTCCTGCTTCTGCTCATCTCTAATGATTAAGAATAAGGAATATTATCTGTATTATTTTAGCTCATTATTCAACATAAGTTTATAAAGAATAATAAAATTGTATAATTTTGCAGGCTGATGTTTTTTAAATGATGTCTGGGACTTTTCTTTCCCTGTTGTCATTTATATTTTGGCTGGGAAGTTCATTCAGGTTGCTAATGTTGCATAGAAACTAAATATCAGAGCAAAGAAATTACTCCAGGGATTATCTTCAGGCACAAAATACAGTCAACCTTAATATTAAGCTTTAGTGAAGTTGCATTTGCTATGATGATATATAATACAAAATAGTATCCAATTTAGGCCAGGTTTTTTTAAACATTCCCTGAGCAGCTCAATGTACTGCCAAATCAAATCAAGTCCAGGCTAATAAATATAAACAAATCTTGGGTGAATGTTCACTTTACAAGGCAGGGTCCTAACTATATCAGGGCCCCAGTAAGTCATACTAGAATTACAACAATATCAGTCCATCTAGTTTATTACTTATGGAAGCATAATAGAAATAGCTGCAATCATAAGCCCAAGACACATAGACATAACAAATGCTGAGCCAGCACCTTTTGTTATACAAGATGCAGGTGCAGCTAGATAACTGGCAGTGAAGCTTTACAAAGATGAACGTCACATAAACTGGGGATTTTGGAAGCCACACTACTGCTTTCCAATCCAACTTGGGAACACCGGGTCCTTTTCTGGCTTTATTTAAAATTGCAAAATTGCTAAATTTACTATGCTTATACATGTGAGGTTCTTAAAGCACTTTTTAATCAAATAGTGTGAGAAAACCTTCTTAGACAATACAAAATGATTCATATATCATTGCTCGCAGACCTAGTACCCCACCACCACTATACTTAGTATAGTATTTATATATAATATTATTGCGGATAAAATAAAATAAAAGCCATAATAACAATGTTTTGGTAGAGTACTGTTGCATCTTTAGTAAAAAATGAGCGAATTGAATCAATGGGATTTGAATCCATGTCCAATTTTAGGACATTTGCATGTCCCAGAGAAATCAAACATTTTGCAACTTAATTGATGCGAATCTCCCAAAAATACCATTTTCCGTTTCGCACATTGTAGAAAATTGCTGCAGCTCCAGGAGCATAGTGTACTGGTGACTGCAATGGCAGTTTGCAATTTTCACTCAGCAACATCCACTGCTGCCTGTTTCTGGAAAACACCCATGGAGTAAAAATTGTCACTACCTCTGTAGATAAATTCCCAAAGGTTTATAATTTCCAAAATGTGGTCACATGAGGGGGATTCTGCTTTTCTAGCACTTAGGGGCTCTTTATATGGAATCCACAAACTAGTCTACGAAAATTTGCGCTCCAGGAGGCAAATAGCGCTCTGTCTCTCCTGAGTTACTCCGTATAGAAAAGTAGTACAATACAGCCACATATAGAGTATGTCTACATTCAGCAGAACTTGTGAGACAAATTCTGGTGCCATTTTTACTCATTGTGAAAATGTAAAACTTTGTAACACACAATCATGGTGGTAAAAATATAAATTATTTTTAATTCACTCCCCAATTTATAAAAGTTTATGACACACCTGTGTTGTCAATATGATCACTGCACCCCTAGATGAATTCATTGAGAGGTTTACTTGGTAAAATGAGGTCATTTATGGGGTTTTTTGCTCTTCTGGCATCTAAGGCTCTCTGTCAATGTAACATGGCACCCTCAAACACATGCAGCAAAATCAGCACTGTAATATGGTGCTACTTCCCTTCTGAGCTTTGCACTGTGCCTCAAAAGTAGTTTTTGACCACATATGGGGTAGAGAACTCAGGAGAAATTGCACAACAAACATGGTGGTCAATTTTCTCCTTTTGCCCTTGTTAAAATACAAAATTTGAAGCTAAAAAAGATTTTTGTGAGAAAAATGTGATTTTTTTATTTTCACGACCTAACGTTATAAACTTCTGTGAAGCACCTGGAGGTTATAGGTGCTCAATACACATCTAGATAAGGTCCCAAAGGGGTATAGCTTCCAAAAAAGTGTCACTATGGGTGGTTTCCTGTTATGATCTGGTGACCTTGGAGCCGCATGAAACTTTCTCTGGAGACGGTGGAACCTGTACTGACCGCAAATCCTGAACTAACACCGCAACTAGAAGTAGCCGTGGGGTGTGCCTAACACTCCCTAGACACCTCGACACAGCCGAAGGACTAAATACCCCTAAAGATGGAAATGGGAATGCTATCTAGCCTCAGAGCAGACCCCCAAAGGATAGGCAGCCCCCCACAAATAATGACTGTGAGTAGGAGAAGAATAGACACACGCAGGTAGAAAACAGGATTTAGCAGAAGAGGCCACTCTAGCTAAATAGGAAAGGATAGGACAGATAACTAGGCTGTCAGTATAAAAACCCTTCCAAAAATATCCACAGCAGATAATACAAAAAGTTCCACAATCTAACTAAAGACATGGAATGTATATCTGCCACTCCAGAGAATCCAGCAAGACTGAGAAAATACTGACACAATCTAAACTGGACAAGAAAACGCAAAGAATAGCACTGAATTGTGAAGCACACAACATGTGTGCCACAGGGAAAAAGAACCAGACACTTATCTTTGCTGATTTGGCAGAAAGGCAGGAGGAACCAGGCAGAGGTCCTACACCTCCCAACAACAATTGACAACTGGCAAGGACTAATGAATCCTGCACACCTAAATACCCCAGTCAGATCTGCAATCAGCAGATACACCTGACCAGGGCTGCAACTCAGGGGCAACTGCATTACCACCTACAACCACCGGAGGGAGCCCAAAAGCAGAATTCACAACAGTACCCCCCTTGAGGAGGGGTCACCGAACCCTCACCAGGGCCCCCAGGCCGATCAGGACGAGCCAGATGAAAAGCATGAACCAAATCAGCAGCATGGACATCAGAAGCAAAAACCCAAGAATTATCCTCCTGGCCATAACCCTTCCATTTGACAAGGTACTGAAGCCTCCGCCTCGAAAAATGAGAATCCAAAATCTTCTCAACCACATACTCCAACTCCCCATCAACCAACACGGGGGCCGGAGGATCAACAGAGGGAACAACGGGCACCACATATTTCCGCAATAAAGATCTATGGAAGACATTATGGATAGCAAAAGAGGCCGGAAGCGCCAATTGAAAAGACACCGGATTAATAATCTCAGAAATCCTATAAGGACCAATAAACCGAGGCTTAAACTTAGGGGAAGAGACCTTCATAGGAACATGACGGGAAGACAACCAAACCAAATCCCAAACCCGAAGCCGGGAACCAACACACCGACGACGGTTAGCAAAACGTTGAGCCTCCTCCTGAGACAATACCAAATTGTCCACCACATGAGCCCAAATCTGCTGCAACCTGTCAACCACAGAATCCACACCAGGACAGTCAGAAGTGTTGTGAATTTGGATTCTGGGCTCCCCCGGTGGCTACTGGTGGAATTGAACTTGTGTCTTCATCTTCTCTGTTCACCTGTTCCCATCAAGATGTGGGAGTCGCTATATAACCTTGCTGCTCTGTTAGTTGCTTGCCGGTCAACAATGTTATCAGAAGCCTCTCTGTGCTTGTTCCTGCTCCTAGACAACTACTAGATAAGTTGGACTCTTGTCCATGTTTATTTTTGCATTTTTGTTCCAGTTCACAGCTGTAGTTTCGTTACTGTGTCTGGAAAGCTCTTGTGAACAGGAATTGCCACTCTGGTGTTATGAGTTAATGCCAGAGTTTTAAAGTAATTTCTGGATGGTGTTTTGATAGGGTTTTCAGCTGACCATGAAAGTGTCCTTTCTGTCTTCTGCTATGTAGTAAGTGGACCTCAAATTTGCTAAACCTATTTTCATACTACGTTTGTTATTTCTTCTTAATTCACCGCCAATACATGTGGGGGGCCTCTGTCTCCTTTCGGGGTATTTCTCTAGAGGTGAGCTAGGACTAATATTTTCCTCTGCTAGCATTATTTAGTCCTCCGGCTGGTGCTGGGCATCTAGAATCAACGTAGGCATGCTACCCGGCCACTGCTAGTTGTGCGTTAGGTTTAGTTCATGGTCAGCTCAGTTCCCATCTTCCAAGAGCTAGTTCCTATATATGCTTATGCTATGTTCTCTTGCCATTGAGATCATGACAGTTTGACCGGCCACTAAAGGGTTAAAATCCTTGGCTGAGAAAGGAGAGAAATAAGTAGTCTGCTGAAATTTTTTTTTTTCTCTCCTTCTAATCTTTGAATGGCTCTGTGTCCACCTGTTTGTAATGGATCTTCAGAGTGTAACTGCAGGTTTGAATAATCTCGCCACGAAGGTACAAAATTTGCAAGATTTTGTTTGTCATGCACCTGTATCTGAGCCGAGAATTCCTTTGCCGGAATTTTTCTCGGGGAATAGATCTGGGTTTCAGAATTTTCGAAATAATTGCAAATTATTTTTGTCCTTGAAATCTCGCTCTGCCGGAGACCCTGCACAGCAGGTCAGGATTGTGATTTCCTTGCTCCGGGGCGACCCTCAAGACTGGGCTTTTTCATTGACACCAGGGGATCCTGCGTTGCTCAATGTGGATGCGTTTTTTCTGGCCTTGGGGTTGCTTTATGACGAACCTCATTTGGAGCTTCAGGCAGAAAAGACTTTGATGTCCCTATCTCAGGGGCAAGATGAAGCGGAAATTTACTGCCAAAGATTCCGTAAATGGTCTGTGCTTACTCAGTGGAATGAGTGCGCCCTGGCGGCGACTTTCAGAGAGGGTCTCTCTGATGCCATTAAGGATGTTATGGTGGGGTTCCCTGTGCCTGCGGGTCTGAATGAGTCCATGACAATGGCTATTCAGATCGATAGGCGTTTGCGGGAGCGCAAACCAGTGCACCATCTGGCGGTGTCCTCTGAGAAGTCGCCAGAGAGTATGCAGTGTGATAGAATTCTGTCCCGAAGCGAGCGGCAGAATTTTAGACGGAAAAATGGGTTGTGTTTCTATTGTGGTGATTCTACTCATGTTATATCAGCATGCTCTAAGCGCACTAAAAAGCTTGGTAAATCTGTTTCCATTTGCACCTTACCGTCTAAGTTTATTCTATCTGTGACCCTGATTTGCTCTTTGTCATCTATTACCACGGACGCCTATGTCGACTCTGGCGCCGCTTTGAGTCTTATGGATTGGTCCTTTGCCAAACGCTGTGGGTATGATTTAGAGCCTTTGGAGACTCCTATTCCTCTGAAGGGGATTGACTCCACCCCATTGGCTAATAATAAACCACAATACTGGACACAAGTAACTATGCGTATTAATCCGGATCACCAGGAGATTATTCGCTTTCTGGTGCTGTATAATCTACATGATGATTTGGTGCTAGGATTGCCTTGGCTGCAATCTCACAACCCAGTCATCGACTGGAGAGCTATGTCTGTGTTGAGCTGGGGATGTAAGGGGGCTCATGGGGATGTACCTGTGGTTTCCATTTCATCATCTATTCCCTCTGAAATTCCTGAGTTCCTGTCTGACTATCGTGACGTCTTTGAAGAATCCAAGCTTGGTTCGTTACCTCCGCACCGAGAGTGCGATTGTGCCATAGATTTAATCCCGGGTAGTAAATACCCAAAGGGTCGTTTATTTAATCTGTCTGTGCCTGAACATGCTGCTATGCGAGAATATATAAAGGAGTCCTTGGAAAAGGGACATATTCGTCCATCGTCATCTCCCTTAGGAGCCGGTTTTTTCTTTGTGTCAAAAAAAGACGGCTCTTTGAGACCATGTATTGATTATCGGCTTTTGAATAAAATCACTGTTAAATATCAATACCCATTGCCGTTGCTGACTGATTTGTTTGCTCGCATAAAGGGGGCCAAGTGGTTCTCTAAGATTGACCTTCGTGGGGCGTATAATTTGGTGCGAATCAGGCAGGGGGATGAGTGGAAAACCGCATTTAATACGCCCGAGGGCCACTTTGAGTATTTAGTGATGCCTTTTGGTCTTTCAAATGCTCCGTCAGTTTTCCAGTCCTTTATGCATGATATTTTTCGCGATTATTTGGATAAATTTATGATTGTGTATCTGGATGATATTCTGATTTTTTCGGATGACTGGGACTCTCATGTCCAGCAAGTCAGGAGGGTTTTTCAGGTTTTGCGGTCTAATTCTTTGTGTGTGAAGGGTTCTAAGTGTGTTTTTGGGGTACAGAGGATTTCCTTTTTGGGATATATTTTTTCCCCCTCTTCCATTGAAATGGATCCTGTCAAGGTTCAAGCTATTTGTGATTGGACGCAGCCCTCTTCTCTTAAGAGTCTTCAGAAATTTTTGGGCTTTGCTAACTTTTATCGTCGATTTATTGCTGGTTTTTCGGATATTGCTAAGCCATTGACCGATTTGACTAAGAAGGGTGCTGATGTTGCTGATTGGTCCCCTGATGCTGTGGAGGCCTTTCGGGAGCTTAAGCGCCGTTTTTCCTCTGCCCCTGTGTTGCGTCAGCCTGATGTTGCTCTACCTTTTCAGGTTGAGGTCGACGCTTCTGAGATCGGAGCTGGGGCAGTGTTGTCGCAGAAAAGTTCTGACTGCTCCGTGATGAGGCCTTGTGCCTTCTTTTCCCGTAAATTTTCGCCCGCTGAGCGGAATTATGATGTTGGGAATCGGGAGCTTTTGGCCATGAAGTGGGCTTTTGAGGAGTGGCGCCATTGGCTTGAGGGGGCCAGACATCAGGTGGTGGTATTGACTGACCACAAAAATTTGATTTATCTTGAGACCGCCAGGCGCCTGAATCCTAGACAGGCGCGCTGGTCATTATTTTTCTCTCGGTTTAATTTTGTGGTGTCATACCTACCGGGTTCTAAGAATGTTAAGGCGGATGCCCTTTCTAGGAGTTTTGAGCCTGACTCGCCTGGTAACTCTGAGCCCACAGGTATCCTTAAGGATGGAGTGGTATTGTCAGCCGTTTCTCCAGACCTGCGGCGGGCCTTGCAGGAGTTTCAGGCGGATAGACCTGATCGTTGCCCACCTGATAAACTGTTTGTTCCTGATGATTGGACCAGTAGAGTCATCTCTGAGGTTCATTCTTCTGCGTTGGCAGGTCATCCTGGCATTTTTGGTACCAGGGATTTGGTGGCAAGGTCCTTCTGGTGGCCTTCCCTGTCACGAGATGTGCGAGGCTTTGTGCAGTCTTGTGACGTTTGTGCTCGGGCCAAGCCTTGTTGTTCTCGGGCTAGTGGATTATTGTTGCCCTTGCCTATTCCTAAGAGGCCTTGGACGCACATCTCGATGGATTTTATTTCAGATCTGCCTGTTTCTCAGAAGATGTCTGTCATCTGGGTGGTGTGTGACCGTTTCTCTAAGATGGTCCATTTGGTTCCTCTGCCCAAGTTGCCTTCTTCTTCCGAGTTGGTTCCTCTGTTTTTTCAAAATGTTGTTCGTTTGCATGGTATTCCTGAGAATATCGTTTCTGACAGAGGGACCCAATTCGTGTCTAGATTTTGGCGGGCATTCTGTGCTAGGATGGGCATAGATTTATCTTTTTCGTCCGCTTTCCATCCTCAGACGAATGGCCAGACCGAGCGGATTAATCAGACCCTGGAGACATATCTGAGGTGTTTTGTGTCTGCTGACCAGGATGATTGGGTTGCTTTTTTGCCATTGGCGGAGTTCGCTCTCAATAATCGGGCCAGCTCTGCCACTTTGGTGTCCCCGTTTTTCTGTAATTCGGGGTTTCATCCTCGATTTTCCTCTGGTCAGGTGGAATCTTCGGATTGTCCTGGAGTGGATGCTGTGGTGGAGAGATTGCATCAGATCTGGGGGCAGGTGGTGGACAATTTGAGGTTGTCCCAGGAGAAGACTCAGCTTTTTGCCAACCGCCACCGTCGTGTTGGTCCTCGGCTTTGTGTTGGGGATTTGGTGTGGTTGTCTTCTCGTTTTGTCCCTATGAGGGTCTCTTCTCCTAAGTTTAAGCCTCGGTTCATCGGCCCGTATAGGATATTGGAGATTCTTAACCCTGTTTCCTTCCGTTTGGACCTCCCTGCATCCTTTTCTATTCATAACGTTTTTCATCGGTCATTATTGCGCAGGTATGAGGTACCGGTTGTGCCTTCCGTTGAGCCTCCTGCTCCGGTGTTGGTTGAGGGTGAGTTGGAGTACGTTGTGGAGAAAATCTTAGACTCTCGTGTTTCCAGACGGAGACTCCAGTATCTGGTTAAGTGGAAGGGATACGGCCAGGAGGATAATTCTTGGGTGAATGCATCTGATGTTCATGCCTCTGATCTGGTTCGTGCCTTTCATAGGGCCCATCCTGATCGCCCTGGTGGTTCTGGTGAGGGTTCGGTGCCCCCTCCTTGAGGGGGGGGTACTGTTGTGAATTTGGATTCTGGGCTCCCCCGGTGGCTACTGGTGGAATTGAACTTGTGTCTTCATCTTCTCTGTTCACCTGTTCCCATCAAGATGTGGGAGTCGCTATATAACCTTGCTGCTCTGTTAGTTGCTTGCCGGTCAACAATGTTATCAGAAGCCTCTCTGTGCTTGTTCCTGCTCCTAGACAACTACTAGATAAGTTGGACTCTTGTCCATGTTTGTTTTTGCATTTTTGTTCCAGTTCACAGCTGTAGTTTCGTTACTGTGTCTGGAAAGCTCTTGTGAACAGGAATTGCCACTCTGGTGTTATGAGTTAATGCCAGAGTTTTAAAGTAATTTCTGGATGGTGTTTTGATAGGGTTTTCAGCTGACCATGAAAGTGTCCTTTCTGTCTTCTGCTATGTAGTAAGTGGACCTCAAATTTGCTAAACCTATTTTCATACTACGTTTGTTATTTCTTCTTAATTCACCGCCAATACATGTGGGGGGCCTCTGTCTCCTTTCGGGGTATTTCTCTAGAGGTGAGCTAGGACTAATATTTTCCTCTGCTAGCATTATTTAGTCCTCCGGCTGGTGCTGGGCATCTAGAATCAACGTAGGCATGCTACCCGGCCACTGCTAGTTGTGCGTTAGGTTTAGTTCATGGTCAGCTCAGTTCCCATCTTCCAAGAGCTAGTTCCTATATATGCTTATGCTATGTTCTCTTGCCATTGAGATCATGACACAGAAGGCTCAACCTGCCCAGAAGAAAAACGAGGATGAAAACCAAAATTACAGAAAAAAGGCGAAACCAAAGTAGCTGAACTAGCCCGATTATTAAGGGCAAACTCAGCCAATGGTAAAAAGGCCACCCAATCATCTTGATCGGCAGACACAAAGCATCTCAAATAAGTCTCCAAAGTCTGGTTAGTTCGCTCGGTCTGGCCATTTGTCTGAGGATGGAATGCAGAAGAAAAAGACAAATCAATGCCCAGCCTAGCACAAAAGGCCCGCCAAAACCTAGAAACAAACTGGGAACCTCTGTCGGACACAATATTCTCCGGAATACCATGCAAACGAACCACATGCTGAAAAAACAACGGAACCAACTCTGAAGAGGAAGGCAATTTAGGCAAAGGCACCAAATGAACCGTCTAAGAAAACCGGTCACAAACAACCCAGATAACCGACATCCTCTGGGAAACCGGAAGATCAGAAATAAAATCCATAGAAATATGCATCCAGGGCCTCTCAGGGATCGGCAATGGCAAAAGTAACCCATTAGCACGGGAACTACAAGGCTTGGCCCGCGCACAAGTCCCACAGGACTGCACAAAAGAACGCACATCACGTGACAACGAAGGCCACCAAAAGGACCTACCAACCAAATCTCTGGTACCAAAAATACCAGGATGACCAGCCAACACAGAACAGTGAACCTCAGAAATCACTCTACTAGTCCATCTGTCAGAACAAACAATTTCCCCACAGGACAGCGGTCAGGTCTATCAGCCTGAAATTCCTGAAGAACCCGCCGTAAATCACGGGAAATGGCAGAAAGGACCACCCCTTCTTTCAGAATGCCGACCGGTTCAAGGGCCTCAGGAGAATCAGGCAAAAAACTCCTAGAAAGGGCATCAGCCTTAATATTCTTAGAACCCGGAAGATACGAAACCACAAAATCAAAACGGGAAAAAAACAAGGACCATCGAGCCTGTCTAGGACTCAGCCATTTGGCAGACTCGAGGTAAATCAAATTCTTATGATCGGTCAGGACCACAATACGGTGCTTAGCTCCCTCAAGCCAATGTCGCCACTCTTCAAACGCCCATTTCATAGCCAACAACTCCCGATTGCCGACATCATAATTGCGTTCAGCAGGCGAAAACTTGCGGGAGAAGAAGGCACACGGTTTCATCAAAGAACCAACAGAATCCCTCTGAGGCAAAACGGCCCCTGCCCCAATCTCAGAAGCATCAATCTCAACCTGAAACGGAAGAGAAACATCTGGTTGGCGTAACACCGGAGCAGAAGTAAATCAGCGTTTAAGGTCCTGAAAGGCAGAGACAGCAGCAGAGGACCAATTCGCCACATCAGCGCCTTTTTTCGTCAAATCAATCAAGGGTTTAACCACGCTGGAGAAGTTAACAATGAAACGGTGATAAAAATTTGCAAAACCCAAAAACTTCTGAAGGCTCTTCACGGAAGTGGGCTGAATCCAATCATGAATGGCCTGAACCTTAACCGGATCCATCTCCATAGAGGAGGGAGAAAAAATAAAGCACAAAAAAGAAACCTTCTGCACCCCAAAGAGACACTTAGACCCCTTCACAAACAAAGCATTGTCACGAAGGATCTGAAATACCATCCTGACCTGTTCCACATGAGACTTCCAATCATCGGAAAAAATCAAAATATCGTCCAAATATACAATCAAGAATTTATCAATATAAGTCCGGAAGATATCATGCATGAAGGATTGAAAAACAGATGGAGCGTTAGTGAGCCCGAATGGCATCACAAGGTTTTGAAAGTGGCCTTCGGGCGTATTAAACGCAGTTTTCCATTCATCACCCTGTTTAATACGAACAAGATTATATGCCCCCCGAAGGTCAATCTTAGTAAACCAACTAGCCCCCTTAATCCTAGCAAACAAATCGGAAAGCAAAGGTAAAGGGTATTGAAACCTGACCGTGATCTTATTCAAGAGGCGATAATCAATACAAGGTCTCAAGGAGCCATCCTTCTTAGCAACAAAAAAAAAACCTGCTCCTAACGGTGAAGAAGATGGCCGAATATGCCCTTTCTCCAACGACTCCTTAACATAACTCCGCATGGCGGTATGTTCAGGCACAGACAGATTGAAAAGTCGACCCTTAGGAAACTTACTGCCTGGAATCGAGTCAATAGCACAATCACAGTCCCTGTGCGGTGGAAGGGAACTGGATTTGGGCTCATCGAATACATCCTGAAAATCAGACAAAAACTCTGGAATTTCAGAAGAGGAAGGAGAGGAGATTGACATCAAAGGAACATCATTATGAACCCCCTGACAACCCCAACTAGTCACAGACATAGATTTCCAATCCAATACAGGATTATGTACCTGCAACCACGGGAAACCCAGCACGATAACATCATGCAAATTATGCAACACCAGAAATCGACAATCTTCCTGATGGGCTGGCGTCATGTGCATGGTCACCTGTGTCCAAAACTGAGGCTTATTTTTAGCCAAAGTTGTAGCATCAATCCCCCTTAAAGGAATAGGGTTCTGCAAAGGCTTCAAGGGAAAACCGCAATGCCTGGCAAACTCAAAATCCATTAAGTTCAAGGCGGCGCCTGAATCCACAAACGCCATGACAGAGAATGATGACAATGAGCAAATCAAGGACACCGATAACAGAAACTTAGGCCAGTTGTACTGTTATGATCTGGTGACCTTGGAGCCACATGAAACTTTCTCTGGAGACGGTGGAACCTGTACTGACCGCAAATCCTGAACTAACACCGCAACTAGAAGTAGCCGTGGGGTGTGCCTAACACTCCCTAGACACATCGACACAGCCGGAGGACTAAATACCCCTATAGATGGAAATGGGAATGCTATCTAGCCTCAGAGCAGACCCCCAAAGGATAGGCAGCCCCCCACAAATAATGACTGTGAGTAGGAGAAGAATAGACACACACAGGTAGAAAACAGGATTTAGCAGAAGAGGCCACTCTAGCTAAATAGGAAAGGATAGGACAGATAACTAGGCGGTCAGTATAAAAACCCTTCCAAAAATATCCACAGCAGATAATACAAAAAGTTCCACAATCTAACTAAAGACATGGAATGTATATCTGCCACTCCAGAGAATCCAGCAAGACTGAGAAAATACTGACAAAATCTAAGCTGGACAAGAAAACGCAAAGAATAGCACTGAATTGTGAAGCACACAACATGTGTGCCACAGGGAAAAAGAACCAGACACTTATCTTTGCTGCAACTCAGGGGCAACTGCATTACCACCTACAACCACCGGAGGGAGCCCAGAAGCAGAATCCACAACAGTTTTCACTGTTTAGGGACATCAGAGGCTCTTCAAACGCGACATGGCAACTGCTAATTTTTCCAGCAAATTTTGCATTCCAAAAGTCAAATGGCACTCCTTCCCTTCCAAGACCTGCCATGTGCCCAAACAGTAGTATTCCCCCACATATGAGGTATCAGCGTACCCAGTAGAAGCTGCACAATAAATTAATGGAGCAATTTCTTCTTTTACCCTTATGTAAATGCTAAATTTGGAGCTGAAAAGATTTATTTGGGGAAAATGTGATTTTTTTATTTCCACGGCTCTAAGTTATAAGCTTCTGTGAAGAAACTGTGTGGTCAAGGTGCTCAATACACATCAAGATAATTTCCCTAAGGGTTCTAGTTTCCAAAATGGTGTCACTTGTTGTGGGTTTCCACTGTTTAGGAACATCAGGGGCTCTCCAAAGTGACATGGCAACCGCTAATTATTCCAGCATAATTTACTTACAAAAAGTCAAATGGCACTCATTCCATTTCGTGCCCTACCGTGTGCCCAAACATTAGATTTCCCTCACATATGAGGTATCGGCATGCTCAGAAGAAATTGCAAAACAAAATGTATGGTCCAATTTCTCCTGTTACCCTTGCAAAAGTAAAAAAATGAGGTATAAAGAAAGAAAAGTAAATGTTTATTTTTTCCTTCCACATTTCAAAAATTCCTTCTTGAAGCACCTGAAGGGTTAATAAACTTCTTGAATGTGGTTTTGAGTACCCTGATGGGTGCAGTTTTTAGAATGGTGTCACTTTTGGGTATTTTCTTTCATAATGACCCCTCAAAGTGACTTCAAATGTGATGTGGTCCCTAAAAAAATGGATTTGTTGATTTGCTAATCTACCGTATTTTCCGCTTTGTAAGACGCACTTTATTTCCCCCAAATTTGGGGGGAAATGGAGGTGCATCTTACAAAGTGGATATACCGCTTACCATTACAGGCTGGGATGAGGGGGTGTCCGCCGCCACGGTTGTCCGCCACCGCTGCCACCCCGCCATCACTGCCGCGGTTGTCCGCCACCACTGCCACCCCGCCATCACTGCCGCGGTTGTCCGCCACCGCTGCCGCCCGCCACCGCTGCTGCTGTTGTCCGCTGCTGCCCCGGGTGTTGCTGGAGGCTCCGGTGCTGTGGGGGGCTTTGGCGACATTTTGTGAAAGACCAGAGCCCCCCGGCAGTTTGTCCATGCTTTCCTGTATGACTGACTCCGGGAATATGGCCGCCAGAATCTCAGGAGATGAGATTTCAGGGCTGAGATCTCATCTCTCGAGATCCCGGCGGCCATTTTCCCGAAGTCCACCACACAGGAAAGCATGGACGAACTGCTGGGGGCTCTGGCCTTTCACAAAATGTTGCCAGAGCCCCCCGCAGCACCGGAGGCAGCCCTGCAGCACCGGAGACAGCCCTGCAGCACTGGAGACAGCCCTGCAGCACCAGAGCTCCCCTGCAGCATCAGAGACAGCCCTGCAGTACTGGAGACAGCCCTGCAGCACCAGAGCCCCCCTGCAGCACTGGAGACAGCCCTGCAGCACTGGATACAGCCCTGCAGCACGGGAGCCCCCCTGCAGCACCGGAGCCCCCCTGCAGCACCAGAGACCCCCTGCAGCACCCCTCATCCCAGCCTGCAGCACAGGAGCCCCCTGCAGACCCCCTCATCCCAGCCTGCAGCACAGGAGCCCCCCTGCAGCACAGGAGCCCCCCTGCAGGCCCCCTCATCCCAGTCTGCAGCAATGCTCCGCTCCTGCCTCCAGCAACAACTCTGGGACCCTGATCCACCGCAGCCACAACCCCTGGTAAGCGATAAGATGCATGGATTATAAGAAGCCCCACCAATTTATTAAAAAAAGTTTTTTCCTATTTTTCTCCTCAAAATTTGGGGTGCGTCTTATAATCCGGAGCGTCTTACAAAGCAAAAAATACGGTATTTGTAATCTTGCCTGAAGAAGGAGCATCAGTGTTAGGGTTGGCGGAATGCACTGAATATATATATTTATTAGAAGAAGTTGGTGCATTCGCAACCCGGGGTCCACCATGCAAGAAAGCACCTGCAGCTAGATATGGCGGTACAATTTAATAATATAAACAGACTCTGTTACTTCACAGAGTCTGTTAGCAAGGATAACACTGTGCCCTGTTTGGCTCACAGAGGAACACAGCTACTTAGTAGAGCAGATGGTGGTCATGCAGTCAAATGCAAACATGAAACTCCTCACCGGAGGTGCCAGCATTCTAGAGGCTTATTTCAGCCGGGTCCCTGAATACACACACACCAAACTCCTCGCCGGAGGTGCCAGCATTCTAGGGGCTTATTTCAGCCGGGTCCCTGAATACACACACAAACATGACCACACTGGCGCTGAGCTCGTACATAAATTGACACTAGCACATGGCCGTGCGGACATGCGCACCTCTTATAGCTGCAGCAAGCACAGGACCTTCCTAGAAGGACCAATGAGAGACTGCCACAGATGTTGAACACCTTCAGGACCTTCCTAGAGGACCAATAGGATTTGCTGCAGTACCTGAGCATGTGACCCTTGACCTCCAATGAGATGCCTGTGCAGCACCAATAGTAAAAAGATATAATGATAAAAAAAAAAAAAAAATTGTACTATTCTCACCTTCTGCCATCCACCGATGCGTCGATGCTGCCACCAGCTTCTGTTCCCAGTGATGCATTGCAAAATTACCCAGATGACTTAGCGATCTCGCGAGACCGCTAAGTCATCTGGGTCATTTCGCAATGCATCACTGGGAACGGAAGCTGGCAGCAGCATCGTGCGCATCGGGACAGCTTCGGTGAACGCCAGAGGGTGAGTATATAACTATTTTTTATTTTATTTTTTTTAACAGGGATATGGTGCCCACACTGCTATATAGTACGTGGGCTGTTTTATATACTGCGTGGGCTGTGTTATATACTGCATGGCCTGTGTTATATACTACGTGGGCTGTGCTATATATTACGTGGGCTGTGTTATATACTGCCTTGCTGCTATATACTATGTGGGCAGTGTTATATACTACGTGGCCTGTGTTATATACTACGTGGACTGTGTTATAAACTGCGTGGGCTGTGCTATATATTATGTGGGCTGTGCTATATATATTACGTGGGCTGTGTTATATACTATGTGGCTGCTATATACTATGTGGCTGTCTGCATTACGTGGGCTGTGCTGTATACTATGTGGCTGCTGTATACTATGTGGCTGCTATATACTATATGGCTGTGTTGCATACTACATGGCTGTGCTATATACTACGTAGCTGTCTGCATTATATACTACATGGCTGTGCTATATGCTACGTGTCTGTGCTATATACTACGTGGCTGTGCTATATTCTACGTAGCCTGTGTTATATGTTATGATCCTAGTGGTAGAGGATCTCAGAAGTTCCAGCTAAGTCCGCAAACACAAAAACCAGCTCATAGGGAGGTGGTAACTTGGCTGACCGTATATCTGATCCTAGCGCAACAACTAAAAGTAGCCAGGGAACGTACCCACGTTGATTCTAGACGTCTCGCACCAGCCGGAGAACTAACTAACCCCTTCAGAGAAAATAAGACCTCGCTTGCCTCAAGAGAAAGAACCCCAAAGTTATGATACAAGCCCCCCACAAATAATAACGGCGAGGTAAGAAGAAAAGACAAACGCAAGTATGAACTAGATTTAGCAAAGAGAGGCCCACTAATTAATAGCAGAAAATAGGAAGAGAACTTATGCGGTCAGCAAAAAACCCTACAAAAATATCCACGCTGAATATCCAAGAACCCCCGCACCGACTAACAGTGTGGGGGGAGAATATCAGCCCCCTAGAGCTTCCAGCAAAAATCAGGAATCACATTGTAACAGGCTGGAACAAAATAGCAGCAAAGCGAATAAACAAAAATAAGAAAGCAGGACTTAGCTTATCTTGCAAAAAGCAGGAGACCAGGAGTCAGGAGCAAACAGACATAGACTGACTACATCGATTCCAGGCACTAGACTGAGTTTCCAGGAAGTCTAAATAGGAACACCCAAGGCCTAACGAACCAGGTGGGTACCAACCTGGAGAAAGACAATCCAAGTGTCATACCGCTAGTGATCACAAGAGGGAGCCAAGAAATACAGTTCACAACAGTTATATTCCACGTGGCTGTGCTATATACTACATGGCTGTCTGTGTTATATACTACGTGGCTGTGTTATATACTATGTGGCTGTGCTATATACTATGTGGCTGTGATATATACTACGTGGCCTGTGTTATATACTGTGTGGCTGTGCTATATACTATGTGGCTGTGCTATATTCTGCATAGCCTGTGTTATATACTACGTGACTGTGCTGTATACTATGTGGCTGTGCTATATACTACTTGGCTGTCTGTGTTATATACTACATCGCTGTGTTATATACTACGTGGCTGTGCTATATACTACGTGGCTGTGCCAAGCGCGACGTACATACATACATGCAAACACATTCTAGAATACCCGATGCGTTAGAATCGGGCCACCATCTAACCATGATCATAAATAGTTATGTTTACCGTATTAGTAAATTCTTAATTTGTCATAAAAAATCATAAATTGATTTAAGGAGTATTGTAAAATCCAAATGAAACATTATGTGCAGAAAATAATTTTATAAAATCTTGATAAATCATAAAATGTAACATTTTATTTCAAGGAATCTTGGAATGTGATGAGCAGTATCTTAATTTCTCTGTGATAAGCTGATATTTACATATTATGTTTTTTCTTAAATATAACTTCAAATTATAGTCTGTCATGATTTTCTGTTAAGTTGCTTCATAAACATAAGTACTTCCTGAACTTTGGGATTATGTATTAGAAATATGCTTGCCACCTGCTTTAAAAGTTGTGCTGTTTACCTAATTTTAAATTCTACATCTGAGTGTCTAATCCATAAATCACTATTCACATTTATGCACACATTTTACTTAATTAAAAAAAAAATCTACATAAATTATACCAAATGGTAGCGTACCCCATTCACACAGATGGTGTTAACCTAACTTTTGAGTTTTCAAGGTATTTACATTAAATGATCTAAATGGTATGAACTATAATATAGAGCAGACATCCTAATACAATAGCTGTGATTGCAAAGTTTTAAACCACATGAACGCTTCTGTCAAAAGTAGTCAGAAAATTTGACTTTTTCCAAAACTGTTGAATACTATTTTAAAGAGAACTGCTGTAAATCAAAGGATCTACTATTAGAGATTTGTAGATCTTTCCATAGAGGATTAAATTCAAGTAGAATATTCTATACATCTATCATAAAGCATGACAGAGACTTTGGAGCAGGCTCAGAAGCAGAGCCCGCTCCACACATGACAGATGCTGGCTATTATATGTAGCTGGCATCTGCATCTAATAGAAGCAATTGGCTGTCAGTAGCTGACATCGGCATTTAAGTGCCACGATCTGGCCCAAATATTAGTTTGGGCAGTCACCAGCTTACCTGTGAAAGGAGTCAATGGGCTGCTATGACAGCCAGGCATCAGTTGAAAGCCCTTTTGCCTGTCATGTCATCTTTTCTGTGATGTCCATCCCATGATGGAGCCATCGTTTTTATTATATTCCAGCAATAATGTAATAATTCTGTACATATTAGAAGTGATCAGACAGCTATAAAACTTGTAAGCACACCCATTTTCCCAGTTAACAAAAAAGAAATTTAAAAAAATGAATACATAATTTTTCTGTGTCAATGTGTCCAGAAAAGTCCGATTTATCTAAATATTAAATGAATTAATCTGATCTGTAAAAATTGTAACATGAAAAAAAAATCAAAACTCCTGAATAGTGTTGAGCATTCCGATACCGCAAGTATCGGGTATCGGCCGATACTTGCGGGTATCGGAATTCCGATACCGAGATCCGATACTTTTGTGGTATCGGGTATCGGTATCGAAACAACATTAATGTAAAAATGTGTAAAAGAGAGAATTAAAATAAAAAATATTGCTATACTCACCTCTCCGACGCAGCCTGCACCTTACCGAGGGAAGCGGCAGCGTTCTTTGTTTAAAATTCGCGCTTTTCTTTCCTTTACGTGAAGTCCCGGCTTGTGATTGGTTGCGTCGCAGTCACATGGGCGACGCAACCAATCACAGCAAGCCGTGACGTAATTTCAGGTCCTTAAGGATTTTAAAATTACGTCCCGGCTTTGTGATTGGTTGCGTCGCAGTCACATGGGCGACGCAACCAATCACAGCAAGCCGTGACGTAATTTCAGGCCCTTAAGGATTTTAAAATTACGTCCCGGCTTTGTGATTGGTTGCGTCGCAGTCACATGGGCGACGCAACCAATCACAAGCCGTGACGTCACGGGAGGCTGGACACGCGCGCATTTTAAAATGCGCGCTTGTCCAGCCTCCCGTGACGTCCCGGCTTGTGATTGGTTGCATCGCGGTCAACCAATCACAAGCCGGGAGGATGGACACGCGCGCATTTTAAAATGCGCGCGTGTCCAGCCTCCCGTGACGTCCCGGCTTGTGATTGGTTGCATCGCGGTCAACCAATCACAAGCCGGGAGGCTGGACACGCGCGCATTTTAAAATGCGCGCGTGTCCATCCTCCCGGCTTGTGATTGGTTGACCGCGATGCAACCAATCACAAGCCGGGACGTCACGGGAGGCTGGACAAGCGCGCATTTTAAAATGCGCGCGTGTCCAGCCTCCCGTGACGTCACGGCTTGTGATTGGTTGCGTCGCCCATGTGACTGCGACGCAACCAATCACAAAGCCGGGACGTAATTTTAAAATCCTTAAGGACCTGAAATTATGTCACGGCTTGCTGTGATTGGTTGCGTCGCCCATGTGACTGCGACGCAACCAATCACAAAGCCGGGACTTCACGTAAGGAAAGAAAAGCGCGAATTTTAAGCAAACAACGCTGCCGGTTCCCTCGGAGAGGTGAGTATAGCAATATTTTTTATTTTAATTCTTTCTTTTACACATTAATATGGTTCCCAGGGCCTGAAGGAGAGTTTCCTCTCCTTCAGACCCTGGGAACCATCAGGAATACCGTCCGATACTTGAGTCCCATTGACTTGTATTGGTATCGGGTATCGGTATCGGATTGGATCCGATACTTTGCCGGTATCGGCCGATACTTTCCGATACCGATACTTTCAAGTATCGGACGGTATCGCTCAACACTACTCCTGAATTGTGGGTTTTTGGTTGCAGCAAAACAATTTAAAAATGCAATCAATGCATGGTATGCACCCAAAATGGTATCTTTAAAAGCAATAGATTACTACTCAAAAAATAAGTGCTTCATCGACTAGAAAACAAACATGTAATACATTTTGGAAAATGGTAACCCAAGATATGTTTTTTATTATGAATTTATCAATTTTTTTCAGTGGGAACTAGGTATACAAAGACTACTGTCTCTACTGTACCCGAAAGGACAGGGCACAGTGGTGAAGTGTCAATTGTGCAGGTTTTCATATGTTCTTTTGCATGCTGCTACCAGATGATTGTCTGGTATTCTGTTGGCTCAGCAAGAAGAAAATAAGCAGTAGACTTCCCAGCTCTTATAGACTAGAAATTACAGCAATATCAGCTGCTCATTTGGCAAATTCAAAGCAGTCAGCAATCAAAACAAGTACTTTTCATGACCCATCACGCTCATCTTCTGCCAGCCAAATCACACTATTCTGTGCCAAGTGTTTAGTGTCATCATCATCACCATCATCATTGTCACCCTTCTCTACTCCAAGACCTCCTCCTCCTTCTCTGTTGTAAAGGCAAATCCATTACTAATTTAGGGTCAAGGAAACTACTGTACACTCCCAGTGATTCACTGGTTTACCAATAAAACTTGCCTCTTGTCTAGTTGCTGATGTTGCAGTTGCTACCTTACCAATGTGTAGATTCTGCTGCCTTTCCAGAAATAATGGCATGCGCTCAGCCTCACTGAAAGATACCATACTACCTTTGTTTCTTGTAGAAAGAAGTTTCTGCTCTCTGTTTTCATGTGCTGGAGAACATCGGCTGCTCTGTGGACTTGTTTTTGAGCTCAAAAGTCCACTGCAGAATTGATAACTGTAACAGCAACTTTGGCCAGGGACAATACATGAGTTTCACAGCCCACTAAGGGAATGCTTTAAGAGGCAGTGCACCAAAACATCTGCAAGAGATAGTGAAGCCTCTGAGATGTCTGTCTGTTATGTTATGTCTGTTACCATTGACATTAGGTGGTTATCTGTCTCTTCCTATACCTTCTTCATATCCTGCTCAACTGACATGAACTCATCTCCAGCATGCATAGGACACATCTTTAATTCCACACAGTGCTCTCATTCCTTTTCAGTCATAAAAGGCAATGGACTGCTAAAAGTAATCAGCTATACAGCTTGAAAGTCTTTGTGAAAAGAAATCACACAATAGGAAACTTGCTTAAATGTATCAAGAGGCTACTCATCCACTGGTTGGCTCCACATGAACTGCAACTTGGAATTGTCGTGAGCACCAATGCCTGGAAAATTCTGTCTGCATTATTGACAGGCAAAATAACTCATTGTGATGCGACTGCAGTGCTATGTAGCGCAACTTCCACCAGGGGGTGCTGGAGAGGGAAGAGAGACCACACACTCACAGCGAAGCAACACTGAGAAGCCATACAGGTGTCACAGCTAATGAAAGAGTGATCAGACGAGCTGAGTCAGAACCTGTCATGAGCAGAAGTACCAGAAGTAACAAAAATGCACTTAGTCAGAGACAAGCCAAAAGTCAGAGCCAAATGGGAGCACGGTATCCAAAACGTGAGGCATAAGATGAAGTTGGGGTACAAGCCAGAAAGTCAAAGCCGGTCAGGGAACGTGGTATCAGAGATGGAAAACAAGAGGCGGGGTTCAGAGATCAGGCTGAGTCATACACTGTATGGAAACAACGAGATGAACACTAAATGGGTCTAATACAAATATGGGAAGTCAGAGGCAGAAAGATCACCAGGGTATACAGGTCAGCTGCTCTAGCCTGGAAGCATGAACTATCACTGACACTGGCCAGCAGACTGCAGAGGCTTTTTAGCCCAGCCAGCTCCAAAACGAGGCCAAGGGGATTACAAATTATTTTGCAAATATACACAGTGTTAGATATGGCCTGAAATCTGTTAACCCATTTCAATATGTCTTAGGCTACTTTCACACTAGCGTCGAACGACGCACGTCGCAATGCGTCGTTTTGGTGAAAAAATGCATCCTGCAAAATTGCTTGCAGGATGCGTTTTTTCTCCATAGACTAACATTAGCGATGCATTGCGATGCAATGACACACGTCGCAACCATCGTTGCGTCGTGTTGCATCGGACCGTCGGCAACAAAAAATGTTGCATGTAACGTTTTTTGGTGCGTCGTATGCAGCATTTCTGACCGCGCATGCTCTGCCAGAACTCCGCCCCCTCCTCCCCGGAGCTCAGAATGGGGCAGCGGATGCATTGAAAAACTGCATCCGCTGCCTCCGTTGTGCGGCGCTTCCACAGTATGCGTTGATACGTCGCAACGTCGCATTGCGACGTGCGTCGTACGACGCTAGTGTGAAAGTAGCCTTATATGACAATACAGGCACTTCTGGCTTTGGAAATATAATAGCCTGCAGTATCTGGATTGCGATTTTGCACACCCCCTGACGAAGGAACAGTGCGTCCGAAACGCGCGCCGGGGTGCCCTGGAGAGCAGTGGTGGTCCACGTATCTACCTGTAAATATAATTGAGGTAAGTGTCTTCCTATATTGCCCATTAATTTGCACTTCTGCTGAGGTTTAGTGCACTATTATTGCACTTTGCACCACGCATGTTGCACTGCGTATTATTATTGCACTTTCGTTTTATATTTCATTTTTATATATATTTTTTCATCTTTTATTTTGCACATTGTGGTTACTCTTTTGATATAATCTATGCACGTTTTTTACTTTTTAAGTGGGCCATTCCTAATGACCTTATGGATATTTGAATTATTTAATATGGCAGCCAGATAGCTACAGGCACTTGTATATTTTATATACATATATATTTTATTGCTCTTTATTTTTAATAATACATTGTATGTTTTAAATTAATGATATCTAATAAATTGATGTTTATATGATTACAATTTCTGTCATGGTTGTTTTTCTGGGATTTTTTCTATGTGGTGAGCACGATATTTTTTACCATATATATATGTATATATATATATATATATATATATATATATATATATATATATATATATATACAGTATATAGTTATTTCTGCAAACAGCGCAAAGAGGTGATGAGCTACAGGTCCTTCTCAAAAAATTAGCATATAGTGTTAAATTTCATTATTTACCATAATGTAATGATTACAATTAAACTTTCATATATTATAGATTCATTATCCACCAACTGAAATTTGTCAGGTCTTTTATTGTTTTAATACTGATGATTTTGGCCTACAACTCCTGATAACCCAAAAAACCTGTCTCAATAAATTAGCATATCAAGAAAAGGTTCTCTAAACGACCTATTACCCTAATCTTCTGAATCAACTAATTAACTCTAAACACATGCAAAAGATACCTGAGGCTTTTAAAAACTCCCTGCCTGGTTCATTACTCAAAACCCCCATCATGGGTAAAGGCCCCGTCTCACACAGCGACGCTGCAGCGATACAGACAACGATGCTGATCGCTGCAGCGTCGCTGTGTGGTCGCTGTGTGGTCGCTGGGGAGCTGTCACACAGACCGCTCTCTCCAGCGACCAACGATCAGGGGAACGACTTCGGCATCGTTGAAACTGTCTTCAACGATGCCGAAGTCCCCCTGCAGCACCCGGGTAACCAGGGTAAACATCGGGTTACTAAGCGCAGGGCCGCGCTTAGTAACCCGATGTTTACCCTGGTTACCAGCGTAAATGTAAAAAAAACAAACAGTACATACTCACCATCTGTTGCCCGTCAGGTCCCTTGGCGTCTGCTTCCTGCTCTGACTGAGCCGCCGTACAGTGAGAGCAGAGCGCAGCGGTGACGTCACTGCTGTGCTCTCAGTGTACGGCGGCTCAGTCAGAGCAGGAAGCAGACGCCAAGGGACCTGACGGGCAACAGATGGTGAGTATGTACTGTTTTTTTTTTTTTACATTTACGCTGGTAACCAGGGTAAACATCGGGTTACTAAGCGCGGTCCTGCGCTTAGTAACCCGATGTTTACCCTGGTTACCAGTGAAGACATCGCTGGATCGGTGTCACACACACCGATTCAGCGATGTCAGCGGGACCTCAACGACCAAAAAAAGGTCCAGGCCATTCTGACACGACCAGCGATCTCGCAGCAGGGGCCTGATCGCTGGTACGTGTCACACATAGCGAGATCGCTACTGAGGTTGCTGTTGCGTCACAAAACTTGTGACTCAGCAGCGATCTCGCTAGCGATCTCGCTATGTGAGACGGGGCCTTTAGACTAGCGACCTGACAGATGTCAAGAAGGCCATCATTGACACCCTCAAGCAAGAGGGTAAGACCCAGAAAGAAATTTCTCAACAAATAGGCTGTTCCCAGAGTGCTGTATCAAGGCACTTCAATGGTAAGTCTGTTGGAAGGAAACAATGTGGCAGAAAACGCTGTACAACGAGAAGAGGTGACGGACCCTGAGGAAGATTGTGGAGAAGGACCGATTCCAGACCTTGGGGAACCTGAGGAAGCAGTGGACTGAGTCTGGTGTGGAAACATCCAGAGCCACCGTGCACAGGCGTGTGCAGGAAATGGGCTACAGGTGCCGCATTCCCCAGGTAAAGCCACTTTTGAACCATAAACAGCGGCAGAAGCGCCTGACCTGGGCTACAGAGAAGCAGCACTGGACTGTTGCTAAGTGGTCCCAAGTACTTTTTTCTGATGAAAGCAAATTTTGCATGTCATTCGGAAATCAAGGTGCCAGAGTCTGGAGGAAGACTGGGGAGAAGGAAATGCCAAAATGCCTGAAGTCCAGTGTCAAGTACCCAGTCAGTGATGGTGTGGGGTGCCATGTCAGCTGCTGGTGTTGGTCCACTGTGTTTCATCAAGGGCAGGGTCAATGCAGCTAGCTATCAGGAGATTTTGGAGCACTTCTTGCTTCCTGGCACCTGCTCACAGTGCCAAAACCACTGGTAAATGGTTTACTGACCATGGTATTACTGTGCTCAATTGGCCTGCCAACTCTCCTGACCTGAACCCCATAGAGAATCTGTGGGATATTGTGAAGAGAAAGTTGAGAGACGCAAGACCCAACACTCTGGATGAGCTTAAGGCCGCTATTGAAGCATCCTGGGCCTCCATAACATCTCAGCAGTGTCACAGGCTGATTGCCTCCATGCCACGCCGCATTGAAGCAGTCATTTCTGCCAAAGGATTCCCGACCAAGTATTGAGTGCATAACTGAACATTATTATTTGATGGTTTTTTTTGTTTGTTATTAAAAAACACTTTTATTTGATTGGACGGTTGAAATATGCTAATTTATTGAGACAGGTTTTTTGGGTTATCAGGAGTTGTAGGCCAAAATCATCAGTATTAAAACAATAAAAGACCTGACAAATTTCAGTTGGTGGATAATGAATCTATAATATATGAAAGTTTAATTGTAATCATTACATTATGGTAAATAATGAAATTTAACACTATATGCTAATTTTTTGAGAAGGACCTGTACATTACACAGTAATCAATCTGGAGGGTGTGTTATTTTCATACTTTATGATCTGACATTGGCAGCTAATGAAGGATGCCTGTAATTTTCTGAAGCCTTTTGAAGAGAAGACAAAATTTGTTAGAAGGGATACGCTTGGAAAATGTTTTTTAATTATTTTATTAATCGTGGAGAAAAACAATGACCAGCATGTAAGTAAGGAAGCAAAGGAGATCATCAGTTTGCACCTGTTCAGAGCAAACTCATGACTGTTGTGGACCCTCAAGGTTCATGTCATAGTTTGCAAGATTTAAAAGATCAGAAGCAATGCTTATCTGAGGACAACTATATTATTTACATGAACTAATTACATGATTACGACTAAGAGACATGCTTTTTGACCCAAACTATAAAAGCAAAATTGAATTTTTTTTCCAGCTGCTGAAAGGATATGCACATTGGTTTGCTTCAGAGTGGCTGATGGATTTGTCACACAAAAGTGAATCAGGCTGACTGCTACGACCCATAACCGTTTTCTCCCATTAAGTGACACAAACAAATTATCAAAATTGAAGACTTTTATTGGGAAATATAAGCATAAAATTTCCATCTTTTAACTTTGGGTAAAATATTTGGTCGCAGCTTATAAAAACAGGCAATATCTGCCAACAAATTTGGGTGTAGGGAGATTAACTGCCTTCCAGACTCCCGGGCAGGTATCTTCACCACCAACAAAACTCCACCCTTCCGCAGCTGCAACTGAAACAAACCATAACAAAAAGGGGAGGGAGGGCGGGAAACAGGTCCGGGTCCAGGGATCGGATGTGCTATCCGCACTTCCGGGCGCCAGGAGCAGGGGATAAGCCCCGCCCCCTCTGCGGGGAGTTAACCCCATATCCCATTTGGCCACAGAATGGGAGATCTGCTTTTAACACAGGGGAAGGCGCAGCAGTCAGGGGACAGTGGCGTAAGCCGCAGTGTCCCAAAGACTGCTACGACCCATAACCGTTTTCTCCCATTAAGTGACACAAACAAATTATCAAAATTGAAGACTTTTATTGGGAAATATAAGCATAAAATTTCCATCTTTTAACTTTGGGTAAAATATTTGGTCGCAGCTTATAAAAACAGGCAATATCTGCCAACAAATTTGGGTGTAGGGAGATTAACTGCCTTCCGGACTCATGGGCAGGTATCTTCACCACCAACAAAACTCCACCCTTCCGCCAAGGAGGAGCGAATATAGAGAGCTACGACCCCCCCAACGAATGCATAGCCTGTACCACACCTTCACGAAGCCCATTGAGGAAAATATCCAAACCCGCCTCGTTCAAATGAACTCCGTCTGGAAGAAGAAAACCGGAATTGTCTCCCTCCAGACGATGGTGCCTTACCACTATACCATTCTTAAATCTCACGAAGCGTGATATCCTCTGGTTCAAAGTACATCTGGATCTCTCCATAGCATCCAATTCCCTGGCACCCCGCCACACCAGTCTTGGGATAACTTCAGACCAGACTAAACGCATCTGCGGGAAAAAACTCGGGAATTTGTCCATATCAGATCTGATCAGCGTAAGCAGCTCGGCAAGTGGAGACAAAGCCAGGTCATTTCCTCCGGCATGGATAACTACAATGGCAGGAGATGAAGACACCCGTGCAATGTGAACGACCTCCGGCAGCACTTGGGACCACGTCAGACCTCTCATACCACGCCATATCACGTCGACATCATCAAAACCCAAGGATCGCCCTCCTGGGCACAATTCAGCACGATGAGCTGCCCAATAGATGTATGAGTGACCCACAATCCAGACGCTGGGTCGCACTCCATCTAGGAATTAAAGTATACAATTAGTCAACATACAATAATCAAACACTAACGATAACTACTCCGATTTATCCCTGGAGCTACTTCTATTATTGTTTTGACAAAACAAACCAAAATTTATATAACAATAAGTCAGGCCTGATATATCTAGCAAAACAACAGGATTTCCACCTACCCACCCTTTGAATCTCTGAATCAAATAAACCGGCCCTGGAAGCTTAAGTCGCTGTGCCTATTTGAAAAGAATGAGTCCCAAATTCTGCTGCGGGCATTCCCAAAAACGACAACGCGCGTCTCAATATGGCTAAAAATTGACCTGACACTAGAGGAAGGCCATTCTCATGCATGAAAAATTGATGCTAATTGAAGGCTAACGCAGACACACGATTGCGCGCTACCGCACCCGATACTCCCTTGGCATGCATTTTGGATAGAAATGCCATGGTCACCTGCATCTGAACCTCATCCGAAGACCCCACCGGCTTTCCGTCTGCTAAAAGACACCACTCCTCCCACGCCTTACCATAGGCTCTCCAGGTCGACGGAGCTACCGAGGAGTGTATTAGTGGCATTAGGTCCCCAGGACATCCCAGATCGAACGTGGGCAATCCACCTCCTCCAAACGTTCCTGAAGACGCAAATCCCGTAGGTCCTGTGAATAAATCCCAGTTACTAACTCTGGAACAGTCTCATTGTTATTGGGTAATGTATTAGCTTTGAACCAAACATTAAACATTAAACATTTTAAAACTATGAATCTAATCAGGTCCAAAACCAAAAGTGAAGGAGATGCTAGGTAGTTGATGGCATGCGCCCCGCCAACGGTTTCAAGGTGTAACCGGATTCGCTTGTTGGCCAATAGTGGGCCCCATATTTCCATGGCCACCGCAACAGGGAAAAGGTCAATCAAGGTTGGGTCACCATGACACCTCCTGGAAATCCAGAAAGCAGGCCATGGTGCAGAGCATATTTGGCTGCCGAAACGAACACTGAAACCCGTGTGGCCTGACGCTGCAAAAAACAAACCAATGTCATCGTTTGAACACTCTGCCTCCTGAAAGCAAGTCCTACCATTGTAATTGCTGAGAAACATCTTCCATGTGTTTAAATCAGAACGTAACTGAGCTGTTATCCTGATTCTGTGATGACGTTGTTTCACTCCTCTCGTGGCAATCGTCAATCTGCGAGAAAATATCCTGCCCGCTGGCATGATCCTGCATGCAAAATTTAGTGAGCCAAGAAGTGACTGCATTTGCGTCAATGTGACTTTGCCAACCGAAATGCATCCATTAATGAGATCCAGCAATTTGTCAATTTTGTCTTTCGGCAATCTAAATTCCATGGCGACTGTGTCGATTTCAATACCAAGGAATGTGATCACTGATACTGGCCCTATCGTCTTCTCGGGGGAAAGTGGGACCCCAAAATATGTCATGGCATCTTTGAATTGGGCCAGCGCTGAGGAACAGGCATCTGAATCAACTGGGCCAACTATCAAAAAATCATCAAGGTAATGAGTAATGGCAGTTAGCCGGGTGATCTCGCGAGCAACCCATTCTAAAAACGTGCTGAATAATTCAAAATAAAAACAGGAAATTGAGCACCCCATGGGGAGACATGTGTCGTAATAGTAAACATCCTCAAATTTGGCTCCCAGTAAGTGGTAGCAATCCGGGTGAACCGGAAGTAGACGGAAAGCGGATTCTATGTCCGACTTGGCCATAAGGGCCCCCGGACCGGCGTTTCTGACTAAGTCCACCGCGTTGTCGAAGGAAATATAAGTAACGGCTGAGTCCTCACTGGGTATACCATCGTTAACCGACATCCCCTTGGGGTAGGACAGGTGATGAATCAACCGGTACTTGCCTACCTCCTTTTTGGGAACTATACCTAGGTGTGAAACATGTAAATTAAGAAAAGGGGGTGTCTTAAAAGGGCCGCGGAAGTGACCCAACCCGATTTCCTTGCCCAATTTCTCTGCTAAAACGTTGGGTAATTCCCTAGCTGATTGTAAATTTGGAGCTGACTGTGACTCAAGGGACCGATTAAACGGAATGAAAAAACCATAGGAAAAACCGGACCGCAGTTGCGCCGCTGCCGACTTATTGGGGTATTTGTCCAGCCACGGCCCCATTCTTTCTACGCTCACTGGCGTCGGTAACCTCACCTGTAGAGGGGTTTTTACCGGGGTTAGCTTTTTGGGACGGCCGTGTGCATTTTGCCACGGAGTGGGGTCCACCGCACGTTGAACACTCGTGCCTATATTTGCAGAGCCCATAGAACTTACAGTGTCCTTCATTAAATGACCAGCACGAACCTGGCCTCCGAATAGATGCTGCTGCCGTGTTGCTATTGGACCCGGCAGCGGGCCCATGAAAGGATTGAGTCATTTTTTGGGCCATCATCAGGCGGAGCCACGAATCCGTGGCTTTCACACCCCAGCCTAATTGGGGATTGACGGGCAAGCGACGGCGGAAATCTTCATCATATTTCCACCATGCTGATCCCCCGTGAGCCTTATATGAATTATAGATGCTATCTAAGTATATAAAGAGCTCAGAGCATCTCTCTGGGTGCTTCTCCCCCATAACACATACAAGGACCGCAAAAGCTTGCAATCAGTTATTAATGGTTTTTGCAACTTTTGGCTTCCGTTCGTATGTTTTATCACCCAAACGTCTCTCTCTATCAATTGAGTGTTGGTCCGTGGAAACCAGGGACCATATACCAACGAACTCATTGGCCCAAATTTGTTCCTTGATGACGCTGTCCAAGTGAGCCCCTAACGGAGGGACACCACAAAACAGACCATCCTTATAAACGTCCGGGCGAGGAGGGAGGGGGCTGCCTGCACGATCCTGACGGTTGCAGTATTTTTGGATTAACATAAATCCTATTCCCTGTGGCCACATTGGCTACTGTGTCTGAAAGGATGGCGTTGGTTCTCCCCCCAAGCCCCAACAAAGGGGTACTCACCAGTTGGTGCACCGACATCCGGACGGCTTGTGTCCCGTGCCATGGGAGTCATCGAACCTTGACGGTCCGTGCGATGTATGGACCTACGACGAGAAGACTCCTGCCTGTGCGACCTGCTTGAAGAACTACCGGATGACGAAGGCGAGCGCCAACGCGACGCTCTAGACCGCCTACTGCGCCGGCTGGACCTGGATCTACACGAACGCCGCTTGCTGTCAGAACGACCGCGCCTCCTATGTCTATTTCTGTGGCGCCCTCTGGGGGATGACGATGATGACGATGATGATCTGCGCGCGGAGCGGATACCCGCACTCTGTCTGTTATCCAGAGCCGGGGTGCCAGCACCCTGAATTGGGGGACGAACACCGGTTGCCATCAGCGATAGCGACGCTGGGGCGTTCTGATGTTCGATTATCGCCGCCTGAGAGGGAGTTATTTGCCCGCCTGGTATTTGCGAATACGGGGTACTAAAGATGAGTGGGTAGAATGGAAACTGTGACTCTCCCCCTATACTAGACTGGGAGTATGCACTATGCTGTCCGGGCGCTGATATTATGTGAGGTGAACCCACACTCGGCTGCACTGGAGCTGCCGTATCCCTGCTCCTGTCAGTATTGGCCATAACTTCCCCCATGTTCCTAGAAAGTGGTGGGATGCCCCCCTGCGGAGCCTCAGTCTCCTTTTCTGCAGAGCCTGCATCCTGTGAGGAAGCAGACGTTCCCTGAGCTCCCCCATGCTGTTTCCAAGTAAGATTGCAGTACCAGGTACTAACGCTGGCACTTGCAGACCTGCACTCCTTCTTCCTGTAACAGGGGCAGCAGGGGCTGTACTACTAAACGTACCGTGCAGCGCCGATCCCTGAGCCTCCCCCACCTGAGGTACGACGCTGCTTCCCGCCGTACTAACGCGCCTGGCGCCCGAGTCAGAAGAAGCGCGCGCATGCGAATTGCGCGCGCTCTACTTTGAATGTAATGGCGGGCTCAGTCGTGCCGGAGGCCGGGTGGCTCTGCGAGAGCGCCGACCCTCCGGCGGCATCACCTGCACCGTAACAGGGAAGGAGTCACTCCCAGTCAGCAAAGCTGCTAACCAAGCGCTTCCTTCCCTGCCGATCCTATCCCTCACCGCATGCTCCAGCGGGTCCATGATCCGGCAGCCCAACAGGTCCGGGTCCAGGGATCGGATGTGCTATCAGCACTTCCGGGCGCCAGGAGCAGGGGATAAGCCACGCCCCCTCTGCGGGGAGTTAACCCCATATCCCATTTGGCCACAGAATGGGAGATCTGCTTTTAACACAGGGGAAGGCGCAGCAGTTAGGGGACAGCGGCGTAAGCCGCAGTGTCCCAAAATTTGCCTCAAGTATGGAAAACCGAACAGCAACTACTACGCAGTCATGAAAGCCACAAACCTCCTGGCTGCCAACTTTGTTTAATAGTGCAAAACTTTACTGCCGATGCAGAGGCTGCCAATGGTGGCAATAAACTGCCAATAATTTCCTACCTTGTCCCATCTTAACTCTCTACTGTGATGCTCCTGCTGCAGCTACTGTGAAGCAATACCAGCCACACACCTCCTGGCTGCTCATACACTCAGATTTTTATACCCTTAAGAAGCTGCTCTCAAAAAGCTATTTTTTAAAGACTTTATAACTAGGGTTGAGTAAAACGGATCGGACAAATTAAAAAATCGCCGACTTTCTGCAAAGTCGGGTTTCATGAAAGCCGACCCGATCCTAGTGTGGGATCGGCCATGAGGTCGCCGATCTGCTTGCAAAAGTCGTGTTTCGTATGACGCTTTCAGCACCATTTTTCAGCCAATGAAAGAGGATGCAGAGTGTGGGCAGTGTGATGACATAGGTCTCGGTCCCCACCATCTTAGAGAAGCGCATGACAGTGATTGGCTTGCTTTCTGCGGCATACCAGGGGCTATAAAGGGGCATGCATGCCGACCGCCATTTTACTTCTGCCGATCTCAGCATAGGGAGAGGTTGCTGCAGCTTCATCAGAAGAAGGGATATCGTTAGGGAGGGAAGATTAACCCCCAAACTGCTTGTGCTGTAGCGATTTCCACTGTCCAATACCACCTTTTTTTTGCAGGGACAGTGGAGGCTATATTTTTGTGCATCAGCTCTGTAGCTTATTAGGCTGCCTTATAAGGTTCCCTGATAGCTGCATTGCTGTTTGCACGCTGCTGTGCAAACCAACTGCTTTTTTAAAAGCAAAAATCCTGTTGCTCCTTTCTGCACAGTTATCTTGTTTATTTGTCCACACGTTTGTGTGCAGCAGTCCTTTTTATTGCTGCCATACTTGTCCTAAGATCATTGTAGGGAGATTGAAATTGTACTACAGTCCTTGTATTTTTTCATATATCTTCCAGCCACTTTCTGCCACTTACATTGTGTTGTTTTATACACTGGGCCTGAGTTTTGGTTCTGTCTCCAAAAAAAAAGTGAGATTCAAATTCTCACAAAGTGGATATACTTCAGTCCTGTTAGTTTGTCGTATATCAGCCAGCCACTTTCTGCCACTTACATTGTGTTGTTTTATGCACAGGGACTGAGTTTTGGTTCAGGCTCCCCAAAAAAAAGGGAGATTTAAATTCTCAACAAGTTTATATACACCTTCTACCTTGTTTTACAGTACCATATAACGGTTGTTATTTTGATTCGATTTTCCAAAAAATGAGAAAGTCTGGTGGGAGAGCCCGTAGGCGGTGGTTGCCAGCTGGTACTGATGGTGGTGGAGGTGGTGGTGCATCTGGTGGTAGTGGCTAAAGCAAAGTAGCACCTAAGGCTGGAGGTGTTGAGGCAGCGTCATCGTCTGGCTACCCAAAATGTTGATGATCTAACCTTCATTAAAATGAAATAATCATGGATTTCAAGTTATTTTGCCCCACCTTCCCCTGCTGACACGTAGCTTGCCTGAAAAATGTCTTGCTTTTGGCCTCCTCTTACTGACTTCTTCAATTCCTCCATTTGCAGCTGCTGAATGTCCACCATAGGCCATTTTTATACCTCCCTAAATGGGCTGACTCCCCCCACAGGGCAGTGGTCACCACCTGGCGCAAACACCCGTGCGAGTGCCGTTTGCCTGGACAGGTGGGTGGGCCCACTCTTGGGCGACGGCACTGGCACAGGGTCCCTCATAGTACAATGAAGTGTCTCTGACTGTGGTGGTGCACAACAAATGTCAGACACACCGTCATAATATGAGGGGCCCTGTGCCAGTACCGCCGCCCACGAGAGAGTGTTCCCCCCAGCTCGAACAGTGCTCTACCACTTGCAATACTTACCTCTCCCTGCTCCACCACTGCATAGTCTGTGCTGTTAAATCCTTCAATGGCACTGCCAATACAAATTTGTTGAAATGATAGATGATAGTTAAAATATACAGGGGCCCTGGCCTCCATTTAGACCAGTTAATACTTTGCGCCTACTACCACTGTCTGCTACTCAGCAGAGGAGCCCACCCCTGTACCTAGCTATGCCACCTGTTTATTTATGAACAATTTTTTGGCAGACATTTAGCCTACTTTATTATTTGGGCCTACTAACTTAGTCTGCTACACATTACAATTTTCCGACACTGAGCAAAGCAATGTCGCCAGTTTATTTATGAACAATTTTTTGGCAGACATTTAGCCCACTTTATTATTTGGGCCTACTAACTGTGTCTACCACTCATTACAGTTTTCCTCCACTGAACAAAGCAACGCCGCCAGTTTAGTCCTGTTACCAATTTTGGACTGCATTTAGCCCATTTTATTATTTGGGCCTATATCTGTGTTTCCTCCTCATCCTGCCCATTGCCCAGCCACTGCTAGATGAGTCTGCTGGTACATTGACCCAGACCACTACATTCCCCTTGCACTCTACACAGCCAGAATCTGACCCTGCTGAAAGTCAGGTTCCCCTTTCTGCATACTATACCACCTTACACAGGGACAAAGAGGAAGGTGCAGATGAAAGTGCAGGTTCCTTCATCAGGTGGGGGGGCATACTCGTTGGTGCCGTCACTGGCACAGGGCCCCTCATAGTACGCAAAAGTGTCTCTGCCAGTGGGAGGAGGCACCCGCCGTCAAACACACCGCCGTACTATGAGGGGCCCTGTGCCAGTGCCAACGAGTGGGCCCCCCCCTGCTTGCTCAGGATCACAGCACTTGCAAAGTTGAAATACCTCTCCCTGCTCCACCGCCGTGACGTATTCTGCATTTCCTGGGCCCACGAAAATCTTGAGCCAGCCCTACCCCCCACAACTTTAGCCAAATGACCCCCAGTTTTCAATGCCTAACTATTATTATAAAATAAATTAAGATTGACAAGCTTAAGTAATAAGAATTGATGTTTTTGGCATTAAAATGGGCACTGTAGGTGTTTTCCTGTCCTCCACTCACTGCCCACTTTGATTCCCCATTGACTTGCATTGGGTTTCGTGTTTCAGTCGGCCCCCGACTTTTTGCAATAATCGGCCGATTTCACCAGACCCGACTTTTGACAAAGTCGGGTTTTGCGAAACCCGACTCGATCCGAATAAAGTAAAAGTCGCTCAACTCTATTTATAACAATAAGCTTTAACTTCTACACATTCAACACATTATTAATTAATATTTAGTTCCTAGAAAAAAAGGGGATTAATTTTGGACAGCATGATAAAAACCATTTTATTGTCTACTTATTTTTTGATTAGCAAATAAGTTGTAGATTTCCAAAAAGGTAACTGTTTTTTAACTATTCTATGAGATGCTAAAATGTCTTTGCATTCAAAACAGTACACCTGTTTTGTCTCCAGAACAAATGAAATCTTTTTTGGACAGCTTGACAAAAAAACCTTTGTAATTGCCTAATCATTTGTGATTATAAATCCAGTTGAGGACCCCCAAAATGGAATACTTTTTTAACTTCCAGTTGAGAGACTAAAGTTTCTTGCAATTTAAAGGGAATCTGTCATTAGGAACAATCCTCCTAAGCCTTGTACAAGGGCATTACAGGTCATAGAAAGATAAATATAATGATAACTTAATATCCTCCATTTAAAAGGTCGACATTGACTGTTAAGATTGCTACTTCCAATAGGTGGTACTAGAGTTCTAGTACTTATCCTCCATTTGACAACTAATTTTAGAGAAACTACTTTTCTCTTACATGCAAATGAGCTGCTAAGATCTATGGGTCAGACACAGCCCTAATAGAGACTCTGCTTGCTCAGCTCGTCTTAAATGAAAAGGGGCAATACCAGTGTAAGACATATAATGATGGTTAACTGGAGCAAATGATTAACTGCAAGTTAGCAGTGATGAGCAGAAAAAACAAATAGTAGCTTGCAAAAGATTACACACTTTTGGAGCAAAGCAGAATAAATAAATGTTCTAGTCTTAGAAAAAGAGTCTGCTATGCTTACAGTATTCTAAAGGTTAGCCTAATTTCTGAGCTAGGAAGTAAATACAGATAGTTGATAAATGATCTGTCACGGTTTACTGGGTTTTCAGGTCAGGTAGTTGCAGGGTTAACTCGGATGGCCTCTTTATGGGTTCTGGGAGGCTTTTTATAGCCTCACTGTAAGGTCAATCCTTGTCATTTATACTCTGACCCTTGGCTGAGTATGTTTGACCCTGGTGTGCCTCTGCTTTGTGCATGTACTATTGTCTGTCTTTTTGGTTCATGATCTGGTTTTATTACTGTTGTGATTCTTGCCTGCTGTTTCTGTACCGTGCCCATTCTGGTTTACTGATCTCTTGCTACGTCCTGACTACTCTTCTGACTGCCCCTGTGTACTGCGCCGACCTCTCTGTGTATGACCTTGGCTTGTGTGACTACGTTTTTTCCTGTCACCCCTTTTAACATCCTTGGGGGTTCCTCTCTTTCTTACACTTTCTCCCAGAGCCGCTGCAGGCTCAAACAAAGCTAAGCTCCGCCCGCCCCCTCTGACACATGGTCACATGACCGCATGTCCTGTCTGCCTTCTCTGTAGTGCGGCTAGCCCCTGTAGCACCGCTGCTACTGCTCTCGTACACAGCTCCTCAGTGTCACAGGTTGTCCCTGGCACCAGACATCCAGGCTAGCCTCCTGAGCTGTCGCCGGTGATTGCCCGTCAGGTAGCTGGTCCTGACATTATAAATGACAGTTAAATTTGTTTGATTTTTTTGGGGGGAGATTAAGGAGTGTTATCTGCATGGATCCTATATTAGTGGATCAGGAGAAACACCTGACTCAAATGTTCCAGAAATTGAATGTGGAGCAGCGCACAATGGCTCAGACCCAGCATCAGCTGGTAGATACCATACAGGGGGCTGTCGCTGTGGGGTCTCTGGGTACTGGTGGTAGAGATGTATCCTTGGCATCTCCTGAATCTCCAGGGGATAAAAAGGAGTTCAGAGCCTTCAAGGAGGGGTGTAAACTTTTTTCTCCCTGAGGCCTCGTTCTTCTGGGGACGAGTTCCAGAGGGTGGGGGTCATTATTTCCCTACTTTGGGGGGCTCTGCAAGCCTGGGCCTTTTCTCTCTCTCCTTCTGCTCCTGAGAGGATGCCTTTTTTGATGCCCTGGGCAGCATTTATGAGGAGCCTGACAGGGTCCATATTGCTGAGGACATGGTAATGAGTGTTCGGCAGAGCCAACATTCAGCTGAGTGGTTCTGTTTGGAGTTCCGACATTGGGCTGCAGAGGTGTCCTCGGATGATGCCGCCCTTTGAGGGCTATTCCGTAGAGGCCTGTCTGAATGCCTCAAGGACTCTCTGGCCCTTCATCCTCCACCTGACACTTTGGAGGATGCCATAACCCAGGCCGTATGAATGGACCACAGGTTACGCTCCAGGGGTGTCATGCAGTGTGAAACTTCACTGTTTGATGGCAGGAAAGAGACAGGGGTCGCTTCCGAGGCCATGGAAATCGGCGTCACCTCGCTAAAAGAGAAGGAGAGAATATGTCTCCGGGAGAAACAACTCTGTTTCTATTGCGGAGAGCCAGGACATTAGAGAAAAGATTGCCCCTCCTGTCCGTCATCCACTAAGATGACGGGAAATGGCTAGGTCTGGGTAGCGGTCGAGGAAGCTGTCCAGGCCATCAGGTACTGTATTCCTCATGTAGTAAAGTCTTGTTAAAGGTGGAACTGTGGGTAGACAACTATCGTTTTTTCTCTACAGCATTGTTGGACAGTGGTTCATCTCTCAACCTGGTCAGTTGCTGTGTCATCTCCCAACACAAGATAGGGACAGTTAGGCTGGAGACGCCACCTAAAATTGTGGCCATCGACTCTTCCCTTCTTACCCATACAGGGATTTTTTATGTTTCCAAAAGGTTTTCTTTACAGATCGGTTCTTCTCACAAGGAAGAGATGTTTTGTTATGGACAAATTGCCCGCAGAGCTAGTGCTGGGCATGCCATGGCTTCAACGCCACAACCTGGTAATTGACTGGGTAATAGGGGAGATTACTAAATGAGGATCCAAATGTTTTCAGTTGTTGCCATAAACCTATTTGTTGTCTGAAACTTGTAAAACATGTCTCTGTGTTTTATGTTAATCTGGAGGGTATTCCGGAGGACCTAAAAGACTTTGAGGACATGTTCTCTGATAGTGAGGCTGAGGAGCTGTGTTGTGAATTCCGTTCTCGGGCTCCCTCCTGTGGTCATGAGTGGTACTTTGTGAGTTCTGTTCATGGGCTCCCTCTGGTGGCTTTTAGTGTTACGGCTGGTCTGTAGCTGGATTCCAGCTGCCTCGTTTCCTGCTAGGCCTGCTGCCTATTTAACTCCATCTGGACCTTTACTTGTTGCCTGCTGTCGTTGTATTCAGTACTGGTTCAGATCTCTCTGGGACTTCCCTTGCGACCTGTTTCCTCGTGGAAAAGCTAAGTTCATGCTAGTCCTTTTTTGCTCATTTCTATTTGAAAATGTTTCTCAGTATGTTTTGAGTTCAGTCCAGCTTGCTTATATGCTATTTGATTGCTAGCTGGAAGCTCTGGGGTGCGGAGTTGCGCCCCTCACATCGTTAGTCGGTGTGGGGGTCTTTTTGTATTCTCTGCGTGGATACTTTTGTAGTATTTTATACTGACCGCACAGATTCCTTGCTATCTTCTGACTATTTAGTTATTAGCGGGCCTCATTTGCTAAAACCTATTTTCATTTCTATGTTTGTGTTTTCCCCTTAAACTCACCGTTATTATTTGTGGGGGGCTGCTTACACTTTGGGGAAAATTTCTCTGAGGCAAGTGAGGCTTTGTTTCTCTTTAGGGGTAGCTAGTTTCTCAGGCTGTGAACGAGGCATCTAGGCCGAGTTAGGAACGCTCCACGGCTGCCTATAGTGTGGTTTGATAGGATCAGGATTGCTGTCAGTAAAGTTCCCACATTCCCAGAGCTTGTCCTTATTTTTGGGTTTACTTATCAGGTCAGTTCATGTGTTCTAACCACCAGGATCATAACAGAGCTGCCCCCGCATAGGCCATTTGACTGTGCTATTGATCTTATTCCTGGAGTGAAATTGCCCAAAACCCATCTATTTAATTTGTCAGGCCCGGAGCACCTGTCTATGAAGTAATACATCGCTGAAAGTCTTTGTAAAGGGCATATAAGACCTTCTGTGCCCCAGTAGCTGCGGGGTTTTTCTTTGTTAAAAAGAAGGATGGCAGCCTGCATCCCTGCCTCGACTTTCGAGAACTTAATAAAATCACAGTAAGGAACACATACCCCCTGCCTCTGATTCCTGATCTCTGTAACCAGCTCTCTGGGGCCAAATGGTTTTCGAAAATGGACCTCAGAGGACCTTATAATTTGATAAGAATATGGGAAGGGGATGAGAGGAAAAATGCTTTTTTTTACATCGGAGGGGTTATTTGAAAATCTGGTGATGCCGTTCGGTCTCAACAATGCCCCAGCTGTATTTCAAAATTTAATTAATGTAGTTTTTTGACCTCATTGGCCACTTTGTTGTGATCTACTTGGATGATATACTGATATATTCCTCTGACAGACATTCTCATTTATCACATGTTAAAACAGTGTTTCAAAGACTCAGGGAAAATCAATTATTTGTTAAACTGGAGAAATGTTCTTTTTTCATTTCTGCCACGCGAGAGGCAATAGCTAGAGTCTTTGGGTGGCCTTTAATGGCTTTGGATATTAAGAATCATGTGGGGTATGCACCCGTTCTAAGAGCTCCCATTGCCGATTGGCTGGGGAATTGATGCCTTTATTAATTCCAGGAAGACCATAGGCTCACTTGTCCATGGACTTCATTACCAACCTTCTTGCATTCCGGGGTAACACGGTAATCTGGGTAGCCATAGACAGGTTTTCTAAGTTAGCGCATTTTGTACCTATGGCAAGTCTACCTTCAGCAGAGACTATCGCTTACTGAATACTCAGAGAGCATATAGTTGTCAGAATCAGCCTTCAATGTCCTTCGATTCTGATAACAAAGTAACTTGTAGACTTGCTCAAATTGAATTGGTCAAAGGGAAGAAACCAAGAGCAGATGTGTAAGCCAGAACAGATGAGTAACTGCTTCCCTAAGCTCTTTATCTAATTTTTAAAGGTACCAAGAAAAAAAGAAAAAAATGCATAGAAACCTACCAGATAAGTGTTGTAGGCGCTGTGTCTCCCTGTGGTTACTCTGACATTTTTATATCAAGTGAAAGCTGTGGCCTGCCTATCTTTGGTCCCTGACTAATTCTCATTTAGCCATAAATTACACTGCTCAAAACAATAAATGGAACACTAAAATACCATGTAATAAATATCACTGAACAAAATATTTCAGTTGCAAATCATTATTCCTTACATAGTGACAGGGACACTATCAGGGCATTATTACCCTTACTAGTGTATGGGGCCTGTTAGCTGGGGGGGCCCAGTGTCAGGGTTTTCATAAACTGGAGCCGTGTGTGGAGGGAGGAGGAGCGTCATTGTCACAGACAGCTGGGAGAGGCAGCCAGTGCTGAGCCACAGGAGGGAGGGACTCCACCATCCAATACCTGCTAAGCATGGGCTCATTGAAGTATCAATGAACAGCGCAGCACCAAGTAAATGTCTAAGCCTGTGCTGGTGAAGGGTATGGATGGTCTCCTGACAGGCTCAAGTCCAGACCTGCAGCATCAGTGAGTCGGCTGGTGTGCTCAGTGTCTGCATCAGCCATTCTATCAGCACAGCAGCCAAATCACCGAGGACGTTATTTCCCGACCCCTATTTGTCAGCTATACATCCTGAGAAGATCAGAGTGCAGTGACCCCTCCCCCCTCACCTCCTGCAGATAATGATAAGGTTGGATGAGCCAAATCTACCCTCTGACAGGACACAGCAGCCCCCCCTCAAGATTCCCACAGATGTCATTTCCACTTCCAAGAAACTTCAGTCTTCAGAATTGAACAGCTGTGTCCTGTCAGTGGCAGATGGGTCACCACCAGCCTTATCCTTCTCTAGAGGTGAGGAGGGGGTTACCAGGACACTGCTCATCAGGATTTATAGCTGAGGAATAGATTCACCTTCCTGAGATGTCATGTCACATAAACATACATTATACTGTATATTTTTATACATACATATATAGCAAAAAAATTGAGAAGATCTGCAGGGTGAATAAAGGCTCTTAGGCCCCGATCTCACAAGCGTATAACACGGATGAGTGCTATGTGATGGTTTTATCTCACAGCACTCGGACCAATGTTATACTATGCAGCAGTGCAGATCTGCTATTTTTTCTACAGACCGAAATTGGTCTGTGGAGAAAAAATCACAGTATGCTGTGAGTTGCTCATGAATTCGGATCTCACGCATCCACTGAAGTCTATGGATGCGTGTAAAACTATGACCGAGGTGGTGAGCATATCCCAGAAGATGTCGTTCAAAAAGTCATGGAAAACAGCTGGGGCATTACAAAGCCCGAAGGGCACCACCAGATATTCATAGTGCCCATCCCTGGTGTTAAAAGCCGTCTTCCATTCGTCCCCCTCAAGGATGCAAATCAGGTTGTAAGCACCCAGCATATCTAATTTAGTAAATACCCTTGCTCCCCGTAGCCTATTAAAGAGCTCAGATATCAGGGGTAGTGGGTACTTGTTCTTAATGGTGATGGCGTTAAGACCCCTGTAGTCTATGCATGGATGTAATTCTCCACTCTTCTTCTGCACAAAGAACCCAGCCCCTGCAGGTGACACTGACTTCCTAATGAATCCTCTTGCCAGATTCTCTTGGATGTACTGAGACATTGCCTCCATCTCTGGGAGAGATAACGGATAGACTCGACCCCGGGGAGGCTCAGCACCAGGCAAGAGGTCGATAGGACAGTCATAGGGGCAGTGAGCGGAAGGGTCTCCGCAGCCCTTTTGGAGAACACATCCGCATAGGGCCAATAGTGCTTGGGGAGAGAGGAAAGATCTGTGGGTACCTCTGTTGTAGCAACCTTAACGCACTCCCTCTGATATCTACCCTCACAGGATTTACTCCATCCCAAAATTCTCCCTGAGGACCACTCTATATGAGGAGAATGATAGCGTAGCCATGGTGTCTCCAACAGGACCTCATCATCTCCCTCAGGAAGGACTAATAGAGAGATAATCTCCTGATGTGATGGATACACAGAAAGAGTGAAAGGAATGGTTTGGTGTGTAATCTGTGAGGGTAGTGTCGACCCATGTACCACTCGAACGGTTATTGGTTTGGCGAGCATCACCAGGGGTATTGCGTGTCGCTGGGCGAAAGCGGATGACATAAAATTACCCTCCGCCCCAGAGTCTACGCATAGCTCTACCATAAGAGTGGATGGGCCTATGGTAATTGTCCCCTTGAAGGACAACTTAGAGGCAAACGTCGCCGTGTCTAGTGTACCTCCTCCAACTGCCACTAGACGCTGACGTTTCCCCGACCGCTGAGGACACTTGGAGGCAAGATGTCCTGACTGCCAGCAAACATGACAGACCATAAGTGCATGAGCGGACCGTGACTTGGACCCCACTCGTGACCCCTCTATGGCCTCATGTGACTCGGACGCCTGGACCTGAGATTCCAAAGGTCTGGCGAAGGTGGGAGCCAGCTGAAACCTCTGCCTACACTGGGCTCGCTCCAACCTTCGCTCGTGAAAACGAAGGTCTATGCGAGTTAATACAGCTATGAGCTCCTCCAGTATGACGGGAATCTCCCTAGTGGCCAAAGCGTCCTTCACATGGTCAGCCAGCCCCCTCCAAAATACAGGGATGAGTGTTTTATCTGGCCACTCCAACTCAGACACTAATGTGCGGAAGTGGACGGCAAAATGGCTGACCATGGTTGAACCCTGAGTCAAAGCCAGCAGTTGGAGCGTCGTATCATGGGTGACTTGAGGTCCTACAAAGACTTGTTTCAGAGTGTCCAGAAACCGAGCAACACACCGCACCACATGATTGTTGCACTCCCACAGGGGCATAGCCCACTCCAAAGCTCTGTCTGACAGGAGAGAGATTATGAATCCCACCTTTGCCCGCTCTGTAGGAAAACGTGCAGCCAGGAGCTCGAGATGTATACCACACTGGCTCACGAAACCCCTACAGGACTTACTGTCCCCAGAGTATTTTTCGGGCAACTGGAGGTGAGATAAGGTCGGAACAGAGGTGGCAGTGGGTAAAGCTGCTGCAGCCATGCTAGCAGCCTGAACAGCTACTGCAGTAACATCCACTGCCGAGGTTGCAATCTCGAGTGACGCCAACCGGCCCTCCAGCAGCTGGATGTACCCCTGCAATCGCTGTTCATCTGCCATTACTTAGCCAGATCCTGGCGCTAGTATACTGTTAGGGTTGGCGGAATGCACCGAATATATTTATTAGGTGAGATAGGTGCGTTCGCAACCCGGGATCCACCGTGCAGGAAAGAACCTGCTGCTAAGCAAGGCGGTGAAGCAACTTAAAATAAGCAAACTCTGTTACTACCCAGAGCCAGTAGAAAAGAGAACGCTGTGCCCGTTTAGGTCACAGGAGGCACCGCTACAGAGTTGAGCCGACAGTGGTCATGCAGTCTGAACCAAACACGCAGCTACTCTCCGGTGGAGCCGAAATTCCAATGGCTTTTAGCCAGCCCTGAATTCACACACAAGAAACTCCTCGCCGGAGGTGCCAGCATTTTAGGGGCTTATTTCAGCTGGGTCCCTAGCTGCATACACACAAAAACTCCTCGCCGGAGGTGCCAGCATTCTATGGGCTTATTTCAGCTGGGTCCCTGACCACACACGACCACACTGGTGCTGAGCTCGTATATATTTGATACTAGCGCATGGCCGTGTGGTCATGAGAACCTTTTATAGCTGCAGCAACTTCAGGTCCTTCCGAGAAGGACTTCCACAGAACTTGATCAGGTACATGACCTTCCTGGAGGACCAATGGAAGTTGCTGCAGTAACTGAGCATGTGACCCTTGATCTCCATTGAGAGATCTTACCCTGGGCATGCTCAGTGTGTGCAAAGCAGGACTTAGTCCCAGAAAAGCCTGCTCGCCGCAGACCAGTGCAGGGTACAATAGCAGAGCCTGGAGAGGCAGCAGTAACCCTTTGCACAGTACCAGATTCAGTAAGACGCTGGGACCTGCATCTCTGCTGAGCAGGCTCCACTGCGGCTGACGCAGAATGGGAGACCACAGCAGACATGGTCCCAGATTCCCCATGTTCAGCTGTGGGAACTCGACTCCTAACACTAAGCATGTTTTTTTGAATCAGCACATCAAACTCCATAAAACAGACATATTACTTTTGCTGATGATTTTTTGTGTTGACCAGTGTTATCGGATACACTTGCAGCATGTCTAATCAGCATGAGAAAAAATTGTAGATCTGCACTGCCCCATAGTAGAACATTGGGCGGAATGATCTCTGATAAAACGTCACACAGCACTCGGCCGTGTTTTTCCCTTGTGTAAACGAGCACAGAGAACTGCTAGTTCTGCAAACTAGCAGTATCTATTGTACTCCAGCTTTATTCATTCTAATGCAAATCTTGCATTTCCAAGTAACTATCATTCTCCTAAAGAATATAAAAAAAACTGAAAAATTACCAAGACCTTGAACATTATATAAAGGCAAAACACAGTGATAGAGCCTAAGGGAAAATGAGGCATATGTGACACAAATACCAAGTCAGCCATTGAAAGGAAGAAATTTTCATATTGGGTTCAGGCAATGATTAAGTCAAGATTTTTTATGTGTCTTACAAAACAAATCAGAGGTTAAAAGTAAAAAGCATAAGTATGAACATTAGCTGTTTATGTGCAATGCAGCATACTGTATATACCGAACATGTATTTGCATGTTTTTTAATTTAATTTTATAAATACAACATGCAATAATACTTATTAAGACAATGTTGAAAATACAAATCCATTCAACAAAGATTGCATGTTTATGTAAGAAAGTATCATATTTAAAGGGAACCTGTCAAATTTAATAACACTATTTACCTACAGGGTTGACCTGCAGTTAAATAGCATTAGGCTGGGTTCACACTTAACCCCTTCATGACCTTGGGATTTTCCATTTTTCCGTGTTCGTTTTTCGCTCCCCTCCTTCCCAGAGCCATAACTTTTTTATTTTTCCATCAATATGGCCATGTGAGGGCTTATTTTTTGTGAAACAAGTTGTACTTTTGAATGACATCATTGGTTTTAGCATGTCGTGTACTAGAAAACGGAAAAAAAATTCCAAGCGCGGTGAAATTGCAAAAAAAGTGCAATCCCACACTTGTTTTTTGTTTGGCTTTTTTGCTAGGTTCACTAAATGCTAAAACTGACCTAATATTATGATTTTTCAGGTCATTATGAGTTCATAGACACCTAACATGACTAGGTTATTTTTTATCTAAGTGGTGAAAAAAAATTCCAAACTTTGCTAAAAAAAAATAAAAAAAAATTGTGCCATATTCCGATACCCGTAGCGTCTCCATTTTTCATGATCTGGGGTCGGTTGAGGGCTTATTTTTTGCGTTCCGAGCTGGCGTTTTTAAAGGATACATTTCGGTGCAGATACGTTGTTTTGATCACCTGTTATTGCATTTTAATTCAATGTCGTGGCGACCAAAAAAACGTAATTCTGGCGTTTCAATTTTTTTCCTCGCTACGCTGTTTAGCGATCAGGTTAATGCTTTTTTTATTGATAGATCGGGCAATTCTGAACGCGGTGATGCCAAATATGTGTAGGTTTGATTTTTTTTTTATTGATTTATTTTGAATGGGGCGAAAGGGGGGTGATATAAACTTTTATATATATTTTTTTTCACTTTTTTTTACTTTTTTTTTTACTCTTGCCATGCTTCCATATAAGCTGGCACAACGCAATCGGCTCTGCTACATAGCAGCGATCATCAGATCGCTGCTATGCAGCAGAAATGCAGGTGTGCTATGAGCGCTGACCACATGGTGGCGCTCACAGCTACCGGGGATCAGTACCCATAGAGGTCTCAAGGACCTCTATGGTTACTATACAGAAGCATCGCTGACCCCCAATCATGTGACGGGGTCAGCGATGCACTCATTTCCGGACGCCCGGCCAGAAGCGCCGGTTAAATGCCGCTGTCTGCGTTTGACAGTGGCATTTAACTAGTTAATAGCGGCGGCTGAATCATGATTTCACCCTCCGCTATTGCGGGCACATGTCAGCTGTTCAAAACAGCTGACATGTCCCGGCTTTGATGCGGGCTCACTGCCGGAGCCCTGGATCAAAGCGGGGTATCTGACCTTGGACGTACTATCCCGTCCGAGGTCAGAAACGGGTTAATGTATGAAAAATTGCTCCAAGTCTTTTGGCCGAGCGTTGCACAAGTGTTCTCCGTATGGTCATCCGTGTTTAATCCCTTTGCAATGCGATGATGCAATTTCCTTCATCTATGTATCAGTATGTCATGCGTATGGCTTGAATTTTCTCGCTGACTTGCAAAATAGACATTAAATGGATAAATGGCATGAAATTAATAAAAACCTAATCAAGGACCCTATTTATTGGCTCCTCATCAAGTTCCTGCCTCCAATCTATGCATTAGAGTCCTTGCTGGTGCTTTGGTATTGCTTTGTGTCAAACATGTCAGACAGGCTTTCTTTCAATACAACTGAGCAGGTTCTTTTCCAAAGGGTTTTGTCCCAACATTTTGGGAAGCCTTACCCAGTGATTATGGATCCGAGGAGGCGTAGACGACTGTGGGTTCATCCACTTCTGAGGCAACGGTTGACTAAAGACCATTTCCAACATCTGTAAGCTTTACTACGCAGCCATCCTGACAAGTTCTACCGGTATTGTCAGATGAGCATGCCCACATTTGACATTCTTCTGTAGACTGTGCACCCTGGGATCACCTTCAAGGACACCAAGATGCGCAAGTGTATTTCCACAGAGGAGCGCCTTTTACTTACATTACGGTATGTATTCATCCTCTATGTTCCTGTTTTTTTTTTAATTTTCTAAATACACTTTTCCCTTACTTTTCGTTTAATTGCCTTTTTTCAAGTTAAATGGCTTAACCCCTTACTATCCTGTCCGAGGTCAGAACCCCCGCTTTGATGCGGGCTCCAGCAGCGAGCCTGCATCAAAGTCGGTACATGTCAGCTGTTTTGTACAGCTGACGTGCCCGCAATAGCGGAGGGTGGAATCGCGATCCACCACCGCTATTAACTAGTTAAATGTCACTGTCAAACGCTGACAGCAGCATTTAACTAGCACTTCCGGCCATCGGGCCAGAAATGATAGCATCACTGACCCCCGTCATGTGATCGGGGGTCAGCGATGCATCGGCATGACAACCAGAAGTCTATTGAAGACCTCTATGGTTGTTGATGCTGGATTGCTGTGAGCGCCACCCTGTGGTCTGCACTCATAGCAATGCAGTAAATCTACTACATAGGAGCGATCTGAGCATCGCTACTATGTAGCAGAGCCGATCAGGCTATGCTAGCTTCTAGCCTCCCATGTAGGCTATTAAAGCATGGCAAAAGTAAAAAAAAGGTTTTAAAAAATATGAAAAAAAAAAAAACAATATAAACGTTTAAATCACCCCCCTTTCGCCCCATTCAAAATAAAACAATAAAAAAATTCAAACCTACACATATTTGGTATCGGCGCTTTCAGAATCGCCTCATCTATCAATAAAAAAAGGATCAACCTGATCGTTGAACGGTGTAGCGAGGAAAAAATTCAAAAGGCCAGAATTACGTTTTTTTGGTCACCGCTACATTGCATTAAAATGCAATAACGGGCGATCAAAAGAACGTATCTGCACCAAAATGGTATCATTAAAAACATCAGCTCAGCACACAAAAAAGAAGCCCTAACCCAACCCCCACATCACGAAAAATGGAGGCGCTATGGGTATCGGAAAATTGCACATTTTTTTTTTAAAGCAAACTTTGGATTTTTTTTTTACCACTTAGATAAAAAATAACATAGACATGTTTGGTGTCTATGAACTCGTACTTACCTGGAGAATCAAAATGGCAGGTCACCTTTAGCCTTTAATGAACCAAGCAAAAAAGCCAAACAAAAAACAAGTGTGGGATTGCAGTTTTTTTTGCAATTTTCACCGCACTTGGAATTTTTTTCCCATTTTCTAGTACACAACATACTAAAACCAGTGATGTCGTTCAAAAGTACAACTTGTCCTGCAAAAAAAGTCCCTCACATGGGCATATTGATGGAAAACTAAAAAAGTTATGGCTCTGGGAAGGAGGGGAGCGAAAAATGAAAACTCAAAACCGAAAATAGCTGGAGTCATGAAGGGGTTAATTAGATTTTGCCTTTGACATTCCCTGCTATTTGTAATTAATATATGTTCCCTAGGCATTGAATAGTCTTGTCACTTGTTGAGCCAGGGCTTAGTTTACACTATCCATATAACTTTTATGATCTCCAAAACTGTTAAGATGATGCATGGATACACTCCCTGACAGAAGTTATGTCTAGGGTTGAGCGAAACGGATCGGACAAATTCAAAAATCGCCGACTTTCGGCAAAGTCGGGTTTCATGAAACCCGACCCGATCCCAGTGTGGGATCTGCCATGAGGTCGGCGTTCTTCGCTCCAAAGACGCGTTCAGCGCCATTTCTCAGCCAATGAAGGAGGACGCAGAGTGTGGGCAGCGTGATGACATAGGTCTCGGTCCCCACCATCTTAGAGCATGACAGTGATTGGCTTGCTTTCTGCGGCATCACAGGGGCTATAAAGGGGCGTGCACGCCGACCGCCATCTTACTTCTGCCGATCTCAGCATAGGGAGAGGTTGCTGCAGCTTCGTCAGAAGAAGGGATATAGTTAGGGAGGGAAGATTAACCCCCAAACTGCTTGTGCTGTAGCAATTTCCACTGTCCAACACCACCTTTGTTTTGCAGGGACAGTGGAGGCTATATCTTTGTGCATCAGCACTGTAGCTTATTAGGCTGCCTTATAAGGCTCCCTGATAGCTGCATTGCTGTTTGCACGCTGCTGTGCAAACCAACTGCTTTTTTAAAAGCAAAAATCCTGTTGCTCCTTTCCGCAGTTATCTTGTTTATTTGTCGACACTTTTGTGTGCAGCAGTCATTTTGTTGCTGCCATACTTGTCCTGAGATCATTGTAGGGAGATTTAAATTGTACTACAGTCCTTGGATTTTTTCAGATATCTTCCAGCCACTTTCTGCCACTTACATTGTGTTGTGTTACACACTGGGCCTGAGTTGTGGTGCTTTCTCCCCCCCAAAAAAGGGAGATTCAAATTGTCACAAAGTGGATATACGTCAGTTCTGTTAGTTTGTCGTATATCAGCCAGCCACGTTCTGCCACTTACATTGTGTTGTGTTATACACTGGGCCTGAGTTGTGGCGCAGTCTCCCAACAAAAAAAGGGAGATTCAAACTGTCACAAAGTGGATATACATCAGTTCTGTTAGTTTGTCTTATATCAGCCAGCCATGTTCTGCCACTTACATTGTGTTATACACTGGGCCTGAGTTGTGGTGCTGCCTCCCCCCCAAAAAAGGGAGATTCAAATTGTCACAAAGTGGATATACTGTACGTCAGTTCTGTTAGTTTGTCGTATATCAGCCAGCCACGTTCTGCCACTTATATTGTGTTGTGTTATACACTGGGCCTGAGATGTGGTGCAGTCTCTCCCCCAAAAAAGGGAGATTCAAATTGTCACAAAGTGGATATACGTCAGTTCTGTTAGTTTGTCGTATATCAGCCAGCCACGTTCTGCCACTTACATTGTGTTGTGTTATACACTGGGCCTGAGTTGTGGTGCTGTCTCCCCCCAAAAAAATGGAGAATCAAATTGTCAAAAGTGGATATACGTCAGTTCTGTTAGTTTGTTGTATATCAGCCAGCCACGTTCTGCCACTTACATTGTGTTGTGTTATACACTGGGCCTGAATTGTGGTGCTGTCTCCCCCCCAAAAAAGGGAGATTCACATTGTCACAAAGTGGATATACGTCAGTTCTGTTAGTTTGTCGTATATCAGCCAGCCACGTTCTGCCACTTACATTGTGTTGTGTTATACACTAGGCCTGAGTTTTGGTTCAGTCTCCCCAAAATAAAAAGGGAGATTTAAATTCTCAACAAGTTTATATATACCTTCTACCTTGTTTTACAGTACCATATAATGGTTGTTATTTTGGTTACATTTTCCCAAAAATGTGTAAGTCTGGTGGAAGAGGCCGTGGGTGGTCGTTGCCAGCTGGTACTGATGGTGGTGGTGGTGGTGGAGCATCTGGTGGTAGTGGGAAAAGCGAAATAGCACCTAAGGCTGGAGGTGTTGAGCCAGCGTCATCGTCTGGCTACACAAGGCCTCGAAGGCTCCCTTATCTTGTAGTAGGAAAATTGCTTTTAAAGCTGGAGCAGCAGGAAAAAGTTTTGGCCTTCCTTGCTGACTCAGCCTCTAGCTCTTTCGCCTCCTCTTCAGAAAGTTCAAAATATAAAAGCAGCGAGTCGTCAGTGGATGCTCCCGGTCAGGAACAAGACGTTTTCTTGTGTCCTTCACCCAAACGAAACGTGAAGGATGCGTCAGGCGACACCACAGGTTACTCCATGGAGCTCTTTACCCATACCGTGCCTTGGTTAGAAAGGGAAATTGCTAACTGCCCACAAGATGAATCGGACATGGAGTGCACTGATGCACAGCCACAGCTAGATTATTATGCTGTTCCATTGACTCAGATCGCTACATTGCCCTCGCAGTGTACTGAGCCAGAATCTGACCCTGATGAGACTATGGTGCCCCATCCCAAACGCTATAGCACCTTACTCGGTGACACAGAGGAAGGTGCACATGACATTGAAGAGGAGGTGATAGATGACCCAGTTGTTGACCCAGATTGGCAGCCATTGGGGGAAGAGGGTGCCGCTTCCAGTAGCTCAGAAGTGGAGGAGGATGATCCACAGCAGCCATCTACATCACAACAGCTGTCATCTGGCAGGTCCGTAACAGGCCAAAAACGTTTGTCAAAAACAAAAACAATTTTAGGTCAGCGTGGTCATCCGGTGAAAGTAACACAGCGTCCAATGCCTGAAAAGGTATTCAATAGTAGGAAGAGTGCAGTGTGGCAATTTTTTAACCAAGATCCGAATGATCAGTCAAAAGTTATCTGTAAGAAATGCTCAAAGACCTTTAGCAGAGGGAAGAATCTTCAAAATTTAAATACAACGTGCATGCGTAGACATTTAACCAGCATGCACTTGCAAGCCTGGACTAACTACCAAACGTCCCGTACCGTTGGTGCACCTGCTCAGAATGAAGGTAGTCAGCAACGCTACATTGCTTCCCTCACTGTAAGCCCACCAGTTAGGACACCACCAGCAGCAAATGTGGAGGTATCATCGCAAGGCCAAAGCAGTCAAGGAATCACAAGGTTATTGGTAGGAAACAATGTATGTAGGCCATCAAGAATACCATCACCAACCCTCTCTCAATCTGCCATGTCCACCACCACCACCGCTAGTTCCTCCATATGCAGCTCTCCAGTCCAGCTCACCCTACAAGAGACTCTCGTTAGGAAAAGAAAGTACTCATCCTCACATCTGCGTAAACAGTGTTTGAACGCCCACATTGCTAGACTAATCTCGTTAGAGATGATGCCCTACCGGTTGGTTAAAAGCGAAGCTTTCAAAGACCTGATGGCCTATGCAGTACCATGCTATGACCTACCCAGTCGGCACTTCTTTGCGAGAAAAGCCATCCCAGCCCTCCACCAGCATGTCAAAGATCGCATTGTCCATGCACTGAGGCAATCAGTCAGTGGAAAGATGCACCTCACAACAGATGCATGGACCAGTAGGCATGGCCAGGGACATTACTTGTCCATCACGGTGCACTGGGTTAATGTGGTGGATGCAGGGTCCACTGGTGACAGCCATAGTGGGACAGTTCTGCCTAGCCCACAGTCTAGGAAACAATTGCCTGTAGGCGTTCGCCACCCCTCCTCCTCCTCCTCCTCCTCCTCCTCCAGAAGCAAAAGCTCATCCACAGAGCACAGTCGCACGACCACTTCACCTGCAGCTGCCAGTATTGCACACGAGGTGTCCCATTATCGAACAGCTAGTGGTAAGCATCAGCAGGCTGTTACAAATTAAGTGTTTGGGCAACAACAGACACACCGCGGAAGTACTGGCCGAGTACTTGCAGCAAGAATCTCAGTCATGGCTGGGCAGTGTACATCTTGAGGCAGGCAAGGTAGTCAGTGATAGCGGAAGGAATTTTATGGCTGCCATAGCCCTTTTAGAACTGAAACACATACCTTGCCTGTCTCACACCTTGAACCAGGTGGTGCAGTGCTTCCTGAAAAATTATCCGGGGTTACCAGCCCTGCTCCTGAAGGTGCAAAGACTTTGCTGTCACATCTGCCGGTCGCCCGTACACTCCAGCCGTATGCTGAACCATCAGCGATCGCTGAATCTTCCCCGGCACCGCCTAATAATCAGCGTTGCAACAAGGTGGAACTCCACACTGCACATGCTTCAGAGGCTGTGCAAACAGAGGCGTGCTGTAATTTATTTGTGGGAGGATACACATATACGGGCAGGCACTTGGATGGCAGACATGGAGTTCTCTGGTGTGCAGTGGTCAAAGCTACAAGACCTCTGTCATATCCTTCAGTGTTTTGAGGAATGCACACAGCTGGTAAGTGCGGACGATGCCATCATAAGCATGAGCATCCCACTAATGCGTCTGCTGATGTAAAGTTTGACGCACATTAAGGAGCAGGTGTCTGCAGCCGAGGAGGAGGGAAGCCTTGATGACAGTCAGCCATTGTCTGCTCGGGGAACTCTCTTGGACGAGGTGACGGATGAAGAGGAGGAGGGGGAGGATCATGGGGATGAATATTTATGGGAGGAGGATGCTTCTCAGGGGGCAATAGAAACTGGTGGCGTTGCAAGGTCAGGTACAGGGTTTTTGCGGGACACAAGTGATGTTGATTTGCAAGAAAGTGCTCCTAAACCCAGCACAAGCAGTGAATTGACTCCTGGAACATTGGCCCACATGGCTGAGTATGCCTTGCGTATCCTAAAAAGGGTCCATCGCATTATCAAATTGATGACCGATGACGATTACTGGTTGGCCTGCCTCCTGGATCACGATATAAAGGAAAATTAAAAAATATCATGCCACATGAGAACCTTGAGAAAATATTGGCTACCAAACAAGCAACTCTTGTAGACCGTTTGGTTCAGGCATCCCCAGCACACAGCGACGGTGATGGTTCTCACACGAGCCGTAGGGGGCAACATGGCAGAGCTGTTAGAGGTGCACAAATCCAAAGTGTCGTTGGACTGAAGGGTTTTATGACCAGGTTGTGGAGTGATTTCGCAATGACCGCTGACACGACAGGTACTGCTGCATCGATTCAAAGTGACAAGCGACAGCATTTTTCCAGTATGGTTACGAACTAATTTTCCTCACTCATCGATGTTCTCCCTCACAGGTCATTCCCCTTTGATTACTGGGCATCTAAAATAGACACCTGGCCTGAATTGGCAGAATATGCATTACAGGAGCTGGCTTGCCCTGCTGCTAGTGTGCTATCCGAAAGAGTCTTCAGTGCTGCTGGTTCAATACTGACCGAAAAAAGGACATGTTTGGCTACCCGAAATGTCTATGATCTAACCTTCATTAAAATAAACCAATCATGGATTTCAAATTATTTGGCCCCACCTTCCCCTGCTGACACGTAGCTTGCCTGAAAAATGTCTTGCTTTTAGCCTCCTCTTAGTGACTGCTTCAATTCCTCCATTTGCAGCTGCTGAATGTCCACCATAGGCCATTTTTATACCTCCCAAAATGGGCTGACTCCCCCCACAGGGTCGTGGTCACCGCCTGGTGCAAGCACCCGTGCGAGTGCCGTTTGCCTGGACAGGCGGGTGTGCCCACTCTTGGGCGACGGCGCTGGCACAGGGTCCCTCATAGTACAATGAAGTGTCTCTGACGGTGGTGGTGCACAACCAACGTCAGACACACCGTCGTAATATGGGGGGGCCCTGTGCCAGTACCGCCGCCCACGAGAGAGTATTCCCCCCATCGCGAACAGTGCTCTACCACTTGCAATACTTACCTCTACCTGCTCCACCACTGTGTAGTCTGTGCTGTTAAATTCTTCAATGCCACTGCCAATACAAATTTGTTGAAACGATAGATGATAGTTATAATATACTGGGGCCCTGGCCTCCATTTAGACCAGTTAATACTTTGCGCCTACTACCACTGTCTGCTACTCAGCAGAGGAGCCCACCCCTGTACCTAGCTTTGCCACCTGTTTATTTATGATCAATTTTTTTGGCAGACATTTAGCCCACTTTATTATTTGGGCCTACTCACTGTGTCTGCCGCTCATTACAGTTTTCCTCCACTGAACAAAGCAATGCCGCCAGTTTAGTCCTGTTACCAATTTTGAACTGCATTTAGCCTACTTACTTTTTTGGGCCTACTAACTGTGTCAGCCTCTCCTTACAGTTGTCCTCTGCTGAACAAAGCAATGCCGCCAGTTTAGCCCTGTTACCAATTTTGAACTGCATTTAGCCTACTTACTTATTTGGGCCTACTCACTGTGTCAGTATCTCCTTACAGTTGTCCTCCGCTGAACAAAGCAATGATGCCTGGTTAGTCATGTTACCAATTTTGAACTGCATTTAGCCTACTTACTTCTTTGGGCCTACTCACTGTGTCAGCTGTTGTGAATTCTGTTCTTGAGCTCCATCCTGTGGTTGCGAATGGTATTTTTGGGAGTTCTGCTCTTGGGCTCCCTCTGGTGGTTTCAAGTGGAACTTAGCAGCTGCTTTCACTAATCGGTTCCCTGGCCTTTGTTATTTAACTGGGCTTTTGGCTGTAGTGGATGCCAGCTGTCAATGTATTTCCTGTGGATTCAGTTCTTTCCTGGAAGTTCTCTGTTGGCCAGTCCATTTTCAGCTTAAGATAAGTCTGCTAGTTTTTGTGTGTTTCACTGCTTATGACCTTCTGTTCAGTTTAAGTTATGTCTCTTTTGTCCAGCTTGTCATTAGGAAATATTCCGGCTAGTTGGAAGCTCTGGGGTCGCAGATTTGCCCCTCCACACCGTGAGTCGGTGTGGTGGTTATTTTTTGTAAACTCTGCGTGGACTTTTTAGTTTTTATACTGACCGCACAGTAGCCTTTCCTATCTCTGTCTATTTAGATAGTATTGGCCCTCCTTTGCTAAAAAATCTAGTTTTATTTCTGAGTTTGTAATTTCCCTCTCCACTCACCGTCAATATTTGTGGGGGGCTGTCTTCCTTTGGGGGTTTCTCTGAGGTGAGATAGTTTTCCGTTTCCATCTTCAGGGGTAGCTAGTTCTTAGGCTGTGAAGAGGCGTCTAGGCAGAGTTAGGTACGCTCCACGGCTATTTCTAGTGTTGGTGTTAGGAGTAGGGATTGCGGTCAGTAAAGTTACCACCTCCTCAGAGCTAGTACATTATTTGTTTTACCCACCAGGTCATTTCAGTGCTGCTCCGTATTCACTAGGTCATATCAGTGATTACTGTCTGTGGAGCTGCTACCTCCTCTAAGTTTGTCCATGATTGGTTTTACCCACCAGGTCATCTCAGTACCGCTCCGTAACCACCAGGTCATAACAGTCAGCCTCTCATTACAGTTGTCCTCCACTGAACAAAGCAAGGCCGTCTGGTTAGTCTTCTTACCAATTTTTAACTGCATTTAGCCTACTTACTTATTTGGGCCTACTCACTGTGTCAGCCTCTCCTTACAGTTGTCCTCCGCTGAACAAAGCAATGCCGCCAGTTTAGTCCTGTTACCAATTTTGAAGTGCATTTAGCCTACTTACTTATTTGGGCCTACTCGCTGTGTCAGCCTCTCATTACAGTTGTCCTCCACTGAACATAGCAATGCCGCCTGGTTAGTCTTCATACCAATTTTGAACTGCATTTAGCCTACTTACTTATTTGGGCCTACTCACTGTGTCAGCCTCTCATTACAGTTGTCCTCCACTGGACAAAGCAATGCCGCCTGGTTAGTCCTGTTACCAATTTTGAACTGCATTTAGCCTATTTACTTATTTGGGCCTACTCACTGTGTCAGCCTCTCATTACAGTTGTCCTCCACTGAACAGTGCAATGCCACCAGTTTAGTCCTGTTACCAATTTTGAAATGCATTTAGCCTACTTACTTATTTGGGCCTACTCACTGTGTCAGCCACTCCTTACAGTTGTCCTCTGCTGAACAAAGCAATGCCGCCTGGTTAGTCCTGATACCAATTTTGAACTGCATTTAGCCTACTTACTTATTTGGGCCTACTCACTGTGTCAGCCTCTCATTACAGTTGTCCTCCACTGAACAAAGCAATGCCGCCAGTTTAGTCCTGTTACCAATTTTGAACTGCATTTAGCCTACTAACTTATTTGGGCCTACTCACTGTGTCAGCCTCTCATTACAGTTGTCCTCCACTGAACATAGCAATGCCGCCTGGTTAATCTTCTTACCAATTTTGAACTGCATTTAGCCTACTTACTTATTTGGGCCTACTCACTGTGTCAGCCTCTCATTACAGTTGTCCTCCACTGAACAAAGCAATGCCGCCTGGTTAGTCCTGTTACCAATTTTGAACTGCATTTAGCCTACTTACTTATTTGGGCATACTCAATGTGTCAGCCTCTCATTACAGTTGTCCTCCACTGAACAAAGCTATGCCGCCAGTTTAGTCCTGTTACCAATTTTTAACTGCATTTAGCCTACTTACTTTTTTGGGCCTACTAACTGTGTCAGCCTCTCATTACCGTTGTCCTCTGCTGAACAAAGCAATGCCGCCAGTTTAGTCCTGTTACCAATTTTGAACTGCATTTAGCCTACTTACTTATTTGGGCCTACCCACTGTGTCAGCCTCTCATTACAGCTGTCCTCCACTGAACAAAGCAGTGCTGCCAGTTTAGTCCTGTTACCAATTTTGAACTGCATTTAGCCTACTTACATATTTGGGCCTACTCACTGTGTCAGCCTCTCATTACAGTTGTCCTCCACTGAACAAAGCAATGCCGCCTGGTTAGTCCTGTTACCAATTTTGAACTGCATTTAGCCTACTTACTTATTTGGGCATACTCAATGTGTCAGCCTCTCATTACAGTTGTCCTCCACTGAACAAAGCTATGCCGCCAGTTTAGTCCTGTTACCAATTTTTAACTGCATTTAGCCTACTTACTTTTTTGGGCCTACTAACTGTGTCAGCCTCTCATTACCGTTGTCCTCTGCTGAACAAAGCAATGCCGCCAGTTTAGTCTTCTTACCAATTTTGAACTGCATTTAGCCTACTTACTTATTTGGGCCTACTCACTGTGTCAGCCTCTCCTTACAGTTGTCCTCCGCTGAACAAAGCAATGCCGCCAGTTTAGTCCTGTTACCAATTTTGAAGTGCATTTAGCCTACTTACTTATTTGGGCCTACTCGCTGTGTCAGCCTCTCATTACAGTTGTCCTCCACTGAACATAGCAATGCCGCCTGGTTAGTCTTCATACCAATTTTGAACTGCATTTAGCCTACTTACTTATTTGGGCCTACTCACTGTGTCAGCCTCTCATTACAGTTGTCCTCCACTGGACAAAGCAATGCCGCCTGGTTAGTCCTGTTACCAATTTTGAACTGCATTTAGCCTATTTACTTATTTGGGCCTACTCACTGTGTCAGCCTCTCATTACAGTTGTCCTCCACTGAACAGTGCAATGCCACCAGTTTAGTCCTGTTACCAATTTTGAAATGCATTTAGCCTACTTACTTATTTGGGCCTACTCACTGTGTCAGCCACTCCTTACAGTTGTCCTCTGCTGAACAAAGCAATGCCGCCTGGTTAGTCCTGATACCAATTTTGAACTGCATTTAGCCTACTTACTTATTTGGGCCTACTCACTGTGTCAGCCTCTCATTACAGTTGTCCTCCACTGAACAAAGCAATGCCGCCAGTTTAGTCCTGTTACCAATTTTGAACTGCATTTAGCCTACTAACTTATTTGGGCCTACTCACTGTGTCAGCCTCTCATTACAGTTGTCCTCCACTGAACATAGCAATGCCGCCTGGTTAATCTTCTTACCAATTTTGAACTGCATTTAGCCTACTTACTTATTTGGGCCTACTCACTGTGTCAGCCTCTCATTACAGTTGTCCTCCACTGAACAAAGCAATGCCGCCTGGTTAGTCCTGTTACCAATTTTGAACTGCATTTAGCCTACTTACTTATTTGGGCATACTCAATGTGTCAGCCTCTCATTACAGTTGTCCTCCACTGAACAAAGCTATGCCGCCAGTTTAGTCCTGTTACCAATTTTTAACTGCATTTAGCCTACTTACTTTTTTGGGCCTACTAACTGTGTCAGCCTCTCATTACCGTTGTCCTCTGCTGAACAAAGCAATGCCGCCAGTTTAGTCCTGTTACCAATTTTGAACTGCATTTAGCCTACTTACTTATTTGGGCCTACCCACTGTGTCAGCCTCTCATTACAGCTGTCCTCCACTGAACAAAGCAGTGCTGCCAGTTTAGTCCTGTTACCAATTTTGAACTGCATTTAGCCTACTTACATATTTGGGCCTACTCACTGTGTCAGCCTCTCATTACAGTTGTCCTCCACTGAACAAAGCAATGCCGCCTGGTTAGTCCTGTTACCAATTTTGAACTGCATTTAGCCTACTTACTTATTTGGGCATACTCAATGTGTCAGCCTCTCATTACAGTTGTCCTCCACTGAACAAAGCTATGCCGCCAGTTTAGTCCTGTTACCAATTTTTAACTGCATTTAGCCTACTTACTTTTTTGGGCCTACTAACTGTGTCAGCCTCTCATTACCGTTGTCCTCTGCTGAACAAAGCAATGCCGCCAGTTTAGTCTTCTTACCAATTTTGAACTGCATTTAGCCTACTTACTTATTTGGGCCTACTCACTGTGTCAGCCTCTCCTTACAGTTGTCCTCCGCTGAACAAAGCAATGCCGCCAGTTTAGTCCTGTTACCAATTTTGAAGTGCATTTAGCCTACTTACTTATTTGGGCCTACTCGCTGTGTCAGCCTCTCATTACAGTTGTCCTCCACTGAACATAGCAATGCCGCCTGGTTAGTCTTCATACCAATTTTGAACTGCATTTAGCCTACTTACTTATTTGGGCCTACTCACTGTGTCAGCCTCTCATTACAGTTGTCCTCCACTGGACAAAGCAATGCCGCCTGGTTAGTCCTGTTACCAATTTTGAACTGCATTTAGCCTATTTACTTATTTGGGCCTACTCACTGTGTCAGCCTCTCATTACAGTTGTCCTCCACTGAACAGTGCAATGCCACCAGTTTAGTCCTGTTACCAATTTTGAAATGCATTTAGCCTACTTACTTATTTGGGCCTACTCACTGTGTCAGCCACTCCTTACACTTGTCCTCTGCTGAACAAAGCAATGCCGCCTGGTTAGTCCTGATACCAATTTTGAACTGCATTTAGCCTACTTACTTATTTGGGCCTACTCACTGTGTCAGCCTCTCATTACAGTTGTCCTCCACTGAACAAAGCAATGCCGCCAGTTTAGTCCTGTTACCAATTTTGAACTGCATTTAGCCTACTAACTTATTTGGGCCTACTCACTGTGTCAGCCTCTCATTACAGTTGTCCTCCACTGAACATAGCAATGCCGCCTGGTTAATCTTCTTACCAATTTTGAACTGCATTTAGCCTACTTACTTATTTGGGCCTACTCACTGTGTCAGCCTCTCATTACAGTTGTCCTCCACTGAACAAAGCAATGCCGCCTGGTTAGTCCTGTTACCAATTTTGAACTGCATTTAGCCTACTTACTTATTTGGGCATACTCAATGTGTCAGCCTCTCATTACAGTTGTCCTCCACTGAACAAAGCTATGCCGCCAGTTTAGTCCTGTTACCAATTTTTAACTGCATTTAGCCTACTTACTTTTTTGGGCCTACTAACTGTGTCAGCCTCTCATTACCGTTGTCCTCTGCTGAACAAAGCAATGCCGCCAGTTTAGTCCTGTTACCAATTTTGAACTGCATTTAGCCTACTTACTTATTTGGGCCTACCCACTGTGTCAGCCTCTCATTACAGCTGTCCTCCACTGAACAAAGCAGTGCTGCCAGTTTAGTCCTGTTACCAATTTTGAACTGCATTTAGCCTACTTACATATTTGGGCCTACTCCCTGTGTCAGCCACTCCTTACAGTTGTCCTAGACTGAACAAAGCAATGCCGCCTGGTTAGTCCTGTTACCAATTTTGAACTGCATTTAGCCTACTTACTTATTTGGGCCTACTCACCGTGTCAGCCTCTCCTTACAGTTGGACTCCGCTGAACAAAGCAATGCCGCCAGTTTAGTCCTGTTACCAATTTTGAACTTCATTTAGTCTACTTACTTATTTGGGCCTACTCACTGTGTCAGCCTCTCATTACAGTTGTCCTCCGCTGAACAAAGCAATGCCGCCTGTTTAGTCCTGTTACCAATTTTGATCTGCTTTTAGCCCACTTTATTATTTGGGCCTACTAACTGTGTCTGCCACTCATTACAGTTGTCCTCCGTTGAACAAAGCAATGCCGCCTGTTTAGTCCTGTTACCAATTTAGAACTGCTTTTAGCCCACTTTATTATTTGGGCCTACTAACTGTGTCTGCCACTCCTTACAGTTGTCCTCCACTGAACAAAGCAATGCCGCCTGTTTAGTCCTGTTACCAATTTTGAACTGCATTTAGGCTACTTTATTATTTGGGCCTATGTCTGTGTTTCCTCCTCATCCTGCCCATTGCCCAGCCACTGCTAGATGAGTCTGCTGGTACATTGACCCAGACCACTACATTCCCCTTGCACTCTACACAGCCAGAATCTGACCCTGCTGAAAGTCAGGTTCCCATTCCCGCATACTGTACCACCTTACACAGGGACAAAGAGGAAGGTGCAGATGAAAGTGCAGGTTCCCTCATCAGGTGGGGGGCATACTCGTCACTGGCACAGGGCCCCTCATAGTACGCAAAAGTGTCTCTGCCGGTGGGAGGCGCCACCCACCGTCAAACACACCACCGTACTATGAGGGGCCCTGTGCCAGTGCCAATGCCAACGAGTGGGCCCCCACTGCTTGCTCAGGATCACAGCACTTGCAAAGTTGAAATACTTACCTCTCCCTGCTCCACCGCCGTGACGTATTCCGCGTTTCCTGGGCCCACTAAAAACTTGAGCCAGCCCTACCCCCCCACAACTTTAGCCAAATGACCCCCAGTTTTCAATGCCTAACTATTATTATAAAGTAAATTAACCCCTTCCCGACATGTGACGGTATAGTACGTCACATGTTGGGACCCCCGCTTTGATGTGCGCTCCGGCGGTGAGCGCACATCAAAGTCGCGACATGTCAGCTGTTTTTTACAGCTGACATGTGCGCGCAATAGCGGCGGGTGAAATCGCGATCACCCGCCGCTATTAACTAGTTAAATGCCGCTGTCAAGCGCAGACAGCGGCATTTAACTACCGCATCCGGCCGTGCGGCCGGATATGAGCGCATCGCCGACCCCCGTCACATGATCGGAGGTCGGCGATGCTTGTATATTGTAACCATAGAGGTCCTGGAGACCTCTATGGTTACTGATCGCCGGTGGCTGTGAGCGCCCCCCTGTGGTCGGCGCTCACAGCACACCCGCAATTCTCCTACATAACAGCGATCTGATGATCGCTGTTATGTAGCAGAGCCGATCGGGCTGTGCCTGCTTCTAGCCTCCCATGGAGGCTATAGAAGCATGGCAAAAGTAAAAAAAAAAAGTTTTTAAAAATGTGAAAAAAATAAAAAAAATATAAAAGTTTAAATCACCCCCCTTTCGCCCCAATCAAAATAAATCAATAAAAAAAACCCCCAACCTACACATATTTGGTATCGCCGCGTTCAGAATCGCCCGATCTATCAATAAAAAAAAAGCATTAACCTGATCGCTAAATGGCGTAATGAGAAAAAAATTCGAAACGCCAGATTTACGTTTTTTTGGTCGCCACGACATTGCATTAAAATGCAATAACGGGCGATCAAAAGAACGTATCTACACCAAAATGCTATCATTAAAAACGCCAGCTCGGCACGCAAAAAATAAGCCCTCACCTGACCCCAGATCACGAAAAATGGAGACGCTACGAGTATCGGAAAATGGCGCAATTTTGTTTTGTTTTGTTTTTTGCAAAGTTTGGAATTTTTTTTCACCACTTAGGTGAAAAATAACCTAGTCATGTTAGGTGTCTATAAACTCGTAGTGACCTGGAGAATCACAATGGCAGGTCAGTTTTAGCATTTAGTGAACCTAGCAAAATAGGCAAGCAAAAAACAAGTGTGGGATTGCACTTTTTTTGCAATTTCACTGCACTTGGAATTTTTTTCCCGTTTTCTAGTACACGACATGCTAAAACCAATGATGTCGTTCAAAAGTACAACTCGTCCCGCAAAAAATAAGCCCTCACATGGCCAAATTGACGGAAAAATAAAAAAGTTATGGCTCTGGGAAGGAGGGTAGCGAAAAACGAAAATGGAAAAACGGAAAAAGCTCCGGGGGTGAAGGGGTTAAGATTGGCAAGCTTCTGTAGTAAGAATTGATGTTTTGGGCATTAAAATGGGCACTGTAGGTGTTTTCCTGTCCTCCACTCACTGCCGACTTTGATTCCCCATTGACTTGCATTGGGTTTCGTGTTTCAATCAGCCCCCGATTTTTCGCAATAATCGGCCGATTTCACCCGACACGACTCGATCCGAAAAAAGTAAAAGTCGCTTAACTCTATTTATGTCGCTTATCCATGTTATATAATTAAAGCTTATAAATTCATCCATTGGTTGTATAAATTATTCTTTTGAAAGCTGAAACCCTCCGAAATGTGGTTTAGGCTAAGAAAATAAATTGGCATCAATGCAGAAATATTGATCAGTTAATGGACACAGAATGGTCAGATTTGGGCAAGACAAAAGTTTTGTCGCCCACAGAAAGTAATGTGATATTCAAACAAATTATTAAATTAAAATACAAATATATGTTACATAACATTGGTGAATGAAGCTGTGGTGCTATTAGAGTCATATTTAATATTTTGTGTGACTTCCATGAGCTTGAAGGACTACATCCATGCGGTTCAACAATGAAGCATACAATTTATAAACGAAGTCATCAGGAATAGCAAAGAATGCAGTCTTACATGCCTCCCAGAGTTCATCTAGATTCTTTGGTTTTGTCTTCCAAGCTTCCTCTTTCATCTTACCCCAAACATGCTCAATGATGTTCATGTCTGGTGACGGGGCTGGCCAGTCCTTGAGCACCTTCATCTTTTTTGCCTGGAGGAACTTTGTTGTAGAGATGGATGTATGTTTGCGCATTTCTCGCAAGCTACACTGATGGTCCATGTGTTGTTCGATTTTTTCTCCCATAGATTTGCATTGGTGAGACTCAGCCAATATACGAGTACAATCGCAGCATGCTCAGATTTCTCTCGCATGCAGAATACGCATGAGAAATAAACAGTGATGGGAGCTGACCCATAGATTAACAAAGGTCCGAGTGCTATGCAATGTTTTATCGCATAGCACTCGTCCACATTCAATGCTAGTGTGATCCCAGCCTTAGAAAGGTGCCCTGCCACATTACTGAATGTGCAGCTACTTGGAGCATATTAACTTTATTCCTCCAAGGAGCACACAGCTGTTGCCCACCTGTTTACAATCACCGCTCACAACAGTGTGAGCAGTGGCTGCAATCATGACCTGTCTATTTGCTTTACAGCTGGCTGGTAGGTGTATCAGTGAAAAGCTAGCTGTCAGTTAAAGTCAAGGTTACAGGCCCTGCTCACAGAGTTATGAGTAGTGACTGTAGCATGCTCCAGTATACCTATATGACTGTAAGCTGCTGGCTCTTTGGAGGGATACAGTAGATTCTCTCCAAAGAACCGCACTTTCAATAAATCAGCAGGGCATCTTCTGAACTCTATTTACCTACATAATAAGTGGGTGCAACCTAAATATCTGAAGACCTTGCAGTGTTCTATCGTAAATTTATTGAAAATTTCCAAGCCACTTACTGACTTCAAGCGAGGGCTGCTGAGAGGAGTGAGGGCTGCATTTTAGTTTGGGTGCTGCAGAGAAGTGTATAAACTCAATATCATAGTTTAACACTAGAGCATAGTTTGATGTTGTCCTTACCAGTTTTGTAGAGTTTTTTCTGCTTTTACTGGTACAGTTTATCACCATTTGATACATGCTTTATGGACAATGCTACCAGGTGTGCATCTTGTAAGATGCATGCATTCCTTCAACAGCCATTTGAGGGTAAATATATCTGCGCTTGATGTCAGCGGGTCACATGTTTGGAAGCCCAGGTAATAGATTTAAACATGCAGCTTGCAACACTATGGAGGATTGTAAACCTGTAGAGAAGTTTAGAGTTCAATAAGCAAGCTCCGTCTGGAACCACTGATATGGAGATGGATGGAGGTGGGGAAACTCAAGACTCAGAAGTAGGTAGCTGGGTAAAAGATAGAAGTGGTGGGGGGAAGTGTCAGGGAGTCTAGTCCTTATCTGGCACAACCTAGTAAATATGCCTCTTTTGGCTGATATTAGGGATGTAGGAACAGAACTCTTATCACTGCAAGAGGATGTTGCACTTAGCAACCAGAAAAACAAATGCTGTAGGAAAGAGGGAAATAGGAGTGCAGCAAAGACCAGACAGATGTTGGTGGTAGCTTACTCTTTAATTAGGCGGACAAACAAGGTCATCTGCCACCAAAACCCTGAATGCTCAACAGTGTGTTGTCTGCTGGTGTTCAGGTTCGGCATATTATGGATCGGATAGACATATTGATGGGTGGGGCTGGGGAAAACCCAGTGGTCATGGGCATTTTGGTACCAATAACAAAGCTAGAGGGAGGTGGATGGTCATTAAAAATGATTATAGGGAATTAGAGGTGCTTAGGAAGATAAATAAGTGGCTTAAAAATTGGTGCTGAAAGGAAAGGTTTGGGTTCATGGATAACTAGGCCGACTTCTTTGTTGGCTACATACTCTATAGTAGGAATGAGCTGCACCTTAACCCTAGAACGCATACCCATAGAAATCTACACATTCACGCACCTGGGGCCTTTTAGGCCTGTTTACAATTATCATGGAATAACTCAAATAAAAATACTTTTCAAAATTTATTTTACAATTGCAAGGTAAGGATACATTCCAACTAGCGCTGGGGTCCGCCAGGAGGGGATCCGTAATGGATCTGACCTCCTGGTGACCCCAGCTAAGGCTGGCGGAATCCTGGAGTTACCAGGAGGTCAGATCCATTATGGATCCCCTTCTGGCGAACCCCAGCGCTACTGGGAACACAGCCTAAGATGTGTATATTTCAAAACATAATTATGTGCATACAACAACAAAAAAGTAAGTAAACAGGCACGCCAAATATAGGCATTCTATATGCAATTTTTTTATGAAAACATTTTTTGGTTGTAGCAAATTTGGTGCAGGAATATTTATTTGTAACTTAACATATTCCCCCGACAATTCTCGCATATTATTTTTTCAGCTGAATGTTCCTTGCATACATTTTGTCCGCAAGTAGAACAGAAACGCTCCGATTTTCTTTCCTTCTTTGCTGGACAAATATGGCAGCGCTTTCTTTTTTTTCTCTTTACTCTGGATGTTCCAGAAAGCGTATTCCACATCGGATAATTGCCTCCGTAATTTGCCTTGATAAGCAAATCTGTGTATCACATGTAAACCTAGTACAGGCCTAAAAGGCCCCAGGTGCGTGAATATGGGGTAGTCCCAAAAAAAGGTTGTTATACCGAAATGTCTGTAACATAAAAATATATGAATAACTGGAAATTACTAACAACTATATACCTGAGGATTACCTAGGTTTTCAAAATTCTAACTAAAGTACTTTTACAGAAAATAGAAAACAAGTAACCTGGCAGGCCTGCGAGGCCCCAGGTATGCGTTCTAGGGTTATTAATAGGAAAAAAATGGTCAGATGAATAGAGGAGGTTTTAAACTAGGATCTTGGGTTGAGGGTAGTTGTGCAAATAAGGAGATAAATAGAATAGACAGAGAGTGAGAGTGAGGTGTCAATAAAAATGTAGGGGGGGGGCTCGGTCGTGCAAGGAAAGTAGGGAGGTGACTAGGAGTAATAAATGTGCTAATATTATTAAATGTCTGCTAGCAAATGCAAGAAGCCTTGCAAGCAACTTTAATGAATTGGAGACTCTTATGTAAGCCATGAATTATGATGTGATGGACATTACAGAAACCTGGCTGGACGAAAGCCATAACTGGGTGACAAACCTAGAGGGTTATGCAACATTTAGAAAAGACAAGCTACATTTAGAAAAGACAGGAAAGACAAAAAAGGTGGTGGGGTGTGTATTTTTTTAACCCCTTCCCGACATTTGACGTACTATCCCGTCGAGGTGGGGTGGGCCCGTATGACCGCCGACGGGATAGTACGTCATCACCGATCAGCGGCGCTCACGGGGGGAGCGCGGCCGATCGCGGCCGGGTGTCAGCTGCATATCGCAGCTGACATCCGGCACTATGTGCCAGGAGCGGTCACGGACCGCCCCCGGCACATTAACCCCCGGCACACCGCGATCAAACATGATCGCAGTGTACCGGCGGTATAGGGAAGCATCGCGCAGGGAGGGGGCTCCCTGCGGGCTTCCCTGAGACCCCCGGAGCAACGTGATGTGATCGCGTTGCTGCGAGGGTCTCCTACCTCCTTCCTGGCTGCAGGTCCCGGATCCAAGATGGCCGCGGCATCCGGGTCCTGCAGGGAAGGAGGTGGCTTACCGAGTGTCTGCTCAGAGCAGACACTTGGTAAGCCTGCAGCCCTGCACAGCAGATCGTCGATCTGGCAGAGTGCTGTGCACACTGCCAGATCAATGATCTGTGATGTCCCCCCCTGGGACAAAGTAAAAAAGTTAAAAAAAAATTTTTCCACATGTGTAAAAAAAAAAAAAAAAAAAATCCTAAATAAATAATAATAAAAAAAAATATATTATTCCCATAAATACATTTCTTTATCTAAATAAAAAAAACAAAACAATAAAAGTACACATATTTAGTATCGCCGCGTCCGTAACGACCCAACCTATAAAACTGCCCCACTAGTTAACCCCTTCAGTAAACACCGTAAGAAAAAAAAAAAAAAAACGAGGCAAAAAACAACGCTTTATTACCATACCGCCGAACAAAAAGTGGAATAACACGCGATCAAAAAGACTGATATAAATATCCATGGTACCGCTGAAAACGTCATCTTGTCCCGCAAAAAACAAGCCGCCATACAACATTATCAGCAAAAAAATAAAAAAGTTATAGTCCTGAGAATAAAGCGATACGAAAATAATTATTTTTTCTATATTTTAGTTTTTATCGTATAAAAGCGCCAAAACATAAAAAAATGATATAAATGAGATATCGCTGTAATCGTACTGACCCGAAGAATAAAACTGCTTTATCAATTTTACCAAACGCGGAACGGTATAAACGCCTCCCCCAAAAGAAATTCATGAATAGCTGGTTTTTGGTCATTCTGCCTCACAAAAATCGGAATAAAAAGCGATCAAAAATGGTCACGTGTCCGAAAATGTTACCAATAAAAACGTCAACTCGTCCCGCAAAAAACAAGACCTCACATGACTCTGTGGAGCAAAATGTGGAAAAATTATAGGTCTCAAAATGTGGAGACGCAAAAACTTTTTTGCTATAAAAAGCGTCGCTGGTTTCACACTTGCGTTTTTTTCTGCAGCGTTTTTTGCACAAAAAAACGCATGCGTTTTTTCCCTATATTTAACATTGAAAACGCATGCGGTTTTTTTGTACGCGTTTGGTCGCGTTTTCAAACGCATGCGTTTTTTTTCTGCATGCGTTCATTTTCAGAAATACAACCTGCAGTATTTTCTTGCGTTTTTAAGCACATGCGTTTGTTTGCGTTAAAAACGCATGCATTTAAACACACTGAAAAGCCACCCACCACCATCAAGGTGATAAAGGGATCCAAACCCTAACCCTAACTCTACCCCTAACCTCACCCCTAACCGTTTAATGAACATTTTCTGACAGTCATAGTGCCACGTATTTCAGTGCCACGTATTTCAGTGCCACGTATTTCAGTGCCACGTGTTTCAGTGCCACGTATTTCAGTGCCACGTATCACATATTTCAGTGCCACGTATCACGTATTTCAGTGCCACGTATCACGTATTTCAGTGCCACATATTTTAGTACCACGTATTTCAGTGCCACGTATTTCAGTGCCACGTATTTCAGTGCCACGTATTTCAGTGCCACGTATTTCAGTGCCACGTATTTCAGTGCCACGTATCACGTATTTCAGTGCCACGTATTTCAGTGCCACGTATTTCAGTGCCACGTATTTCAGTGCCACGTATTTCAGTGCCACGTATTTCAGTGCCACGTATCACGTATTTCAGTGCCACGTGTTTCAGTGCCACGTATTTAAGTGCCACGTATCACGTATTTCAGTGCCACGTATTTCAGTGCCACGTATTTCAGTGCCACGTATCACGTATTTCAGTGCCACGTATTTCAGTGCCACGTATTTCAGTGCCACGTATTTCAGTGCCACGTATTTCAGTGCCACGTATCAGTGCCACGTATCACATATTTCAGTGCCACGTATTTCAGTGCCACGTATTTCAGTGCCACGTATTTCAGTGCCACGTATTTCAGTGCCACGTATCTCAGTGCCACGTATCACGTATTTCAGTGCCACGTGTTTCAGTGCCACGTATTTAAGTGCCACGTATCACGTATTTCAGTGCCACGTATTTCAGTGCCACGTATTTCAGTGCCACGTATTTCAGTGCCACGTATTTCAGTGCCACGTATTTCAGTCACGTTTAGGGTTAGGGTTAGGGGTAGGGTTAGGGTTAGGGTTAGGGCTAGGGTTGGAGGTAAAGTTAGGGTTGGGGCTAAAGTTAGGGTTGGGGCTAAAGTTAGGGTTAGGGTTTGGATTACATTTACGTTTGGATTAGGGTTGGGATTAGAATTATGGGTGTGTCAGGGCTAGGGGTGTGGTTAGGGTTACCGTTGGGATTAGGGTTAGGGGTGTGTTTGGGTTAGGGTTTCAGGTAGAATTGGGGAGTTTCCACTGTCCAGGCACATCAGGGGCTCTACAAGCGCGACATGGCGTCCAATCTCAATTCCAGCCAATTCTGCGTTGAAAAAGTAAAACAGTGCTCCTTCCCTTCCGAGCTCTCCCGTGCGCCCAAAAAGGGGTTTACCCCAACATATGTGTTATCAGCGTACTCGGGACAAATTGAACAACAACTTCTGGGGTCCAAGTTCTCTTGTTATCCTTAGGAAAATAAAAATTTGGGGGGCTAAAAATCATTTTTGTGGGAAAAAAAAGATGTTTTATTTTCACGGCTCTGCGTTATAAACTGTAGTGAAACACTTGGGGGTTCAAAGTTCTCACAACACATCTAGATAAGTTCCTTGGGAGGTCTAGTTTCCAATATGGGGTCACTTGTGGGGGGTTTGTACTGTTTGGGTACATCAGGGGCTCTGCAAATGCAACGTGACGCCTGCAGACCAATCCATTTAAGGCTGCATTCCAAATGGCGCTCCTTCCCTTCCGAGCTCTGTCATGCACCCAAACAGTGGTTCCCCCCCACATATGGGGTATCAGCGTACTCAGGACAAATTGGACAACAACTTTTGGGGTCTAATTTATCCTGTTACCCTTGTGAAAATACAAAACTGGGGGCTAAAAAATCATTTTTGTGAAAAAAAAAAGAATTTTTATTTTCACGGCTTTGCGCTATAAACTTTAGTGAAACACTTGGGGGTTCAAAGTTCTCAAAACACATCTAGATAAGTTCTTTGGGAGGTCTAGTTTCCAATATGGGGTCACTTGTGGGGGGTTTGTACTGTTTGGGTACATCAGGGGCTCTGCAAATGCAACGTGACGGCTGCTGACCAATCCATTTAAGTCTGCATTCCAAATGGCGCTCCTTCCCTTCCGAGCTCTGTCATGCGCCCAAACAGTGGTTCCCCCCCACATATGGGGTATCAGCGTACTCAGGACAAATTGGAAAACAAATTTTGGGGTCCAATTTATTCTGTTACCCTTGTAAAAATACAAAGCTGGGTGCTAAAAAATCATTTTTGAGAAAAAAAATAAAAATTATTTTCACGGCTCTGCGTTATAATCTGTAGTGAAACACTTGGGGGTTCAAAGCTCTCAAAACACATCTAGATAAGTTCCTTAGGGGGTCTACTTTCCAAAATGGTGTCACTTGTAGGGAGTTTCAATGTTTAGGCACATCAGGGGCTCTCCAAACGCAACATGGCGTCCCATCTCAATTCCAGTCAATTTTGCATTGAAAAGTCAAATGGCGCTCCTTCCCTTCCAAGCTCTGCCATGCGCCCAAACAATGGTTTACACCCACATATGGGGTATCAGCGTACTCAGGACAAATTGCACAACATTTTTTGGGGTCCAATTTCTTCTCTTACCCTTGGGAAAATAAAAAATTGGGGGCGAAAAGATCATTTTTGTGAAAAAATATGATTTTTTATTTTTACGGCTCTGCATTATAAACTTCTGTGAAGCACTTGGTGGGTCAAAGTGCTCACCACACATCAAGATAAGTTCCTTAGGGGGTCTACTTTCCAAAATGGTGTCACTTGTAGGGAGTTTCAATGTTTAGGCACATCAGGGGCTCTCCAAACGCAACATGGCGTCCCATCTCAATTCCAGTCAATTTTGCATTGAAAAGTCAAATGGCGCTCCTTCCCTTCCAAGCTCTGCCATGCACCCAAACAATGGTTTACACCCACATATGGGGTATCAGCGTACTCAGGACAAATTGCACAACATTTTTTGGGGTCCAATTTCTTCTCTTACCCTTGGGAAAATAAAAAATTGGGGGCAAAAAGATCATTTTTGTGAAAAAATATGATTTTTTATTTTTACGGCTCTGCATTATAAACTTCTGTGAAGCACTTGGTGGGTCAAAGTGCTCACCACACATCAAGATAAGTTCCTTAGGGGGTCTACTTTCCAAAATGGTGTCACTTGTAGGGGGTTTCAGTGTTTAGGCACATCAGGGGCTCTCCAAACGCAACATGGCGTCCCATCTCAATTCCAGTCAATTTTGCATTGAAAAGTCAAATGGCGCTCCTTTCCTTCCGAGCTCTGCCATACGCCCAAACAGTGGTTTACCCTCACATATGGGGTATCAGCGTACTCAGGACAAATTGTACAACAACTTTGGGGGTCCATTTTCTCCTGTTACCCTTGGTAAAATAAAACAAATTGGAGCTGAAATAAATTGTGTGTGAAAAAAAGTTAAATGCTCATTTTTATTTAAACATTCAAAAAATTCCTGTGAAACACCTGAAGGGTTAATAAACTTCTTGAATGTGGTTTTGAGCACCTTGAGGGGTGCAGTTTTTAGAATGGTGTCACACTTGAGTATTTTCTATCATATAGACCCCTCAAAATGACTTCAAATGAGATGTGGTCCCTAAAAAAAAATGGTGTTGTAAAAATGAGAAATTGCTGGTCAACTTTTAACCCTTATAACTCCGTCACAAAAAAAAATTTTGGTTCCAAAATTGTACTGATGTAAAGTAGACATGTGGGAAATGTTACTTATTAAGTATTTTGCGTGACATATGTCTGTGATTTAAGGGCATAAAAATTCAAAGTTGGAAAATTGCGAAATTTTCAAAATTTTCGCCAAATATTCTTTTTTTTCACAAATAAATGCAAGTTATATCGAATAAATTTTACCACTAACATGAAGTACAATATGTCACGAGAAAACAATGTCAGAATCGCCAAGATCCGTCAAAGCGTTCCAGAGTTATAGCCTCATAAAGGGACAGTGGTCAGAATTGTAAAAATTGGCCCGGTCATTAACGTGCAAACCACCCTTGGGGGTGAAGGGGTTAAAATCCTGCTTAAGACCTGTGCTCATTGATGACATTGCGTGGAGCTGAAACAGTGTAGAATCAGTTTGGATAAATATACTTGGCGATGACAGTAATGGAAAGCTGCTAGTAGTATACTATAAACCTCCTAATATAGTTGAACAGGTAGAGGATGAAATGCTGCACCAAATTAAAAAGACAGCAATTAATAATAGGGTTATTGTCCCAATTCCTCCTCTCAGTGTGATGAGCGGCAGCTCAGTCATCCAATTTGGGGCAGAGGCATGCTGAAATGTCAATGTCTTCATAGACAGCTCAGCCATCCAATCTGAGAATTTTCAGTGTCATGAGTGACAGTCAAACCACCCAATCAGGGTCGGGGTGTGCTGGGCATGCTACAGGTGTCTCCTGTTTGGAATTATTCCAAGGCTATTTAGATGACTGTCTCTTGTCTCTGCCAGTGGTGGCTATGCTCTGCTTGTTATTTGCCTATGTGCTGTGAGTTTTGTATTTAATCTTTGGCTTTATGACCTTTGGATTTTGCCTCTGACTATCTGTTTGCCTTACCTCTCTGTCTTGATCAGCTGTCTTATTGGAATTTAGATCCAGACTTTGACATAACTATAACATAATTATGCCTTTCCTCACCTCTCTGTCTATAATGCATCCTCCTGGCTTTTGACCTGGGACTCCTGACTTCCCCACCTGATGGTGTGTCGGTTAGTAGTGACTAGTGTCACATTACCGCTGGCCATATATTTGTCATTTTGACCAGGTTGCGAATCTGACACATATGATTCAGGGTATGGCTAATGAATGTCAGAGTCTTGAATTTCCACAATATAAATTGCAGAGTCAGATAGCTTGATGAAAACTTCTTATAGCCCTCCTCTATCAGTAATGGCTGTGAAGTTGACTCCTTCTGGCATACTGTTTGTCTCTCCCAAACTGGTAATGTCCTTCCTTGATAATTTTTCGGGACAGAAAAAACAATTTAGGGTGTTCTGGGAGAGATGTAGGCTCTGCAAACTCAGTCTTCAAGTGATAAGTTCCAGCGGGTGGAGATAATCATGTCCCTACTGCCAGGGGGCCCTTAAACTTGGGCATTTTCTTTGTCCCCACAAGCCCCAGAATGGTCTTCTATTGACACCGTTTTGATGCATTAGCTTTGATTTATGATGAACACTGACAGGTTGCTGAGGCAAAGGTCATGTGCCTGGCACAGGGGGGCCACATTGAGGACTGCTGCACTAAGTTCCAGCAATGATCCACTGATGTTCTATGGAACGATACAGCTCTCAGGTTCCAAATGTCTTTCTAAAGTTCTTAAGGATGCCCTAGTTCATCATGATTCTCCTTGTTCTCAGGTGGAGGCTATGACCCAAGCCAGATGGATTGACCTCAGAATCCTTGAGAGAGATGGTGAGCAGCAGGGTGCCCATTATACTCCTCTAGAGGAAGACCATTTACCAGAGGTTGAAACTTTATAAGTGGGAGTTGCCAGTTTTTTGAGTTTTAGAGAAAAGACAGAGACAATGTCTTGAACTTGATACTGTGCAGAACATTTTTTAAAGGACTGTCCAACTCTCCCTCAAGTGAGAAAGTTGTCAGAAAAACGCCTAAATCTGGGTGATAGTCAAAGAATTCATCCAGGCACCTTTTTGTTCCTCTGATAAAGTACTTCTTAATAGGGTTCTGTCCTTCAATAACTAGGTATTAGGGTTTTTGAATAATTAAAAGATTGGTTAATGTCTGTTATATGCTCCTGTTCTTATCCACCCCAATCTCCAAGAACCATTCATTGTGGAGGTGGGTGCTTCAGAGGTTGGGGTAGAGGCCATTTTATCTCAGAGTTCCAAAACTTTGACCAATTTACTGTCATGTGCATTTTTCTCAAGAAAATTCTCCTCTGCTGAAATAAATTATGATGTTGGGTATCAGACTAAAAGAATTTAGGGTATGTTAAATCAGGTAAATAATTATCTCCCCAAAAAAGCCAGGTGGTTTTTATTTTTCTCTAGATTCAATTTCTCTGTCACGTTCAGGCCGGGGTCCAAGAATATAAAGGCTGGCACGTTGGAGTCTTTGTTCAGTTTCTCCTCCAGAACCACCATCTTCCATTCTCCCTAAGGACATTGTGATTTCTGTGGTATCCTCAGAGTTGGAGGCTGAGATCCATAAAGTCCAGTCGTTGGCCCCTTCTGCCATTAAAAGGTCCAAATTATTTGTACATGTGTACCTAAGATTATGTCTTTTGCAGGAGCTCTATTCCATTTTGAGTGGAAGCTATCACAAAGCCTTTTGTTGGCCATCTATGAATATTCATATAAAAAGACTGCGTATCCGCTAGAAAGTTTGTGCATGTTCTAAAGTTTGTCATAACCGGCTAGCTGGGGAATTGGTTTCATTGCTGATTGCCTCTGTCTGTTGGGAAAACTGTTATTTGGATAGTGGTTGGCCGATTCAGCAAACAGGCTCGTTTTGTTCCTTTATCAGGGCTACTTAATGCTGAGAAGCTCTCCAGGTTGTTCCTTTGCCATGCTGCGAGATTACATGGATATCCTCTTAACATGGTTTCTGATAGGGGAGTGCAATTTATCTCCAAATTCTGGAGATCTTTTTTGTAAGAAACTTGGGATTGTTTTGTTGTTTTTCTCTGCCTACAAGCCTGAAACCAACCAAATTAATCTTTGAAACAAATTTTAAGGTGCTTTGTAGAGGCTCAGCAGGAGGACTGGTCCTCATTCTTACCTCGTGCTGAGTTTTACTTTAGCAGTTGAGTCAATCAGTCCACTAGGACCTCGTTGTTATATGTAATTAAGGTTTCCATCCTTATTTGGTAAAGTTTTCTAGGATAAGTTCTGAATGTCGGTAGGAATTGCCATACAGGGGTAGGAATTGACATACAGAAATTTGCGGATGTCTGGAGGGTAGTGTTGAGCGATACCGTCCGATACTTGAAAGTATCGGTATCGGAAAGTATCGGCCGATACCGGCAAAGTATCGGATCTGATCCGATACCGATACCCGATACCAATACAAGTCAATGGGACTCAAGTATCGGAAGGTATCCCTGATGGTTCCCAGGGTCTGAAGGAGAGGAAACTCTCCTTCAGGCCCTGGGATCCATATTAATGTGTAAAATAAAGAATTAAAATAAAAAATATTAATATACTCACCTCTCCGATGCAGCCTGGACCTTACCGCTGGTAACCGGCAGCCTTCTTTGCTTAAAATGAGCGCGTTCAGGGCCTTCCATGACGTCACGGCTTCTGATTGGTCGCGGCCGCCCATGTGACCGCCACGCGACCAATCACAAGCCGTGACATAATTCTCAGGTCCTAAATTCCTAATTCTAGGAATTTAGGACCTGAGAATTACGTCTCGGCTTGTGATTGGTCGCGTGGCGGTCACATGGGCGGCCGCGACCAATCACAAGCCGTGACGTCATCTAAGGCCCTGAACGCACTCATTCTTAGGAAGGAAGGCTGCCGGAAAGAAGCCGAGGGTGAGTATATTCCTATTAGGTATATACTCACCCTCGGACGCGCCCTGCTTCTTTCCGGCAGCCTTCCTTCTTAAGAATGAGCGCGTTCAGGGCCTTAGATGACATCACGGCTTGTGATTGGTCGCGGCCGCCCATGTGACCGCTCACGCGACCAATCACAAGCCGTGACGTCATCCCTCAGGTCCTAAATTCCTAGAAGGGAATTTAGGACCTGAGGGATGACGTCGCAGCTTGTGATTGGTCACGTGGCGGTCACATGAGCGGCACGCGACCAATCAGAAGCCGTGACGTCATGGAAGGTGCTGAACGCGCTCATTTTAAACAAAGAAGGCTGCCGGTTCCCAGAGGTGATGTCCAGGGGCCTCCGGACAGGTGAGTATATCAATATTTTTTATTTTAATTCTTTATTTTACACATTCATATGGATCCCAGGGCCTGAAGGAGAGTTTCCTCTCCTTCAGACCCTGGGAACCATACACTGGAAACTTCCGATTCCGATTCCCGATACCACGAAAGTATTGGATCTCGGTATCGGAATTCCGATACAGCAAGTATCGGCCGATACCCGATACTTGCGGTATCGGAATGCTCAACACTATTGGAGGGAGGTCTTAAAATGCCAAAAATGAAAGGCTAACAGAAAACATTCAATGAGTTCTTTCTTTAAACTAGATGATAACCTTTGGTTGTCATCCAAAAATATTAAACTTACAGTACTGTTGGCAAAGTTAGGTCCAAAGTTTATAGTCCCCTATAAAATCCTGGAAGTGGTTAATTCAGTTGCTGTTAGGTTGAATTTTCCTCCATCTCTTCCTATTCCTAACATCTTCCATAAATACCTGTTAAAGGAGTTTGTTCTGTTGATTAAGCCTTTTTCATCCCCACCTCCTCCAGTTTCTGTCAATGACAGTTTAGAATAAGATGTAAAAAAATTGTGAATTTTCATAAGGTCCAATATTTCCTCCAGTAACTCACTTGTTGGAAGGGATATGGACCAAAGGAGAGATCCTGGATAGAGATGAGCAGACCTGAACAGTAAAGTTCTTGGTCCTTACCAAACACCTAGTGTTCGTGAATGGACCCCAAACACGAACATCTTCACCAAGTCCATGTTACTATTTGGGTTCGGCACCCTGAACATTGGGTGTTTCCCATGCTGTCAACTGCATGACAGCACGAAAAATACCGGTGACTCTGATCGATGATAAGATAATTTCCACCAGTCACAGAGTTGCAGTTCCCATGCTGTCAGATGGCTGATAACAGACAGTACTGCTCTAAGTAGCTTAGGCTACTTTCACACATCCGTCGGTACCGGGCCATCGCAAACCATCGGCCCGACATACCGACAGGCGTTGTGCTAAATTTAGCATAACGTGGGCAGCGGATGCAGTTTTACAATGCATCTGCTGCCCATTGTGATGAGCGGGGAGGAGGGGCGGAGTTTCGGCGGCGCATGCGCGGTCAAAAATGGCGGACGCGTTGCACATAAAACGTTACATTGAACCTTTTTTGTGACGACGGTCCGCCAATTACCAACGCATACAGTGCCACGACGTATGGAACGTGTGTGCATACGTCGTGATGCGTCGGTAATACAAGTCTATGTGCAAAAAACGCATCCTGCGGGCAACTTTGCAGGATGCGTTTTTTGCACAGAATGACGCATTGCAACGTCTTTATAAAGCCGGATGTGTGAAAGTAGCCTTACACCTACTGATGCTGATAACCACGAAAGCAGGCACCGCTTATGGGAGTGTCCATCATCCAGCACCTAGATAAACACAACAGCTGTCACTTGATGAAATATGTGCCAAATTGGTGTAAACAAGAGATAATGGCAGACCATTCGGAATGATGCAACCAAAGAAGATACTCGAACAAGAAAAAATAAATAAATAAAAGGACAAGAGTAGAAATAAATTAAAATACCTTTATTAATAGTGGTAAATAGTACTATACACACAGAAGTGTCAGCACTAAAAATATCAAAGTAATAATAAAAAAATAAAAATATTAAGAGACAACACAATACTAGGGAAATGAATAAATTAGTAAAATAATTAAATAACAGTAGAAGGTAAAAAGCAATCCGCTATATGCATCAGTCAAACTGAACAAAAATAAAAGTGAGGGCTCATTACATAGTATGGAAGGCAATCCGGGGGCCTATTACATTATAAGGAAGGCAACATTGGGCTGATTATATTATATAGAAGGCAATGTGATTCCCATTATTTTATATGGAAGGTGATGTGTGGGGCCTATTACCTTATATACTTGAGTATAAGCTGATCCGAGTATAAGCCGAGGCACCTAATTTTGCTACGGAAACCTGGGTAAGCTTATTGACTCAAGTATAAGCCGGGTATACATTGCCCCCTCATCCCTGTCCTGGTATGCGTGGCTCCCCCATTGCTGTCCTGGTATGTGGCTCCCCCTTCCTGTCTTGGTATGTGGCTTTCCCGTCCTGTCCTGCTATGTGTGGCTCCCACCTGTCATGTCCTGGTAACAGGGCTCTCCCTTTTGTATGCATGGCTCCCTCGGTCCTTCATGGCTCACACGCCCCGTCCCATTGTTGTATGCAGGGCTCACCCCCCCACCCTACTCACCCTCCTCGCCCTGTCGTGGCATCTCCGTTGTCCAGGCGCGGCAAGCTCTCTCGTGCTGAGCGGTCATGTGGTACCGCTCATTAATTTACTGAATATGTGCTCCACGCCTATGGGAGTGGTCGAATGCATATTCATTACCTTAATGAGCGGTACCATGTGACCGCTCAGCACAGGAAGAGCCGCCAGCGCCGGGATGGAGATGCAGGTACGGAGATGCAACAATGGCGCGAGGAAGGTGAGCATGATGTCTTCTGTTAGCCGGAACCTGCCGCTGCTCCACAGCTCCCACTTCCCCACTGGCTTTCTGGACAATGACTCATGTTTAAGCCGAGGGGGGAGTTTTCAGCACAAAATATGTTCTGAAAATCTCGGCTTATGCACTAGTATATATGGTACATTATATGGAGGGCAATATGGGACCGATTATATTATGTAACAAATTGAAGCGGAGGCACAGGTGGTGAAGTTCACATTTGTTTTTTGTTGATATTTCTGTGGAACCTCAGGGCCACTGTCTGGGGGGCTCCGAAGGGGGCGTGACTACATGAGCCCCAGGCTCCCGTGGTAAGTCCCCTCAAACAAGGTCAGAATGGAATGCCTGGGAGACATGGGTGCTACCTCCAGTTAGACCCCAGACATGTGGCAGCTGTCCCAGTGGGACAGATGGAGTAGCAGGGTTAACAGATGTCATGGAGCTGACCAGCGTGTTCTGGGTGTATGGGCTGGAACAGGTGGTACTGATGTAGTCCAGAGGTACGGATGGCTGAATGGCGGACCGTGATGGTACTGACATAGACAGAACAAATGTTGTCCAAGATAGCCAGGTAACAGGTAGCTGATGGTCTGTGAAGACAAACAGTGTAAGCGGAGCACTGGAAGAACACTTCAGAAGCTTAAGCACACACTAGCAGAAACCAGAAGCTAGCAACAGAGGATGCTTGTTGCTCTGGCACTCTCCCTATTGCGGAGGTGGTAGAAATAGTAATCACTAACATGCCATTGGTTAGAAGTACTTTTGAAAAATGCACGCTGTATCTTTAAGAGACTGGGAGCGCACGCCCGTGACCTAAGCACTCTACCCAGGAACCTGCTGGCCGTGTGCCAGGAAGCAGGTGAAAGAGAGGAAGCAGAGGCTGCAGAAGGACAGCGTGGAGCCAGCACAGAGCAAGAGTCCTGTAGGGGACCCCTGCTAAGGTACGGGACTGGGACAGGGTGTAACATATTATATGGTAGGCAATGTGGGTACCCGTTATATTATATGTAAGGCTATGTGGGGCACTTTACATCATATGGAATGCTACAGTATATGAGCCCATTACATTAAATGGAAGGCTATTTGGGGTCCATTATATTACTTGGAAAGCTATGTGGCTATGTGGGGGATATTATGTTGTTCAGAGAGCTATGAGAAGGGCATTATACTGTTTGGAGGGCTTTGTGGGGGAATTATACTGATTGGAGGGCTATGTGGGGGCATTATACTGTTTGGGAGACTAGTGGGGGTCATTATATGGTGTAAAGTTTGCTTGGGGTTCATCAAACTGTTTTGGGAGCATCATATTGTGTGGAAGTCTGTGTTGGGGTCACAGTTGAGGCACCATACTGTATTGATGTCTTTATACTTTGCCGGGCACATTAGGTTCATCATACTGTACATCTGGATGGTTATGTGTAGGAATTTACTGTGTGGTTATCATACTGTGTTTGTGGGGCACTTTTGTTAGCATTATACTTTTTGGGGCAATGAAAGGGGAATCTAGGGCTTTAATGGGAAGAAAATATTACCGATATTGTGTGTTGTACAATTAAAATAGTGAATGAGATTAGTGAACTAGTCTCATAATAAGGAAACATTCACATGTTGAGTATTTAGTCAGCATTTTACATCAGTATTTGTAAGCCAAAACAAGGAGTGGATAAAAAATGTGTGCACATGTTTCTATAATACTTTTCCTCTGATTGTTGCAATCCTCATTTTGGCTTACAAATACAGATGTAAAATGGCTTTACCATTAAAACAGCTTCTCAAAAATTATTGGTAAATATTTTTTGTGTAAGTATTTCCTATAACAGATAAAGTAATAAAGTGATATTCAATTTGGCTACATTGCCTGTTGTCACCTTTTAGAAGAAATAGCTAAATTAGAAAAACATACATATTTACCACACTTTAGCACGTTTACAACATCCGCCGTGCATGTATGTCGCATGGCATGTCAGCTACAGGTGTGTGGAGCAGTCTCCCCCTGCGAGCCTGCCCTATATTCAGCAGATGATGGCTGTGTATTATAGCTCTGACCTACCACTCTGCTTGCAATTGATAACTTGTTATATGCCACTGTTAATCTCTGAAAGCAGCATTTAACACGTGCCAACAATCATTCACGTAATTCTCCACATCCATCTGCACTTCCGTGACCACGGGTCGCCAATGTGTTTTCATGAAAGGCGGGGCTCAGCTAATGACCCCTGTGCCTGTCATCATTGAGCTCCTTTAAAGCCAGGCCACAGGCTGGGCTTCAAAGGAGACCGTGATTTATGCTATATGCAGCACAGGCGATGATCGCATCTTCAATTCCCTATGTGGGCTAACAATTACAGTAGCAAGTAAAACAAATGATTGAAACAATTTTTAAAAAACTAAAAGCTCAAATCACCCCCTTTTTCACTTGAGAATAAAGACATTGAAAAAATGAAAAACACACATATGATATCACCACATTTAGAAAAGTCCGATCTATCTAAATATAAAAACAATTAACTCGATCAGTAACGCCGTTAATGAAAAAAATTCAAGAACACCAAAATTACATTTTATTGATCGTCCCAATTCCAAACAAAAGGCTATAATGAGGTATCAAAAAGTTGCATCTATCCCAAAGCAATAATTATAAAAACGTTCTCTCAACCTGCAAAAAATAAGCCATTGAGCAGCTCCATCGTTCAAAGAATAAAAATGTTACAAGTCTCGGAAAATGGTGACATAACCCAAACATGTTTTTTACAATTTTTTTTTTTTTTAAACTGGACATGTTGGGTATTGACATAAATGTATTGCATGGTCATTTTTACCCCAAAATGTACACATTAAAAACAGTTCCCAAAAAACAGAATTGTCAGAATTGCGTTTATTTTTAACAATTTCACCCCATTAGGAATTTTTTTCCATTTTTCAGTATACTATGTGGTAAAATGAATGGTGACAGTCAAAAGAACATCTCATCCTGCAAAAAAACAAGCACTTATATATAAATGTGGACAGAAAAATACAAGAGTTTTTATGGCTCTGGGAAGAAGGGGAGGAAAAAATGGAAATGCAGAAAAACGGAAATTGACTGTGATGTGAAGGATTTAACTTTGGAGGGAACTTCTAATTCACTAATTTTAAGCTACCGTAATTCTGCTTTTTTTACTTATTGTTTCTATTTGCTATCAATGTAGGCAATAAATAAAATATTGAATGTTTCCATTTTATGGCTTTTTCACTCATAAATTATCTACTGAAATGTTATATAAAGTAACTCAAATATAAAATAATATTTATATGGGCAATATATTCACAAAATTAATGATTATACATGGCTATTAAAAATAGGTTGTTACTGGTTTTGTTTTCTAAGTAAGAATGACAGGAACTGTATTGCCAATATGAAAATAGCTTTATTTAGTTATTTACAGCTTCATTGAATACTAATTTAGTGGACAAGTACAAAGGAAAAATGTATTCTGCTGAAGTACAAAATATATTTTTTCAGTGCCAGGAAAAGACCTTCACCAGATACAAATAGAAATTAGCATAGCAAAATCTGTAATTGTGCTTATTTCAGTGTATTTTTCAAACCATCAGTCGTTAAACTGCTGAGTAATATAGAGTAATTTATTTTGCTATATTTTTTCTATAGGAATATTCTTTACTGTAAGAAAATACATTATTTTAGTATTGTGTATTATTGTAAGGCTTTAAAAATGTTTAGGTTTTTGATATTAAATAAAATATCATACAATATTTATTTATTTGAAATATATTCAATGTTCAATAATTGTCAAACCAATTTTCCAATCACTGCATAAAATATTTTTGTTTGAATATATTTAATATTAAAATGTAATGGTCTGATTATCTAAAAAGCATTTATATCAACCAGGTTTTCATTATGTGGTATTTGGATTTCACAATTTTACTGTTCTTCAACCTGTGCCCCATCAATGTCTGCAAAGCGGCAACTTCTATAATTTCGGATCAGGCTCCCTCCACATGGCCATGTTTGCAGTACGTGTGAAATCTGATTTTTCCAGACCCATTATAACCTATGCGGTTGTGAACATGTTTGTGTATTTACATGGACCGTGTGTCCATGTAAACCACATGGAAACATGTTCGCTTTTTACCAGCAGCATGGATGACAGGGGCAAACACAATTCTCTGATTCTGTGTAAAACACATGCAGCACATGGAAGGCATCAATGTGCCATCCATGTATTGTCCATGTTTAACATTGCAAAGTATAAAAATAGCTTTGTCATTTCATTATTTCTTTTGTCAAGCTATACTGGAAAAATATTGATGGCATACTGAATGCAACTGATGACACAATGATCCAAAACATTGATAACACTGGTACTGTTTTTTTCCGGGACGGGTTTTTACGGGCGTGTGAAGCAGGACTTATTCTGTGTTTTTGTTAGTTTCTGTCAAAGGGTGCCTATTTGAAACAACTGATTAAAACTAATATACACTAACTCATGAAAGTTCTTCATAAGTTTTATAACTCAGCTAGAGTGAAGGAAATAATTATTTTGTAAGTTTGGTAAGTTATTTTGTGTTTGCACACTGCCAAAGACATGTATTTGCATTTTGCAGTGATAAATAAGTATTTGATCCCTCTGGCAAACAAGACTTAATACTTGGTGGCAAAACCCTTGTTGGCAAGCACAGCAATCAGACTTTTTTGTAGTTGATGATGAGGTTTGTGCACATGTCAGGAGGAATTTTGGATCACTCCTCTTTGCAGATCATCTCTAAATCATTAAGATTTTAAGGCTGTCGCTTGGCAACTCAAAGCTTCAACTCCCGTAAGTTTTTTTTTATGGGATTAAGGTCTGGAGACTGGCTAGGCCACTCCATGACCTTAATGTGCTTCTTTTTTAGCCTCTCCTTTGTTGCCTTGGCATGTTGGTATGTTTTGTGTCATTGTCTGTTAGGGGTTGAGTTTCCCCCTCTGCACAGGGGGAATCTCGGACCATCTCCGCTGCGGTCTCCCATTCTTCTCCTGCTGCAGTGGAGCCTGCTCAGCGGAGACGTCAGTCCCAGCGTCTCGCTCAGGCTGACTCTGTACAAAGAGTTACTGCTGCTTCTCCTGCTTCTGCCATTGAAGCCAGTGCTGGGCAGCGGCGAGCAGACGCTTCTGGGACTAAGTCCTGCTTTTCCCGTTCTGAGCATGCCCAGGGTAAGATCTCTCAGTGGAGATCGAGGGTCACATGTTCAGATACTGCAGTCTAATCTATTGGTCCTTCTAGGAAGGTCCTGTAGGTGCGCAGGCTCTGTAGCAGCCTCTCATTGGTCTTCCTAGGAAGGTCCTGTTCGTGCTGCAACTATTTAAGGCTCGCATGGCTGCACGGCCATGCGCTAGTGTCTTTCTAAAGTTATGTGCTTTGCGCCAGTGTGATCATGTGAGTGTGTGTTCAGGGACCTGGCCGAAATAAGCCCTTAGAATGCTGGCACCTCCGGCGAGGAGTTATGTGTGCATGCATGACCACAGACTGCTCTCAGTTGGGTAGTTTGCCTGTGCCTCTGTGAAGCCAAACAGGACACAGAGCTTTGCTTTCTCGGCTACTCTGTGAAACTAACAGAGCTAGTTCATACCGCCATATAGTGCCACCGTTTACTAGCAGCAGGTTCTCCTGCACGGTGAACCCCGGGCTGCAAACGCATCTACTTCAATAAAACATTTATATTTACTCGGTGCGTTCCGCTAGCCCTAACAGTACACTAGCGCCAGGGTCTGGCTAGTAAATGGCGGATGATCAGCGTCTACAGCGGTACGTCCAGCAGCTGGAGGGTAGGTTGGCGGCTCTAGAGCGTACAACCTCAGCTGTGGACGTCACTGCTGTCGCTGTTCAGGCTGCGAGTGTAGCTGCAGCCAGTTTGTCCGCTGCCACCCCTGCTCCATCTATATCCCGTCTCCCGCTTCCAGACATGTTTGCTGGTGATAGTAAGCTATGTCGGGGATTCGTGAGCCAGTGCTCCATACATCTCGAGCTTCTGGCTGCATGTTTCCCTACGGAACGGGTGAAAGTGGGCTTCAATATATCTCTTTTGTCGGGCAGGGCGTTGGAGTGGGCAATGCCGCTTTGGGAGCATGATGATCGTGTGGTACAGAGTGCTCCTCTCGTCTTGGACACTCTGAGGCAGGTCTTTTTGGGACCACGTGTCACCCATGATACCGCTCTCCAATTGTTGGCAAATACTCAGGGTTCATCCATGGTCAGCCAGTTTGCCATCCAATTCCGGACTCTAGCCTCTGAGCTAGAATGGCCAGATAAAGTCCTTATTCTGGTGTTTTGGAAAGGTCTGGCAGATCATGTAAAGGACGCCTTAGCCACCAGGGAAATTCCCGCCACACTGGAGGAGCTCATTTCCATCTCTACCCGCATCGATCTCCGTTTTAACGAGCGGAGGTTGGAGCGGATCCAGTGTAGGCAGAGGTTTCGGCTGGCTCCCACCTTTGCCAAACCTCTAGAATCTCCTGTTCTGGCGTCCGACTCCCATGAGGCCATGGAGGTTTCTCGAGCGGGACCTAGGTCTCAGACCGCTCGAGTACCGGAGGTGTGTAAAAATTGCCAACAACTGGGATATTATGCTAAACAATGTCCACAGCGGTCGGGAAAACGATCACATCTAGTGACCATAGGAGGGGGTTCACTAGACTCAGCGGCATTTTCCTCCAAGTTGTCCTTTAAAGAGACAATCCTCTTAGGCTCATCCACTCATACAGTTGAGCTTTGTGTGGATTCTGGTGCAGAGGGAAATTTCATGTCCTCTGCTTTTGCTTTGCGCCACACAATACCTCTGGTAATGCTTGCTAAACCAGTAACAGTTAGAGTGGTGAATGGGTCAACACTTCCATTACAAATCACACATCATACTGTCCCTTTCACGTTAGCCATGTCTCTATCCCACCAGGAGATAATTTCCCTTCTTGTCCTTCCTGAGGGAATGGATGAGATTCTGTTGGGGATACCCTGGCTCCGTTTCCACTCCCCACATATTGAGTGGACCTCAGGGAGGATATTGGGTTGGAGTGAAGCTTGTAAGGGCAGATGTGTGAAAGAGTGCATTCAGGTTTCCACCACTGAGATACCTTCAGATCTCTCTTCTCTCCCCAAATGCTATTGGTCCTATGCAGACGTCTTCTCCAAAAAGGCTGCGGAGACCCTCCCGCCTCACCGTCCCTATGACTGTCCTATTGATCTCTTGCCTGGATCAGAACCTCCTCGGGGATATGTCTATCCCCTCTCTCTCCCGGAAACATAGGCTATATCCCAATACATCCAGGAGAATTTGGCAAGAGGGTTCATTAGGAAGTCAGTGTCACCTGCAGGGGCGGGGTTCTTCTTCATGCAGAAGAAGAATGGAGAGTTACGTCCTTGCATAGATTATAGGGGTCTTAATGCCATCACCATAAAAAATAAGTACCCGCTGCCCCTCATTTCTGAGCTTTTTGATAGGATTCGGGGAGCAAGGGTATTTACCAAATTAGATCTGCGGGGTGCGTATAACCTGATTCGCATCCGTGAGGGGGACGAATGGAAGACGGCGTTTAACAACCGAGATGGGCACTATGAGTATCTGGTGATGCCCTTCGGGCTCTGTAATGCCCCAGCCGTCTTCCAAGACTTTGTCAATGACATCTTCCGGGATATGCTCTCCACCTCGGTCGTAGTCTATCTAGATGATATTCTCATCTTCTCTCCAGATAATTGACTCCCACCGGAGAGATGTTGGCAGAGTCTTCTACCTCTTACGGGCAAATTCTCTTTATGCAAAGTTGGAGAAGTGTATGTTTGAGCAGGAGTCTTTACCTTTCCTGGGCTATATAATCTCAGCCCAGGGATTGGCTATGGATCCTGTCAAACTACAGGCTGTGATGGACTGGCAAGAACCCCATTCTCTTAAAGCGGTGCAGCGCTTTATGGGGTTCATTAATTAATATCGCCAGTTCATTCCGCACTTCTCAACTTTGGTAGCTCCCTTGGTAGCCCTCACCAAGAAGGGAGCAAATCCCAAATTGTGGTCTGAAGAGGTCTCCAGGTCCTTTTCTTCTATTAAATCTCATTTTGCTAGCGCTCCCATCCTACATCGTCCCAATGTTGATAAGCCGTTCATAATGGAGGTGGATGCCTCTTCCGTTGGTGCAGGAGCAGTCCTCTTCCAAAAGGATGCTCAAGGTCGGAAGCATCCGTGCTTCTTCTTCTCCAAGACCTTCACACCAGCGGAGAGGAATTATTCCATCGGGGACAGGGAGTTGCTGGTGATGAAGTTGGCTTTCTCGTAGTGGAGACATCTATTGGAGGGGGCTCGTTTTCCCTTTCAAGTCTTCACGGACCACAAAAACTTGTTGTATTTGCAAACAGCCCAGTGGCTAAATTCTCACCAGGCCAGATGGTCCTTGTTCTTCTCCCGGTTCCACTTCACCCTCCATTATCTCGCTGGGGAGAGGAACATTCGTGCTGACGCCCTCTCTCGCTCTGTTGTGTCATCTGAGGAGGAGGAAGGAGAACCTCGGCTTATTGTCCCTTCGGAGAGCCTGAGAACCGTAGCTTCGGTTTCGCTAGAGTCTGTGCCTCCGGGCAAGACGTCTGTGCCCATTAATTTGCGACCGGAGGTTCTCTCTTGGGCTCATTCGTCCAGGGTGGGTGGACACTTTGGGACAAAGAGGACATCTGAGCTGCTGGCGAGGATGTACTGGTGGCCACATATGGTCCAAGATGTCAGAGAGTATATTCAGGCATGTGTCTAATGCGCCAAAAATAAGTCTCCTTGACAACGGCCAGCTGGGTTACTCTATCCCTTGCCGGTGGCAGACAGGCCCTGGGAGATGGTCGGGATGGACATTGTAGTGGGTTTTCCCAAGTCTCGTGGCTGTACCATCATTTGGGTCATCACCAATCATTTCTCGAAAATGGTGCATTTGGTGCCGCTACCACGGTTACCTTCTGCAAGGGCTTTGGCAGCGTTGTTCATAAAACACATCTTCCACCTACACGGTATGCTGGACAAAATTTTCAGTGACCGGGGTCCCCAGTTTGCGTCTCGGTTCTGGAGAGAGCTTTGTCGTCTTCTCAGCATTGAGTTAAATCTCTCCTCCGCATATCATCCCGAGACGAATGTGTTGGTAGAGAGGGTCAACCAGACCCTGGTCACATATCTGCGACATTTTGTCTCTGCCAGACAGGATGACTGGGAATCCTTGCTATCATGGGCTCAGTTTGCACTGAACAATGCTGTAGCCGACTCCACTGGACAAACCCCATTCCTCCTCAACTATGGTCAGCATCCGCGGGTACCTGTGCCTATGCCCGTGTCTTCCGCTGACTCCAGTGTGGCAGACTGGGCTGTGGAGGCACGGGATATTTGGGACCGCACTCAGGATGCCATTCGGGCTTCCAAGGAGAGAATGAGGTCCTCCGCCGATGCACATCGGCGTCCCGCTCCGACCTTTGCTCCTGGCGACTTGGTGTTGCTCTCCGCCCATAACATCAGGCTGCGAGTTGAGTCCACTAAGTTTGCACCTCGCTACTTGGGTCCTTTCAAAGTCCTTGAGCAGGTTAACCCTGTGGTCTATCATTTAGCCCTACCGCCACGCCTGGGTATCACCGACACCTTTCATGTGTCCCTCTTGAAACCCGTATACATGTCCCGGTTTTCCGAGTCATCTGCTGGGACATCGGGTTCGTCTACAGATGATTACGAGGTGAATGCTATTTTGGGGTGGAAGGTGGTACATGGAAAAAATTTTATTTGGTGGACTGGAAGGGTTATGGTCCTGAGGACAGGTGCTGGGAGCCTGCTGAGCACATTCGGGCTCCGCAGCTCATTGCTGCCTTCGAGCGTAGCGAGGTCCAAGGAGGGGGGGTAATGTTAGGGGTCGAGTTTCCCCCTCTGCACAGGGGGAATCTCAGGCCATCTCCACTGCGGTCTCCCATTCTTCTCCTGCCACAGTGGAGCCTGCTCAGCGGAGACGTCAGTCCCAGCATCTCGCTCAGGCTGACTCTGTACAAAGAGATACTGCTGCTTCTCCTGCTTCTGCCATTGAAGCCAGTGCTGGGCAGCGGCGAGCAGACGCTTCTGGGACTAAGTCCTGCTTTTCCCGTTCTGAGCATGCCCAGGGTAAGATCTCTCAGTGGAGATCGAGGGTCACATGTTCAGATACTGCAGTCTAATCTATTGGTCCTTCTAGGAAGGTCCTGTAGGTGCGCAGGCTCTGTAGCAGCCTCTTATTGGTCTTCCTTGGAAGGTCATGTTCGTGCTGCGACTATTTAAGGCTCACATGGCTGCACGGCCATGTGCTAGTGTCTTTCTAAAGTTATGTGCTTTGCACCAGTGTGGTCATGTGAGTGTGTGTTCAGGGACCCGGCTGAAATAAGCCCCTAGAATGCTGGCACCTCCGGCGAGGAGATTGTGTGTGCATGCATGACCACTGACTGCTCTCATTTAGGTAGTTAGCCTGTGCCTCTGTGAAGTCAAACAGGACACAGAGCTTTGCTTTCTTGGCTACTCTGTGAAACTAACAGAGCTAGTTCATACCGCCATATAGTGCTGCCGTTTACTAGCAGCAGGTTCTCCTGCACGGTGGACCGCGGGCTGCGAACGCATCTACTTCAATAAAACATTTATATTTACTCGGTGCGTTCCGCTAGCCCTAACATTGTCTTGCTGGAAGACCCAGCCACAACTTATTTTTAATGTCCTGGCAGAGGGAAGGAGGTTGTCACTCAGAATTTTACAGTACATGGCTCCATCCATTCCCCCATTGAAGGGATGAAGTAGTCCTGTGCCCTTAGCAGAAAAACATCCCCAAAACATAATGTTTCCACCTCCATGCTTGACAGTGGGGACATTGCTCTTTGGGTCATAGGCAGCATTTCTCTTCCTCCAAACATGGCGAGTTGAGTTAATGCCAAATACCTCAATTTTTGTCTCATCTGACCACAGCACAGTCTCCCAATCACTCACATAATCATCCAGGTGTTCATTAGAAAACTTCAGATGGGCTTGCACATGTGCCTTCTTGAGCAGGGGGACCGTGAGGGCACTGCTGGATTTTAAACCTTTATGGCGTAATGTGTCACCAATAGTGTTGAGCATTCCGATACCGCAAGTATCGGGTATCGGCCGATATTTGCTGTATCGGAATTCTGATACCGAGTTCCGATATTTTTGTGATATTGGAAATCGGAATCGGAAGTTCCCAGTGTATGGTTCCCAGGGTCTGGAGGAGAGGAGACTCTCCTTCAGGCCCTGGGATCCATATTCATGTAAAAAATAAGGAATAAAAATAAAAAATATGGATATACTCTCCCTCGGACGGCCCCTGGCTCTCACCGCTGCAAGCGTCTGCCTCCGTTCCTAAGAATGCAGTGAGTGTAGGACCTGCGATGACATCGCGGCTTGTGATTGGTTGCGTGAGCGGTCACATGAGCGGTCACGCGACCAATCACAAGCCGCGACGTCATCGAAGGTCCTTCACTCTGCATTCTTAGGAACGGAGGCTGCCGGTTACATCGCTAAGGTCCAGGGTCCGCCGGAGGGGTGAGTATATCCATATTTTTTATTTTTACTCTTTATTTTTTACATGAATATGTATCCCAGGGTCTGAAGGAGAGTTTCCTCTCCTTCAGACCCTGGGAACCATCCAGGATACCTTCCGATATTTGTGTCCCATTGACTTGTATTGGTATCGGTATCGGCGAGATCCGATATTTTGCCGGTATCGGCCGATCCAATCCGATACCGATACTTTCGAATATCGGAAGGTATCGCTCAACACTAGTCACCAATGATTTCTTGGTGACTGTGGTCCCAGCTGACTTGAGATCATTAACATGTTCCCCCGTGTAGTTTTAGGCTAGTCTCTCACCTTCCTCATAATCAAGGATGCCCCACGAGGTGATATTTTGCATGGTGCCCCAGATTGATGTCGATTGACAGTCATTTTTTATTTCTTCCATTTTCTTACTATTGCACCAGGAGTTGTCCCCTTCTCACCCAGTGTTATACATTTGGTTTTGTAGCCCATTCCAGCTTTGTGCAGGTCTATGATCTTGTCCATGACATCCTTATAAAGCTCTTTGGTCTTGCCCATGTTGTAGGGATTAGAGCTTGACTGATTAATTGAGTCTGTGGACAGGAATCTTTAATAAAGGTGACTATGTATGACAGCTGTCTTTAATGCAGGTAATGAGTTGATTAGGAGCATCTAACTGGTCTGTAGGAGCCATAACTCTTAATGGCTGGAAGGGGATCAAATACTTATTTCTCACTGCAAAATACAAATAAATTTATATAATTAATCCAATGTGATTTTCAGGATTTTATTTTTGATATTCTATCGCTCAATGTTAAAATTATCCTACCCTTAAAATTAATGACTGTTCATTTCTTTGTCAGTGGACAAAATCAGCAAAGGATCAAATAATTATTTCCTTCACTGAATCTTTCAGCTGCTCATCAAAAACTTTACTGCACTAAGTAGCCAACTAAAACATAGTATAGCAGATTGGATAGGAATTGGAATAATAAAGAGTTAAACATTGTACTAAAAATTCACTATGTATTCATTATACCCAAAATGTTTTGCTGTTCCCATGATAAAGTCATTGATAACATGCCGGGAAAATCAATATAAATATTGTTCACACTCACATCTAGAGAGAACTTAAAAAAAGTCAGTGTCTAAGTGCATGTGTAAACAAGTTTATCCCCTTAATGCCTTATGAAATGTTATGTCCGTCATAAGTCGTCTCTCTGCCTTTGATGTTGACTCACATGCCAAGCCTGTGTCAAGATCTAGCCTCCATCCTGGTCAGGTCAGAGTTGATATGAGCTGCCTCTTTCTGGTTCTGGGGCAGCTATTTAATCCTGGTGGTTCTTGGGTCTGGTGTCGTTGATACTTCCGTGTTCTCGGTTAATGGTTGCTGACCCGGGTTACTAATTGTTGATCCTCTGTGCCTGTGAGCTTTGTTGTGTATGACCCGGTTTTGCCCCCTGACTTCTGCCTCTATTTTCTGCTCGGTATTGGTCTGTCCTTCCTGGTTCTTTGATCCCCTGGCTAATCTCGGTTTACTCTTCTGTCTCGTCCCTGGTACCTCCCTCTCATCTGGCTTTGACCCCTGGCTCCCCTCTGACTACGCTATTGTTCAGTGACTAATGTTCTGCACTCTCGGTTGATTCCCCGTCCTCTCACGTGGTGGCTCCGCCCCTCTGCAGTCATGTGACTGTCTAGTCTCAGGTTCTGTGCTTACTGCATGCCTTAGCCTCAGGTCCTGTGTGCACAGCGTGTCCAGCTTCTTTCACTCCCGCCTCGCGGTCTCGTGCTCACTGTCTGCACCATCTGGGCTTTCCACAGTGACACTATCTGTGTTATTACAGCCTGCATTTTTCTGGCAGATAATGGTTTAAGTACCTGCCTCCAGCACTTCAAGCTCCACCTGTTAAATGCCGCTGTCAATCAGGTATCTGTGTTATCATGCTGACCTGGATATTCACACTGTCAGGTCAGTTTTAACATAAAATCAACACTGGAAATGAAAAAAAATTGCAAAATTGCTCTTCTTTTGCTTTTTTGCCACACGTTAAATTTTTTCCCCGCTTTCTGATACATCATATTATAAAATGACTAGTGTCACTCAAAAGTACACAAGCCCTTACATGGCTATATCAATAGAAATAATGGAATAAGGGAAGGAAAAAACAAATATGAAAAAAACTGAAAATCGCCCAGTCCTTATGGGGTTAAAATAAGATATAGCATCCACTTATTACACTTAAAATCAATGCACTGCCTAGATTTTAATTTCACTAATATAAGCCAGATACTCTTATATTCTCAGATATTCTTTTTTTTGTTGAGTTAACGCAATTTCAACAAAATATGCATCAAGAACCTTACAATTGAAAGTGTAGTAAATAGTTGAAAATTCAGTATTTGTTTACACTACTGTGAACCCTGGCAGCATACATAAGACACTGGCTGTATTAACTAAGCCAGGTATCTTTGACTTTAAAATGCTGCATTGTTTGAGAGAAAGACATACTTTAAAAGCCTCTGAAAATTTAGTCCGGAGGCATAGCCAAAGACCTGTTAATCCATGGCAGCTGGCGGGAAGAAGCTGCAAGTGAACTGCCTGTCCGATGCAGTTTTGGTCCCTGACAGCTTTTAGGGTATGTGCACACGTCAGGATTTCTTGCAGAAATTTCCTGAAGAAAACCGCAAATTGTCTGCGAGAAATCCGCATTTTTTTTTTGCGTTTTTTTCCCGTTTTTTCCCCGTTTTTTTTAGCATTTTGCAAGCGAAATTAGCTTGCAGAATGCTAAAGTTTTCCAAGCGATCTGTAGCATCGCTTGGAAAACTGACTGACAGGTTGGTCACACTTGTCAAACATAGTGTTTGACAAGTGTGACCAACTTTTTACTATAGATGCAGCCTATGCAGCATCAATAGTAAAAGATAGAATGTTTAAAAATAATAAAAAAAATAAAAAAAATGGTTATACTCACCTGCAGACAGCCGATCTCCTCAGCGGCGTCCGTTCCTATAGATGATGTGTGTGTGCAGGACCTTCGATGACGTCGCGGTCACGTGAGCGGTCACATGAGCGGTCACGCGACCAATCACAAGACCGCGACGTCATCGCAGGTCCTTCACCACACCATCGATAGGAACGGAATCAGCAGCATGCACCGGTGAGAGGCGGGAAGACTCCGGGGCCATCAGAGGGTGAGTATATGACTATTTTTTATTTTAATTATTTTTTTTACCAATTGTATGGTGTCCAGTCTGTGGAGGAGAGTCTCCTCTCCTCCACCCTGGGTACCAACCGCACATGGTCTGCTTACTTCCCGCATGGTGGGCACAGCCACATGCGGAAAGTAAGCAAATCAATGCATTCCTAGTTGTGCGGAATCCCCACAATTCCGCAAATTTAATGAACATGTTGCTTTTTTTTCCGCGATGCGATTTTTTCGCGGAAAAAAATGCAACATTTGCACAAGAAATGCAGAATACAGTGTAAATAATAGGAGGCATATGTAAGCGTTTTTTTCGCGTTTTTATCACGTTTTTATAGCGAAAAAACGCAAAAAAACGCGAAAAATACTGAATGTGTGCACATGGCCTAAAAGTATGTTTTATCTCTACAGAGTTTCATAGTCAAACATACCTGGCTGAGTTAATACAAACAGTGCCTGATACATGCTGCCTACAGATTGGGCAGCATGTATCAGGTGACAGATTCACTTTAAGTTGTTAACTTTGTCTTGATATAAATCAATTCTATTCATTAATTCTCTATTAAGTAAAACGTATATATTAAGCTTATATTTTTTATTTTAACATTCGTGACAAATTGGCAACAAATGCATATATCTATTTATAGGGAAACATATTTTGCATATTTTTTTGTGCCAAAATGGTTAAAATTAAGAAAATCAATTCTAAACTAATTAAGTTTGCTATGAATGTTCTTAAAAATTCAGATTCAAAATAATCCAAATATGTGGGGAATTGATTTGCTCAAACCAAGCAAAGCAAAACTGTCTGGCTGCCATGTTACTAGTTTTTGTGAACTGGAAAGCTGTTAAAAAATACTAAATCTCTTATACTCATATCTCCTCAGCCATCGACACACCTGTTTCACAAATGAGTGCCATTTCCTTGTCCTCCAGATCACTCTTCTCCTCCTTCTGGGTCTCAAACTTTCAAATGGTTTAATAAAAATGTTTCCTCATTCCCTAATAGTCAGAATAATACAATCAAGAAAGGTTTTTAAGATTTATACATTTTTTATTAGGCCTGATGTCGTGTTGAAAAATAACAAATCAGACACTTTACAGAAACGACCATGACAATGGTTTCACCAACAAATCAATGTACTGCCCAGCTGTTTGTGTTTCTAGAGTTAAGATTAGAAGGATCCTACTACTGTATATTATGGCACCCAAAATTATTAACTCAGGAGTAGGAGCAGAGTGACATTCCTTCATGAAGGCATATTCATGGTGTGGCCCACTAGGTTCCCAGACTAAACTCTTGCTACCATTACATCCAAGGCAAAAACAAGACTCCATTCCAAACTCAATCTCAATTTGGAGACCACATTTGGCAAAAACCTGAAGAGGCCTTCATGAGGGAACATCAAGCTAATTCTACTCTCTGGGTTATGGTGTGAGATGGCATAATGTACTGGACTCCTCTTGTCTTAATTCTAGGTACTCAACAGCTCGGTGCTACATTGATTTCATGGTGGAATCAGTGGTACAACTATTTCTCCAATGTACTCCAAGAGCTCTTTATCAACACAACAAGGAAAGATTGCAGAACAATTATGAGATAACCATTAATAACCTGACTGGTAGTATGCCAGTCAGGTTATGTAAGTTTGTGAATTTCTGCATGTGAATCGATGTTTTGAAAAACTTGTTTCCTTTTTTATAGTTTTCATATCATAAACATGTCTATAGATCCTTTGATTTACATAACTCAGTGACTTTGCCTTTTTAGTGTTGCAATTTCAATGTTGATGAGAGTATTATGAAAATGCCTTGTACTGACAGTCTTTTAAGAGTCTTATGTTTACTTTTGTTGCTTTGGAAGCCAGTAAGACAAAGGATGAGTATGTACAATAAGCACACAGCCGTCATGCGCATTCCACTTGCCTCCATCCTGCAGTGACATTGTCTGATCTACTGTAAAAGGCAGCTAAGTTAATCCTCTGCCTGATAGGCATTTCAGTAATACATCAGTCCGATAGACTGAATGGGGTTGTTTGACTTATAAAAGAATGTTTCAAAGACAGAAAATAATATAAAATATTCTTAGAAGCATAGACTAACTCTGGTGATCTCTGCCATGACAGGAAGTGATGACATCTTTTTTTTCACATACCTGACTGTTGAGGTCTCTAATTTTCTGCTGTGGTTAGGGATCTTAACACTATCCAATGCACAATAAATTATATCCTGTTCTAGTCAATTTAATATTGTCATCCATCCTAGACCTCAGCAATAAGGTGAGCTTCATTACTTCCTTCACAACCTTCTTTCCTTCCTTTCTTCCATCTTTTCTTTCCATCCTTCCCTCCCTTCTTTCCTTCCTTCCCTTCATTCCTTCCTTCCCTCCCTCCCTTCCTTTCTTCCTGTATAGGATCTCAATAAAATAACAGAGCAGTATTAATTACGATTTTTTAAACATTTCTTAATTTTAAAATTTAGAATAGCTAGGACAATAAAAAAGACTGCAAAGGCAGACATTGCTTTGCAACACTTACAATAAATTAAAAAAATTATGAATAATTTATACATTTTACAGAATAATCTGCAAGGCTTTTTAAACTTAAATTATCATTTTAACTACAGAAGAAGTATGTGGCATTATTTAATAAGTAAAGATACCATCAAGTCTTGTATAGTGGTTTTTAAAGCACAGGATATTTTGTTCCGAACTCTTTGATGGATGTTTTTGAGCCTCACTTCTAAATCTAAGAAATCTTTTAGTGGCACCTTTTTTATTCCAGTTCATGTCAATTTTACTATCTACACTTTGAAACCATTTCTTTTCATTGTAAAGTTAGTATGAACATTTGATGTCACTTTTATATGTATGTAGTACTGCACATTTGTTTCATCTACAGAAATTACTTTTATTAAATTTTATTTCCTAAAGATATAATGAAGGTTTCACCCTTTTGTGACCATTGGGCTTTCAAAGTTTTGTGCCTAAGTAGTAAGTTTTATGTAGTAAGAGTGCATACTTTTTGCAGGACAAAATGTAGTTTTCAGTGGTACCAATTATTAATTCATAAAATTTTGATCTCTTTTTATACTTTTAGCACTTTTCTCAAGGTGCAAAGAAACAACAATTCTGGATTTTTTTTAAACACTGTTCACTGTTAATCTTTATTCACATCTTTATTCTGTAAATTAAAAAACTAAAGTCAATAATATATTTAAATACGTTTTTGTTTTATTACTCTCGCACAAAAAAAACTTGTTTGAGGGGTTCACAATCACAATATTACAAGACCCATTTTTTTTTTCTTTTTGCAGACAGAGTTTAGTGAGAGCTTACTTTTTGCATGACAAGCTGTAGTTTTCACTTGTGCTATTTCTACATGCAGTGAGGAAAATAACTACTTGATACACTGCCGATTTTGCAAGTCTTCCCATCCAGCAGAGGATTGAAGTCTGTAATTTTTATCGTAGGTACATCTCAACTGTAAGAGACAAAATCTTTTTTAAAAAAATCCAGAACATCACATTGTATGATTTATACATTATAATTTTGCATTTTATTGCATGAAATAATTATTTGATGCAATAGAAAACAGAACTTAATATTTGGCACAGAAACCTTTGTTTGCAATTACAAAGGTCAGATATGTCCTGTAGTTCTTGACCAAGTTTGCACACACTACAGCAGGGTTTTGGCCCACTCCTGCATATACGGTAAATCTTCTCTAGATCTTTCAGGTTTTGGGGCTGTCGCTGGGCAAAAAATGAGTTTTAGCTCCCTCCAAAGATTTTCTATTGGGTTGAGGTCTGGAGACTGGATATGCCACTCCAGGACCTTGAAATGCTTATTATGGAACCACTCCTTAGCTGCCCTGGCAGAGTGTTTTGGGTCAGTGTCATGCTGGAAGACCCAACCACGACCCATCTTCAATGCTCTTAATAAAGGAAGGAGGATGTTTGCTAAAATCTCGCAATACATGACCCCATCCATCCCCCCTTCAATACAGTGCAGTCATTATGTCCCATTTGCAGAAATGCACCCCCATGTGTAGAAAAAATGCTCATCTGCTATGAGCGCAGATAAAAATTGCATATCACTGTAATTGTGTTAACTTGCATTATAAAACTATATTGATGGATTTTGCTCATCCAGCTTCACAAAAAATAAATTTAAATGTGTTGGAAAATATTTATGCACAGTGGGGAAAATAAGTATTTGATACACTGACAATTTTGCAAGTTTTCCCACCTAGAAAGAATGGAGAGTTTGGTAATTTTTATCGTATCTACACTACAACTGTGAGAGACAGGATCTAAAAACTAAAACCAGAAAACCACATTGTGCGATTTTTAACTAAATTACATTTTATTGCATAAAATAAGTGTTTGAACAACTACCAACCAGCAAGATGTATTAGTTTTTCTTTAAGAAGCCCTCCTACTTTGCAGTCATTACCTGTATTAATTACAACTGTTTTAACTTGTTACCTGTATAAAAAACACCTGTCCACACAATCAATTAATCACATTACAACCTCTCCACCATGGCCAAGACCAAAGACCTTTCTAAAGACACCAGGGACAAAATTGTAGACCTGCGCAAGGCTGCAATGGGCTACAGGTCAATGGGCAAGCAGCTTGGTGAGAAGGCAACACCTGTTTGCACAATTATTAGAAAATGCATGAAACTCAAGATGTCTGTCAATCTTCCTTGGTCTGAGGCTCCATGCAAAATCTTGCTACATGGGGTAAGAATGATTCTGAGAAAGGTCACGAATCAGCCCAGAACTAAATGGGAAGACATGGTCAATGACCTGAATAGAGCTGGGACCACAGACTCAAACATTACCATTAGTAACACACTACACTGTCATTGATTAAAATCCAGCAGGGCACTCATCTGCTCATGCCAGCACATGTTCAGGTTTGTGAAAAGTTCGCCAATGACCTTCTGGATGATCCCGAAAAGGCATAGGAGAAGGTAATGTTGTCAGATGAGACTAAAATAAAACTTTTTGGTATGAACTCCACTCAGGATGACTACAACACCAAGAACACTGTCTCAACCATGAAGCATGGGAGGGAAATATCATACTTTAGGGGTGCTTTTCTGCAAAGGGGAAAAGACGACTGTATCGTATTGAAGGGAGGATGGAGTAATGAATGACGAGATTTTGGCCAACAACCTCCTTTCCTCAGTAAGAACATTGAAAATGGGTCATGTCTGGATCTTCCAGCATGACAATGGACTGACACACATAGCCAGGGCAGCTAAGGAGTGGTTCCGTAAGAAGCATTTCAAGGTCGCGAAGTGCCTAACCTGTCTCCAGGCCTGAACCCAATGAAACATTTTTGATGGGAGCTGTGTTGTGAACTCTATTTTTAGGCTCCCTCTAGTGGTCACAAGCAGTACTGTGTAGTGTTGTCTTTCTGCAGGTTGGCTGCATCAGCTGGTTCATTATCCTGGTTGGTTTCCTATTTAGCTCACCTGCATACTCAGTTCCTTGCCTGCTATCAATGTATTCAGTGCTCTTCAGATTCCTTGTGATTACCTTGCTCCCAGCCTCTCCAAGACAAGCTAAGTTTTTGTCCGTTCATTTTTTGATTATCAGCATTCATCATGTTTCTTGTCCAGCTTGCTAAGATGTGATCTCCTTGCTTGCTGGTTGCTATAGGGGACTGAGTTTCTCCCCCCACACCGTTAGTTGGTGCGGCGGTTCTTGAAATCTCAGTGTGGATATTTTGTAAGGGTTTTTACTGACCCCACAGACCCCTTTACTATTTTCTGCTATCTAGTATTAGTGGGCCTCATTTGCTGAATCTGTTTTCACCCCTGTGTATGTGCCTTCCTCTTACCTCACCGTTATTATTTGTTGGGGGCTTCTATATCTTTGGGGATTATTTCTCTGGAGGCAAGAGAGGTCTTTCTTTCTCTCTAGGGGTAGTTAGTTCCTCAGGCTGGCTCGAGACGTCTAGGATTTTTAGGCACGTTCACCGGCTACTTCTAGTGTGTTTGGATAGGTTCAGATTTGCGGTCAGTCCAGTTTGCCACCTCCCTAGAGCTTGTCCTATGTTTGTTACTTAGCTGGAGTAATTCGTGATCCTCAACCACTAAGGATCATAACAGTATAGCAGGCCAAAAAAGTGTTTAATGCATCGCAGAAGTGGGATAAAAAGAAGACCTGAGTAAATTTTTTTTTTTCCCTCCCGCTTTTCCTTTGCTGCAGTCTGTTTAGCTTCTTTCATCCCCTTGAACTCTGGGTGGTTTTGAGCTCAGCTGCAGACATGAATGTTCAGACTCTGACTTCTAGTGTGGATCATCTTACTGCACGGGTGCAAAGTATTCAGGATTTTGTTATTCATAGCCCTATGTCAGAACCAAAGATACCCATTCCTGAGTTGTTTTCTGGAGATAGATCTAGGTTTCAGAATTTTAAGAATAAATGTAAGTTGTTTCTGTCTCTGCGACATCGTTACTCTGGTGATTCCGCTCAGCAAGTTAAAATTGTTATCTTCTTGTTGCGTGGCGACCCTCAAGATTGGGCCTTCTCTCTGGCGCCAGGAGATCCTGCATTGCTTAATGTAGATGCATTTTTTCTGGCTCTTGGACTGCTTTATGAGGAGCCTAATCTTGAGAATCAGGCAGAAAAAGCGTTGCTGGCTATCTCTCAAGGTCAGGATGAAGCAGAGGTGTATTGTCAAAAATTTCGGAAATGGTCGGTGCTTACTCAATGGAATGAGTGTGCCCTGGCTGCAAATTTCAGAGAAGGTCTTTCTGAGGCCGTTAAGAATGTTATGGTGGGGTTTCCCACCCCTACAAGTCTGAGTGATTCTATGGCTTTAGCCATTCAGGTTGATCGGCGTTTGCGGGAGCGCAAATCTGCTCATCCTTTGGCGGTATTTTCTGAACAGAGACCTGAGTCTATGCAATGTGACCGAACTCTGACCAGAATTGAGCGACAAAGTCATAGACGTCAAAATGGGTTGTGCTTTTACTGTGGTGATTCTACTCATGTTATCTCAGCATGCTCTAAACGTTTAAAAAAAATCGCTAAACCTGTCACCATTGGTACGATACAGCCTAAATTTATTTTGTCTGTTACTTTGATTTGTTCTTTGTCGTCCTACCCGGTTATGGCTTTTGTGGATTCGGGTGCTGCCCTGAATCTGATGGATTTGTCATTTGCCAGGCGCTGTGGTTTTGTCCTGGAGCCTTTGGAATTTCCTATTCCTCTGAGGGGAATTGATGCTACGCCATTGGCTGAGAATAAGCCTCAGTATTGGATGCAAATGACCATGTGCATGACTCCCGTACATCAGGAGGTGATTCGCTTTCTTGTTTTGCATAATTTGCATGATGTTGTTGTTTTGGGTCTGCCATGGCTGCAGACTCATAATCCAGTTTTAGATTGGAAAGCTATGTCTGTGTCAAGTTGGGGTTGTCAGGGAATTCATTGCGATACTCCGTTGGTGTCTATTGCTTCTTCCACTCCTTCTGAGGTCCCTGAGTTTTTGTCTGACTACCAGGATGTATTTGATGAGCCCAGGTCCAGTGCCCTGCCCCCTCATAGGGATTGTGACTGTGCTATAAATTTAATTCCTGGTAGTAAATTCCCTAAGGGACGACTTTTTAATTTGTCTATACCAGAGCATGCCGCGATGCAGAATTATATAAAGGAGTCTTTGGAGAAGGGACATATTCGCCCATCCTCTTCCCCTCTTGGTGCAGGATTTTTTTTTGTGGCCAAGAAGGACGGTTCTTTGAGACCTTGTATAGATTATCGTCTCCTGAATAAAATCACAGTCAAATTTCAGTATCCTTTGCCACTATTGTCTGATTTGTTTGCTCGGATTAAGGGGGCCAGTTGGTTCACTAAGATAGATCTCCGTGGTGCGTATAACCTTGTGCGCATTAAGCAGGGAGATGAATGGAAAACAGCATTTAATACGCCCGAAGGCCATTTTGAGTACTTGGTGATGCCTTTTGGACTCTCTAATGCTCCTTCTGTGTTTCAGTCCTTTATGCATGACATCTTCCGAGAATATCTGGATAAATTTATGATTGTTTATCTGGATGACATTTTGGTCTTTTCTGATGATTGGGAGTCCCATGTGAAGCAGGTCAGGATGGTGTTTCAGGTCCTGCGTGCTAATGCTTTATGTGTGAAGGGCTCAAAATGCCTCTTCGGAGTACAGAAGGTCTCCTTTTTGGGTTTTATTTTTTCTCCTTCTACTGTGGAGATGGACCCAGTCAAGGTCCAGGCTATTCATGACTGGACTCAGCCTACGTCTGTTAAGAGTCTTCAGAAGTTCTTGGGTTTTGCTAATTTTTACCATCGTTTCATCGCTAATTTTTCTAGCGTGGTTAAACCTTTGACGGATTTGACCAAGAAGGGTTCTGATGTGACTAATTGGTCTCCTGCGGTCGTGGAGGCCTTTTGGGAACTGAAGCACCGGTTTTCTTCAGCTCCGGTCTTATGTCAACCAGATGTCTCTCTCCCCTTCCAGGTCGAGGTTGATGCTTCTGAGATTGGAGCAGGGGCTGTTTTGTCGCAGAGAAGCTCTGATGGCTCTGTGATGAAGCCATGTGCTTTCTTTTCAAGAAAGTTTTCGCCTGCCGAGCAGAATTATGATGTTGGTAATCGGGAGTTGTTGGCTATGAAGTGGACATTTGAGGAGTGGCGACATTGGCTCGAAGGAGCTAAACATCGTGTGGTGGTCCTGACTGATCACAAAAACCTGATTTACCTCGAATCTGCCAAGTGCCTGAATCCTAGACAGGCTCGTTGGTCGCTGTTTTTCTCCCGTTTCAACTTCGTGGTCTCATACCTGCCTGGTTCGAAGAACGTGAAGGCTGATGCACTTTCTAGGAGTTTTGTGCCTGACTCTCCGGGAGTTTCTGAGCCAGCTGGTATTCTCAGAGAGGGAGTGATTTTGTCTGCCATTTCCCCAGATTTGCGACGAGTGCTGCAGAAATTTCAGGCGGATAGACCTGACCGTTGTCCACCAGAGAGACTGTTTGTCCCGGATAGATGGACCAGCAGAGTTATTTCCGAGGTTCATTCTTCGGTGTTGGCGGGTCATCCTGGGATTTTTGGTACCAGAGATTTGGTGGCTAGGTCCTTCTGGTGGCCTTCCTTGTCGCGGGATGTGCGTTCCTTTGTGCAGTCTTGTGGGATTTGTGCTCTGGCTAAGCCTTGCTGTTCTCGTGCCAGCGGTTTGCTTTTGCCTTTGCCTGTCCCGAAAAGGCCTTGGACGCACATTTCCATGGATTTTATTTTGGATCTTCCAGTATCTCAGAAAATGTCTGTCATCTGGGTGGTGTGTGATCGTTTTTCCAAGATGGTCCATTTGGTGCCCTTGCCTAAGTTGCCTTCCTCCTCCGATTTGGTTCCTCTATTTTTTCAGAATGTGGTTAGCTTGCATGGCATTCCTGAAAATATTGTGTCTGATAGAGGATCCCAGTTTGTGTCCAGGTTTTGGCGGACTTTTTGTGCTAAGATGGGCATTGATTTATCTTTTTCGTCGGCCTTCCATCCTCAGACTAATGGCCAAACCAAGCGAACTAATCAGACGTTGGAAACTTATTTGAGATGTTTTGTTTCTGCTGATCAGGATGATTGGGTGACTTTTTTGCCGTTGGCCGAGTTTGCCCTTAATAATCGGGCTAGTTCTGCTACTTTAGTTTAGCCTTTTTTCTGCAATTCTGGTTTCCATCCTCGTTTTTCCTCGGGTCAGGTTGAGTATTCTGACTGTCCTGGGGTGGATTCTGTGGTGGATAGGTTGCAGCAGATTTGGAACCATGTGGTGGACAATTTGAGGTTGTCACAGGAGAAGGCTCAGCGCTTTGCCAACCGCCGCCGCGGTGTGGGTCCCCGACTTCGTGTTGGGGATTTGGTGTGGCTGTCTTCTCGGTATGTTCCTATGATGGTCTCCTCTCCTAAATTCAAGCCTCGCTTCATTGGTCCTTATAAGATCTTGGAAATCCTTAACCCGGTGTCTTTTCGTTTGGATCTCCCAGCATCGTTTGCCATTCATAATGTGTTCCATAGGTCTTTGTTGCGGAGGTATGTGGTACCTGTGGTTCCTTCTGTTGAGCCTCCTGCTCCGGTGCTGGTCGAGGGAGAATTGGAGTACGTGGTGGAGAAGATTTTGGATTCTCGTATCTCTAGACGGAGGCTTCAGTATTTGGTGAAGTGGAAGGGCTATGGTCAGGAGGATAATTCCTGGGTTGTCGCCTCTGATGTTCATGCGGCCGATTTGGTTCGTGCCTTCCACGCGGCTCATCCTGATCGCCCTGGGGGTCTTGATGAGGGTTCGGTGACCCCTCCTCAAGGGGGGGGTACTGTTGTGAACTCTATTTTTCGGCTCCCTCTAGTGGTCACTAGCGGTACTGTGTAGTGTTGTCTTTCTGCAGGTTGGCTGCATCAGCTGGTTCGTTATCCTGGTTGGTTTCCTATTTAGCTCACCTGCATACTCAGTTCCTTGCCTGCTATCAATGTATTCAGTGCTCTTCAGATTCCTTGTGATTACCTTGCTCCCAGCCTCTCCAAGACAAGCTAAGTTTTTGTCCGTTCATTTTTTGATTATCAGCATTCATCATGTTTCTTGTCCAGCTTGCTAAGATGTGATCTCCTCGCTTGCTGGTTGCTCTAGGGGACTGAGTTTCTCCCCCCACACCGTTAGTTGGTGCGGGGGTTCTTGAAATCTCAGTGTGGATATTTTGTAAGGGTTTTACTGACCGCACAGACCCCTTTACTATTTTCTGCTATCTAGTATTAGTGGGCCTCATTTGCTGAATCTGTTTTCACCCCTGTGTATGTGCCTTCCTCTTACCTCACCGTTATTATTTGTTGGGGGCTTCTATATCTTTGGGGATTATTTCTCTGGAGGCAAGAGAGGTCTTTCTTTCTCTCTAGGGGTAGTTAGTTCCTCAGGCTGGCTCGAGACGTCTAGGATTTTTAGGCACGTTCACCGGCTACTTCTAGTGTGTTTGGATAGGTTCAGATTTGCGGTCAGTCCAGTTTGCCACCTCCCTAGAGCTTGTCCTATGTTTGTTACTTAGCTGGAGTAATTTGTGATCCTCAACCACTAAGGATCATAACAGAGCTGAAATGCAATGTTGCCCAGCAACATTGCTAAAACTTGAAAGATCAAAAAAAGTTTCTGTACCAAATAGTAAGTTCAGTTTTTCTGTATTAAATATTTATGTTATGCAATAAAATGCAAATAAATTATGTAAAAATCATACAATGTGATTTTATGGATTTTTTTAAGCCTCTGCCTCTCACAGTTGAACTGTACATATGATAAAAATTACAGACCTCTCTGTTCTTTGTAGGTAGAAAAATTTGCAAAATTGGCAGTGACTCAAATACTTATTTTCCCCACTGTATATACAGTATGTATTCTAAAATATAACATAATTTACAATATTATATTTTTATAATACTCAGTGTATCAAATACTTATTTTCCTCACAGTGTGTGTATATATATATATATATATATATATATATATATATATATATATATATATATATATATATATATATATACAGTCATATGAAAAAGTTTGGGCACCCCTATTAATCTTAAGCTTAATGTTTTATAAAAATTGTTTTTTTTTGCAACAGCTATTTCAGTTTCATATATCTAATAACTGTTGGACACAGTAATGTTTCTGCCTTGAAATGAGGTTTACTGTACTAACAGAAAATGTGCAATCTGCATTCAAACAAAATTTGACAGGTGCACTTTTTTTGGTTTTGTAACCTGTCATGATCTCTGCAGGCAGAGATCATAGCAAGCCTATAGAGGGACAAGCTCTCGGAAGATGGAACTATACTGACCATGAACTAAGCCTGCCGCGCAACTAGAAATAGCCAGGTAGCATTTCCTATTTATTGCTAGATGCCCAGCTCTGGCCTAAGACCTAAATAGCTAGCAGAGGGAAATATAAGACCTGGCTCACCTCTAGAGAAATATTCCAAAGAAGACAGTAGCCCCCCACATATAATGACGGTGAGTTCAGATGAAACAACAAACGCAGCAGGAAAATAGTCTTAGCAAATTTGAGGTCCGCTTACTAGATAGCAGAAGACAGATAGTATACTTTCATGGTCAGCAGAAAAACACTAACAAAACACCATCCAGAGATTACCTTAAACTCTGGCATTAACTCATAACGCCAGAGTAGCAATCCCTGATCAACGAGAGCTTTCCAGACACAGTAACAAAACTTCAGCTGTGAACTGGAACAAATAGGCAAAACGAAACATGGACAAAAGTCCAACTTATCTAGTAGTTGTCAGAAGCAGGAACAAGCACTGAGAGGCATCAGATAACATTGTTGACCGGCAAGAAACCACCAGAGAAATGAGCTTAAATAGCGACACCCACTACTGATGGAACCAGGTGAAACAGGAAAGAGGATGACAAGTCCAATTCCACAAGCGGCCACCGGGGGAGCCCAGAATCCAAATTCACAACAGTACCCCCCCCTCAAGGAGGGGGCACCGAACCCTCACCAGATCCACCAGGGCGACCAGGATGAGCCCTATGGAAGGCACGAACAAGATCAGAAGCATGAACATCAGATGCATTGACCCAAGAATTATCCTCCTGGCCGTAACCCTTCCAGTTGACCAGATACTGGAGTCTCCGTCTGGAAACACGAGAGTCCAAAATTTTCTCCACAACGTACTCCAACTCACCCTCAACCAACACCGGAGCAGGAGGCTCAACTGAAGGTACAACAGGTACCTCATACCTGCGCAATAACGACCGATGAAAAACGTTATGAATGGAAAAGGACGCAGGGAGGTCCAAACGGAAAGAAACAGGATTAAGAATCTCCAATATTCTATAAGGGCCGATGAACCGAGGTTTAAACTTAGGAGAAGAGACCCTCATAGGGACAAAACGAGAAGACAACCACACCAAATCTCCAACACAAAGCCGAGAACCAACACGACGATGACGGTTGGCAAAACGCTGAGTCTTCTCCTGGGACAACTTCAAATTGTCCATAACCTGCCCCCAGATGTGATGCAATCTCTCCACCACCGCATCCACTCCAGGACAATCCGAGGATTCCACCTGACCGGAGGAAAATCGAGGGTGAAACCCCGAATTACAGAAAAATGGGGACACCAAGGTGGAAGAGCTGGCCCGATTATTGAGGGCGAACTCTGCCAATGGCAAAAAAGCAACCCAATCATCCTGGTCAGCAGAGACAAAACACCTCAGATATGTCTCCAGGGTCTGATTAGTCCGCTCGGTCTGGCCATTAGTCTGAGGGTGAAAAGCAGATGAAAAAGACAAATCTATGCCCATCCTAGCACAGAATGCCCGCCAAAATCTAGACACAAATTGGGTACCTCTGTCAGAAACAATATTCTCAGGAATACCGTGCAATCGGACAACATTCTGAAAAAACAGAGGAACCAACTCAGAAGAAGAAGGCAACTTGGGCAGAGGAACCAAATGGACCATTTTAGAGAAACGGTCACAGACCACCCAGATGACAGACATCTTCTGGGAAACAGGCAGATCTGAAATAAAATCCATCGAGATGTGTGTCCAAGGCCTCTTAGGAATAGGCAAGGGCAACAGCAGTCCGCTAGCCCGAGAACTACAAGACTTGGCCCGAGCACAAATGTCACATGACTGCACAAAGACTCGCACATCTCGTGACAGGGAAGGCCACCAGAAGGATCTTGCCACCAAATCCCTGGTACCAAAAATTCCGGGATGACCTGCCAATGCAGAAGAATGTACCTCAGAGATGACTCTACTGGTCCAATCATCTGGAACAAACAGTCTATCAGGCGGACAACGATCCGGTCTATCCGCCTGAAACTCTTGCAAGGACCGCCGCAGATCAGGAGAAACGGCCGACAAAATTACTCCCTCCCTAAGGATACCTGTGGGTTCAGCATTACCAGGAGAGTCCGGGTCAAAACTCCTAGAAAGGGCATCTGCCTTAACATTCTTAGAACCCGGTAGGTATGACACCACAAAATTAAAGCGAGAAAAAAATAAAGACCAGCGCGCCTGTCTAGGATTCAGGCGCCTGGCAGTCTCAAGATAAATCAAATTTTTGTGGTCAGTCAATACCACCACCTGATGCTTAGCCCCCTCTAGCCAATGGCGCCACTCCTCAAACGCCCACTTCATGGCCAAAAGCTCCCTATTCCCAACATCATAATTCCGCTCTGCGGGCGAAAATTTGCGAGAAAAGAAGGCACAAGGCCTAATGACGGAGCAGTCGGAACCTTTCTGCGACAACACTGCCCCAGCTCCGATCTCCGAAGCGTCAACCTCAACCTGAAAAGGCAGATTCACATCAGGCTGACGTAACACAGGGGCAGAGGCAAAACGGTGCTTAAGCTCCTGAAAGGCCTCTACAGCATGAGGGGACCAATTAGCAACATCAGCGCCATGTCTGGTCAAATCAGTCAGTGGTTTAACGACATCCGAAAAACCAGCAATAAATCGGCGGTAAAAGTTGGCAAAGCCCAAAAATCTCTGAAGACCCTTAAGAGAGGAGGGCTGAGTCCAGTCACAAATAGCTTGCACCTTGACGGGATCCATCTCAATGGAAGAGGGAGAAAAAATATACCCCAAAAAGGAAATTTTCTGGACCCCAAAAACGCACTTAGACCCCTTCACACATAAAGAATTAGACCGCAGAACCTGAAAAACTCTCCTGACCTGCTGGACATGAGAGTCCCAGTCATCAGAAAAAATCAGAATATCATCCAGATATATTATCATAAATTTATCCAGAAAATCGCGGAAAATATCATGCATAAAAGACTGGAAAACTGAAGGGGCATTAGAAAGACCAAAAGGCATGACCAAATACTCAAAGTGGCCCTCGGGCGTATTAAATGCGGTCTTCCACTCATCCCCCTGCCTGATCCGCACCAAATTATACGCCCCACGAAGATCAATTTTAGAGAACCATTTAGCACCCTCTATACGAGCAAACAAATCAGTAAGCAATGGCAATGGGTATTGGTACTTAACAGTGATCTTATTCAGAAGCCGATAATCAATACATGGTCTCAAAGAGCCGTCCTTTTTTGAGACAAAGAAAAACCCAGCTCCCAAGGGAGAAGAAGATGGACGAATATGTCCCTTTTCCAAAGACTCCTTTATATATTCCCGCATAGCAGCATGTTCCGGCACAGACAGATTAAACAAACGACCCTTTGGATATTTGCAACCCGGTATCAAATCTATGGCACAATCGCACTCACGGTGCGGAGGTAACGACCCAAGCTTGGGTTCGTCAAAGACGTCTTGATAATCAGAGAGGAACTCAGGGACTTCAGAGGGAATGGACGACGAAATAGAAACCAAAGGTAAGTCCCCATGCATACCCTTACATCCCCAGCTCAACACAGACATTGCTCTCCAGTCCAAGACTGGATTGTGAGACTGCAACCATGGCAATCCCAGTACCAAATCGTCATGTAAATTATACAGCACCAGGAAACGAATAATCTCCTGGTGATCCGGATTGATACGCATGGTTACTTGTGTCCAGTATTGTGGTTTATTATTAGCCAATGGGGTGGAGTCAATCCCCTTCAGAGGAATAAGAGTCTCCAAAGGCTCTAAATCAAAACCACAACGATTGGCAAAGGACCAATCCATAAGACTCAGAGCGGCGCCAGAGTCAACATAGGCGTCCGTGGCAATGGATGACAAAGAGCAAATCAGGGTTACAGACAAAATAAACTTAGACTGAATGGTGCTAATGGAAACAGACTTATCAAGCTTCTTTGTACGCCTAGAGCATGCTGATATAACATGAGTAGAATCCCCACAATAGAAGCACAATCCATTCTTCCGTCTAAAATTCTGTCGCTCGCTCCTGGACAGAATTCTATCACACTGCATACTTTCTGGCGTCTTTTCCATAGACACCGCCAGATGGTGCACCGGTTTGCGCTCCCGCAGACGCCTATCAATCTGAATAGCCATTGTCATGGACTCATTCAGACCTGCAGGCACAGGGAACCCCACCATAACATCCTTAACGGCATCAGAGAGACCTTCTCTGAAAGTTGCCGCCAAGGCGCACTCATTCCACTGAGTAAGCACAGACCATTTACGGAATTTTTGGCAGTAAACCTCAGCTTCGTCTTGCCCCTGAGATAATGCCATCAAAGTTTTTTCTGCCTGAAGTTCCAAATGAGGTTCCTCATAAAGCAAGCCCAAGGCCAGAAAAAACGCATCCACATCGCGCAACGCAGGATCCCCTGCTGGCAATGAGAAGGCCCAATCTTGAGGGTCACCCCTGAGCAAGGAAATCACAATCCTAACCTGCTGAGCAGGGTCTCCAGCTGAACGAGACTTCAGGGACAAATAAAGCTTACAATTATTTCGGAAATTCTGGAAGCTAGCTCTATTCCCTGTGAAGAACTCCGGCAAAGGAATTCTCGGCTCAGATACTGGAGCATGTACCACAAAATCTTGTAAATTTTGTACTTTCGTGATGAGATTATTCAAACCCGCAGTTACACTCTGAAGATCCATTATTGTCAGGTGCACACAGAGCCATACAGAGATTAGGAGGAGAGAGAGAAAAAAGACTGCAGCAAGGCAAACTGGAGGAAAAAAAAAAAAAAAAAAATTCCAGCAGACTTCTTATAACTCTCCTTTCTCAACCTGGGTCTTTAACACTTTATTGGCCGGTCAAACTGTCATGATCTCTGCAGGCAGAGATCATAGCAAGCCTATAGAGGGACAAGCTCTCGGAAGATGGAACTATACTGACCATGAACTAAGCCTGCCGCGCAACTAGAAATAGCCAGGTAGCATTTCCTATTTATTGCTAGATGCCCAGCTCTGGCCTAAGACCTAAATAGCTAGCAGAGGGAAATATAAGACCTGGCTCACCTCTAGAGAAATATTCCAAAGAAGACAGTAGCCCCCCACATATAATGACGGTGAGTTCAGATGAAACAACAAACGCAGCAGGAAAATAGTCTTAGCAAATTTGAGGTCCGCTTACTAGATAGCAGAAGACAGATAGTATACTTTCATGGTCAGCAGAAAAACACTAACAAAACACCATCCAGAGATTACCTTAAACTCTGGCATTAACTCATAACGCCAGAGTAGCAATCCCTGATCAACGAGAGCTTTCCAGACACAGTAACAAAACTTCAGCTGTGAACTGGAACAAATAGGCAAAACGAAACATGGACAAAAGTCCAACTTATCTAGTAGTTGTCAGAAGCAGGAACAAGCACTGAGAGGCATCAGATAACATTGTTGACCGGCAAGAAACCACCAGAGAAATGAGCTTAAATAGCGACACCCACTACTGATGGAACCAGGTGAAACAGGAAAGAGGATGACAAGTCCAATTCCACAAGCGGCCACCGGGGGAGCCCAGAATCCAAATTCACAACAGTAACCTCATTGAGCTTTGAACTTCATAGCCAGGTGTATGCAATCATGAGAAAAGCTACTTAAAGTGGCCACTTGCAAGTTGTTCTCCTGTTTGAATCTCCTCTGAAGAGTGGCATCATGGGCTCCTCAAAACAACTGTCAAATGATCTGAAAACAAAGATTATTCAACATAGTTGTTCAGGGGAAGGATACAAAAAGCTGTCTCAGAGATTTAACCTGTCAATTTCCACTGTGAGGAACATAGTAAAGAAATGGAAGAACACAGGTACAGTTCTTGTTAAGGCCAGAAGTGGCAGGCCAAGAAAAACATCAGAAAGGCAGAGAAGAAGAATGGTTAGATCAGTCAAGTACAATCCTCAGACCACCTCCAGAGAGCTGCAGCATCAACTTGCTGCAGATGGTGTCACTGTGCTTCGGTCAACTATACAACGCACTGTGTTTTTTTGCCGCCATGCATAACGCCTTTTTGTATTACCAAACATCTCAATCTTCGTTTCATCAGTCCACAGGACCTTCTTCCAAAAAGAAATTGGCTTCTCCAAATGTGCTTTTGCATACCTCAGCCAACTCTGTTTGTGGCGTGCTTGCAGAAACGGCTTCTTTCGCATCACTCTCCCATACAGCTTCTCCTTGTGCAAAGTGCGTTGTATAGTTGACCGATGCACAATGACACCATCTGCAGCAAGTTGATGCTGCAGATCTCTGGAGGTGGCCTGAGGATTGTCCTTGACTGATCTCACCATTCTTCTTCTCTGTCTTTCTGATGTTTTTCTTGGCCTGCCACTTCTGGCCTTAACAAGAACTGTACCTGTGTTCTTCCATTTCCTTACTATGTTCCTCACAGTGGAAATTGACAGGTTAAATCTCTGAGACAGCTTTTTGTATCCTTCCCCTGAACAACTATGTTGAATAATCTTTGTTTTCAGATCATTTGACAGTTGTTTTGAGGAGCCCATGATGCAACTCTTCAGAGGAGATTCAAACAGGAGAACAACTTGCAAGTGGCCACTTTAAGTAGCTTTTCTCATGATTGCATACACCTGGCTATGAAGTTCAAAGCTCAATGAGGATACAAAACCAAAAAAAGTGCTTTAATAAGTCAGTAAAAAGTAGGTAGGAGTATTTAAAACAAGAAAATGATAAGGGTGCCCATACTTATGCACCTGTCAAATTTTGTTTGAATGCAGATTGCACATTTTCTGTTAGTACAATAAACCTCATTTCAAGGCAGAAACATTACTGTGTCCAACAGTTATTAGATATATGAAACTGAAATAGCTGTTGCAAAAAAACAATTTTTATAAAACATTAAGCTTAAGATTAATAGGGGTACCCAAACTTTTTCATATGACTGTATATATATATAATATAGGAGTATTATAAAAATTATATACACAATGCAATATCTGTACAACTTCTCATAAAGTAAAGTAATCCAAAGGAGGATAAAAGTGAAATAAAGGTCAGTAATATCAAATTCCACCTCACTGGATTCATATGTTTGAAGGATAGCCTTTGCTGTAAAGGTCATATCATGGGCAGTAAGCAACTTGAATCTTTTTTGTTCATTCATTTATTACGTCATATGCAAGCAGGTGACTTGTTAAAGATTTAAGTAGTTTACATGAAAGGAGACACATACATGGGTTCATAGCTATAGTCTTTCATCCTTCTTTAACACATTCATAAACTTGGATGTATCCATACGTTCACGTCGGTAAGTACTTACCGACCTTGGATGTTTGATAGGTCCAGATTATTTTGCATTTGCAGGAGCTGTGTGCGTGCAATCGGTACTGGGTGTTCAACGATTCTAACAGCTGACATCTGGCATTCACTGCAAGTTTAACCCCCTAAATTCTGGGATCGATATTGATTGCAGCATTTAGAAGGCAGGCAAAGGGAGGGAGCCCCCTTTGTCCTCCAATCACCGCCACCGTGACGTCATCATGGAGTCCATATCATTGCTGTGGTGACCAGATGTTATGACAATATCTGGGAAAGTTAGCTAGATCATGCACAGTGCATGATCTAACCCACTTGGCTCAGTGCAGCATTAAAAAATACAAAGTATAATTATTTTTTCTAGCAAATAGTTTTTATTGTGTAAAAGAATCAAAACATGAAAAAACAATAATAATGTAGTATCACTGTAATCGTACAGACCCAAAGAATAAAATTGCCTGATCAATTTTACCACATGCTGAACGGCATAAACCTCCCAAAAAACAAGTTCCTGAATTGCTGGGTTTTGTTCATTCTGCCTTGCAAAAATTGTTATAGAATGCAACCAGAAAATGTAATGTGCCTGAAAATGGTACCAATAAAAAATCAACTCGTCTCGCAAAAGAACAAGCCCTCACATGACTAGTGATTAAAATTTGGCTATATAAAAACTAGTTTTTGAAAAAAAAAAGCATTTTTAGTGTGTGACAGCAGCCAAACATAAAAAGAACGCTATAAATCTGGTATCGCTTTTATCACAATGACCTGAAGAATAAAGTCTCTTAATCACATGAGGAATGGCGTAAGAAATAAATAAAACTAATTCACCTGCTGTTTATTTCTTTATTCTGCCTCCCAAAAATCGCAGTAAGGCTTTGCTCACATTTATCCTGCACTCTGCACTAAGCACTTACATTGGGTTTTCCATTTAAATCTCTGAAATACGTGATTCAGACAGAACCCCCAGTGGAAGGTTGCCTATAATGAGGCAAGTGTCTGTCTTTTTCAGGCGAGCATAAAAGTGCTGTCAGCCAGTTTTGTGCACTTCTGAAAAGAAGGACTATGCTGAACAGAGGCCAGACAGAGTCCAGTTCCTTTATAGTGTATACAGTTACATTATAGTGTATGGATTCTTCGGGGGTTTAAAACCTCAGGACAAAACCACAAAGATAATTGTGGTTTGGTCCTGATGAAGATGTTTGTAGACCCTGAAAACCATTGATAATAAATCTATAAAAGAAGCAACAAAAGAAGATCTGTTGTGCTATCCACTCACTAGGAAATAAATTTAAACATAGTATAACAAGAAATAAGGTATTACTCAGGAAGAAATAAATTTATATACTTCTAAAATGAGGTCTATTGAGAAATCTAATCACTCAAAATTCACAAATTAGTCCAACATTAAAAATACAAATAGTGTTGGTGGTAAATATAGTCCTATTTGTAAAAAGTCATTGGGGTTGAAAACATTCAATAGATTTAAACTGTGTTCACATTGAAAAGTAGTGTTGAGCATTCCGATACCGCAAGTATCGGGAATCGGCCGATACTTGCGGGTATCGGAATTCCGATACCGAGATCCGATACTTTTGTGATATCGGGAATCGGTATCGGGATTAATATCAATGTGTAAAAGAAAGAATTAAAATAAAAAATAGGGATATACTCACCTCTCCGACGCAGCCTGCACCTTACCGAGGGAACCGGCAGCCTTCTTTGCTTAAAATGCGCGCGTTTACTGCCTTCCGTGACATCACGGCTTCTGATTGGTCGCGTGCCGCCCATGTGACCGCGACGCGACCAATCACAACAAGCCGTGACGTAATTTTCAGGTCCTGAATGCAGAATTAGGCATACTTTCAAGTATCGGACGGTATCGCTCAACACTATTGAAAAGGCTTCTCTATAAATTATGCAAAGTTATGCTGTATGCAGAGCATGATACTCACTGAGTCTTCTCTGTGAGGCTGCCAGTGAGTACACATGCAAGTAGCTGCGGGACGAAGCTGTGTTCACGGAGTCCAATTGAAGAAGAGGAGCAGGCTGAAGAGAAGGTAATGCCACGAGAAGGAGGTTGCTTCTGTAGAGTCAGGGTTTCTCCGGCCGGTAGCAGCCCTAGATACTATACAAGGAGTTGGACGGCAGTGCTCGAAAGGATGTTTGAAGTCACAAAAGTATGGAGGGCAAGGGGAGACAAAAAGGATTCCAATGTGCTTTCGAGTAATACTGGGTGTTAGGGCTAGCGGAACGCACCGAGTAAATATAGATGTTTATTATTATTGGTGTGTTCGCAGCCCAGGGTCCACCGTGCAGGAGGAACCTGCTGCTAGTGAATAGTGGCACTATTTGACGGTATAGGCTAGCTCTGTTACTTCACAGAGTAGCCGTAAAAGGAAAGCACTGTGCCCTGTTAGACTCACAGGAGCACAACTGAGAACTGATAGCAGTCAGTGGTTACGCAAGCACACAATCTCCTCACCAGAGGCGCCATTATTCTAGGAGCTTATTTCAGCCGGGTCCCTTAATACAATCACACAATCTCCTCACCGGAGGTGCCGGTATTCTAGGGGCTTATATCAGCTGGGTCCCTGAATACAATCATACATAACCACACTGGCACAAAGCACATAACTTGGATTGATACTAGCACATGGCCGTGCGGTCATGCAAACCTTTTATAGCTGCAGCAAGTACAGGACCTTCCCAGAAGGACCAATGGGAGGCTGCCACACTAGTTGAGCACCTTCAGGACCTTCCCAGAGGACCAATGGGATTAGCTGTAGTATCTAAGCATGTGACCCTTGATCTCCGAGAGATCTTACCCTGGGCATGCTCAGAAGGGGAAAAGCAGGACTTAGTCCCAAAAATGTCTGCTCGCCGCTGCCCAGTACTGGCTACAATGGCAGAAGCTGGAAAGGCAGCAGTAACCCTTTGCACAGACTCAGACTGAGCGAGACGCTGGGACCGACGTCTCCTCTGAGCAGACTCCACTGCAGCAGGAGAAGAATGGGAGACTGCAGCGGAGATGGCCCGAGATTCCCCCTGTGCAGAGGCGGAAACTAGACCCCTAACAACTGGGTTCCTCTTTATCAGTGTCTGGTAATGATTCCAGCAAATTTTGCATTCATAAAAGTCAAATGTCACTCCTTCCCTTCCGAGCCCTGCAATGTACCCAAACAGTAATTTTCCCCCACATATGGGTAATCATCGTACTCAGGAGAAATTGCACAACAAAATTATATGGTGCTATATTTCTTGTTACCCTTGTGAAAATAAAAAAAATGGGGCTAAAATAATCATTTTCTGGGAAATTTTTTATTTTTATTTTCACAGCTCAATGTTATAACTTCTTCAAAGCAACTGGGGTACAAGATATTCACCACACATCTAGATACATTCCTTGAGGGGTCTAGTTTACAAAATGTAGTCACTTGTAAGGAGTTTCCATTGTTTAGGCACATCAAGGGCTCTAAACAAATGCACTATCCGGATGCAGTGGACCCATATAATTAAAGGGAACCTGTCACCCCAAAATAAAAAAATGAGCTAAGCCCACTAGCATCAGGGGCTTATCTACAGCATTCTACAGTATTCTGTAATGCTGTAGATAAGCCCCCGATGTATCCTGAAAGATGAGAAAGAGGTTAGATTATACTCACCCAGGGGCGGTCCCGCTGCCGTCCGGTCCGAAGGGTGTCACGATCCGGGGCCTCCCATCTTCTTACGACGACATCCTCTTCTTGTATTCACGCTGCGGCTCTGGTGCAGGCGTACTTTGTCTCCCCTGATAAGGGAAGAGCAAAGTACTGCAGTGTGCAGGCGCCAGGTCTCTCTGACCTTTCCTGGTGCCTGTGCACTGCAGTACTTTGCTCTGCCCTCAACAGGGGAAGAGGACTTCATCGTAAGAAGATGGGAGGCCTCGGACCGGACCACGACTCTCATCGGACTGGACCGCCCCTGGGTGAGTATAATCTAACCTCTTTTTCTCATCTTTCAGGATACATCAGGGGCTTATCTACAGCATTAAAGAATGCTGCAGATAAGCCCCTGATGCCAGTGGGCTTAGCCCATCTTTGATTTTGGGGGTGGCAGGTTCCCTTTAAGATGGCAGTAACACAGGTGCAAGAATACCGATGAGGCAACCGTTCACAGCCTACTAATTCATGGAGGGGGCGGTTGCTTGGTATATTGATGCACAATAAAGACTTGCATGAGGCGCTGTTCACACTATGGCAATGCACAGTATCCAGGTTAACAGCCTAGTAGTTACAACCTTCTATAAGATCAGGCAGGCTGCCCAGTGCTATCAAAATGCATCCCATGTGAACAGACACCACACAGTTTACAAAACAGAATGGGCCCAACTGCACCGTAGGAAAAAGTGCACAAAACACATATAAAAATGTGAGGTACAGTATTAGTTAATATTTTTGCCAAAATATTTTGAAAATCCTCCAAAAATACAAAAAAAGCAAAAATATTAACTAATACCTCACATTTTTATGTGTTTTTCGCACTTTTTCCAGGGTGCAGTTCTTGCACCTGTGTTACTGTCATCTTAACTATATGGGTCCACTGCATCCGGATAGTGCATTTGTTTGGAGGCCTGGGCAGGAAAGGATCTCTGCCTTGTTGCTGTATTTTTTTGGAGGATTTTCAAGTCCTCTTTTTGTGCTATTGCTGTTTAGAGTTAGGACCTGTAAGAGCAAGGATCCATGATGGGGGTTACAAGCTTATGTATTTTAGCCAAAATATTAACTAATAACTCACATTTTTATATGTGTTTTTTGCACTTTTTCCCAGGGTGAACTTGGGCCCATTCTGTCTTGTAAACTGTGGTGTCTGTTCACATGGGATGCATTTTGATAGCGCTGGGCAGCCCGACTGATCTAATTGAAGGGTTTAACTACTAGGCTGTTAACTTGGATGCTGTGCATTGCCATAGTGTGAACAGCGCCACATGCAAATCTTTATTGTGCATCAATATACCAAGCAACCACCCCCTCCATGAATTGGCAGCCTGTAAGCGATTGCCTCATCAGTATTCTTGCACCTGTGTTACTGCCATCTTACCTATATGTGTCCACTGCATAAGGATAGTGCATTTCTTTAGAGGCCTTGGTAGGTAAGGATCTCTGCCTTTTTGCTGTATTTCTGTATTTTTGGAGGATTTTCAAGTCCTCTTTTTGTGCTATTGCTCACATAAAGGGCTGTCCAAATGCAGCATGGCATCCGCCAATGATTCCAGCCAGTCTTGCATTCAAAAAGTGAAATGATGATCCTTCACTTCTGAGCCCTGCCTTGCTTCTAAGCAGTAATTTTCCATTCAAATATGGGTATCAGCTTACTCATGAGATATTTCACAACAATTTTTCAGGTCAATTTTATCCTATTAGCCTTGTGAAAATAGAAAAATTGGGGGCTGAAACAATATTTTTGAGGAAAAAAATTATTTTTTTATTTTCGTGGCTCAACATTATAAATTTCTATGAAGCATTTGGGGGTTCCAGGTGCTCACCACACATCTATTTAAGTTCCTTGATGGGTCTAGTTTTGAAAGTGGGGTCAATTGTGGGCAGTGTTGAGCGATACCTTCCGATATTCAAAGGTATCGGTATCGGATGGTATCGGCCGATATCCAAAAAATATCGGATACCGATACCCGATACCAATGCAAGTCAATGGGACACAAGTATCGGAAGTTCCCAGTGTATGGTTCCCAGGGTCTGGAGGAGAGGAGACTCTCCTTCAGGCCCTGAGATCCATATTCATGTAAAAAATAAAGAATTAAAATAAAAAATATGGATATACTCACCCGTCCGGCGGCACCTGGACCTTACCGATGTAACCGGCAGCCTCCATTCCTAAGAATGAGGAGTTTAGAACCTGCGATGACGTCGCGGCTTGTGATTGGTCACGTGACCGCTCATGTGACCGCTCACGTGACCAATCACAAGCCGCGACGTCATCGCAGGTCCTAAACTCCTCATTCTTAGGAACGGAGGCTGCCAGTTACATCGGTAAGGTCCAGGGGCCGCCTGACGGGTGAGTATATCCATATTTTTTATTTTAATTCTTTATTTTTTACATGAATCTGGATCTCAGGGCCTGAAGGAGTCTCCTCTCCTCCAGACCCTGGGAACCATACACTGGGAACTTCCGATTCCGATTTCCTATATCACAAAAATATCGGAACTCGGTATCAGAATTCCGATACAGCAAATATTGGCCGATATCCGATACTTGCGGTATTGGAATGCTCAACACTAATTGTGGGGTTTTCCACTATTTAGGCACATTAGGGGCTGTCCACACGCAGCATGGCATCTGCTCTCGATTAAAGTCAATTTTGCGCTCAAAGATGGTGCTCTTTCCCTTTCATGCGCCTAAGCAGTACTTTTTCCCCACATATGGAGTATCAGAGTGCTCAGGAGAAATTGCACAACAAATTGCAAAAAATTCCTGTGAACCTCCTGAAAAGTTAATAAACGTTTTTAATGTGGTTTTAAACACCTTGAGGGGTACAGCATTTATAATTGTGTCAATCTGGGGTATTTTCTGTCATATAGACCCCTCAAAGTCACTTCAACTCTGATGTGGTCCCTAAAAAAATAATTTTGTAAATCTTTTTGGAAAAATGAGAAATCGCTGATCAGCTTTTAACCCTTCTAACTTCCTAACAAAAAATGAATGTTGCAAAAATTGTGCTGTTGTAAAGTATACATTTGGGAAATGTTATTTACTAGCTATTTTGTATGACATGATTTACTGGTTAAAGGGAATAAACAATAAAAGTTTGAAAATTGCAAAATTTTCAATATTTTCTCCAAATTTCTGGTTTTTCACAAATGAACGCCAGTTATATATATATACATATATATATATATATATATATATATATATATATATATATATATATATATATATATATATATATATATATATATATATATATATATATATATATATATATATATAAAATACCACTACCATGAAGTACAAAATGTCTTGAAAAAGCTTTCTAAGAATCATTAGGATCCATTTATGTGTCCCAGAGTTATTACCTCATAAAATGATACTGGTCAGAATTGTAAAATTTGAATTCTTAATTAGTTTTTCCCATTCATTTATACTTTTATAAAAGTTGTAAATATATGTATTTATTTATATTCATTATGGCTTTATTTATGCAAACATGCATTTAGTTCCTAACACTTGCTAATGCAATTTTACTTTATATGTTATGTTTCAATTTTTGCACATATTCACTCCTTTTTCTTAGCCTTATTCTAAAATGTGAAACTTATATATACATTTATATGAGATGGATTTCTCCTTAGTAGCCACTATGTATATTATAAAGTTCTTATATAGAGCTGTTACACATTTATATCTGGATACCAAATATATATTATGTTTCTGTTTCCTCTGATGATGCTGCCTTTCTTCTGCCACAAACTCAATTTTAAATATTCCATTAATCATGTGTCAATAAAGATTTATATATTTTTTCCACTTATGTTTACTTTATGATTGTAGAGCTTCCTTTATCTATAGATCGGATTTATGTATTAATGGTGGGATGAATACAGTACTTAGTGATACTGCTATTAGGCATACATTTATATTTTCCGTTGCCTATTCATCGGTCGCCATTCCTATTTCCTCAAGGAATTAAGGAGACCTGACAGCTTTGTGCTGATAAAAACACAACTTGAGAATATATTTTTAAAACAGGATCCTATTTAACACAGGCTTGTATAGATCCTATTGAACACATTAAAGCAGTGTTTCCCAACTCCAGTCCTCAACACCCACCAACAGTTTATGTTTTCAAGATTTCTTTAGGCCGGTTTCACACGTCAGTGGCTCCGGTACGTGAGGTGACAGTTTCCTCACGTACCGGAGACACTGACACACGTAGACCCATAAAAATCAATGCATCTGTTCAGATGTCATTGATTTTTTGCGGACCGTGTCTCCGTGTGCCAAACACGGAGACATGTCAGTGTTCGTGGGAGCGCACGTTTTACACGGACCCAATAGAGTCAATGGGTCCGCGTAAAACACGGACCTCACACGGACATTCTCCATCTGGGGTCCGTGTGCGTGCAGGAGACAGCGCTACAGTAAGCGCTGTCCCCCCCACATGGTGCTGAAGCCGGTATTCATATCTTCCCTGCAGCAGCGTTTGCTGTAGAGAAAATATGAAGAATAGTGTTAAAAATAAAGATCTATGTGTCCGCCGCCCCCCCACCCCCTGTGCGCCCCCCCGCTGGTCAGAAAATACTTACCCGCTCCCTCGTTGGCTGTTGCTCCTTCCTGGTCTGGCCGCGCCTCCTACTGTATGCGGTCACGTGGGGCCGATCATTTACAATCATGAATAGTCGGCTCCGCCCCTATGGGAGGTGGAGCCACATATTCATGACTGTAAATGATCGGCCCCACGTGACTGCATGCAGGAGAAGCCGCGGCCAGACCAGGAAGCAGCGAGGGAGCGGGTAAGTATTTTCTGACCAGCGGGGGGGCGCACAGGGGGTGGGGGAGCGGGGGACACATGGATCTTTATTTTAAACACTATTCTTCATATTTTCTCTGCAGCAAACGCTGCTGCAGGGAAGATATGAATCGCAGCTTCAGCACCATGCAGAGTGGGTACCACACACTCCGTGTGGTACCCACTCGCCATACGGGCGGCACACGTGTGCCGCACGTATGGCCTCCGTGAGTTCCCAGGCACACGGACACGGATAACTCCGGTACCGATTTATTCCGGTACCGGAATTATCTGGACGTGTGGGACAGCCCTTAGTGTTACAAAAGTGATTATTCCATCACCTGCACAGGTGACAATTCCATCACATATGAGATAGTAAAGAAATCCTGAAAACATGAAATGTTGGTGGGTGTTGAGGACTGGGGTTGGGGGAAACTGACATGTAACAAAATGTTTCTATGGTATTATCCCAAACTATTAACAGATCTCAAGCACTCAAAATGTCATCTTGGAACGTTATTGTTATGTAGAAAAAAGTTGAAGATTAGGAGACATTTTTGAACTTATTTTGAGTAAAAAAAAACAAAACTTGAAACGATATGTGCATTTTAACTTGACTTAGACTATTAAGTAGTCTGGTTTCAAAAGTAGATTTCATGTTGCATAATAAATAAATAGGTTATGTATCTAGTCTATAATATTATATATATTATACATACCTCAATATTTTCCATTTATGTGCTTGTCAGCAATTTATGTATAATTAGTAGTGTTGAGCATTCCGATACTGCAAGTATCGGGTATCGGCCGATACTTGCTGTATCGGAATTCCGATACCGAGATCCAATATTTTTGTGATATCGGGTATCGGTATCGAAACAACATTAATGTAAAAATGTGTAAAAGAGAGAATTAAAATAAAAAATATTGCTATACTCACCTCTCCGACGCAGCCTGCACCTTACCGAGGGAAGCGGCAGCGTTCTTTGTTTAAAATTCGCGCTTTTCTTTCCTTTACGTGAGTCCCGGCTTGTGATTGGTTGCGTGCCGCCCATGTGACCGGGACGCAACCAATCACAGCAAGCCGTGACGTAATTTCAGGTCCTTCAGGATTTTAAAATTACGTTCCGGCGTTGTGATTGGTTGCGTCGCAGTCACATGGGCGACGCAACCAATCACAGCAAGCCGTGACGTAATTTCAGGTCCTTAAGGATTTTAAAATTACGTCCCGGCTTTGTGATTGGTTGCGTCGCAGTCACATGGGAGACGCAACCAATCACAAGCCGTGACGTCACGGGAGGCTGGACACGCGCGCATTTTAAAATGGGCGCGTGTCCAGCCTCCCGTGACGTCCCGGCTTGTGATTGGTTGCGCCGCGATCAACCAATCACAAGCCGGGAGGCTGGACACGCGCGCATTTTAAAATTTTAAAATGCGCGCGTGTCCAGCCTCCCGGCTTGTGATTGGTTGACCGCGGCGCAACCAATCACAAGCCGGGACGTCACGGGAGGCTGGACACGCGCCCATTTTAAAAAGCGCGCGTGTCCAGCCTCCCGTGACGTCACGGCTTGTGATTGGTTAATGGCGGCCATGTTGCCGGGACGCGGACCAATCACAGCAAGCCGTGACGTAATTTCGTCACGGCTTGCTGTGATTGGTCCGCGTCCCGGCAACATGGCGCCGTGACCAATCATAAGCTGGGACGTCACTGGAGGCTGGACACGCGCGCTTTTTAAAATGGGCGCGTGTCCAGCCTCCCGTGACGTCCCGGCTTGTGATTGGTTAATGGCGGCCATGTTGCCGGGACGCGGACCAATCACAGCAAGCCGTGACGTAATTTCGTCACGGCTTGCTGTGATTGGTCCGCGTCCCGGCAACATGGCCGCCCTGACCAATCACAAGCCGGGACTTCACGTAACCAAGTAAAAGCGCGAATTTTAAACAAACAACGCTGCCGGTTCCCTCGGTGAGGTCCAGGCTGCGTCGGAGGGTGAGTATAGCGATATTTTTTATTTTAATTCTTTCTTTTACACATTTATATGGATCCCAGGGCCTGAAGGAGAGTTTCCTCTCCTTCAGACCCTGGGAACCATCAGGAATACCGTCCGATACTTGAGTCCCATTGACTTGTATTGGTATCGGGTATCGGTATCGGATTGGATCCGATACTTTGCCGGTATCGGCCGATACTTTCCGATACCGATACTTTCAAGTATCGGACGGTATCGCTCAACACTAATAATTAGTGCTTGCATGCTTTCTAATCAGCGACTGCTCTGACATGAGGCAAGATGATCATCTTGCCTTAGACTGCAGCCTGGATTGACTCTTAGAGGGCAGCATTTTGCCACCACCCTGGAAGCAGGGCCAATCTGAACATGGGCTGCATCTGTCTGCAACACCATGAAGAGTATCAGTGTCCTAAGGATGACCAAGACTATTAAAAGTGTAGCAGAGAAGAAAGTCATTGGCCCCTGCTCCACCACTTAATTCAGCAGGCAGCAAGCTATGTCCAGCTTGTGGTCTGCCGAAGGCCGGCACCATACAAGGAATGTTGGGTGAAGTGATTACATCACTGCATCACGCTGCCAAGGTGCCCACTGCAAGACAAGCTGCAGTAAATGATAGTGGTTGTGGAGCATGGGGGAACATGATAAGGTTAATATAAGTTGTTGTTTTTTTAAATATGAGGCTGTGGTGGCATCAGATGGGAGCTTGTATGGGGTCATCCTACTGTGAACAGGGAGAGTTTTAGGAGTTTTGCGCACAGGAAGTGGATATGAATCTGAGTAGCATTAATAATTCCCAAAGTATACATATGAAGTTACATTTTATATTGATATTCAATATTGTAGTTAACTTAGGATTTATATCTGTTAACTACTTTCTTATTTCATTAGGGGTTCAAGTAGTTTAAATGCGTGGAATAGAAGAGTCTATTTTACCTGTCAACAACCCATAGTCCAGCTCAGGTTTCAGGATTTCCTTTGTATTGCACAGGTAACTCCTGTATTTAAGGTCAACTGACAAATCATCTTTCAGGATTTTCTTAATATTGCAGAGGTGATCCTGTGCAATATAGAGATGAGCAAATGTATCCGCCGAGGGTCAAGTTCGAGACAAATTTCATGAAACCGCAGGGCAATCTGTGTTAAGATTTGCAGTTCCCAATGTAAAAAAAAAGCCCAGCACCATTTTACACATTCTGCTTACTCAATGAGTGGGCTCTTGGCGTCTTGCATGCCACCAACATCCCAATAATGCCCTGCAGCAAGCCAATCACATGGTGTAACACAGTCAATCAAGACCCCCTGAGATGCCAGAGCAGCAGGACTCCTCATAAGTGACCCCATTTACACAAAATACACCTCTTGATGAATTAATCTAGGGGTGCAGTGATCATTTTGACACCATTGTTGGTCACAGAATTTTATACCATTGGGCAGTGAAGAAAAAATAGCTACATTTTTACCACAAAAATTTTCTTTTAGACCTAGATTTAATATTTTCACACAATAAGTGGGTAAAATTGGCATGAGAATTTGTCCCTCAATTTCTGCTGAATATACAAATACCCCATATGGGGCTATACAGTACTGCTTAGCTGTACAGAGAGTCTCGGTAGGAATGGAGCGCTATTTGCCTCCTGGAGGGCAGATTTTCCTGGAAGAGTTTGCGGACTCCATATGCATAGCCCCTAAGTGCTAGAAAGCAGTATCCCCCCTCAGTTGACCCCATTTTGTAAGTTATACCCCTGCCAAATGTGAACGCTAAAGGTGGTTTATGCACACTGGGGCTCAGAAGGGACAGGTCATTTGAATTTGATAATGCAGAATTTGGTGAATTTATTTTTGGGGACAATGAGCCATTTTGCTTTTCCAGTGCCTTTGTGTTACCAGTAACATGGAAGTCTCCTATAAATCCATTAACTGATGACGGACTTGAGTGGGGACTTGTTTTTTTGTGGATTGAGTTGAATCTGTTTTTGGGAACATTTCTCATAACGTTTGGGATCACATTTATCTGGCGCTCCACTATGATCACTTACTTTGGGGTTCCCATCTAAATCTCAGGGGGATGTGACAGATGAAACCCCAGAGGATCCAATCACTATAATGAGGCAGTAGAATTACTCAGGACTCTTTCTGGCCTCTCTTCAGCATTGTTCTTATTTTCAGATGTGCACAAAACTATGGTGGACTGTGTTTTTGTGCACGCCTAAAAAGTAGTGACGGGCGAGCATTAAAATGCTCGGGTGCTCGTTGCTCGGGTCGAGCAAATTGGAATACTTGGGTACTCAGCCAGAACAACGAGCCCAATGTAAGTCTAAGGGAGACCCGAGTATTTTTACCGCGATACCCTCCGGAGGTCCTTTTAAGGGCCCCTTTCCACTTGCGAGGAAAACGGACGAGTGCAATCCGATAAAAAATCGGATTGCACTCGGACCAATGTTATTTAATAGGTGTCTCTTCATTTGCGATTTTTTTGTCAGCCGAAATCGGACTGAGAAAAATCTGGGTCGGCTGAGAAAAAAATCGCAGCATGCTGTGTATTGTTGCGATTCTCGGACGAGACTCGCCAATGCACGTCAATGGGTGCGAGAAAAAAATCGCACAGCACTCGCACCATGCGAGTTCTGTCCGATTTTTACGCACCGGTGTCCTTTGAAAAGCCGGTAATTCAGCGCGGTGTACAGTAAAATCACACTGACAGGTTAGAATAGAGTAGATATATACACATAGAATAGGTATATATACATATATATATATGTCAGTGAGACACCTATATATATATATTTACATTTAATGCAGCGCTAGATAGCATAAAAGCCGCTAATTCAATTGCCGGCTTTTGCTCTCTTTCACAAACCCGACAGGATATGAGACATGGTTTACATACAGTAAACCATCTCATATCCCTTCTTTTATTACATATTCCTCTTCACTAATGTAAGAAGTGTCTGTGTGTCAAATTTGGGGGCTCTAGCTATTAAATTAAAGGGTTAAATGGAGGAAAAAATTGGCGTGGGCTCCCGCACAATTTTCTCCGCCAGAGTGGTAAAGCCAGTGACTGAGGGCAGATATTAATAGCCTAGTGAGGGTCCATGGTTATTGGCCCCCCCTGGCTACAAACATCTGCCCCCAGCCACCCCAGAAAAGGCACATCTGGAAGATGCGCCTATTCTGGCACTTGGCCACTCTCTTCCCACTCCCGTGTAGCGGTGGGATATGGGGTAATGAAGGGTTAATGTCACCTTGCTATTGTAAGGTGACATTAAGCTAGATTAATAATGGAGAGGCGTCAATTATGACACCTATCCATTATTAATCCAATAGTACGAAATGGTTAAGAAAACACACACACATTATTACAAAGTCCTTTAATGAAATAAAGACACAGGTTGTTGTAATATTTTATTATTCTCTTAATCCAGCTGAAGACCCTCGTTCTGTAACAAAGTAAAAATAAAAAATAAACAATATCCCATACCTTCCGTCGTTCCGTCAGTCTGACGAAGTAAATCCATCTGAAGGGATGAAATCATTTTACACCCAGGAGCTGTGCTAATGCAATTGTGCTCCTGTGTGTAAAAACCCCGGCGAATGAATGAAATGCAGGGTGACCTGCAGTTACCTTGAGTTGCGGTGAGGTGCCCTCTGCTGGATGTCCTCATATGAACTCGAGCGTGGGAACTTTTCCCAGGCTCCAGTTCATGAGGACATCCAGCAGAGGGCGCATCACTGCGAATGAAGGTAACTACAGGTCATTGACCTACATTACCTTCATTCGCCAGGGTTTACAGGCAGGAGCACAGCTGCATTATAGCAGAGCTCCTGCCTGTAAAATATTTTAACCCCTTCAGATGGATTTATATCGTGGGACGTTACAGATCTATGGAAGGTATGTATATTATTGGTTTATTACTTTTAATTTGTTACAGAATGATGGTCTTCAGGTGGATTGAGAGAGCAATAAAATATTACAACAACCTGTGTTTTTATTTCATTAAAATACTTTGCAATATTGTGTGTGTTTTTTTTTAAACATTTCATACAATTGGATTAATAATGGATAGGTGTCATAAATGACTCCTCTCCATTATTAACCTGGCTTAATGTCACCTTACAATAGCAAGGTGACATTAACCCTTCATTACCCCATATCCCACCGCTACACGGGAGTGGGAAGAGAGTGGCCAAGTGCCAGAATAGGCGCATCTTCCAGATGTGCCTTTTCTGGGGTGGCTGGGGGCAGATGTTTGTAGCCAGGGGGGGCCAATAACCATGGACCCTCTCTAGGCTATTAATATCTGCCCTCAGTCACGGGCTTTACCACTCTGGCGGAGAAAATTGCACGGGAGCCCACGCCAATTTTTTCCGCCATTTAACCCTTTATTTTAGCAGCTACAGCGCCCAAATTTTGCACATACACACTACTAACATTAGTAGTGTGGAATATGCAAAAAAAAAAAGGGATATGAGATGGTTTACTGTTAGTGTTGAGTGATACCTTCCGATATCGGAAAGTATCGGTATCGAAAAGTATCGGCCGATACCGTCAAAGTATCGGATCTCGCCGATTCCGATACCCGATCCCAATGCAAGTCAATGGGACAAAAATATCGGAATTAAAATAAACCCTTTCTTTCCTTGTAGGTTCATTCTATATGAAGGAAAACAACTAAGAATAATGTAGGATGTATTGGAGGACGTGGCGGAGACATTAAAGGCATAGAGGTTTAGCCCAATCAAATAGAATAGCAGGAATTTTATTTTTTTTAAAGACGTTCGGAGTTACAAAGATATTGACTATGTTAAGATTTTTTTTATTTTGTCAGATATTGATGTTTCACTACTTCCACGCCCTTCACCCTCATTTTTACTTCTCCCACACTTTCTTCTTCATCATCATCAGCATCTTTGACATCAACTTCTTCTTCACCTTATTCATCTTCTTCATCTTCTACCTATAATTTTTTTTTTTACATTGTTCATATTCTTTTTATTTAACTATTATTCTTCTTCATATTCAGCTTCTTCATCATATTCTTATTTGTGACAGGCATTCCCATAGTTGTTATCTATAAAAGTTTGAAGATTACACCTTCCGTTCTGCCTGTCACAAAAGAGTTACATTTGTCCGCGTTCAGTTTGGCCTGCAGCATCAGGCTTTATCCAGGGGCACCAACGAGGAGGAACAGACTCACCCCCATACACTGCTTAGTCTTCTTCTGCTTATAATTTAGATATCTTTTGCTCTGATATTTAGTGTTATGCTTAATGTTCTTCTGCTCTTTGTTCTGCAGCCTCTTGTTCTTCTGCTTCTCGGTCTCCCATGTCGTCGTCGTCTCCAGGGTCGTCGTCTCCAGGGTCGTCGTCTCCGGGATCGTCGTCATCGGGGTGGTCTTCAGGGTCATCGTCTCCAGGGTCGTCGTCATCTCAGTGGTTGTCGTCTCTGGTGTCGTCGTCATCTTAGGGGTGGTCTTCCGGCTCCTCGTCTTTAGGGTCTTGAACTTGGAAATGTAGCAGAAGGTACAAGAAGGCTGAGAAAATGCCGAGAAACAGCTGATGGAACTGGAACTCGGATGGCTACCCGAAGGTCCAAGAGCCAATGGAACTACCGAGGACCAGCTGACGTTACTGGAACCCGGTTACTAAGCAGGAGGTACCCGTGCCTGAAAGCACTACCAAGGACCACCTGACGTTGGTGGAACTCGGATACCCAGAAGGAGGCACCTAAGCCAAAGGCTCTGCCCGGAACCAGCTGACGGTACTGGAACCAGGATGGGGAGCAGAAGGTACAAGAGCAAAAGACACTGCCAAGAACCAGCTGACGGTACTGGAACCCGGATGGGTAGCCGAAGGTCCAAGAGCCAATGGAACTACCGAGGACCAGCTGACGTTACTGGAACCCCGTTACTAAGCAGGAGGTACCCGTGCCTGAAAGCACTACCAAGGACAACCTGACGTTGGTGGAACTCGGATACCCAGAGGGAGGCACCTAAGCCAAAGGTTCTGCCCGGAACCAGCTGACGGTACTGGAACCAGGATGGGGAGCAGAAGGTACAAGAGCAAAAGACACTGCCGAGAACCAGCTGACGGTACTGGAACCCGGATGGGTAGCCGAAGGTCCAAAAGCCAATGGAACTACCGAGGACCAGCTGATGTTACTGGAACCCGGTTACTAAGCAGGAGGTACCCGTGCCTGAAAGCACTACCAAGGACCACCTGATGTTGGTGGAACTCGGATACCCAGAAGGAGGCACCTAAGCCAAAGGCTCTGCCCGGAACCAGCTGACGGTGCTGGAACCAGGATGGGGATTTATTCAAGCTTGTCTTCCTAGAGCCCCAACTAGCGGTGTTGGAGCAAAGGGTCAGCAGGGGGAGCAGAGTGTAGGCCGAAGCCTGCACTGGAGGCATTTGTAGGTCTGTTGTGTCTGCAGGACACGTTGCCGGCTACACAGCAGGGGAACAGCTGGCGGTGCTGAACCCCACTGACAGAGTGGCGGGTGTTTTGCTCTGTGCAGCCAGCACTTCCGGGCACCAACTGGCGGTGTTAAAGCCCAGGCTCTGCGGGAGGAGCAGAGTGTAGGCAGAAGCCTAATTGAACCAATTTTAAAGGTAACCTTTAACCCCCCCTCAGGGGTTACAAACTAGAAGAGCCACACCTTGGGCAGCAGTAATGCTGCACAAGTCAAAGGTTGCTCTTTTAAATTCTGTTCCTTGCGCACGCTGAATGAAACACGTATGACATTTAGCCCCTTAAACAATCAAAACTGTCTTGGAGGCGGGAGTTTCCTTCTTAATGAGACGCAGCACAGATGTCAAGAATCCCACCTTGGTGCTGGGCGCGGCCTCCTGAGCATCGTTATTTGCTGTACAGGAGTCTGCGCTGTCGTGTTATCCCTTGGCCTTGCGCTGTTAGCGCTGCCCGTCTTCTGACATCATTTCATGTCGGCCGGTGCGGTTTGCGATGACCATGAATCCCAGCCCCGCAGTGCCTTTACAGTGTTTCACACTGCGGGGCTGGGATTCATGGCCTTGCGCAGTACATATGTTCGCCTCTCGCTCGTGTCCTTACACCTGCTACAGGCTGTGCGGCGTCAGCTGATCCCTTATCGCATGCCACGGCCATGAAGCCGCACAGTCTGAAGAAGGCGGAAGGAGATGAGTGACAACAGGCGAAGATATGCACTGCTCATGCCCGTCAATCACACCCTCGCAGTCAAAATAAATAAGACACCGAGGGGCGTTGTGTCGGGAAGGGCGGCCGCAGAGGCGCAGCCAGCCAAACAATGATGTCAGAAGACGGGCAGCGCTACCAAGGGGGTTGCAGCGTGTCATTACAAAGGAAAGTCACACCTCAGGGACGGTTTAATGGTCTCAGGGGACACATTTTAGACGTGTTACGTTCGGCGTGTGCAAGGAGAATAACTTAGTGAGCTACCTTGTACAAATGCAGCATTACTGCTGTACAAGGTGGCTGTTATACATACAAACGCCTGGGGGGGACAGGTTACCTTCAATTTCAGTTCTTGTGTCTGCGTGGCTTTTGCAGGACACGATGCCGGCTACACAGCAGGGGAACAGCTGGCGTTGCTGAACCCCACTGACACATTGGCTGGTGTTTTTCTCTGTGCAGTTAGCACTACCGGGCACCAACTGGCGGTGTTAGAGCCCAGGGTCAGCAGGAGGAGAGGGAGCAGAGTGTAGGCCGAAGCCTGCACTGGCGGCAGCTTTGTGTCTGCGTGGCTGTTGCAGGACACGTTGCCGGCTACACAGCAGGAGAACAGCTGGCGGTGCTGAACCCCACTGACACATTGGCTGGTGTTTTTCTCTGTGCAGCTAGCAGTACCGGGCGCCAACTGGCGGTGTTAGAGCCCAGGGTCAGCAGGAGGAGAGGGAGCAGAGTGCAGGCCGAAGCCTGCACTGGCGGCAGCTTTGTGTCTGCATGGCTGTTGCAGGACACATTGCCGGCTACACAGCAGGGGAACAGCTGGCGGTGCTGAACCCCACTGACACATTGGCGAGGTGTTTTTCTCTGTGCAGCCAGCACTTCGGGGCACCAACTGGCGGTGTTAGAGCCCAGGCTCTGCAGGGGGAGCAGAGTGTAGGCCGAAGCCTAATTGAACCAATTTTAAAGGTAACCTTTAACCCCCTCTCAGGTGTTACACACTAGAAGAGCCACGCCTTATGCAGCAGTAGTGCTGCACAAGTGAAAGGTTGCTTTTTTAATTTTGTTCCTTGCACAAGCTGAATGAAACACGTACAACATTTTGGCCCTTATACAGTCAATCTGTCTTGGAGGTGGGAGTCCCCTTCGTAATGAGACGCAGCACAGCTGGCAAAAATACCACCTTGGTGCTTGGCGCGGCCTCCTGAGCATCGCATTTTGATGTACAGGAGTCTGCGTTGTTGCGTTATCCCTTGGCCATGCGCTGCCCGTCTTCTGACATCATTTCATGTCGGCTGGTGCGGTTCGCGATGCCCATGAATCCCAGCCCAGCAGTGCCTTTACAGTGTTTCACACTGCGGGGCTGGGATTCATGGCCTTGCGCAGTACATATGTTCGCCTCTCGCTCGTGTCCTTACACCTGCTACAGACTGTGCGGCGTCAGCTGATCCCTTATCGCATGCCACGGCCATGAAGCCGTACAGTCTGAAGAAGGCGGAAGGAGATGAGTGACAAACGGCAAAGATATGCACTGCTCATGCCCGTCAATCACACCCTCGCAGTCAAAATAAATAAGACACCGAGGGGCGTTGTGTCGGGCAGGGAGGCCCCAGAGGCGCAGCCAGCCAAACAATGATGTCAGAAGACGGGCAGCGCTACCAAGGGGGTTGCAGCGTGTCATTACAAAGGAAAGTCACACCTCAGGGACGGTTTAATGGTCTCAGGGGACACATTTTAGACGTGTTACGTTCGGCGTGTGCAAGGAGAATAACTTAGTGAGCTACCTTGTACAAATGCAGCATTACTGCTGTACAAGGTGGCTGTTATACATACAAACGCCTGGGGGTGGGGCAGATTCCCTTCAATTTCAGTTCTTGTGTCTGCGTGGCTTTTGCAGGACACGATGCCGGTTACACAGCAGGGGAACAGCTGGCGTTGCTGAACCCCACTGACACATTGGCTTGTGTTTTTCTCTGTGCAGCTAGCACTACCGGGCACCAACTGGCGGTGTTAGAGCCCAGGGTCAGCAGGAGGAGAGGGAGCAGAGTGTAGGCCAAAGCCTGCACTGGCGGCAGCTTTGTGTCTGCGTGGCTGTTGCAGGACACGTTGCCGGCTACACAGCAGGGAAACAGCTGGCGGTGCTGAACCCCACTGACACATTGGCGAGGTGTTTTTCTCTGTGCAGCTAGCAGTACCGGGCGCCAACTGGTGGTGTTAGAGCCCAGGGTCAGCAGGAGGAGAGGGAGCAGACTGCAGGCCGAAGCCTGCACTGGTGGCAGCTTTGTGTCTGCGAGGCTGTTGCAGGACACGTTGTCGGCTACACAGCAGGGGAACAGCTGGCGGTGCTTAACCCCACTGACACATTGGCTGGTGTTTTTCTCTGTGCAGCCAGCACTTCGGGGCACCAACTGGCGGTGTTAGAGCCCAGGCTCTGCAGGGGGAGCAGAGTGTAGGCTGAAGCCTGCAGTGGAGCAAGTTGAATGGGAACCTTTAACCCCCCCAAGGCGTTTGTAGCTGAAAGAGCCGTCTTGTACAGCACTAATGCTGGAAAAGGTAAACTTAGCTCTTTTAATTATGGTCCTTGCAAACGCTGTACTTGACACTTATGAAATGTGTCCCCTCCCACCGTTAAACCGTCCGGTAGGTGGAACTTTCCTTTGTAATGTGATGCAGCACAGCCGTCATTCTTACCCTCATGGCGCCATGCGCCGCCTCCTCAGCGTTGTTTAATTCCGTCCCGGAGCCTGCGCTGTTATGTTATCCCTTGGCCAGGCACACTTAGCGCTGCCCATCTTCTGACATCATTTGGTGTCAGGCTGGCTGCGCCTGTGCGGCCGCGCTGGCCAAGATCCCGCCTCGCTGTGTCATCTAATGTAATCACTCTGCGGACCTGTGATCCATGGGCATGAGCAGTGCATATCCTCGCCTCTCACTCCCCTCCCTACGGCTTCTTCAGACTGTGCGGCGTCACGGCCGTGGCATGCTATTAGGGATCAGCTGACGTTGCACAGTATGAAGAAGGCGTAGGGAGATGAGTGAGAGGCGGATGTTAAGATATGCACTGCGCATGTCCATGGATCACAGGCCCGCAGTGGGATTAAATCAGAAGACACTACGAGGCGGGATCTCGGCCAGCGCGGCCGCACAGGCGCAGCCAGCCTGACACCAAATAATGTCAGAAGACGGGCAGCGCTAAGTGTGCATGTCCAAGGGCTAACATAACAGCGCAGGCTCCGGGACAGATTCAAACAACGCTGAGGAGGCGGCGCACGGCGCCAAGGGGGTAAAAATGACGGCTGTGCTGCGTCACATTATGAAGGAAAGTTCCACCTACTGGACGGTTTAACGGTGGGAGGGGACACATTTCATAAGTGTTAGGTTCAGCATGTGCAAGGAGCACCACGAAAAGAGGCACTTTTTCATTTTGCATCATTACTGCTGCACAAGGTGGCTCTTTCAGTAAGAAACGCCTGGGGGGGACAGGTTCCCTTCAATTTAAGTTGTTGTGCCTGCGTGGCGGTCGCATGACACGTTGCCGTATACACAGCAGGGGAGCAGCAGGCATTACTGAACCCCACTAACACATTGGCGAGGTGTTTGGCTCTGTGCGGACAGCACTTCCGGACAACAACTAGCGGTGTTGGAGCCCAGGGACAGCAGGAGGAGGAGGTGGAGGAGAGAGGAGGAATTGCCACACACACAGCTGGGGAACAGCTGACGTTACTGAACCCCAATAACAGAGGAGCGACTGTTGACTGTGCGGACAGCACTACCAGGCAACAACTAGCGGTGTTGGAGCCCAGGGACAGAAGGAGGAGGAGGTGGAGGAGAGAGGAGGGATTGCCACACACACAGCTGGGGAACAGCTGACGTTACTGAACCCCAATAACAGAGGAGCGACTGTTGACTGTGCGGACAGCACTACCAGGCAACAACTAGCGGTGTTGGAGCCCAGGGACAGAAGGAGGAGGAGGTGGAGGAGAGAGGAGGGATTGCCACACACACAGCTGGGGAACAGCTGACGTTACTGAACCCCAATAACAGAGGAGCGACTGTTGACTGTGAGGACAGCACTACCAGGCAACAACTAGCGGTGTTGGAGCCCAGGGACAGAAGGAGGAGGAGGTGGAGGAGAGAGGAGGGATTGCCACACACACAGCTGGGGAACAGCTGACGTTACTGAACCCCAATAACATGGCAGCAAGTGTTGACTGTGCGGACAGCACTTCCAGGCACCAACTAGCGGTGTTGGAGCCCAGGGACAGCAGGAGGAGCAGAGGAACACAGTATAGGCCGAAGCCTGATTGGAGAAAGTCAAAAGGGAACCTTTAACCCCCCCCAAGGCGTTTGTAGCTGAAAGAGCCAGCTTGTGCAGCACAAAGGATGCAAAAGGAAAAGGTGGCTCTTTTCATTATGCTCCTTGCAAACACAGAACTTAACACTTATAAAATGTGTTCACTGATACCGTAAAACCGTCCCAGAGGTGGGACTTTCCTTCGTAATGTGACGCAGCACAGCCATCATTCCTACCCCCTTGGCGCCGTGCCCCGGCTCCTCAGCGTTGTTTAATTCCGTACCGGAGCCTGTGCTGTTATTTTATCCCTTGGCCAGGCACACTTAGCGCTGCCCATCTTCTGACATCATTTGGTGTCAGTCTGGCTGCTCCTGTGCGTCCGCGCTGGCCGAGATCCCGCCTCGCAGTGTTGTCTAATGTAATCCCACCGCGGGCCTGGGATCCGTGGCCATGCGCAGTGCATATCCTCGCCACTCACTCCCCTCCCTCCGGCTTCTTCAGACTGTGGAGTGTCACGGTAGTGGCATGCTATTAGGGATCAGCTGACGGCGCACAGTCTGAAGAAGGCAAAGGGAGATGAGTGAGAGGCGGAGGTGAAGATATGCACTGCGCATGCCCATGGATCCCAGGCCCACAGTGTGATTAAATCAGAAGACACTGCAAGGCGGGATCTCGGCCAGCGCGGCCACACAGGCGCAGTCAGCATGACACCAAATGATGTCAGAAGAGGGGCAGCGCTAAGTGTGCCTGGCCAAGGGATAACATAACAGCGCAGGCTTCGAGACAGAATCAAACAACGCTGAGGAGCCGGCGCACGGTGCTGGGGGGGTAAGAATGATGGCTGTGCTGCATCACATTATGAAGGAAAGTCCCAACTCCAGGACGGTTTTACGGTATCAGTGAACACATTTTATAAGTGTTAAGTTCTGCGTGTGCAAGGAGCTAAACAAAAATAGCTACCTTTTCCTTGTGCAGCATTACTGCTGCACAAGGTGGCTCTTTCAGTAACAAACGCCTTGGGGGGTACAGGTTCCCTTACATTTCAGTTGTTGTGTCAGCGTGGCGGTCGCAGGACACATTGCCGGCTACACAGCTGGGGATCAGCTGACGTTACTGACAACCAATAACACTGGGTCGTATGTTTTGACTGTGCAGACGGCACTTCTGAGCCTCAACTGGCGGTGTTGGAGCCCAGGAATTAAAGTTCCGGTGGTAGAAAGATGAACACAACTGGAGACCTGGATACTGTAGACAGTCACCCAATTATTTAATCAGGAAGAGGAGTGGCAAATTCCTGCGAGATCCAGGCCTGGTTCATTTTCAGGAAAGTAAGCCGGTCAACGTTATCGGAGGATAGTCGCATGCGACGGTCAGTTAGTACACCACCTGCAGCACTAAAGACGCGTTCCGATAGTACACTAGCCGCAGGGCAAGCCAGCACCTCCAATGCATACTGGCTTAGCTCTGGCCATGTATCCAGCTTTGAGACCCAAAACTTGAAAGGGGAAGAGCCGTCTGGAATACAGCAAGAGGGCAAGACATGTAGTCTGTCACCATCTGACGGAACCGTTGCCTCCTGCTGACTGGAGCCGTCTGTGAAGGTGTAGACTTTTGTGGCGGGCACACAAAACTGTGCCACAGTTGGGCCATACTGGTCTTGCCTTGGGCAGAGGCACTGCTTCTGCTCCCTCTTTGTGCAGAGCCTCCTCCACTGCCTGGACGCACTGAGCTGCTTTGTAATGCACTAGCAGCACTTCTCTCAGTTGGAATGGAGAAGATGATGGAATTCACCAGTGTGTCTTGGTACTCCTGCATTTTTCGCTCCCGGTTCAGCGGTGTGATGAGGCTTTCTACGTTGTCCCGGTAGCGAGGATCGAGGAGGGTGAACACCCAATAATCAGACATGCTGAGAATGTGGGCGATGCGGCGGTCGTTTCTCAGGCACTGCAGCATGTAATCCACCATGTGCTGCAGACTGCCAACTGGCCAAGAAACGCTGTCCCCTGCTTGAGGCGTGATCTCTGCCCGCTCGTCATCACCCCACCCTCGCTGTACACACTGACTACTGGACAATTGTGTAACTCCCTCCTCTGGACGGATGTCTTCCTCCTCCATTGACTCCTCCTCATCCTCCTCACAAAGTGTCCCCTGCCTACGCGTTTGTGAGGAACCATGTGGCGCTGACTGTCCAGAAGATGATGGAAATGGTGAATCCTCATCCTCCACCTCTTCCACAACATCATCCCTTAGCGCTTGCAGTGATTTTTCAAGCAGGCAGATAAGGGGGACAGTCATGCTGACTAGTGCATCATCTGCACTCGCCATCCGCGTGGAATAATCGAAGGGACGCAAAACCTGGCAGACGTCCTTCATAGTGGCCCACTCTGTGGTTGTGAAGTCTGAACGGCGCGGAGTGCGACTTCTTTGTGCCTGATGCAGCTGGTACTCCATTACTGCTTGCTGCTGCTCACACAACCGCTCCAACATATGTAACGTGGAATTCCACCTGGTAGGTAGGTCACATATGGTGCGATGTTCGGGAAGGCGGAATCGGCGCTGCAGAGCCGCAATGCGCGATTTTGCCGTGCTGGAACGCCGCAAGTGAGCACACTCTAGGTGGACCTTGTGCAGCAGTGCATCAAGATCCGGATAGTCCCTCAAAAAACTCTGCACGACCAAATTGAGCTCATGTGCCAGACATGGGATGTGAGTGAGGTTGCCGAGACCCAGAGCTGCCACCAGATTTCGGCCATTATCACACACTACCATGCCTGGCTGGAGATTCGCTGCCACAAACCACACATCGCTCTCCTGCTTGATGGCATTCCAGAGCTCCTGCACTGTGTGGCTGCGATTCCCCAAAGAAATTAATTTCAAGACGGCCTGTTGACGTTTGGCAACGGCTGTGCTCATGTCGGTCGTAACAGGTAAACGTTCACGGGTCCATGTGGAGGTGGACTGTGACGGCTCCTGCAGCGATGATTCTGAGGAACTGGTGTAAGAGGAGGAGTCAATGTGTACAGACTGGATTCCTGCAATCCTTGGAGTGGGCAGGACACGTCCTGCACCACTCGCATGATCTGTACCCGGCTCAACAACATTAACCCAATGGGCAGTGAGGGAAAGGCATTGCCCCTGTCCATGTTGACTGGTCCACGCATCGGTGGTGAGGTGGACCTTGCTACTGACGGCGTTCAGTAGCGCGTGTTTTATGTGTCCCTCCACATGATGGTGCAGGGCAGGGACAGCTTGCCTGCTGAAGTAAAAGCGGCTGGGCACATTGTACTGTGGGACTGCCAGTGACATCAAGTCACGGAAGCTGTCAGTCTCCACCAGCCTGAATGACAGCATTTCCAGTGACAGAAGTTTGGCAATGCCTGCAGACAGAGCCTGTGCTCGTGGGTGGTTTGACGAGAAAGGCCGCCTTTTCTCCCATGCCTGTACTACCGATGGCTGTAGACTGGGCTGGGAGTGTGAGGATGCCTGGGAACGTGGTGCTGCTGGTGGAATTACAGTGGGTCTCTGGACAACAGGGCCAGAGGTTCTTCCACGGCGATCCTGGGAGGAAGCCGAACCAGCTGCGTGTGAGCTGGAGGTAGAGGCAACACGAGCTGAAGAGGTGGTAGTTGCCGCTGTTGGTTGGCCTAGCTCTTCAGTGTGTTTTTCTAACTCCGCCAGGTGCCTGGTCCGCACATGTTTCCACATGTTGGAGGTATTGAGGTTGCTGACATTTCGACCTCTTTTGACTTTGTGATGACACACCTTGCATTTGACATAGAAAATGTCATCTGCAACTGTGTCAAAAAAGGACCAGGCACTGCAAGTCTTGGGAGCGCCCTTTTTGGCTTTTGAAAGAGACATGCTCCTAACGGGTGCCAAAGTGGAGGCTGCAGGATCCGCAGTCTTCCCCCTCCCTCTCCCTCTTTGGCCCGTTCGGGGAATCTCTTCCTCAGAGCTGCTCCCACCACCTTCCTGTCCCTCACGCCAAGATGGGTCAAGGACCTCATCATCTACACTACCCTCTGAAACCAACTGCTCCTCCTGGGTAGTCTCAGTAGCAGAGCACGCACCAGAAAGTGGCACCTGAGTGTCATCAGCGGATGCGTTCTGCGATGTGGTGACCGGAGGCACTGGCCCACCCGCCTCTTCAGACTCAGAGAGAAAAAGCTGTTGGGCATCACTGCACCGTGCCTCTTCTTCCATTTCTCCAATGCTGCTTGGCTGGCCCCCTGTTTCCAAGCCAAGAGATTCAGAGAACAGAAGTAGAGACGGCTCCTGTCCTGGGCTCTCTGTCTGCCTGGGCAATTTGGCAGGTGGTGAAGAGACAGATGGGTTCTCTCCAGTGCTCTGTGTCTGAGAGGATGTGGCACTAATTGAAGTCGATGCATTAGCTGCCATCCATCCAACCACGGCTTCAATTTGGTCTTCACGCAGCAGCGGTGTACGGCGCTCTCCGACAAAGCTGCGCATGAACGACTGTTCCCTGCTGAAAGTGGGTGCCGATGAGTCACCGGTGCCCGCAGCAGGCACAGAATCCCCACGTCCTCTCCCTGCTCCGCGCCCACGCCCACGTGCCTTACTCCCTGCCTTCTTCATCTTGGTTGACTGATAAAGATAAGCAGAAAAGTAGTAACGGCTTTGTGTGCTTATTCCTGAACAGCTCCTAACAGGTGTAAGAAACACTAATTTTCTAAAGTGTGGACTAGACTTTAATATGAGCTAATGTGGCCTACACAAATGTAAAGTGGTGTGTTTGGTGAACGTTATTATTTATTTATTTTTTTGGGGCTGAACTGACAACAGGGCGAGCTGCAGTCACACGGAGACCGTGCAGACAGCCGTAAACGGCACTGCAAGGCCCAAAAACACTCCTCTACGTTGTCCTATGTAGTGTTTTTCCACAAGTTAGCTGGATACGGGTGGAAAGACACTAATAGGAATTTTTGAAAAAAATGTGCAGCAGCCTGCACTACTTAAAACAAAAGGAAAATTGATTTTACGGTATGACGCAGTGAAGAACCCTGGGCTGGATACAACCGGCTATGGCTGCACACAGACTACGGGGCGAGCTGCAGTCACACGGAGACCGTGCAGACAGCCGTAAACGGCGCTGCGAGGCCCAAAAACACTCCTCTATGTTATCCTATGTAGTGTTTTTCCACAAGTTAGCTGGATACGGGTGGAAAGACACTAATAGGAATTTTTTTAAAAAATGTGCAGCAGCCTGCACTACTTAAAACAAAAGGAAAATTGATTTTACGGTATGACACACTGAAGAACCCTGAGCTGGATACAACCGGCTATGGCTGCACACAGACTACAGGGCGAGCTGCAGTCACACGGAGACCGTGCAGACAGCCGTAAACGGCACTGCAAGGCCCAAAAACACTCCTCTACGTTATCCTATGTAGTGTTTTTCCACAAGTTAGCTGGATACGGGTGGAAAGACACTAATAGGAATTTTTTGAAAAAATGTGCAGCAGCCTGCACTACTTAAAACAAAAGGAAAATTGATTTTACGGTATGACGCAGTGAAGAACCCTGAGCTGGATACAACCGGCTATGGCTGCACACAGACTACAGGGCGAGCTGCAGTCACACGGAGACCGTGCAGACAGCCGTAAACGGCGTTGCAAGGCCCAAAAACACTCCTCTACGTTATCCTATGTAGTGTTTTTCCACAAGTTAGCTGGATACGGGTGGAAAGACACTAATAGGAATTTTTTGAAAATATGTGCAGCAGCCTGCACTGCTTGAAAAAAAAAATAGAACAGTATGAGGCAGTGAACCACCCTCCCTGAACTGAATACAACCAGCTATGGCCTATGGCTGCACACAGACTAGAGAGTGGGCTGCACACACACACACACAAAGAGACCTTGCAGATCGCTGTAAAAACAGCGCTGCAAGGCAAAAGCAAGGTGATTAGTAGGTGAACACAGCGGTTGCTAAATTAGCCTTGGAAAAGAACAATGAAGCAAATCGCTATCTCTAAACTGGCCCTCAGTCAGCAAACAGTGTCCTGTCACTAACTGAATTCACAGCAGAGTGAGCGCAAAATGGCACCAGCGACTTTTAAACTGCAGCATGACATCATTTCAGCAGCCAATCACAGCCTTGCCAGTAGTTTCATGCCCTCCATGCTGAACAGGATGTGCCCACACTTGGAATCATTCTCATTGGCTGAATTCGTGCAGTTTGAATCTGGGAACTTCCGATTCCGGTATCCGATACGCGGCAAGGATTGGAATCCCGGTATCGGAATTCCGATACTGCAAGTATCGGCCGATACCCGATACTTGCAGTATCGGAATGCTCAACACTATTTACTGTATGTAAACCATGTCTCATATCCTGTCGGGTTTGGGAAGGAGAGAGCAAAAGCCGGCAATTGAATTAGCGGCTTTTATGCTAGCTAGCGCTGCATTAAATAGCAATAGAAAAAGAAATGTGGCACTCACCCCAAGGTACTGCAAAATTAGAAACCTTTATTCATCTTTAAACAAACGTCATGTGGAGAGGCGGCTGGGTATGGGAGAAGGTGTGCGGAGGAGAGGAAAAGGACTGCATTAAATATAAATATATATATATATATATATACATATATATATATATATATATATATATATAGGTGTCCCACTGATATATATATGTATATATACCTATTCTATGTGTATATATCTACTCTTTTCTAACCTGTCAGTGTGATTTTACTGTACACAGCACTGATTTGCCGGCTTTTCAAAGGACACCGGTGCGTACAAATTGGACAGTAATACGGATGTCATACGGATGATGCTATTACAAAAAATGGATGATGCGATTAAAAATCGCATTGCACTCGCATGACACTCGCATGACAATCGCATACGTTACATCCATTTTTTCGGTCCAGATTACGGACCGTTTTTTCTCTCGCAAGTGGAAAGGGACCCTAAGGTCTAAAAACGTCTGAAAATGATGGAAACACTGCTCAAAAGACACAGGGACCTCATTGGGATCGCCCCTGAAAGCACTCCTGACCCCTAGTTCACAGCTGTAATCATTTTTTTCCGAGATTCATGCCATTTTTCCCGGTGCCACAAAAAACACATGAAAACGAAGCCAAAACGGGTTTTGCTTGGAAATATGTCAAGGTACAACCTTCGCAGGTTCATGACTTACCTGTAAGGCCAAATATTTAACCCCAGACCGAAAATTTCCTCTCCCACTTAGGCTTAGTTCAGATGCTGCGTTTTTGAAGCATTTTTCAACTTTAACATTGCTTTCAACCACTACAAATGCATTCACTGGGAAATGTCATTGTAACATTTAACAACCCTAGCTGGCCATGTGGTGTGTGACACATAAGCAGACCCATCTTGTTTCATTTATGAAGGAGGGACTCTTAAAGTCACAGAGCCTATTTTTAATTGTGCATCAGGCGGCATTAATCTTCTTAAAGGGCCATTATTAAACAGTGGGTCTCCTAAGCGGTTGTAGCCTATGCTGTGGGTGGATGGGCTGCCAAGAATTACCACGCACCGCAATACCCCTGTCATAATATGTCCAGGGGGGACTCCTGAAAAAGTGTTGCATTGAATTCAAGGCCTGCCCTGCGACCAATTCTTATGCACCCCAATAAGCCTTTGAATCCACATACTGGATGGGCCCAGGAAAATCCACTTCACAATATGCATTTTGTGCTCCATACTCCTTTGTTTTATACATTGGCGGCAAGGCCAGCCCTGCTGCATAGTCAGTCATATGCAACCCATTAGGCCTTGGAACCCACATACCGGATGTGCCCATGAAAGCCCACTTCACAATATGCATTTTGTACTCCCGTACGCCTTAGTTTTACACATTGGCGGTAAGGCCAGCCCTGCTGCATAGTCAGTCATATGCAACCCATTAGGCCTTGGAACACACATACTGGATGGGCCCAGGAAAATCCACTTCACAATATGCATTTTGTGCTCCATACTCCTTTGTTTTATACATTGGCAGGAAGGCAAGCCCTGCTGCATAGTCATATGAACCCCATTAGGCCTTGGAACCCACATACTGGATTTGCCCATGAAAATCCACTTCACAATATGCATTTTGTACTCCCGTACTCCTTGTTTTTACACATTGATGGCAAGGCCAGCCCTGCTGCATAGTCGGTTATATGCACCCCATTAGAACTTGGAACCCACATACTGGATGGGCCCAGGAAAATTCACTCGTATTTTTTAATGGTATGATGGTTCCCTCTTTGCACAATTATTTACAGAACAGTTTTGCAGTTTTATTTGACATGTTTTAACACAAAGGTTGAGATACGGCTTTATAAAAGGCAAATACTTGCAATACAAGGCAATTTTATTGCAAACTACAAAATTCAAGGAATAGTATGATTGAGTAGTGTGAGTTCGTACACTTTTGTATGTGTTAACATACACAGGTTAATAAGTACATTTAACCCCTTCAAGTCGCGGCCCTTTTTCGTTTTTGCGTTTTCGTTTTTCATTTCCCTCCTTCCCAGAGCCATAACTTTTTTATTTTTCCGTCAATATGGTCATGTGAGGGCTTATTTTTTGTGGGACGAGTTGTATTTTTGAATGACACCATTGGTTTTACCATGTCTTTTACTAGAAAACGGGAAAAAAATTCCAAGTGCGGTGAAATTGCAAAAAAAGTGCAATCCCACACTTGTTTTTTGTTTGTTTTTTTTGCTAGGTTCACTAAATGCTAAAACTAACCTGCCATTGTGATTCCCTAGGTCATTACGAGTTCATAGACACCTAACATGTGTTGGTTATTTTTTATCCAAGTGGTGAAAAAAAATTCAAAACTTTGCTTAAAAAAAAAAAAAGTGCCATTTTCCGATACCCGAAGCGTCTCCATTTTTCGTGACCTGGGGTCGAGAGGGCTTATTTTTTACGTGCCGAGCTGACGTTTTTAATAATATCACTTTTGTGCAGATATGTTCTTTTGATCGCCCGTTATTGCATTTTAATGCAATGTCGAGGCGACCAAAAAAACGTAATTCTGGCGTTTCAATTTTTTTTCACTACGCTGTTTAGCGATCAGGTTAATGCTTTTTTTTATTGATAGATCAGGTGATTCTGAACGCGGCGATACCAAATACGTGTATTTTTAAAAACATTTTTTTTTTACTTGTGCCATGCTTCAATAGCCTCCATGGGAGGCTAGAAGCTGGCACCACTCGATTGGCTCTGCTACATAGCAGCGATCATGAGATCGCTGCTATGTAGCTGAATTGCAGGTGTGCTGTGAGCGCCGACCACAGGGGGCGCTCACAGCAGGCCGGCATCAGTAACCATAGAGGTCTCAAGGACCTCTATGGTTACTGTCCTGACACATTGCCGACCCCTGATCATGTGACAGGGGTCGGCGATGATGTCATTTCTGGCCGCCCGGCCGTAAGCGCCGGTTAAATGCCGCTGTCTGTGTTTGACAGCGGCATTTAACAGGTTAATAGCGGCGGGTGAATAGCGATTTCACCCGCCGCTATTGCGCGCACATGTCAGCTGTACAAAACAGCTGACATGTCACGACTTTGATGTGGGCTCACCGCCGGAGCCCACATCAAAGGGGGAGACACGGCATGCGCAGTACATGTACGGCGCATGTCGTGAAAGGGTTAAGGATTAAATAAATATAGTGATTACAGTATATATGAAGATTAACTACATACAGTATAGTTAGATCATCACCAAGAGGCTTTTAAACATCATCCGTCTGGAATATCAGAGAAGCAACACCAAGACAGAGAACCCCTGGGAGATTACCTACACTGCATGGGCATCCCCAATTATGCAGGTATCAGCACACTGTACATGTACAGGTACCCCAGTTTTGGCATCTGTCATAGTCATGTTTCTCTGGTCTTATATAGTGAATAACACTATGTAGTAACTCTAGTTTCGCCCACACCTTCAATTGGCCACTTTTCAAGGTTGGATGAAACTGAGATATCATGGAGTCATCAGACGAGGGGCCATAAACCCCGAGAAAATAAAAGCAACAAGGATCAAACCACCACTGGCATAGTTTCAGTAAACCTTAATGATTTCCAATGTCAAAGAGCAAACATATAGAGACTAAGAACTGGTTGTGAAGTGAATAAACAAACATTTATCAAGATTGTGTCACTATGAGCATTGTCTGTCACATCACTAAATGTTTTACAAGAAATGCAGCTATGTGATTGTCTGAATGCATTTGGTATACAGTATTTCAATCTTGTTTACAAATCGCCATTTGTATATTCTCCATTTGTACATTCGAGGCAGACAAAGTTAAGGTTCGCAAGGAGAGAAACAAATATAGTGGACAAGCACAAGCCGCGACGTCACCGTGACGTCACCGAAGGTCCTGGAAGGGCTGATTCTTAGGAAGGAAGGCTGTCGGAAAGAAGCAGGGCGTGTCCGAGGGTGAGTATATACCTAATAGGAATATACTCACCCTCGGCTTCATTCCGGCAGCCTTCCTTCCTAAGAATCAGCCCTTCCAGGACCCTCGGTGATGTCACGGTGACGTCGCGGCTTGTGATTGGTCGCGCGAGCGGTCACATGGGCGGCGCGCGACCAATCACAAGCCGCGACGTCACCGCGACGTCACCGCAAGGTCCTGGAAGGCTGATTCTAAGGAAGGAAGGTTCCCGGTTAGTACCAGGGCCCGTCAGAGGGTAAGTATAGCGATATTTTTTATTTTAATTCTTTATTTTACACTTAAATCTGAATTCCGATACCAATTCCCGATATCTTAAACATATCGGGAATCGGTATCAGAATTCCGATTCCAGATTCAGAAGATCGCCGACTTCATGGCCGACCCCACACAGGGGTCGGGTCGGGTTTCATGAAACCCGACTTTGCCAAAAGTCGGCGACTTCTGAAAATTGCCGACCCGTTTCGCTCAACCCTAGTACTGACCACGTTCACCATGGTGATCTAGTGGCAGGTACAGGACAGATTGCAGGAGACAGAATTAAGAAGTCGGCCCAATGTAATGTCATGCCCAATTCCTCAATGTAAAATCCTTTTTTTTTTAAAAAAAGAAAAGAGTGCGATCACAGGCCCCTTGATCAACATGCACCGTACAGAGCACGTTCACCCTGGTGATCTAGTGGCAGGTACAGGACAGATTGCAGGAGACCGAGTTAAGAAGTAGGCAAAAAGAAATGTCATGCCCAATTCCCCAATGTGTTCTCTTTTTTAAAAAAAATAAAAGAGTGCCATCACAGCACCCTTGGCCAAAATGCACTGTACAGACCACATTCACCCTGGTTTTATAGTGGTTCTGGATGAGAAGGATGAGGCTAAGGAGGAGAATAAAAACAAACAGACCAAATCTGGAAGCATATACCCATGTGTGGTTGTGAAGAGGTGCATGAGAATACACCTCCCCAAAAGAGAGAATTTATTTGAGGTTATGTTTTGCTGTTTTCACTTGGTGGTGTACAGAAGTCTTTCCCAATCCAGGCCTTGTTCATTTTGTTAAGAGTCAGCCTGTCCGCATTTTCAGTTGACAGGCAGATGAGTTTATCTGTTATGATTCCACCAGCGGCACTAAAAACCCTCTCTGACAGAACGCTAGCAGCAGGGCAGGCCAGGACCTCCAAGGCGTAGAGAGTCAATTTATGCAACGTGTCCAGCTTGGATACCCAATGATTAAAATGCACAGAGGAATCCCGGAGGACGTTTGTATGATCTGCAAGGTACTCCCTCACCATCTTCCCAAACATTGCCTCTGTGCCACCACGATCTGCGCCGCTCACCATCTTGGAGCAGTCCTCAAAGTTTTGGAGGATGTCACATATGTCTGACATCCATGTCCACTCCTGATGTCTTATGTGTGGAGTCTGACCTGAAATTCGACGGCCTTGTTGATGTTGGTAGTCAACAATGGCCCTCTTCTGCTCACAAATCCTTTCCAACATATGCAGCATAGAATTCCAGCACGTGTGGACATGACACTACAGTCGGTGAGCTGGAAGCTGAAAGCGGTGCTGTAGCACGGCAAGGGTCGCTGAAGCTGTAGCTGACTTTTTAAAATGGGCAGACAGACGGCGTACTTTCACTAGCAGATCCGGCACCTCCGGGTAGCTTTTCAGAAAACGTTGAACCACGAGGTTAAGCACAAGGGCCAAACAAGGTACATGTGTGAGCTCACCTTGCCTCAGAGCCGCCACCAGGTTACTGCCATTGTCAGACACGACCATGCTTGGCTGTAGGTTCAGCGGTGTCATCCAAACATCTGACTACTCTTTCAGCGCTGTCCACAACTCTTCTGTATTGTGCGGTTTGTCACCTATGCAGATTAGCTTCAGCACAGCCTGTTGCTGCTTGGCTGAGGCAGTGCTGCAGTGCTTCCAGCTTCTGACTGATGTGTTGATTTCAGACATGGAGGATGAAAAGGAGGAGGAGGTACAGGAACTGTAGACTGTGGGGGAAACCCTGATTGACATAGGGCCAGCAATCCTTGGCATGGGGAGGATGTGTTCCATCCCAAGGTCTGACTGGGTCCCGGCTTCCACTATGTTAACCCAGTGTGCCATCATTGAGATGTACCGTCCCTGCCCACAAGCGCTTGTCCACGTGTCTGTGGTTAGGTGGACTTTCCCGATAACAGCATTGTTGAGGGAATGGCTAATGTTGTAGGACAATTGCTGGTGTAATGCTGGTACGGCACACCGGGAGAAATAGTGGTGACCTTGGGACATCCGTCATCAGGTTGCGGAAAGCTTCTGTATCAACAAGCCTAAAGGGCAGGATTTCTAACGCAAGCAGAAGAGAAATATTAGAATTAAGGACTTCTGGCCTGTGGGGCATTGGCTGGGTATTTCCGCTTGCGTTCCAAAGACTGGGTTATAAACAACTAAACACTGTGCTGGGAAAAGGACGTGGACGCGCTTGCTGATGGTGCTGCTTGACTTTCGGCCACAACAGGTGCAGGGCTAGAGCCATCTTCACATGCACGGTGTACTGGGGATTGGCTTCTATGCAAAACAGTGGAAAAAGCTGTGGTGTGACCAGCAGGCAGTGGTCCTGGAGCCTGGGTTCGGCCCACAAAGTCGGGTGCTTTGCTTGCATGTGCCTGATCATGCTGGCGGTGGTCAGGATGGTTGTTTTGCTACCCCTACTGATGCTCGCATAGCAGGTGCTGCAAATGGCCTGTTTGGGGTTATTGGCAGAGTCTTTAAAAAATAGCCAGACTCGTGAAGATCTCACAGGTGAAATGACAACTTCACTCATGTTAGTGTTTCGGGAATGGATGCCTGCCTTCTGTCTGTGGCCACCACACTGCTTCTTCCTGCCTGTTGGGGGGATATGCCTCCTTCACCATTTGTGCTGCTGTTCTCGCTATACATGTCCTTCTGCCAGGTTGGGTCAGTCACTATGTCATCCACCACCTCATCTTCCACATCCGCACCCTGCTCCTCCTCCTGACTTTCTGACAATTGTATCTCAACATCGTCCACCTCTTGTGACAATTTACCACCATCACCTTCGTGTGACCAGGGCTGGTCAAAGCTTTGGGCAGCTCTACATGCGATCTCATCTTTCCCCACTTCAAGTTGACCTGCATAGATTTCTGAATCTTGAAATGGAAAACTGAACAGCTCTTCAGAATGTTCAAGTGTGGGATAAGTTGTGTTAGGGCATTTGGCATGGTGGGAGGAAGGAGGATCAGGGTGATGAATATCCTGGCCACACTCACGGCTACTTAGACTTGACCGTGTGGAAGACAAGGTGGAGGTGGTGGCTAAGTGACTGGAAGCGTTATCCGCTATCCAACCAACAACCATTTCACACTGCTCTGGTTTCAATAGTGGTGTGCTGCAGTCCCCTAGAAACTGAGACAGGAAGGTTGAGAGAGAAGATGTGGATCTTTGTTGTTGCCCACTTTCACCTTGCCCACGGCCTCATCCTCTGGATGCACCATCAGCATCACGTCCACTTCCCCGTCCCTTGCCTTGCCCATTTTAAATGGGCTACTGCACTATTTCAAATGCTCAACACAAATATCTTTATTACTAGCAAATTAATATGTGATCAGTATGCCTGCAAATCTACGATTTTGCAAACCCAAACACCAGGCAGGCCTCAACCTGAAGTAACAGACTGTATTCAATTTTCTTTTTTTTTTAAGTTAGTTTATGTGAAATAGTGCTGTATAGGATTTGAGTATCTCACAGCCAAAAAATAAGTACACCTGCCTCCAATGCCAAAACTTGGAGCAGAGATATATGATGGCTGTAACAGAAATACCACACAGGCAAATCTGTGGCCTTTCAATTTTTTTTAGGCTAAATAGCGCTGTATAGAATGTGAGTATCACAGAGCCAAAAAATAAGTACACTGGCCTCCAATGACCAAACTTGGAGCAGAGATATATGACGGCTATAACAGAAATACCACACTAGCAAATCTGTGGCCTTTCAATTTTTTTTAGGCTAAATAGCGCTATATAGAATTTGAGTATCACACAGCCACAAAATAAGTACACCGGCCTCCAATGCCAAAACTTGGAGCAGAGATATATGACGGCTGTAACAGAAATACCACACTGGCAAATCTGTGGCCTTTCAAATTTTTTTTAGGCTGAATAGCGCAGTATAGAATTTGAGTATCACATTGCCAAAAAATAAGTACAATGGCTTCCAATGCCAAAACTTGGAGCAGAGATATATGACGGCTGTAACAGAAATACCACACTGGCAAATCTATGGCCTTTCAATTTTTTTTTAGGCTAAATAGTGCTATATAGAATTTGAGTATCACACAGCCACAAAATAAGTAAACCGACCTCCAATGCCAAACCTGAAATCTGAATATTTTATAAAAAGTAAAAATGAGGTGTTAGGGGTCGAGTTCCTGCCTCTGCACAGGGGGAATCTCAGTCCATCTCCGCTGCGGTTTCCCATTCTTCTCCTGCCGCAGTGGAGCCTGCTCAGCGGAAACGTCAGCCCCAGCGTCTTGCTCAGTCTCACTCTGTACAAAGAGTTACTGCTGCTTTTCCTGCTTCTGCCATTGAAGTCAGTGCTGGGCAGCGGCGAGCAGACGCTTCAGGGACTAAGTCCTGCTCTTCTCATTCTGAGCATGCCCTGAGTAAGATCTCTCAGTGGAGATCGAGGGTCACATGGTCAGATACTGCAGCTAAGTCCATTGGTCCTTTCAGGAAGGTCCTGTAGGTGCTAGCACTAAGTCCTGCTTGGCACACACTGAGCATGCCCAGGGCAAGATCTCTCAGTGGAGATTTAGGGTCACATGCTCAGGTATGGCAGCCTCTCATTGGTCCTTCTAGGAAGGTCTTTTACTTGTTGCAGCTATATAAGGCTCGCATGGCCGCACGGCCATGCGCTAGTATTGCTTTCATTTATGTACTTTGCGCCAGTGTGGTCTTGTATGAGTGTGTTCAGGGACCCGGCTGAAATAAGCCCCTAGAATGCTGGCACCTCCGGCGAGGAGTTCATATGCTTGTTTGTTCAGGGACCTGGCCGAAATAAGCCCCTAGAATGCTGGCACCTCCGGCGAGGAGTTTCATGTGCGTGCAAGACCACTGACTGCTCTTGTTTAGACAGTTTACCTGTGCCTCTGTGGAGTCTAACAGGGCGCAGCGCTTTGAGTTCACGGCTGCTCTTTGAAGTAACAAAGTTAGCTAACACTGCCATTAGTTCCGCTATTTGCTAGCAGCAGGTTCTCCTGCACGGTGGACCCCGGGCTGCGAACGCATCTATCCTAATAAAATATATACTTTCATTAGGTGCGTTCCGCTAGCCCTAACATAATACTTGTGCCAGGGTCTGGCTAGTAAATGAAGGACATACAGCAATCTTTGCACTATATCCAGCAGCTGGAGGGTAGGTTGGTGGCTCTCGAGAGCTCAACCTCAGCTGTGGATATTTCCACAGTTGCTGTACAGGCTGCTAGCGTGGCTGCAGCAACTTTGTCCACTGCCACCCCTGTTCCAACATTTTCGCACCTCCCGCTCCCAGAAAAATTTTCTGGAGAAAGCAGATCTTGTAGGGGATTCGTGAGTCAGTGCTCTATTCACCTTCAGCTTCTAGCTGCACGTTTTCCCACAGAGCGGGCTAAGGTGGGATTTATTGTGTCCCTCTTGTCGGACAGGGTGTTGGAATGGGCTACGCCGCTGTAGGAGCATGGCGATCATGTGGAGCAGAGTGCTCCATTGTTTCTGAGCACTCTGAAGCAGGTCTTCCTAGGACCTCAAGTCACCCATCCAACTGCTGGCATTAACTCAGGGTGAGTCCTTGGTCAGCCAATTCGCCATCCATTTCCGAACTTTAGCTTCAGAGCTGGAGTGGTCAGATAAAGCCCTTATCCCCATATTTTGGAGGGGGCGGGCTGATCATGTTAAGGACGCTCTGGCCACTAGGGAGATTCCAGCCACACTGGAGGAGTTAATAACTGTCTCTACCCGCATTGACCTCTGTTTTAACGAGCGGAGCTTTGAGCGAGCCCAGTGTAGGCAGAGGTTTCGGCTGGCTCGCACCTTTGCCAGACCTCTGGAATCTCCGGTCCTGGTTCCTGAGTCACATAAGGCCAGGGAGGTGTCACGAGCAGATTCTAAGTCCCGGACCGCTTGGGCATCCAAGGTTTCTCATGTTTGCCAGCAGTCTGGACATCTTGCCACCAGATGTTCTCAGCGGTGGAGGAGACGTCAGCCTCTAGTGGTAGTCGGGTGTTATGACCCCAATGGCGAGGGTCTCAGAGGAACGTGGAAGTCTGCAGAATACAAAAATCCAGCTCATAGGGCAGTGGCAACTGGGTTGACCACATATCCACTCCCAACGCCAACACCAGAAGCAGCCGGGGATCATTCCTACATTGATTCTAGATGACACGCGCCAGCCGGAGAATCTAGCTACCCCTAGTAGAGGAAAACAAAGACCTCTCTTGCCTCCAGAGAAGGGGACCCCAAAGCTGGATAGAAGCCCCCCACAAATAATGACGGTGAGGTAAGAGGAAATGACAAACACAGAAATGAACCAGGCCCAGCACAGAGAGGCCCGCTTACCGACAGCAGAATAAAGAAAGGTAACCCATATGGTCAACAAAAACCCCATCAAAATCCACACTGGAAATTCAAGAACCCCCGAACCGTCTAACGGCCCGGGGGGAGAACACCAGCCCCCCCAGAGCCTCCAGCAAAGGTCAGGATACAGTTTTGGAACAAGCTGGACAAAAATACAAAACCAAAACAAATAGCAAAAAGCAAAAGGCAGACTTAGCTGATATAACTGGAACCAGGATCAGTAGACAAGAGCACAGCAGACTAGCTCTGATAACTACGTTGCCAGGCATTGAACTGAAGGTCCAGGGAGCTTATATAGCGACACCCCTAACTAACGACCCAGGTGCGGATAAAAGGAATGACAGAAAAACCAGAGTCAAAAAACTAGTAACCACTAGAGGGAGCAAAAAGCAAATTCACAACAGTACCCCCCCCTTAGTGAGGGGTCACCGAACCCTCACCACGACCACCAGGGCGATCAGGATGAGCGGCATGAAAGGCACGAACTAAATCGGCCGCATGAACATCAGAGGCGACCACCCAGGAATTATCCTCCTGACCATAGCCCTTCCACTTGACCAGGTACTGAAGCCTCCGCCTGGAGAGGCGAGAATCCAAGATCTTCTCCACCACGTACTCCAACTCGCCCTCAACCAACACCAGAGCAGGAGGCTCAGCAGAAGGAACTACAGGCACAATGTACCGCCGCAACAAGGACCTATGAAATACATTGTGAATAGCCAACGACACAGGAAGATCCAGACGAAAAGATACAGGATTAAGGATTTCCAATATCTTGTAAGGCCCAATAAAACGAGGTTTACATTTGGGAGAGGAGACCTTCATAGGAACAAAGCGGGAAGAAAGCCATACCAAATCCCCAACGCGTAGTCGGGGACCCACACCGCGGCGGCGGTTGGCAAAGCGCTGAGCCTTCTCCTGTGACAACTTCAAGTTGTCCACCACATGATTCCAGATCTGCTGCAACCTATCCACCACAGAATCCACCCCAGGACAGTCAGAAGGCTCCACATGACCCGAAGAAAAGCGAGGATGGAAACCAGAGTTGCAGAAAAAAGGTGAAACCAAGGTGGCGGAACTAGCCCGATTATTAAGGGCAAACTCAGCCAACGGCAAGAATGTCACCCAATCGTCCTGATCAGCAGAGACAAAACACCTCAAATAAGCCTCCAAAGTCTGATTGGTTCGCTCCGTCTGTCCATTAGTCTGAGGATGGAAAGCAGACGAAAACGACAAATCAATGCCCATCCTACTACAAAAGGATCGCCAGAACCTGGAAACGAACTGGGATCCTCTGTCAGACACAATATTCTCAGGGATGCCGTGCAAACGAACCACGTTCTGGAAAAACACAGGAACCAGATCGGAAGAGGAAGGCAGCTTAGGCAAAGGAACCAAATGGACCATCTTGGAGAAGCGATCACATATCACCCAGATAACGGACATGCCCTGAGATAGCGGAAGATCAGAAATGAAATCCATGGAGATATGTGTCCAAGGTCTCTTCGGGACAGGCAAGGGCAAGAGCAAACCGCTGGCACGAGAACAGCAAGGCTTAGCTCGAGCACAAGTCCCACAGGACTGCACAAATGACCGCACATCCCTTGACAAGGAAGGCCACCAAAAGGACCTGGCCACCAGATCTCTGGTGCCAAAAATTCCCGGGTGACCTGCCAACACCGAGGAATGAACCTCGGAAATGACTCTGCTGGTCCACTTATCCGGGACAAACAGTCTGTCAGGTGGACAAGACTCAGGCCTATCAGCCTGAAATCTCTGCAACACACGTCGCAGATCCGGAGAAATAGCTGACAAGATAACTCCATCTTTAAGAATACCAACAGGATCAGCGACTCCAGGAGCATCAGGCACAAAGCTCCTAGAAAGAGCATCGGCCTTCACATTCTTTGAACCAGGTAAATACGAGACAACAAAATCAAAGCGGGAGAAAAACAATGACCAGCGGGCCTGTCTCGGATTAAGGCGTTTAGCAGACTCGAGATACATCAGATTTTTGTGATCAGTCAAGACCACCACACGATGCTTAGCACCCTCGAGCCAATGACGCCACTCCTCAAATGCCCATTTCATGGCCAACAACTCCCGATTGCCCACATCATAATTTCGCTCGGCAGGCGAAAACTTCCTAGAGAAAAAGGCACAAGGTTTCATAACAGAGCAACCAGGGCCTCTCTGCGACAAAACGGCCCCTGCCCCAATCTCCGAAGCATCCACCTCAACCTGAAAGGGAAGTGAGACGTCAGGCTGGCACAAAACAGGCGCCGAAGTAAACCGGCGTTTCAACTCCTGGAAAGCCTCCACGGCAGCAGGAGCCCAGTTAGCTACATCGGAGCCCTTCTTGGTCATATCCGTCAAAGGTTTCACAATGCTAGAAAAATTAGCGATAAAACGACGGTAGAAGTTAGCGAAGCCCAAGAACTTCTGAAGACTCTTAACTGACGAGGGCTGAGTCCAATCAAGAATAGCTCGGACCTTGACTGGGTCCATCTCCACAGCAGAAGGGGAAAAAATGAACCCCAAAAAGGGAACCTTCTGTACACCAAAGAGACACTTTGAGCCCTTGACAAACAAAGAATTTTCACGCAAAATTTTAAAGACCATCCTGACCTGCTCCACATGCGAATCCCAATTATCAGAAAAAACCAAAATATCATCCAGATAAACAATCAAAAATTTATCCAGATACTTCCGGAAAATGTCATGCATAAAGGACTGAAAAACTGAAGGCGCATTGGAGAGACCAAAAGGCATCACCAAGTACTCAAAATGACCTTCGGGCGTATTGAATGCGGTTTTCCATTCATCACCTTGCTTAATGCGCACAAGGTTGTACGCACCACGAAGGTCTATCTTGGTGAACCACTTGGCACCCTTAATCCGGGCAAACAAGTCAGACAACAGCGGTAAAGGATACTGAAATTTGACAGTGATCTTATTTAAAAGCCGATAATCAATACAAGGTCTCAAAGATCCGTCCTTTTTTGCCACAAAAAAGAATCCCGCACCAAGAGGGGAAGAAGACGGACGAATATGTCCTTTCTCCAGAGACTCCTTGATATATGAACGCATAGCGGTATGTTCAGGTACCGACAGATTAAACAGTCTTCCCTTAGGAAATTTACTGCCTGGGATCAAATCTATAGCACAGTCACAGTCCCTATGAGGAGGCAGTGCACTGGACTCAGACTCACTGAAGACGTCCTGATAATCAGACAAATACTCCGGAACTTCCGAAGGCGTAGAAGAAGCAATAGACACAGGCAGGGAATCCCCATGAATACCACGACAGCCCCAACTTGAGACTGACATAGCCTTCCAGTCCAGGACTGGATTATGGGTCTGTAACCATGGCAGCCCTAAAACAACCAAATCATGCATTTTATGTAAAACCAGGAAACGTATCACCTCGCGGTGTTCAGGAGTCATGCACATGGTAACCTGTGTCCAATACTGCGGTTTATTTGCAGCCAATGGTGTAGCATCAATACCCCTAAGAGGAATAGGATTTTCTAATGGTTCAAGAGTAAAACCACAGCGCTTAGCAAATGAGAGATCCATGAGACTCAGGGCAGCACCTGAATCTACAAACGCCATGACAGGATAAGATGACAGTGAGCAAATCAAAGTTACAGACAGAATAAATTTAGGTTGCAAATTACCAACGGTGACAGGACTAACAACCTTAGCTATACGTTTAGAGCATGCTGAGATAACATGTGTAGAATCACCACAGTAGTAGCACAAGCCATTCCGGCGTCTATGAATTTTCCGCTCATTTCTAGTCAGGATTCTATCACATTGCATTAAATCAGGTGTCTGTTCAGACAACACCATGAGGGAATTTGCGGTTTTTCTATCACATTGCACCGAATTAGGTGTCTGTTCAGACAACACCATGAGGGAATTTGCGGTTTTGCGCTCCCGCAACCGCCGGTCAATTTGAATAGCCAGTGCCATAGTATCATTCAGACCTGTGGGAATGGGAAAACCCACCATAACATTCTTAATGGCTTCAGAAAGGCCATCTCTAAAATTAGCGGCCAGTGCACACTCGTTCCAATGTGTCAGCACGGACCACTTCCGAAATTTTTGGCAATACACTTCAGCCTCGTCCTGCCCCTGAGACATAGCCAGCAAGGCCTTTTCTGCCTGAATCTCAAGATTGGGTTCCTCATAAAGTAAACCGAGCGCCAGAAAAAACGCATCAAGATCAGCCAATGCCGGATCTCCTGGCGCCAGCGAAAAAGCCCAATCCTGAGGGTCGCCCCGTAAGAACGAAATAACAATTTTTACTTGCTGAGCAGAATCTCCAGATGAACAGGGTCTCAGGGACAAAAACAATTTACAATTATTCACGAAATTCCTAAACTTAAACCTGTCTCCGGAAAACAGTTCAGGAATCGGTATTTTAGGTTCTGACCTAGGATTTCTGATAACATATTCTTGTATGCCCTGCACACGAGTAGCCAGCTGGTCCACACTTGTAATCAAGGTCTGGACATTCATGTCTGCAGCAAGCATAGCCACTCTGAGGTAAAGGGGAAGAAGAAAAAAAAAAAAAACTCAGAATCTTCTTTCTTATAATCCCTCTTCTGCAATGCATTAAACATTTAATACTGGCCTGGCAAACTGTTATGACCCCAATGGCGAGGGTCTCAGAGGAACGTGGAAGTCTGCAGAATACAAAAATCCAGCTCATAGGGCAGTGGCAACTGGGTTGACCACATATCCACTCCCAACGCCAACACCAGAAGCAGCCGGGGATCATTCCTACGTTGATTCTAGATGACACGCGCCAGCCGGAGAATCTAGCTACCCCTAGTAGAGGAAAACAAAGACCTCTCTTGCCTCCAGAGAAGGGGACCCCAAAGCTGGATAGAAGCCCCCCACAAATAATGACGGTGAGGTAAGAGGAAATGACAAACACAGAAATGAACCAGGCCCAGCACAGAGAGGCCCGCTTACCGACAGCAGAATAAAGAAAGGTAACCCATATGGTCAACAAAAACCCCATCAAAATCCACACTGGAAATTCAAGAACCCCCGAACCGTCTAACGGCCCGGGGGGAGAACACCAGCCCCCCCAGAACCTCCAGCAAAGGTCAGGATACAGTTTTGGAACAAGCTGGACAAAAATACAAAACCAAAACAAATAGCAAAAAGCAAAAGGCAGACTTAGCTGATATAACTGGAACCAGGATCAGTAGACAAGAGCACAGCAGACTAGCTCTGATAACTACGTTGCCAGGCATTGAACTGAAGGTCCAGGGAGCTTATATAGCGACACCCCTAACTAACGACCCAGGTACGGATAAAAGGAATGACAGAAAAACCAGAGTCAAAAAACTAGTAACCACTAGAGGGAGCAAAAAGCAAATTCACAACAGTCGGGGAGGTACACTAGATACGGCGACGTTTGCCTCAAAATTGTCCTTTAAGGGGACAATTAACATTGGCTCATCTTCCCACTCAGTTGAGCTCTGCGTGGATTCTGGGGCAGAGGGCAATTTCATGTCTTGCGCCTTTGCCCAACGTCACGCAATACCCCTGGCTATGCTAGCGCAACCAGTTACGGTACGAGTGGTGAATGGGTCGACACTACCTTCACAGATAACTCACCAGACCATTCCTTTTACTCTGTCCATGTCACCATCCCATCAGGAGACAATATCTCTGCTCGTCATACCTGAGGGTATTGATGAGGTCCTGTTGGGGATACCTTGGTTACGGTACCACTCTCCACATATCGAGTGGTCTTCTGGCAGAATTTTGGGATGGGGTGAGTCTTGTGAGGGTAGGTGTAAAAGGTAGTGCGTTCAGGTTGCTACTACTGAGGTACCCGCAGATCTATCCTCTCCCCCCAAGCAATACTTGTCTCATGCGGACGTGTTCTCCAAAAAAGCGGCAGAGACCCTTCCACCTCACCGCTCCTATGACTGTCCTATTGACCTCTTGCCTGGTGCTGAGCCTCCCGGGGTCGAGTTTATCTGTTATCTCTCCCAGAGATGGAGGCTATGTCTCAGTACATCCAAGAAAATCTGGCAAGAGGGTTCATTAGGAAGTCAGTGTCGCCTGCTGGGGCTGGGTTCTTCTTTGTTCAGAAGAAGAATGGGGAACTGCGTCCATGTATTGACTACAGGGTTCTTAATGCCATCACCGTTAAGAACAAATACCCATTACCCCTGATATCTGAGCTTTTTGATAGGCTACGGGGAGCAAGGGTATTTTCAAAATTAGATCTGCGGGGAGCTTACAATCTGATTCGCATCCGTGAGGGGGACGAATGGAAGACGGCTTTTAACACCAGGTATGGGCACTATGAGTATCTGGTGATGCCCTTCGGGCTCTGTAATGCCCCAGCCATTTTTCAAGACTTTGTGAACGACATCTTCCAGGATATGCTCACCACCTCGGTCGTAGTCTATCTGGATGATATTCTCATCTACTCTCCAGATATCGACTCCCATCGGAGAGATGTTCGCAAAGTCTTTGACTTCTTACGGGCAAACTCCCTCTACGCCAAGTTGGAGAAGTGTGTGTTTGAGCTGGAGTCCTTGCCATTTCTTGGTTATATCATCTCTGCCCAGGGTTTGGCTATGGATCCTGCCAAGCTACAGGCTGTGATAGACTGGCAGGAACCCCATTCTCTTAAAGCGGTGCAGCACTTTATGGGGTTCATTAACTACTATTGATAGTTCATTCCACACTTTTCAACGTTGGTAGCTCCCTTGGTTGCCCTTACCAAGAAGGGAGCAAATCCCAAATTGTGGTCTGTGGAGGTCTCCAAGGCCTTTAATTCCATAAAGTCACATTTCGCTAGCGCTCCCATCCTACATCGCCCCGATGTAGACAAACCCTTTATCATGGAGGTGGATGCCTCATCTGTTGGTGCAGGAGCAGTCCTATTCCAAAAGGATGCTCAAGGTCGGAAGCATCCTTGCTTCTTCTTTTCAAAGACCTTTTCACCAGCAGAGAGGAATTATTCCATCGGGGACAGGGAGTTGCTCGCCATGAAATTGGCCTTCTCGGAGTGGAGACATCTCTTGGAGGGAGCTCGTTTTCCTTTCCAAGTCTTCACAGACCATAAAAATGTGGTGTACCTACAGACAGCCTAGCGGTTAAATTCTCGCCAGGCTAGATGGTCCTTTTTCTTCTCCCGGTTCCATTTCACCCTCCATTTTCTTTCTGGGGAGAAGAACATTCGTGCTGACGCTCTCTCTCACTCCGTGGTGTCATCTGTGGAGGAAGAGGAGCCTCGGCTTATTGTCCCCACTGAGAGCCTGAGAACCATAGCTCCGGTTTCGCTAGAGTCTGTGCCTCCGGGCAAGACTTTTGTGCCCATTAATTTGCGACCGGAGGTTCTCTCGTGGGCTCATTCTTCCAGGGTGGGTGGACATTTTGGGACAAAAAGGACATCTGAGCTGTTGGCGAGGATGTACTGGTGGCCACATATGGTCCGTGATGTCAGGGATTATATTCTGGTGTGTGTCTCCTGCGCCAAAAATAAGTCTCCTCGACAACGGCCAGCTGGGTTACTTTGTCCATTGCCGGTGGCAGACAGGCCCTGGGAGATGGTCGGGATGGACTTTGTGGTGGGTTTGCCCAAGTCTCGGGGCTGTACCATCATTTGGGTTATCACCGATCACTTCTCCAAAATGGTGCATTTGGTGCCGCTTTCGCAGTTACCTTCGGCACGGGCCTTGGCAGCGTTGTTCATAAAGCACATCTTTCGCCTACACGGTATGCCAGACAAGATTGTCAGTGACCGGGGTCCCCAGTTTGCATCTTGGTTCTGGAGAGAGCTTTGTCGTCTTCTCAGCATTGAGTTAAATCTCTCCTCCGCATATCATCCCGAGACAAATGGATTGGTAGAGAGGGCCAATCAGACCTTGGTCACATATCAGCGACATTTTGTTTCAGCCAGACAGGATGACTGGGCATCCTTGCTACCGTGGGCAGAGTTTGTGCTGAACAATGCAGTTGCCGACTCCACTGGACAAACCCCATTCCTCCTCAACTATGGTCAGCATCTGCGGGTACCTGTGCCTATGCCCGTGTCTTCTGCCGACTCCAGGGTGGCAGACTGGGCTGTGGAAGCACGGGATATTTGGGACCGCACTCAGGATGCCATTCAGGCCTCCAAGGAGAGAATGAGGTCCTCCGCCGATGCACATCGGCGCCCCGCTCCGACCTTTGCTCCCGGCAACTTAGTGTGGCTCTCCGCCCGTAAATCAGGCTGCGAGTGGAGTCCGCTAAGTTTGCACCTCGCTACTTGGGTCCTTTCAAGGTCCTCGAACAGGTTCATCCTGTGGTCTATCGTTTGGCCCTTCCGCCACGCTTGGGTATCACCGACACCTTTCATGTGTCCCTCTTGAAACCCGTATACATGTCCTGGTTTTCCGAGTCATCTGCTGGGACATCGGGTTCGTCTACGGACGATTACGAGGTGAACGCTATTTTGGGGTGCAAAGTGGTACGTGGAAAAAAATTTTATTTGGTGGATTCGAAGGGTTATGGTCCTGAGGACAGGTCCTGGGAGTCTGCTGAGCACATTTGGGCTCCGCAGCTCATTGGTGCCTTTGAGCGTGGTGAGGCCCAAGGAGGGGGGTAATGTTAGGGGTCGAGTTCCCGCCTCTGCACAGGGGGAATCTCGGTCCATCTCCGCTGCGGTCTCCCATTCTTCTCCTGCCACAGTGGAGCCTGCTCAGCGGAGACGTCGGTCCCAGCGTCTTGCTCAGTCCTACTCTGTACAAAGAGTTACTGCTGCTTTTCCTGCTTCTGCAAATTGAAGTCAGTGCTGGGCAGCCTTGAGCAGATGCTTTTGGGACTAAGTCCTGCTCTTCTCGTTCTGAGCATGCCCTGAGTAAGATCCTATAGACTCCTATTGGACAATCTGGAAGGTCCCAGAGCGCTACTACTATAACAGGTTTGCATGGCCGCTCGGCCATGTGCTAATGTAAACCAGCTATTGTGTGTGTGTGGATGTATGCCTATTCTGGTGAAAGCTCCGAATCATACCCATCCCTAGAGTTGTTGAATGCTAGCTAATGTTGGAGCTGCCTAGCGCCAGTTAGTGCCATCCAGGACAAGGCACAATCTCACAGCGTCCATTAGCAGCATTAGCCAGTGCGGCACCATGCGCAACTAGTGCGCTTTCCAGTCCCTAGTTAGGGTGGTTAGTGGTTTCTGCCAGAGCGGCGCTGCGTGCACCAGTGCGCTAAATCTATTTACTTTAGTTTTTTCCCTGACACCACTGTAGCTGTGTCGAGCGCAAGAGGTCTAGAGGGACTCTTACCCTGAGTCTTGGGGTAGAGTTCTGTGACTCCTTGCTTGCACTCCCTGTGCGGTATTACGGCCCTGTGATGCAACAGGGTTTGCTTCCTTCATACCGGGTGAAGCTAACCCGTGTGTGTCTTCTCTTAACACCACCATATAGTCCGTCATTCCATTAGTTAATATGTCAACCAAATTCATAAGAAGATTAGAACTGTTAAGAAAACACAAATAGACATAACAGTTTTTAGCCATGGGACTATAGTATATGAATGGGATACTGGCTGTCTCCTTCATCCCCCATCTGAATGCTCCAAATATATAAAATCTATTGGTACATTACTCCATTGTCACTTGTTCTCTTTCCACTCAAACCAGTTCCCTATTTTATCTGTGTGATTATCTTCCCACCATGGATTTTTAAGCCACTTAGCTACTTGGAGTTCTACTAATAGGTCTCTGAATTGATCCCCTAAATACAGTGCATTCATATTCCAACAGCAAGTGATACACAGCTCCTCTTCTGTCAAATGGATGTCTAGGTAGGGCATTGATTTGGCTGACATAGTCTGTAACATCTAATTAAAAACTCATTTGATTGTTTTCATTATACCAATAGGTGGGCTTATGGACTAGGAGTTTATAGTGGTATCGAAAGGGTCAGTTGTTATGAGGATATCTTTGAAGTCCTGGCTGCAGTCAGAGAGCTGCACTCTGTCAGGAAAAGCAACTCAAGCAAAAAGAGAAAAAAGCCAGCTCACCGTTTCTGTGATGAGCACGGGACTTGATCCTGGTGGGACATGAAAGAGTAGAAAAAATGAAATGTTCCAGCTCAATCTTGATAGAATAAAATGAACTTTTAATGAAAAATGTTTAAAATACAATATGCAAAATGCAAAAATGCTCCAGAGACAACACCATAACCCTAGTGAGTAAAGCAACGCGTTTCGACCGTGCTGCGGTCTTTGTCAAAGCTTAACTACCCAAGATCCAATACACATAAAAAGGATCCCCGAGTCAATCAAAATGATAGAAACCAATCACATGAGTGAAGGTCCTGTTCGTAAAAAAGAACGTTGACACAAATAACAAATTCATGAAATAACAAATCATAATGCAAGACAACATACATATAAAATATATACATAATTTACAAATAACTAAATGAACTTCATAATGTCAAATTGTATTCAATATTGAAACATGATTTCGTTCCTTCTGTTTAGACCGTCTGGATATCTGGTTCCCTGATTGAATATCCAATATGCCTCTCTGGTGAGCAGAGACCTGCCGATGTCACCTCCACGGGGAGGTTTCTTGATTCTTTCTATACCTGCAATTCTTAAAGAGTTAATATTACGTGCATGATATTCAATGAAATGTTTCGCTACAGATGAAATATTACGAGTGTTATTAATACTAGAAATATCATGTAAATGCTCAGAGATGCGTGTTTTTAATTTGCGAATGGTGCATCCTATATATGATTTGCGGCACAGAGTACAATCAATTTTATAAACCACATAACGGGTATTACAATTAATAAATTGCTGAATATTAAAAGTGTTTGTATCATCATAATTATTGAATGTTTTAGTAATAATCATTTGCTTGCATGTAGTACAATTTAGTGTGCCGCATTTATAATTTCCCTTACAATCTAACCACGTTCCCAGTTTTTTATTATTATTGGAAATAAACATGCTGGGAGAAAATATATTACCCAGTGTTGGTGCTCTTCTGGACACAACATTAAGGCCACCTTGCAGAATCTTAGCTAAAGTGGGGTCCTCATATAGAAGGGGAATATTCCTATTCATAATGCTTTTGATGTCATAAAACTGTGGACTATATTGAAGGCATACAAATGGCTTGTTAGAAAATTGATTATGTTGTTCACGCCCATTATGATGTTTACGAGTGGAAATGAGATCATGTTGATTTTTATTGGAAACAATATTATATGCCCTGTTTAACATCCAATTGGGATATCCTCTTTTGTGAAATTTCTTACCTGAAATAATGAAATAATTTTTGAGGCCATTGTTATTATTGTAATTGCACTTAAGACGTGTAAATTCTCTGACAGGTATGGACTTTACCGTATGCCTTGGATGGCTACATTTGGCGTGCAAAATAGTATTTCCCGATAATGGTTTGGAAAAGGTCCTTGTTGAAATGAAATGATCAGGAGTGCCAGTTAATTCTAAATCCAAAAAAGAAATAGTAGATTTTGCATGAACAAAAGTAAATTTTATATTATAAGCATTACTGTTAATATAACTCACAAAAGACTGTATGGCAGATACATCCCCTTTCCATATAATTAATGTATCGTCAATGTATCTGCCATACCAAAGAATGAATGAAGAAAACTGATTAGTGGGTGTATATAGAAAATCATATTCCCATTTAGCCATAACCAAATTTACTAATGTGTTATGTTGGGCTGGTGGTTAGGAACACTAGAAATGACCAGATGAGCAAACTAGCGATACAGGACGAGCTCTGGGAAGTGGGAGCTCTGCTGACCGCAACCTCTAATCCTATCACAACAACTAGAAATAGCCGTGGAGCGTTCCTGACTCTGCCTAGACGCCTCTTCACAGCCTAAGAGTTAACTACCCCTAAAGATAGAAAATACAGCCTACCTTGCCTCAGAGAAATTCCCCAAAGAAATAGGCAGCCCCCACATATATTGACTGTGAGTTAAGATGGAAGTTACAAACACAGGAATGAAATAGGTTTCAGCATAGGAGGCCAGACTTGACTAAACAGACTAAGGATAGAAAAGGTATCTTTGCGGTCAGCATAAAAAACTAACAAAAACCACGCAGAGTGTGCAAAAGAAACCACCGCACCGACTCACGGCGCGGTGGTGCCACTCTGCATCCCATAGCTTCCAGCTAACAAGATTATTTCATTATAGCAAGCTGGACAAAAACACAGTGGTAACAAATAAGCTAGCAAGGACTTAGCTTTTGCTGAAGTAGACAGGTCATCTGAAAGATCCAAGTGAACTGAACCAGTACTAGGACATTGACAGCTGGCATCAAGTAACGATCTGAGTGGAGTTAAATAGAGCAGCCAGCCAAGACCTGAACGAGATCAGCTGGAGAAGGAATCTCAGAACCAGCAGCTCCACTCACAGCCACCAGAGGGAGTCCATGAACAGAACTCGCCGAAGTACCATTAATAACCACAGGAGGGAGCTCGAGAACAGAATTCACAACAGTACCCCCCCCCTTGAGGAGGGGTCACCGAACCCTCACCAGAGCCCCCAGGCCGCTCCCGGCGAGCCAAATGAAAGGCACGAACAAGATCGGCAGCATGAACATCAGAGGCAACCACCCAGGAATTATCCTCCTGACTATAACCTTTCCACTTGACTAGATACTGAAGTTTCCGTCTCGAAATACGAGAATCCAAAATCTTCTCCACCACATACTCCAACTCCCCCTCAACCAACACCGGGGCAGGAGGATCAACGGAGGGAACCATAGGAGCAACATATCTCCGCAACAGCGACCTATGGAACACATTATGGATGGCGAAAGAAGCTGGAAGGTCCAAACAAAATGACACAGGATTAATAATTTCAGAAATCTTATAAGGACCAATGAAACGAGGCTTAAACTTAGGAGACAAAACCTTCATAGGAACAAAACGAGACGACAACCAAACCAAATCCCCAACACTAAGTCGGGGACCAACACAGCGACGGCGGTTAGCGAAACGTTGAGCCTTCTCCTGGGACAATGTCAAATTGTCCACTACGTGAGTCCAAATTTGCTGCAACCTGTCCACCACAGAATCCACACCACGACAGTCCGAAGGCTCAACCTGCCCTGAAGAAAAACGAGGGTGGAAACCAGAATTACAGAAAAAAGGCGAAACCAAAGTAGCCGAGCTGGCCCGATTATTAAGGGCGAACTCAGCCAAAGGCAAGAAGGACACCCAATCATCCTGATCAGCAGAAACAAAGCATCTCAGATATGTTTCCAAATAGGGTTGAGCGACTTTTATTTTTATAGGATCGGGTCGGGTTTCACGAAACCCGACTTTCTCAAAAGTCGGGTCGAGTGAAATCGGCCGATCCTATAAAAAAGTCGGGGTCGGGGTCGGCCGAAACACGAAACCCAATGCAGTGCAATGGGATACTATGGTTCCCAGGGTCTGAAGGAGAGGAAACTCTCCTTCAGGCCCTGGGATCCATATTTAAGTGTAAAATAAAGAATTAAAAAAAAAAAATATTGATATACTTACCTCTCAGACGCAGCCTGGACATCGCCGCTGGTAACCGGCATCTTCCGTTCCTAAGAATGGCGCTTGAAAGACCTTTCGATAACATCACGGCTTGTGATTGGTCGCGGCGGCCCACGTGACCGCTCAGCGACCAATCACAAGCCGTGACGTAATTTTCAGGTCCTAAATTCCTCATTCTAGGAATTTGGGACATGAGAATTACGTCACGGCTTGTGATTGGTCGCTGAGCGGTCACGTGGGCCGCCGCGACCAATCACAAGCCGTGACGTCATCGAAAGGTCCTTCACTCACTCATTCTTAAGAAGGAAGGCTGCCGGAAAGAAGCCGAGGGTGAGTATATTCCTATTAGGTATATACTCACCCTCGGACGCGCCCTGCTTCTTTCTGGCAGCCTTCCTTCTTAAGAATGAGCATGTGAAGGACCTTTCGATGACGTCACGGCTTGTGATTGGTCGTGGCGGCCCACGTGACCGCTCAGCGACCAATCACAAGCCGTGACGTAATTCTCATGTCCTAAATTCCTAGAATGAGGAATTTAGGACCTGAAAATTACGTCACGGCTTGTGATTGGTCGCTGAGCGGTCACGTGGGCCGCCGCGACCAATCACAAGCCGTGACGTTATCGAAAGGTCTTTCAAGCGCCATTCTTAGGAACAGAAGATGCCGGTTACCAGCGGCGATGTCCAGGCTGCGTCGGAGAGGTGAGTATATCAATATTTTTTATTTTAATTCTTTATTTTACACTTAAATGTGAATTCCGATACCGATTTCTGATATCGCAAACATACCTAAACTCGGTATCGGAATTCCGATACCAGATTCAGAAGATCGCCGACCTCATGGCCGACCCCACACAGGGGTCGGGTTTCATGAAACCCGACTTTGCCAAAAGTCGGCGACTTCTGAAAATGGCCGACCCGTTTCGCTCAACCCTATTTCCAAAGTCTGATTGGTTCGTTCTGTTTGGCCATTTGTCTGAGGATGGAAAGCTGAAGAAAAAGACAAATCAATGCCCATCTTAGCACAAAAGGACCGCCAAAATCTTGAAACAAACTGGGAACCTCTGTCCGACACGATGTTCTCCTTAATGCCATGTAAACGAACCACATGCTGGAAAAACAATGGAACCAAATCAGAGGAGGAAGGCAATTTAGGCAAAGGTACCAAATGGACCATCTTAGAGAAGCGATCACAAACCACCCAGATAACTGACATCCTCTGAGAGACAGGGAGATCTGAAATAAAATCCATGGAAATATGCGTCCAGGGCCTCTTCGGGACCGGCAAGGGCAAAAGCAACCCACTGGCACGAGAACAGCAGGGCTTAGCCCGAGCACAAGTCCCACAGGACTGCACAAAAGAACGCACATCTCGTGACAAGGAAGGCCACCAAAAGGACCTAGCCACCAAATCTCTGGTACCAAAGATTCCAGGATGACCAGCCAACACCGAACAATGAACCTCAGAGATAACTCTACTAGTCCATCTATCAGGGACAAACAGCTTCTCCGCTGGGCAACGGTCAGGTCTATCAGCCTGAAACTCCTGCAGCACCCGCCGCAAATCAGGGGAGATGGCAGACAAAATTACCCCCTCTTTGAGAATACCAGCCGACTCAGGAACTCCCGGAGAATCAGGCACAAAACTCCTAGAAAGGGCATCAGCCTTCACATTCTTAGAACCCGGAAGGTATGAAACCACAAAATTGAAGCGGGAGAAAAGCAGCGACCATCGAGCCTGTCTAGGATTCAAACGCTTGGCAGACTCGAGATAAGTCAGATTCTTGTGATCCGTCAAGACCACCACGCGATGTTTGGCTCCTTCAAGCCAATGTCGCCACTCCTCAAACGCCCACTTCATAGCCAACAACTCTCGATTACCCACATCATAATTGTGCTCAGCAGGCGAAAACTTTCTAGAAAAGAAAGCACATGGTTTCATTACAGAGCCATCAGAACCTCTTTGAGACAAAACAGACCCTGCTCCAATCTCAGAAGCATCCACCTCGACCTGAAATGGGAGCGAAACATCTGGCTGACACAACACAGGGGCAGAAGAAAAATGACGCTTCAGCTCCTGAAAAGCCTCAACGGCCGCAGAGGACCAATTGATCACATCAGCACCTTTTTTGGTTAAATCAGTCAATGGTTTAACAACACTAGAAAAATTAGCGATGAAGCGACGGTAAAAATTAGCAAAGCCCAGAAATTTCTGAAGGCTCTTCACAGAAGTAGGCTGAGTCCAATCATAAATGGCCTGAACTTTAACAGGGTCCATCTCGATAGTAGAAGGGGAAAAAATGAAGCCCAAAAATGAAACCTTCTGAACTCCAAAGAGACATTTAGACCCCTTCACAAACAAGGAATGAGCACGAAGGACCTGGAACACCATTCTGACCTGCTTCACATGAGACTCCCAATCGTCCGAAAAGACCAAAATATCATCCAAATATACAATCATGAATCTATCCAGGTACTTTCGGAAGATGTCATGCATAAAGGACACAGATGGAGCATTAGAAAGCCCGAATGGTATCACCAAGTACTCACAATGGCCCTCGGGCGTATTAAATGCTGTTTTCCATTCGTCGCCCCGTTTAATACGCAAAAGATTATACGCCCCTCGAAGATCTATCTTGGTGAACCAGCTAGCTCCCTTAATCCGAGCAAACAAATCAGACAGTAGCGGCAATGGGTACTGAAATTTGACGGTGATTTTATTGAGAAGGCGGTAATCTATACAAGGTCTCAGAGAACCATCCTTCATGGCCACAAAAAAGAACCCTGCTCCCAACGGTGACGACGACGGGTGAATATGCCCCTTCTCCAAGGACTCCTTTATATAACTCCGCATTTCAGCGTGTTCTGGCACAGATAAATTGAACAGTCGGCCCTTCGGAAACTTACTACCAGGAATCAAATTAATAGCACAATCGCAATCCCTATGAGGAGGTAGGGCACTGGACCTGGGCTCATCAAATACATCCCGGTAATCTGACAAGAACTCAGGGACTTCAGAAGGATGGGAGGACGAAATAGACAACAATGGGACATCCCCATGTACCCCTTGACAACCCCAACTGGATACAGACATTGATTTCCAATCCAATACAGGATTATGGACCTGTAGCCATGGCAAACCCAAAACGACCACATCATGCAGATTATGCAACACCAAAAAGCGAATATCCTCCTGATGTGCAGGAGCCATGCACATGGTCAATTGAGTCCAGTACTGAGGCTTATTCTTGGCCAAAGTTGTAGCATCAATTCCTCTCAATGGAATAGGATACTGCAAGGGCTCCAAGAAAAAACCACAGCACCTGGCAAACTCCAAGTCCATCAAATTCAGGGCAGCGCCTGAATCCACAAATGCCATAACAGAATAGGATGACAAAGAGCAAATCAGAGTAACGGACAAAAGAAATTTTGGCTGTACCGTACCAATGGTGGCAGACCTAGCGAACCATTTAGTGCGCTTAGGACAATCAGAGATAGCATGAGTGGAGTCACCACAGTAAAAACACAGCCCATTCTGACGTCTGTATTCTTGCCTGTTGTGAATTTGCTTTTTGCTCCCTCTAGTGGTTACTAGTTTTTTGACTCTGGTTTTTCTGTCATTCCTTTTATCCGCACCTGGGTCGTTAGTTAGGGGTGTTGCTATATAAGCTCCCTGGACCTTCAGTTCAATGCCTGGCAACGTAGTTATCAGAGCTAGTCTGCTGTGCTCTTGTCTACTGATCCTGGTTCCAGTTATATCAGCTAAGTCTGCCTTTTGCTTTTTGCTATTTGTTTTGGTTTTGTATTTTTTGTCCAGCTTGTTCCTAATCTATATCCTGACCTTTGCTGGAAGCTCTAGGGGGGCTGGTGTTCTCCCCCCGGACCGTTAGACGGTTCGGGGGTTCTTGAATTTCCAGTGTGGATTTTGATAGGGTTTTTGTTGACCATATAAGTTACCTTTCTTTATTCTGCTATCAGTAAGCGGGCCTCTCTGTGCTTAACCTGGTTCATTTCTGTGTTTGTCATTTCCTCTTACCTCACCGTCATTATTTGTGGGGGGCTTCTATCCAGCTTTGGGGTCCCCTTCTCTGGAGGCAAGAAAGGTCTTTGTTTTCCTCTACTAGGGGTAGCTAGATTCTCCGGCTGGCGCGTGTCATCTAGAATCAACGTAGGAATGATCCCCGGCTACTTCTAGTGTTGGCGTTAGGAGTAGTGTTGAGCGATACCGTCCGATACTTGAAAGTATCGGTATCGGAAAGTATCGGCCGATACCGGCAAAATATCGGATCCAATCCGATACCGATACCCGATACCAATACAAGTCAATGGGACTCAGGTATCGGACGGTATTCCTGATGGTTCCCAGGGTCTGAAGGAGAGGAAACTCTCCTTCAGGCCCTGGGAACCATATAAATGTGTAAAATAAAGAATTAAAATAAAAAATATCGCTATACTCACCTGTCCGACGCAGCCGGGACCTCGGCGATTGTAAGCGGCAGCGTTGTTTCTTTAAAATTCGCGCTTTTACATGCTTACGTGAATTCCCGGCTTCTGATTGGTCAGGGCGGCCATGTTGCCGGGACTCGGACCAATCACAGCAAGCCGTGACGAAATTACGTCACGGCTTGCTGTGATTGGTCCGCGTCCCGGCAATATGGCGCCGTGACCAATCACAAGCCGTGACGTCACGGGAGGCTGGACACGCGCGCTTTTCAAAATAAGCGCGTGTCCAGCCTCCCGTGACGTCACGGCTTGTGATTGGTTAATGGCGGCCATGTTCCTGGGACGCGGACCAATCACAGCAAGCCGTGACGTAATTTCGTCACGGCTTGCTGTGATTGGTCCGCATCCCGGCAATATGGCGCCGTGACCAATCACAAGCCGTGACGTCACGGGAGGCTGGACACGCGCGCTTTTCAAAATAAGCGCGTGTCCAGCCTCCCGTGACGTCACGGCTTGTGATTGGTTAATGGCGGCCATGTTGCCGGGACGCGGACCAATCACAGCAAGCCGTGACGTAATTTCGTCACGGCTTGCTGTGATTGGTCCGCGTCCCGGCAACATGGCCGCCCTGACCAATCAGAAGCCGGGAATTCACGTAAGCATGTAAAAGCGCGAATTTTAAAGAAACAACGCTGCCGCTTACAATCGCCGAGGTCCCGGCTGCGTCGGACAGGTGAGTATAGCGATATTTTTTATTTTAATTCTTTATTTTACACCTTTTTACATTAATGTTGTTTCGATACCGATATCCGATATTACAAAAATATCGGATCTCGGTATCGGAAATTCCGATACAGCAAGTATCGGCCGATACCCGATACTTGCAGCATCGGAATGCTCAACACTAGTTAGGAGTAGATATATGGTCAACCCAGTTACCACTGCCCTATGAGCTGGATTTTTGTATTCTGCAGACTTCCACGTTCCTCTGAGACCCTCGCCATTGGGGTCATAACAGTTTGCCAGGCCAGTATTAAATGTTTAATGCATTGCAGAAGAGGGATTATAAGAAAGAAGATTCTGAGTTTTTTTTTTCTCCTTCCCCTTTACCTCAGAGTGGCTATGCTTGCTGCAGACATGAATGTCCAGACCTTGATTACAAGTGTGGACCAGCTGGCTACTCGTGTGCAGGGCATACAAGACTATGTTATCAGAAATCCTAGGTCAGAACCTAAAATACCGATTCCTGAACTGTTTTCCGGAGACAGGTTTAAGTTTAGGAATTTCGTGAATAATTGTAAATTGTTTTTGTCCCTGAGACCCTGTTCATCTGGAGATTCTGCTCAGCAAGTAAAAATTGTTATTTCGTTCTTACGGGGCGACCCTCAGGATTGGGCTTTTTCGCTGGCGCCAGGAGATCCGGCATTGGCTGATCTTGATGCGTTTTTTCTGGCGCTCGGTTTACTTTATGAGGAACCCAATCTTGAGATTCAGGCAGAAAAGGCCTTGCTGGCTATGTCTCAGGGGCAGGACGAGGCTGAAGTGTATTGCCAAAAATTTCGGAAATGGTCCGTGCTGACACATTGGAACGAGTGTGCACTGGCCGCTAATTTTAGAAATGGCCTTTCTGAAGCCATTAAGAATGTTATGGTGGGTTTTCCCATTCCCACAGGTCTGAATGATACTATGGCACTGGCTATTCAAATTGACCGGCGGTTGCGGGAGCGCAAAACCGCAAATTCCCTCATGGTGTTGTCTGAACAGACACCTAATTCGGTGCAATGTGATAGAAAAACCGCAAATTCCCTCATGGTGTTGTCTGAACAGACACCTGATTTAATGCAATGTGATAGAATCCTGACTAGAAATGAGCGGAAAATTCATAGACGCCGGAATGGCTTGTGCTACTACTGTGGTGATTCTACACATGTTATCTCAGCATGCTCTAAACGTATAGCTAAGGTTGTTAGTCCTGTCACCGTTGGTAATTTGCAACCTAAATTTATTCTGTCTGTAACTTTGATTTGCTCACTGTCATCTTATCCTGTCATGGCGTTTGTAGATTCAGGTGCTGCCCTGAGTCTCATGGATCTCTCATTTGCTAAGCGCTGTGGTTTTACTCTTGAACCATTAGAAAATCCTATTCCTCTTAGGGGTATTGATGCTACACCATTGGCAGCAAATAAACCGCAGTATTGGACACAGGTTACCATGTGCATGACTCCTGAACACCGCGAGGTGATACGTTTTCTGGTTTTACATAAAATGCATGATTTGGTTGTTTTAGGGCTGCCATGGTTACAGACCCATAATCCAGTCCTGGACTGGAAGGCTATGTCAGTCTCAAGTTGGGGCTGTCATGGTATTCATGGGGATTCCCTGCCTGTGTCTATTGCTTCTTCTACGCCTTCGGAAGTTCCGGAGTATTTGTCTGATTATCAGGATGTCTTCAGTGAGTCTGAGTCCAGTGCACTGCCTCCTCATAGGGACTGTGACTGTGCTATAGATTTGATCCCAGGCAGTAAATTTCCTAAGGGAAGACTGTTTAATCTGTCGGTACCTGAACATACTGCTATGCGTTCATATATCAAGGAGTCTCTGGAGAAAGGACATATTCGTCCGTCTTCTTCCCCTCTTGGTGCGGGATTCTTTTTTGTGGCAAAAAAGGACGGATCTTTGAGACCTTGTATTGATTATCGGCTTTTAAATAAGATCACTGTCAAATTTCAGTATCCTTTACCGCTGTTGTCTGACTTGTTTGCCCGGATTAAGGGTGCCAAGTGGTTCACCAAGATAGACCTTCGTGGTGCGTACAACCTTGTGCGCATTAAGCAAGGTGATGAATGGAAAACCGCATTCAATACGCCCGAAGGTCATTTTGAGTACTTGGTGATGCCTTTTGGGCTCTCCAATGCGCCTTCAGTTTTTCAGTCCTTTATGCATGACATTTTCCGGAAGTATCTGGATAAATTTTTGATTGTTTATCTGGATGATATTTTGGTTTTTTCTGATGATTGGGATTCGCATGCGGAGCAGGTCAGGTTGGTCTTTAAAATTTTGCGTGAAAATTCTTTGTTTGTCAAGGGCTCAAAGTGTCTCTTTGGTGTACAGAAGGTTCCCTTTTTGGGGTTCATTTTTTCCCCTTCTGCTGTGGAGATGGACTCAGTCAAGGTCCGAGCTATTCTTGATTGGACTCAGCCCTCGTCAGTTAAGAGTCTTCAGAAGTTCTTGGGCTTCGCTAACTTCTACCGTCGTTTTATCGCTAATTTTTCTAGCATTGTGAAACCTTTGACGGATATGACCAAGAAGGGCTCCGATGTAGCTAACTGGGCTCCTGCTGCCGTGGAGGCTTTCCAGGAGTTGAAACGCCGGTTTACTTCGGCGCCTGTTTTGTGCCAGCCTGACGTCTCCTCTCCCAAATTTAAACCTCGTTTTATTGGGCCTTACAAGATATTGGAAATCCTTAATCCTGTATCTTTTCGTCTGGATCTTCCTGTGTCGTTTGCTATTCACAATGTATTTCATAGGTCCTTGTTGCGGCGGTACATTGTGCCTGTAGTTCCTTCTGCTGAGCCTCCTGCTCCGGTGTTGGTTGAGGGCGAGTTGGAGTACGTGGTGGAGAAGATCTTGGATTCTCGCCTCTCCAGGCGGAGGCTTCAGTACCTGGTCAAGTGGAAGGGCTATGGTCAGGAGGATAATTCCTGGGTGGTCGCCTCTGATGTTCATGCGGCCGATTTAGTTCGTGCCTTTCATGCCGCTCATCCTGATCGCCCTGGTGGTCGTGGTGAGGGTTCGGTGACCCCTCACTAAGGGGGGGGTACTGTTGTGAATTTGCTTTTTGCTCCCTCTAGTGGTTACTAGTTTTTTGACTCTGGTTTTTCTGTCATTCCTTTTATCCGCACCTGGGTCGTTAGTTAGGGGTGTTGCTATATAAGCTCCCTGGACCTTCAGTTCAATGCCTGGCAACGTAGTTATCAGAGCTAGTCTGCTGTGCTCTTGTCTACTGATCCTGGTTCCAGTTATATCAGCTAAGTCTGCCTTTTGCTTTTTGCTATTTGTTTTGGTTTTGTATTTTTTGTCCAGCTTGTTCCTAATCTATATCCTGACCTTTGCTGGAAGCTCTAGGGGGGCTGGTGTTCTCCCCCCGGACCGTTAGACGGTTCGGGGGTTCTTGAATTTCCAGTTTGGATTTTGATAGGGTTTTTGTTGACCATATAAGTTACCTTTCTTTATTCTGCTATCAGTAAGCGGGCCTCTCTGTGCTTAACCTGGTTCATTTCTGTGTTTGTCATTTCCTCTTACCTCACCGTCATTATTTGTGGGGGGCTTCTATCCAGCTTTGGGGTCCCCTTCTCTGGAGGCAAGAAAGGTCTTTGTTTTCCTCTACTAGGGGTAGCTAGATTCTCCGGCTGGCGCGTGTCATCTAGAATCAACGTAGGAATGATCCCCGGCTACTTCTAGTGTTGGCGTTAGGAGTAGATATATGGTCAACCCAGTTACCACTGCCCTATGAGCTGGATTTTTGTATTCTGCAGACTTCCACGTTCCTCTGAGACCCTCGCCATTGGGGTCATAACACTTGCCGTTCAGCTCTGGTCAAGGTCCTATCACATTGCATAGGCTCAGGCTTCTGCTCAGGAAACACCGCCAAATGGTGCAAATTTTGCGCTCACGTAAGCGTCGATCTATCTGAATGGCCAAGGACATAGACTCATTCAGACCAGCAGGCGTGGGGAATTCCACCATAACATCCTTAAGGGCTTCAAAAAGACCCTTTCTGAAAATTGCCGCCAGGGCACACTCATTCCACTGAGTAAGCACAGACCACTTTCTGAACTTCTGACAATATACCTCCGCTTCATCCTGACCCTGACACAAAGCCAGCAAAATTTTCTCTGCCTGATCCACTGAATCTGGTTCATCATAAAGCAATCCAAGCGCCAGAAAAAACGCATCTACATTGCGCAATGCAGGATCTTCTGGCGCAAGGGAAAATGCCCAGTCTTGAGGGTTGCCACGTAGCAGAGAAATAATGATTTTTACTTGCTGAATGGGGTCACCAGAAGAGCGGGGTTTCAAAGCAAAAAACAGTCTACAATTATTTTTGAAATTCAGGAACTTAGATCTATCCCCAGAAAACAAATCAGGAATTGGAATTCTGGGTTCTAATATCGGGTTCTGAACTACATAATCTTGAATGCTTTGTACCCTTGCAGTGAGTTGATCCACACAAGAGGACAGACCTTGAATGTCCATATCTACATATAAGAAATACAAAACACACTGCAGAGAAAAAAAATGGTCTCAGAACTTCTCTTATCCCTCTATTGAGATGCATTAACACTTTGTGGGCCAGCTGTACTGTTATGTTGGGCTGGTGGTTAGGAACACTAGAAATGACCAGATGAGCAAACTAGCGATACAGGACGAGCTCTGGGAAGTGGGAGCTCTGCTGACCGCAACCTCTAATCCTATCACAACAACTAGAAATAGCCGTGGAGCGTTCCTGACTCTGCCTAGACGCCTCTTCACAGCCTAAGAGCTAACTACCCCTAAAGATAGAAAATACAGCCTACCTTGCCTCAGAGAAATTCCCCAAAGAAATAGGCAGCCCCCACATATATTGACTGTGAGTTAAGATGGAAGTTACAAACACAGGAATTAAATAGGTTTCAGCATAGGAGGCCAGACTTGACTAAACAGACTGAGGATAGAAAAGGTATCTTTGCGGTCAGCATAAAAAACTAACAAAAACCACGCAGAGTGTGCAAAAGAAACCACCGCAACCGACTCACGGCGTGGTGGTGCCACTCTGCATCCCAGAGCTTCCAGCTAACAAGATTATTTCATTATAGCAAGCTGGACAAAAACACAGTGGTAACAAATAAGCTAGCAGGGACTTAGCTTTTGCTGAAGTAGACAGGTCATCTGAAAGATCCAAGTGAACTGAACCAGTACTAGGACATTGACAGCTGGCATCAAGTAACGATCTGAGTGAAGTTAAATAGAGCAGCCAGCCAAGACCTGAACGAGATCAGCTGGAGAAGGAATCTCAGAACCAGCAGCTCTACTCACAGCCACCAGAGGGAGTCCATGAACAGAACTCGCCGAAGTACCATTCATAACCACAGGAGGGAGCTCGAGAACAGAATTCACAACACTAATGATGGTGAAAATGTAGCCCCCATTGCCACTCCAGTGTATTGCAAATAATACTCACGATCAAATGAAAAAAAGTTATAAGTTAAAAGAAAAAAAGTCACCTGTAAAATATAATTAATGAGATCTTGGGAATATGAACTAAAACATTTAAGATGAAATTGCAAAGCTTGTATAGCTATATTATGAGGTATACATGAATACAATGAAGTAACTTCACAACTTAACCAACTGTAATCTGATGATCATTTTTTACATGAAAGAATATTTAACACATCTTTGGTGTCTTTTATATGACCTGGAGTTCTAAGGACTAACGGTTGTAATAGAGAATCCAACCACTGTCCCATACGTTCATTGGTAGAACCAATACTGGAAACTATGGGTCTCATAGGGGGAAAACTTTCCCTTTTGTGGATTTCAGGTAAACCATGCAATATGGGCATGATGGGGTGTGATACCTCCAGAAATTCAGCTCGCTTATCCGTTAGTACGCCCAAAATTACACCCTCCTTAATCATTTTGTCCATCTCCACTTTAAACGCAATAGTGGGATCTGAAACAAGCTTTTTGTAAGTAGACAAATCAGATAATAATTTTAATATTCCCTCCTTGTAGTCTATAGAATTCATGATGACAACCATTCCACCTTCATCACTCATTTTGATGGTAACATCAGTCATATTTTTAGTATCCTCCAGGTCCAGGTCTTTAATTGTAAGTAAGTGTAGTGGGCACTATTGATATCATCGATACTATTAGTATTTTAGATCACTAGTATCTCTAGCTGTAAATGTACGCTGCTTTGACAGCATATTTGCAAGTTTTTCAAGCGCTATAAATAGTGCTTGGAGATGTTCTATATTTCATATAGATAGCCACCTGCTTACTTACTTTTTGTTATCAAAGGGCCAGTTATACTATTTGTCTCATAGAAATTATGTATATCTATAGGATGCCAGATTGTTAATCCAGGGCTCCGATCTCAAATCATTTTTGGGGGGTATATTGGTATCTACAGCACTTTTTTACTTTTTTTAGTGCTCAGAGCTAGATTTTGTATGCTGCACTGACAGCTTATTTTCTGAGTTTTTAAGTGTTAAAACTAACACTGAGATATAACCTTATATTTATAGGTAACCTTCACTTTTTCGTCAACCCCTTTTTCCTCCCAATATTTTTCTACTAATATATGATTCAAATATTTATGGCATTGAAATAATAGATTTGAAATAGTTGCAATATTGATTGCTGTTTATTACTAGACCTGGTTACAATTCCCTATGCACCTGATGATTTTGGTGGGTGGTACTTTACTCTTATATATATGTATTCTGTGTATGATTAATAAAGTATTTATGTTTTAAAGAAAAAAGCTCTTTTTCTTGTTTTGATTAATATACAAATTGAGATGTGTTGATATATCGTATTTTGAGCTTATCTAAATATTGTATTGAGAGATCCTATGGTGTTTAATATTTTTAGTATCCTGTATAGCTCTTCTGTGCGTATGGGATAAATTACCATAGCTAAACCTTTTATTGCTAAAGGTACCTTCACACTAAGTGACTTTGAACGACGACGATCCGTGACGTTGCAGCGTCCTGGATAGCGATCTCATTGTGTTTGACATGCAGCAGCGATCTGGATCCCGCTGTGATATCGCTGGTCGGAGCTAGAAGTCCAGAACTTTATTTCCTCGCTAGATCACCCGCTGTCATCGCTGGATCGATGTGTGTGATGCCGATCCAGCAATGTGTTCACTTGTAACCAGGGTAAATATCGGGTTACTAAGCGCAGGGCCGCGCTTAGTAACCCGATATTTACCCTGCTTACCATTGTAAAAGTAAAAAAAAAACAGTACATACTCACATTCTGATGTCTGTCACGTCCCCCGGCGTCCACAGGGTTACGCGCTGCTGCTCAGAGCTTCCTGCACTGACTGTGTCAGCTCCAGCCGTAAAGCAGAGCACAGCGGTGACATCACCGCTGTGCTCTGCTTTATTGCCGGCGCTGACACATTCAGAGCAGGAAGCTCTGAGCAGCAGCGCATAACCCTGTGGATGCCGGCGGGGGACGTGACAGACATCAGAATGTGAGTATGTACTGTTTTTTTTTTTTACTTTTACAATACTTTTACTTTATATTGCCGGCGCTGACACATTCAGAGCAGGAAGCTCTGAGCAGCAGCGCGTAACCCTGTGGACGCCGGCGGGGGACGTGACAGACATCAGAATGTGAGTATGTACTGTTTTTTTTTTTACTTTTACAATGGTAACCAGGGTAAATATCGGGTTACTAAGCACGGTCCTGCACTTAGTAACCCGATGTTTACCCTGGTTACCCGGGTGCTGCAGGGGGACTTTGGCATCATTGAAGATAGTTTCAATGATGCCGAAGTCGTTCCCCTGATCTTTGGTCACTGGAGAGAGCTGTCTGTGTGACAACTCCCCAGCGACCACACAACGACTTACCAACGATCACGGCCAGGTCATATCGCTGGTCGTGATCGTTGGTAAGTCGTTTAGTGTAGCCGTACCTTAAGATAACCCAAATTGCTTCTCCCATTGTCCATGAACTAGTGTCCTGGCTTTGATTTTCTCTGCTTCTCATTTCATTAACATATGTTTTGGTGTGCTTCTATGAGGTAGATTTTTTTCTTAACTTAACCCACCTGGCTGGCTGAAACCAGGCCAAAGTGCTTGATCCTCCAGCTCCGTAAGGTAACCACCGACTAGAATTATATAAAAAAACAAGGTACCCATAAGGGGGTAATTGATATTGTATTCCATTAGTTAATATGTCAACCAAATTCATAAGAAGAGTAGAACTGTTAAGAAAACACAAATAGGCATAATAGTTTTTAGCCATGGGACTATAGTATATGAATGGGATACTGGCTGTCTCCTTCATCCCCCATCTGAATGCTCCAAATATATAAAATCTATTGGTACATTACTCCATTGTCACTTGTTCTCTTTCCACTCAAACCAGTTCCCTATTTTCTCTGTGTGATTATCTTCCCACCATGGATTTTTAAGCCACTTAGCTACTTGGAGTCCTACTATTAGGTCTCTGAATTGATCCCCTAAATACAGTGCATTCATATTCCAACAGCAAGTGATACACAGCTCCTCTTCTGTCAAATGGATGTCTAGGTAGGGCATTGATTTGGCTGACATAGTCTGTAACATCTAATTAAAAACTCCTTTGATTATTTTCATTATACCAATAAGTGGGCTTATAGGACTAGGAGTTTATAGTGGTATCGAAAGGATATCTTTGAAGTCCTGGCTGCAGTCAGAGAGCTGCACTCTGTCAGGAAAAGCAACTGTCAGGATGAGAGCTGTAACAAGGAATTCCTGGTGTGTGACATTACCTTTGAGTGAACTTGCTTAGTAGTGGCCAGAAACATAATTACTTCATCCCGTTTTGGAAATAATTTATTTGTTTATATCACTACATCATAAAGCTTAACTTAATTCTGGTAAGGTTATGTTAGGTGTCAAGTTCCCGCCTCTGCACAGGGGGAATCTCGAACCACCTCCGCAGCACTGTCCCATTCTCTTCCAGCCGCAGTGGAGCCTGCTCAGTGGAGATGTCGATCCCAGCATCTAGCTCAAGCTGATACTGTGCACTTGGTTACTGCTGCCTTTCCAGGCTCAGCCCTTGTAGCCAGCATTAATCAGCAGCGAGCAGGTGTTTTTGGGGCTAAGTCCTGCTTTCCCCATACTCAGAAAGCCCACGGGATGACCTCCGATTGGAGGTCGGGGGTCACATGCTCAGGTCCTGTTGCGATTCCTATTGGACAATCTGGAAGGTCCCAGAGCGCTACTACTATAAAAGGTTCGCATGGCCGCTCGGCCATATAAACCAGCTATTGTGTGTGTGTGGATGTATGCCTATTCTGGTGAAAGCTCTAAATCATACCCATCCCTAGAGTTGTTGAATGCTAGCTAATGTTGGAGCTGCCTAGCGCCAGTTAGTGCCATCCAGGACAAGGCACAATCTCACAGCGTCCATTAGCAACATTAGCCAGTGCGGCACCATGCACAACTAGTGCGCTTTCCAGTCCCTAGTTAGGGTGGTTAGTGGTTTCTGCCAGAGCGGCGCTGCGCGCACCAGTGCGCTAAATCTATTTACTTTAGTTTTTTCCCTGACACCACTGTAGCGGTGTCGAGCGCAAGAGGTCTAGAGGGACTCTTATCCTGAGTCTTGGGGGTAGAGTTCTGTGACTTCTTGCTTGCGCTCCCTGTGCGGTATCGCGGCCCTGTGATGCAACAGGGTTCGCTTCCTTCATACCGGGTGAAGCTAACCCGTGTGTGTCTTCTTTTAATACCACCATATAGTCCGTCATTACCGAGCAGCAGGTGTCTTTACTGCACGGTGGACCCCGGACTGAGACTGCATCTTATAGCACCTCTAATTAATATTTGGTGCGTTCCACCAGTCCTTACAGGTTGTTTTAAAATATCATTAATAAAGTACAAATTTTAAATTATTATGAAATGAAGTGAAAATAATATGGATTTAGGAGTCTGTGGTTAGCACATACAAAAGTTTAAAGGGAAGAATGTCTGCATACACTCAGGATAGGATATTTAACTGGGAGTTCTCCAAGTAAACCGTCTCTGTGATGAAGGAAACTGAAGGTTTCCAAAATGAGTACTAGTAATTAATATTTATGCCACCAGAAGCCGCTGCTAAGCAAGTTTACTCAACTGTGACATCACATATTGAGAGTTCCTTGTTATGGCTATCCTCTTGACAGCCGCACTACTTGCCGGAGTGTGACTCTCCTCACAACAATTGTCCCTTTGGATACCACTATGAACTCCTATTCTTCGAAGCCATCTAATAGGACAATCAAAACATCTTCATAGTGGAATGCTATCACTAGTTTGTGTAATCCTACACTTGCCCAAATATTACAAGTATTAACCTCATCTACACTAAGAAATTATCATTTTTAATAAATATTACAGTTTAGGTCTAATAGACCTCATTGCACAGATTATATTGATCTGTTTATCTTTGGTGTAAATTACTTACAAGTTTTCATTTTATCTGGAGCATTTGGTACATCACAGGTGGAGGCACTTTGTGTATTTACTATTATAGTCTGTAATATTAGTCGACTTCATTATAGCTTGATATTGTTTCATGAACACATTACCCCACATATTCCTTAGGAAATTATATCTAGGTTCAACTGTACTCATAAATAACACAAAAGTACTTATCCTGAACATATTGGAACATATTCATTAACTGGTCTGATTCACATTTTTTTTTACAGTGACAAGCGTGTAGCCACAGGAATTTTTGTTCCAGTTTTACTGAGGTTGGATTGGTTAATTGCACATGGAATGGCCACCGAAATCTAGATTATGAACTTTTCCTCATGTGCTTTTTTTATACCCACTCAGTCTACAGGCTTTAGTGAATTACACACCTCCAGACTTTCTGTGTCTGTAATGTAATAGAAAATACAGGTATGAGGAAATGTCTGCTCTAAAGTGCCTTAATTGTATAATTTAGCACAAAAAGGATGAATGTATTTAACAAGTGATGCTTTATTTAATAAATCCAACAAGTGCATGCAGACATGTATTCAACGTTTCAAGCAAAGAAGGTCCTTGTCAATATTTATCTGAGTTCAAAAAGTAGCGTAATATAAATCATACCACATTTAACAGAAAATTGGGTATGTACAAAATATGAGCAACAAATAAATCCAAATACATATAGGTTTACACATGTTCAGGGAAAAATATTTGATGATAATCTCTTAGTTATTTTATATAGTTATTTTTTCAATCGAGAATACCCTATTAAAGGTCACAAAATACCATTTATAATAGTGTATAAGTCGACCCAAGTATTAGCTGAGACACGTAATTTTGCCTCGAAAAAACTAGGAAAATTTATTGACTCAAGTATAAGTCGGGTATGCATTGTCCCCTAATCCTTATTCTGGTATGCATGGTTCCTCATCCCCATCCTGGTATGCAAGGCTCCTTATTCCCATCCTTGTATGCATGGCTCCTTATTCCCCATCCTTGTATGCATGGCTCCTTATTCCCATCCTTGTATGCATGGTTTCTGATCCTCATCCTTGTACGTATGGCTTATATGAGAAAACTATAAAAAAACATCCTACTTGCCTGCCTTGCGCACCCTCGTAGCATCTCGCTCTAGTGCCAGCAGCTCCTGTGGCTCAGCGATCATGAGTCCCCGCTCATTAAGGTAATGAATATACACCTCTCTCACTGCCTATGGGAGTGTGGAGAGGTGAATATTTATTACCTTAATGAGTGGGTACCCGTGAGACCCCGGCAGCTGCTGGAAGCTGGCGGCTGCGGCTGTAACTGAGAAGAGAAATGAATATTCATTGCCAGTGCAGTGAGTATTCATTTATTTTTAGCAGTGGGCACAGGCTTTTACCTGCAGCCACTGGCTCCTGCCTCCTGTGACCCGCTGCTGCGCCACTCCCCCTCCCCCGACTTAAACTGGGACAATGACTTGTGTATATGCTGAGGGGAGGCATTTTCAGCATAAAAAAAATGTGCTGAACAAGTTGTCCTATACACAAGTATATACGATACTTGAAATCTTGAGAAGAGCACTGGAATCTTTTGCTTTGCTGCTTGTGCCACATACAACCTGCATTAAGTCTAGGGAGGGATAGAGAGTCGCAGGACAGGGACAGTGACAGAATAACATCTGTAGACAGAGATTATGCCTGTGCAGTCTGTTGGAAAATATATGACTACAGTTTTTTTAACCCCTTCCCGACCTGTGATGCCACATAGGCGTCATGAAAGTCGGTGCCAATCCGACCTGTGATGTCGATGTGGTGTCATGGAGGGAAAAATCCAATTTCACCCGATCTGCAGGGACAGGGGGAGTGGTACTTCAGCCCAGGGGGGTGGCGTCACCCCCCCCCCCGTGGCTACGATCACTCTGATTGGCTGTTGAAAGTGAAAGAGCCAATCAGAGCGATTTGTAATATTTCACCTATGAAAACTGGTGAAATATTACAATCCAGCCATGGCCGATGCTGCAATATCAACGGCCATGGCTGGAAACCCTGATCTGCCCCCCCACCGATCTCCTCCCCAGTCCTTCGTCCGGTGCTCCACTCCCCTCTATCCGTCTGTCTGCTCCCCCAACCTCCTGTCTGCTCCCCCCGTGCTCTGATCCCCCCGTGCTCTGATCCCCCCTCATACTTACCAAGGCCTCCCGGTGTCCATCCATCTGATCCATGGGCACCGCCATCTTCCCAAATGGCGGGTGCATGCGCAGTGCGCCCACCGAATCTGCCGGCTGGCAGATTCGTTCCAGGTACATTTTGATCACTGTGATAAAACCTATCACAGTGATCAAAATAAAAAATAGTAAATGAACCCCCCCTTTACCATAGGTAGGGACAATAATAAAATAAAGAAATTATATTTACTTTTATTTTTCCACTAGGGTTAGGGTTAGAACCAGGGTTAGGGTTAGAACTAGGGTTAGTGTTAGGGTTAGGGCTAGGGCTAGGGTTAGGGTTAGGGCTAGGGTTAGGGTTAGGGTAAGAGCTAGGGTTAGGGCTAGGGTTAGAATTAGGGTTAGAACTAGGGTTAGGGTTAGAATTAGGCTATGTGCACACGGTGCAGATTTGGCTGCGGATCTGCAGCGGATTGGCCACTGTGGATTCGTAGCAGTTTTCCATCAGGTTTACAGAACCATGTAAACCTATGGAAAACCAAATCCGCTGTGCCCATGGTGCGGAAAATACCACGCGGAAACACTGCGTTGTATTTTCCACAGCATGTCAATTCTTTGTGCGGATTCTGCAGCGTTTTACACGTGTTCCTGAATAGGAATCCGCAGGTGAAATCCGCACAAAAAACACTGGAAATCCACAGTAAATCCATAGGTAAAACGCAGTGTGAAAAAATGGTGCGGAAAAATCTCACACGAATCCGCAACGTGGGCACATAGCCTTTGGGTTAGGTTGGAATTAGAATTAGGGCTAGGGTTGGAAATAGGGTTAAGATTAGGCTTTTGGTTAGGGATATGGTTAGGGTTAGGGGTGTGTTGGGGTTAGGGTTGGTATTAGAGTTAGGATTAGGGTTAGGGTTGGGATTAGGGATAGGGGTGTGTGTGGGTTGTGGTTGTGGTTAGGGGTGTGTTGGGGTTAGGATTGTGATTGGGTTATGGCTAGAGTTGAGATTAGGGATAGGGGTGTGTTGTGGTTATTGTTGGAGTTAGAATTGAGCGGTTTCCACTGTTTAGGCACATCAGGGGTCTCCAAACGCAACATGGCACCACCATTGATTCCAGCCAATTTTGCGTTCAAAAAGTCAAATGGTGCTCCCTCCCTTCCGAGCCCCGACGTGCACCCAAACAGTGGTTTACCCCCACATATGGGGTATCAGTTTACTGAGGACAAACTGGGCAACAAATATTGAGGTCCAATTTCTCCTGTTACCCTTGTGAAAATAAAAAATTGCATGCTAAAACATAAATTTTGAGGAAAGAAAAATGATTTTTTATTTTCACGGCTCTGCGTTGTAAACTTCTGTGAAGCACTTGGGGGTTCAAAGTGCTCACCACATATCTAGATAAGTTCCTTGGGGGGTCTAGTTTCCAAAATGGGGTCACCTGTGGGGGGTTTCTACTGTTTAGGCACATCAGGGGCTCTGCAAACGCAACGTGATGCCCGCAGACAATTCCATCAACGTCTGCATTCCAAAACGTCACTACTTCCCTTCCGAGCCCTGACATGTGCCCAAACAGTGGTTCCCCACCACATATGAGGTACCAGCATACTCAGAACAAACTTTTGGGTCCAATTTCTCCTGTTACTCTTGTGAAAATAAAAAAATGCGGGCTAAAAAATAATTTTTGAGGAAAGAAAAATGATTTTTTATTTTCACGGCTCTGCGTTATAAACTTCTGTGAAGCACTTGGGGGTTTAAAGTGGTCACCGCACATCAAGATTAGTTCCAGGGGAGGTTTAGTTTCCAAAATGGGGTCACATGTGGGGGAGCTCCAATGTTTAGGCAACATTGGACATGGTGTCCGCTAACAATTGGAGCTAATTTTTCATTCAAAAGTCAAATGGCGCTCCTTCCCTTCCGAGCCTTGCCGTGTGCCCAAACAGTAATTTACCCCCACATATGAGGTATTAGTGTACTCAGGAGAAATTGCCCAACACATTTTAGGATCCATTTTATCTTGTTGCCTATGTGAAAATGAAAAAATTGAGGCTAAAATAATTTTTTTGTGAAAAAAAAGTTCTTTTTCATTTTTACGGATCAGTTTGTGAAGCACCTGGGGGTTCAAAGTGCTCACTAGGCATCTAGATAAGTTCCTTGGGGGGTCTAGTTTCCAAAATGGGGTCACTTGTGGGGGAGCTCTAATGTTTAGGCACACAGGGGCTCTCCAAACGCAATATGGTGTCCACGAAAGATTGGAGCCAATTTTTCATTGAAAAAGTCAAATGGCGCTCCTTCCCTTCCGAGCCCTGTCATGCACCCAAAAAATGGTTCCCCCCTACATATGGGGTATTGGCGTACTCAGGAGAAATTGTACAATAACTTTTGGGGTCCAGTTTCTCTTTTTACCCTTGGAAAAATAAATAAACTGTTGCTAAAAGATCATTTTTGTGACTAAAAAGTTAAATGTTCATTTTTTCCTTCCATGTTGCTTCTGCTGCTGTGAAGCACCTGAAGGGTTAATAAACTTCTTGTAGTTTTGAGCAGCTTGATAGGTGCAGTTTTTAGAATGGTGTCAATTTTGGGTATTTTCTGCCATATAGACCCCTCAAACTGACTTCAAATGTGAGGTGGTCCCTAAAAAAATGGTTTTGTAAATTTTGTTGTAAAAATGAGAAATTGCTGGTCAAATTTTAACCCTTATAACTTTCTAGTAAAAAAATGTGTTTCCAAAATTGTGCTGATGTAAATTGGACATGTGGGAAATGTTATTTATTAACTATTTTGTGTCACATAACTCGTTTAACCAAATAAAAATTCAAAATTTGAAAATTGCGAAATTTTCTAAATTTTCGCCAAATTTCCATTTTTTCCACAAATAAATGCAAAATTTATTGCCCTAAACATTGAGACATTTTTGCGTTCTCCTGTTAAATTATGGTGAAGTAAACTCCCAAAAACTGCTTTGATTGCTGTAAGTGACCAATTTTTTTATTTGATTTAAAATAAACTTGGTTTCAAGAGACTTAGCAATTACAAAATGCGTAAGGCGTGCATTAAGGGATGGATAATTGGAAGTGTTTATGATGGAGCACGCAGATGCCTAGGACGTGGGGCAGGTGTGACTATGCCTGTTGCTGGAGCACAAGAAACGCACTCATCCATGACACATAGGTTCCTGACCCACTTTGCAGAAAGGCACGGTACACCACTTCTGAAATCAGACCAGAGCGACAAGTGGTCATCGCATAGCTGATAATGCTTACAGCAGTATTGGCAGCACCATCCAGTCTTCCACAAGGTCCAATCTCACCAGCCTAAAGTCTGGATCACTTAATAATCACCCTGATTCTCCTTCCTCCCATCATGTTGAGTTGCAGGAGTCTAGTAATGCCACACTAGGACACTACGAGGAGCTCTTTACAACATTGTTTATTGATTAAGGCCTCTCAACCTGCATGTTTCAAGATAAACAGGATGACATACTGTTTAGTGATGCACAAACTTGGAGAAACCACATCCACTAGAACATGACAGTGAGGAACGGCAAATTTGGGATACGAAAATGATGATGAAACACAGTTGCCACTAAGTCTTTTTGTTATTAAGTCATGAAGTCAGGAGAACCACAGCACGGTGGTGGAAAATGAGGTGGTGAATGACAAAGTCACTGATCCAACCTTGGAAGCTGGCATGCAGAGCGAGGCCAGCAGGGCTGAGGGGGAGAGATTGGCAGCACTGAAACAAACAGGAAGAGGCGATGGGGTGACTAGAGGGACAATGCGGGAAGCTGTTTTACAAAGCACTGATATCCGTGCATTTCTTCATCAAAGAATTAGGTGTTCCCCAGTTTGGGACTTTTTTTTAAAGACAGTTCTGAGACTAGCAAAATGGCTATTTGCAACCTGTGCCAATCCAAAATAAGAAGGGGCATGACCAATAAGAACCTAACCACCAGCATGATCAGGCACATGTCATCTAAACACCTAACTCAGTGGGCCACTGCCTCCAAGACTTTGAGGACTCCACAAAAATGGTGAGCGGTGATGACTTCATAGCAGCACAACTATCCAGCTGCTGTACCTACTTAAACAGTCACTGCTCACAGTTAAACATGAAGCTCTGCATGCAGACCAGATGAGGATGGAGGAAGACATAACACAGAGAGAGTATAGCTATCCCAGCCTCATCTCATCTGTTCAGTACAGATTGTGTAATAATGAGGAGGTGAACGGACGCTGAGGAGGAAAAGTAGGAACAGCAGGTAGTGGCTAGCGCAACAGAGGCTAGTAGCCACACAACCTTATTGTCGTCTCTCCTGCTTGAATAGGCTGAGGATGGGAATGAGGAAGGAGGAGGTGGAGATGGAGAGTAAACATCATGGTGTAGACAGGGAAATGTTGGCCGTATGGGGCTCGGCACACATGGCAAACTTTATGTAAAGCTGCCTTTCCCCTGACCCTCGCTTTACATTCATCTTTGCCACAAAAGAGTACTGGTTGTTCACCCTGCTAGACCCATGTTGCCAGGAGAATTTTGCATCTTTTAAAATAGTGCTGTACCAAAAGGGCATTGTGGAAAGTATGTTGAAAAAATTCCCAGCAGATAATTCTAGCAGCAGGGGGCAAGCTTCCTTGCCCAACCAAGGAGGAGAAGCCAGGGAGACGCACAGCAGAGGCAGGGGAACACTGTCAGGCTATGTTCCCATGGTAAGGAAACCTTCAGGATTTTATGTGGATTGGACACTGCTTACAGCCACAGCGGCCAATCCACAGTGTCCATATGTTACAGCATGGTGGAGGGGTTTTTATGAAATCCCATCTCCACTATGTGTCCAGGGCTGCATCCGTCTTCCCTGCGTAACCGGACATGGGGCGCATCTTTATAGACCGCAGCATGTCTATCTTGCGGAGACGCTCCGTCTCCACAAGATAAATAACCCAGTCTATGAATACGATGCGGTGATTCCGCATGTGTTCAATGAACACATGCGGAATCACCACGCGTACAACAGGGGGCAGCGCTTTGGCCGGAGCAAGGAATCCTGACCGTGGAAACATATCCTCAAAGGTGTGGGCCAATTTCATGACACCTGCCCAGCACCCAGAGCCTTGTGACTGGGTATATGTGGATTCTAAATATGGCTTAGGCACACTATGGGGCTAAGAAGGGAGAGGGGCATTTAGATTTGAAAGCACAGAATTTGCCAGAATTCTTTTGGGGGGTGAGGAGCCATAGCGCTTCTCTAGGGCCTTTGTAATACCAGTAATGTGGAAGCCCCCTATATTTTCTTTTACAGATGATGGACCTGAGTGAGGACTTTTTTATGTCTTAAGTTGAAGCTTTTGATAGCAACATTTTACATAACATTTTGAATCACTCTTAGGCCGGCGTCACACCTACCGTATCAAAATACGGTCCATTTTTTACGGCCAAAATACGCAGAAAAGTTCCTGAACAGTGATCCGTATTCAATGTGAGGATGCAATTTTTTTCTCCAAAAATTATCCGTATGGCATCCGTATGGCGAGATTTTCTCGCTGGCTTGCAGAATGGATATATAATGGATCCATGGGCTCAAATATTTGTGAAAACATATATACAGTCTATATATATATATATCTATATATGTCAGTGAGACATATATATGTACATTTATATTTCATACAGAGCTAGATAGCTTACATACAGTAAACCATTTCATATCCCTTATTTTTTTACATATTCCTCACTACTGTTAGAAGTCTCTGTGTGCAAAATTTGGGAGCTCTAGGTGTTAAAATAAAGGGTTAAATCAAATGAATGGAATGCAGTTTTGTTGACTTGCGGTGCTGTGCCCCCTGGTGACATAAATTCATATGAACTCTAGCGTGAGAAAATATTCTGAAAAATTCCCACGCTAGAATTCATATGAGTTTTTGCCACCACGGGGGAAGGAGGACCGCAAGTCAACGAAGCTGCATTCAATTCATTCCCAAGTTTTTACAGCCAGGGGCGGCTGCATTAGCACCACTCCTTGTTGTAAATTTAATTAACCCCTTCAGATGGATTTACATCGTGGGACATGACTGTACGGCGGACAGGTATGGGATATTGTTGCTTTTTTCTTTTCTTTTTTTTCAGAAGACAAGGGTCGTCATTTGGATTGAGCATACAATAAAGATATTAAAACCCCATGTGTTTATTTATTTCATTAAAATACTTTATTCATAATGTGTGTGTTTTTTATCCCTTTATTACTATTGGATTAATAATGGCTTAATGTCACCTTACATTAGCAAGGTGACGATAACCCCTTATTACCCCATATCCACCGGCCACCGCTACTCAGGAGTGGGAAGAGAAAGGCTAAGTGCCAGAATTTGCGCATCTTACAGATGTGCCTATTCTGGGGTGGCTGGGGGCAGATGTTTTTAGCCGGGGGGGGGATAACCATGGTCCCTCTCTAGGCTATTAATATCTGCCCTCAGTCACTGGCTTTCCCACTCTGGTGGAGAGAATTGCGTGGGAGCCCACGCCAATTTTTTCAGTGATTTAACTCTTTATTTTAACACCTACACTCACTGGCCACTTTATTAGGTACACCTGTCCAACTTCTTGTTAACACTTAATTTCTAATCAGCCAATCACATGGCGGCAACTCAGTGCATTTAGGCATGTAGACATGGTCAAGACAATCTCCTGCAGTTCAAACCGAGCATCAGTATGGGGAAGAAAGGTGATTTGAGTGCCTTTGAACGTGGCATGGTTGTTGGTGCCAGAAGGGCTGGTCTGAGTATTTCAGAAACTGCTGATCTACTGGGATTTTCACGCACAACCATCTCTAGGGTTTACAGAGAATAGTCCGAAAAAGAAAAAAAATCCAGTGAGCGGCAGTTCTGTGGGCGGAAATGCCTTGTTGATGCCAGAGGTCAGAGGAGAATGGGCAGACTGGTTCGAGCTGATAGAAAGGCAACAGTGACTCAAATCGCCACCCGTTACAACCAAGGTAGGCCTAAGAGCATCTCTGAACGCACAGTGCGTCGAACTTTGAGGCAGATGGGCTACAGCAGCAGAAGACCACACCGGGTACCACTCCTTTCAGCTAAGAACAGGAAACTGAGGCTACAATTTGTACAAGCTCATCGAAATTGGACAGTAGAAGATTGGAAAAACGTTGCTTGGTCTGATGAGTCTCGATTTCTGCTGCGACATTCGGATGGTAGGGTCAGAATTTGGCGTAAACAACATGAAAGCATGGATCCATCCTGCCTTGTATGGAGCATCTTTGGGATGTGCAGCCGACAAATCTGCGGCAACTGTGTGATGCCATCATGTCAATATGGACCAAAATCTCTGAGGAATGCTTCCAGCACCTTGTTGAATCTATGCCACGAAGAATTGAGGCAGTTCTGAAGGCAAAAGGGGGTCCAACCCGTTACTAGCATGGTGTACCTAATAAAGTGGCCGGTGAGTGTAGAGCTCCAAAATTTTGCATGCACAAGCTACTAACATTATTAGTGAGGGATATGTAAAAATATATTGGATATGAAATGGTTTACTGTATGTAAACCATGTCTCATATATATATATACCTATTCTATGTGTAGACATTTCTTTTATCTATTCTAACCTGTCAGTGTGATTTTACTGTACACCGCACTGAATTACTTACTTTTCTATAGAACACCGGTGCGTATTTCTCGCAAGTCACACGCATGGTCCGTGTGTAATCCGTATTTTTCTCTCCCCTTTAGACTTTAATTGGTGGATTTTTTGCGCAATACGCTGACAAACGCAGCATGCTGCGATTTTCTCCGTATTCCTCTGTATTGTGACGCCAGCCTTATCCTGTACTCTACACTAAGCAGTTACATCAGGGTTTACATCCAAATCTCCAAATGGATCCATTTACTATAATGAGGCAGCAGTGTGACTCTGGACTCCATCTGGCCTCAGTTCAGCTTGGTCCTTCTCTTCAGAGGTGCACAAAACTGAGTCCTGCGGCACTTTTATGCACACTTAAAAAGATGAAAACTGCCAATCATAGTCTACAATGTTTCTTTCTGCCTCCTAATAGGGAATTTTCCATTGAGGGTTCCATTTGAATTACGCATTTTAGAGATTTACATGGAAACTCCGGTGTAAGCTGCATAGAATGCAGGATAAATGTGAGCCGAGCCTTACTGCGATCTTTGGGATGGAGTAAAAACAAGTCATCATCAGGTCAACAATTGTTTGTATTTATTTTCTTTGCTGCTCCTTGTGTGGTATAAGTGAAAAGATGACTTAATTCTTCAGGTCGGTGCAATTACAGAGATACCAGGTTTATAGTTTTTTATGTTTAGCTGCTATCACATACTAAAAAACACTTTCCATTGCAAAAATAAGTTTTGCATAGCAATAATTTTGCATATTTGCATAGCAATAATTTAAGACCTTTAACTTTTCTATAGTTCTGCCAACAGAGTCATGTGAGAGATTGTTTTTTTTCTAGATGACTTGACATTTTTAGTGGTACTACTTTTGGTACATGACATTTTTTGACATTTTTGATTGCTCTCTTTTTTGATTTTTGGGAGGCAGTATGAGCAAAATCCAAGAATTATTATTTTTGTTTGTTATGCCGTTCCATGTGTGATAAAAAGAATAAGGCAACTTTTTTCTTCGGGTCAGTATAATTACAGGGATACCACATTTTATATATTTTTTTTATGTTTTTGCAATATTCACACAACAATAACTATTTTATGGAAAAAAGCACCAGCATTGCAATGCATTATACCTATTAATGCTGCACTGACAGAAGCCTCTTGGACAATGCTCCTGGCATGATCTAACAGGCTTTCCATAGCTGGATGACCTGGAGGTCATCATGGTGACCCAGGTTGCCATGGCAACAATCGGGCCCCTGCAATGACTTCTCGGGGGCATCGATCAGAAAGGAGAGGGAGACACCTACTTCTCCCATCCTTCTAAATGATCTATATCGATCACGGCATTTAGAGGGTTAAATGGCAATGCTTCTTTGGCCACACAATCCCCATAATGCATCCATATGTCAAAGGTTGGGAACCCCTATCTGTCCATGATGTTTGTGTAAGTCTAAGGTCGTGAAGCGGTTAATAGGCTTCTCCTTTGTACTTACTATGTTGAATCCTAATCATAGAGATATAAAGATGAAATGATCAGAAATGAATTCACAAGCTCTGGTGAAACATTGTACACCTCTTAAAGGGAAATTTGTCACCAGACTGTTGCTCTGATCTGAGCACAGCATGAGGTTAGGGCTGAGACACAGATTTCAGGGATGTGTTATTTATTAGGCTTTATAATAATATAATAATAATTTTTATTTATATAGCGCCAACATATTCCGCAGCGCTTTACAACTTATAGAGGGGACTTGTACAGACAATAGACATTACAGCATAACAGAAATCACAGTTCAAAACAGATACCAGTAGGAATGAGGGCCCTGCTCGCAAGCTTACAAACTATGAGGAAAAGGGGAGACACGAGAGGTGGATGGTAACAATTGCTTTAGTTATTTGGACCAGCCATAGTGTAAGGCTCGGGTGTTCATGTAAAGCTGCATGAACCAGTTAACAGCCTAAGTATGTAGCAGTACAGACACAGAGTGCTATTAACTGCATAAAGTGTATGAGAACATGATGCAAGGAACCTGATTGTTTTTTTTGTTTTTTTTAATAGGCCACACAGGGATAGTTAAGTTAATGCGTTGAGGCGGTAGGCCAGTCTTAACAAATGCATTTTTAGGGCACGCTTAAAACTGTGGGGATTGGGGTTAATCGTATTAACCTGGGTAGTGCATTCCAAAGAATCGGCGCAGCACGTGTAAAGTCTTGGAGACGGGAATGGGAGGTTCTGATTATTGAGGATGCTAACCTGAGGTCATTAGCGGAGCAGAGGGCACGGGTAGGGTGGTAGACTGAGACCAGAGAGGAGATGTAGGGTGGTGCTGAACCATGGAGTGCTTTGTGGATAAGGGTAGTAGTTTTGTACTGGATTCTGGAGTGGATGGGTAGCCAGTGTAATGACTGGCACAAGGTAGAGGCATCGGTGTAACAGTTGGTGAGGAATATGATCCTGGCAGCAGCATTCAGGACAGATTGGTGCGGAGAGTTTGGTAAGAGGGAGGCCGATTAGTAGACAGTTACAATAGTCCAGACGAGAATGAATAAGTGAGACAGTAAGAGTTTTTGCAGAGTTGAAAGTAAGAAAAGGGCGAATTCTAGAAATGTTTTTGAGATGCAGATAAGAAGAGCGAGCCAATGATCGGATGTGGGGGGTGAATCAAAGCACGGAATCAAGGATGACCCCAAGGCAGCGGGCATGTTGCTTTGGAGTAATGATGGAACCGCACACGGAGATGGCAATGTCAGGCAAAGGTAGGTTAGTAGAGGGAGAGAACACAAGGAGTTCAGTTTTTGACAGGTTCAGTTTCAGATAGAGGGAGGACATGATGTTTGAGACAGCGGTAAGACAATCACTGGTGTTTTCTAAGAAGGTCGGCGTGAAAGCAGGAGAAGAGGTGTATAATTGGGTGTCGTCAGCATAGAGATGGTACTGGAAACCAAAGCTACTGATTGTTTGTCCAATAGGGGCAGTATACAAAGAGAAGAGGAGGGGGCCTAGGGCTGATCCTTGAGGAACCCCAACAGTAAGGGGAAGGTGAGAGGAGGAGGAACCAGCAAAACATACAGTGAAGGATCGGTCAGAGAGATAGGAGGAGAACCAAGAGAGAACGGTGTCCTTGATGCCGATGGAGCGGAGCATAGTGAGGAGGAGCTGATGATCCACAGTGTCGAATGCTGTTGAGAGATCCAAGAGAATTAGCATGGAGTAGTGACCATTAGATTTAGCTGTTAGTAGGTCATTAGAGACTTTAGTGAGGGCAGTTTCAGTAGAGTGTAAAGAGCGGAAGCCAGATTGAAGAGGGTCAAGAAGAGAGTTATCTGAGAGATAGCGGGTAAGACGGGAGTGGACCAGGCGTTCGAGGAGTTTAGAGATGAAGGGAAGATTAGAGACAGGTCTATAATTAGCGGAACAATTTTGGTCGAGGGAGGGTTTTTTAAGTAATGGATGTATGATGGCATGCTTAAATGAGGAGGGAAAAATACCGGAAGTGAGGGAAAGGTTGAATATTTTTGTTAGGTGAGAGGTGACAGCCAGGGAAAGGGACTGGAGGAGATGTGACGGAATGGGGTCACTGGTGCAAGTGGTCGGGCAAGAAGATGCAAGGAGCCTGCTTACTTCTTCTTCTGTAACTGGTTCAAAGTGAGAGAGTGAACTAGATACAGTGGGGGAGGGAGGACAGTGCATGGTATGAAGAGATTGGGAGATGATTTCCTGTCGAATGTGGTCAATTTTTTCTTTGAAGTAATTGGCCAGATCATCAGCGCGGAGATCTGTGGTTGGGGCCTGCTCTCTTGGGTTGAGTAGGGACTGGAAAGTGTCGAAGAGACATTTAGGGTTATTGGACAGCGAGGTTATGAGGGTGTTGAAATAGGTTTGTTTGGAGAGGTGAAGGGCAGAGTTGTATGTTTTTAGCATGAACTTATAATGGATGAAATCTTCGGGTAGATTAGATTTTCTCCACAGACGTTCGGCGCACCTGGAGCACCGCTGCAGGAAACGTGTTTGCAGCGTGTGCCACGGTTGTCGCCATCTGTGTCGAGTTGTTCTATGTATAGGAGGTGCAGCTTCATCCAGGGCACTTTGCAGGGTTTCATTGTAATGCTTCAGAGCAGAATCAGGACATGAGATGGAGAAGATTGGGGCCAATGAGGACTGCAAGTTCTTCATAAGTTTCTGGGTGTTAATGGCCTGCATGTTTCTATAAGTGTGGAAAGTGGGGGTGACCTGAGTGGGATGGCAGTTCTTGATAGAGAATGAAAGAAGGTTGTGGTCAGAGAGCGGGAGAGGGTTTGTGCTGTTTCTTCCATACATGAATGTTCTATCACCTTGAGATTATCACTGCCCAGAGTAGCTCCTTCATGCCAATTGGTCTGACTACGCCCCCTACTCTGATAAGCAGCTTGCTGTTAATAGACAATATTCACAGAAAGCCGTGGCGTGGGCGGGGTTAGTTTTCTGAGTTCTATTACATGTCACATCTAAATTATCTGATACATCTGTTACAGGTGCTGCAGCCAGTGATACATTGAAGGAATCAGGGTCTCTGTCTCTACATCATGCTACTCTTAGATAAGACCAAAAATTTCCCCAGAACATATGAAGGGAAAAAGAGGCATAGGCTATAAATTTAAAAACCAATTTTAATGAACATAATTAAAAAATACAAAATATGTAGAAAAAAGCAGGGTAAAGTTCATTAAAATGGCTGGGAACAATAACCACACCAGAAAATACAAAAATAAACAATTTGCTACAAGAGCAAGCCAGTACTAGAAGAGGTATATAACATACAATCAAATGGACAGGAACCAACAGTTCCTATAGTACCAAGTGTAATTAGCCTCAGTAGTAACCCATGACTTGCCCAATCTAAAGTGCTCTAATGCTACATCTGATAGATTTCTCTATATACTACAATGCAGTGTGTAAGCATATGGCACGCCATTGTAGACAAACAATAATGAACTTACAAATAACTGTCCTGGTGGGAGATGTTCCACAGCGACCCCGACAGCGCCGTTTCGCCTGACTGGCTTCCTCAGATAGGGGGCATGTGTGTCTCTAACAAACTACTCAGTCTTTATAACCACATAAAACAGCTGTGGCCGGCGTCAGCATGATGAGTGTGTAGCAGCGCATGTGTGAGTCTATGGACTCCCATACAACGAGACTTCCGTGTTACCGCGCCAGTGATGCAAGCCTGAAGAGCCTAGCATCTCCGTAATGCGCAGAGCCGGAAATCTCAGGGACATCACTGACCCGCACATGCGCAATCATGTAGCTGAAGCTAGAAAAGATAAAAAAATATATTAAAAAAAGGTGTACCCACATGAAACCGGATACTACGTAGGTAATATGTGCATTAACCCTATAGTGAAAAGTGCTAAGGTGCAACAAAGTAACGAAACTGCATGATATGACTGCTGATTGAACCTATATAAGATAGGAAAAAGGTGTACCCACATGAAACCGGATACTACGTAGGTAATATGTGCATTAACCCTATAATGAAAAGTGCTAAGGTGCAACAAAGTAACGAAACTGCATGATATGACTGCTAATTGAACCTATATAAGATAGGAAAAAGGTGTACCCACATGAAACCGGATACTACGTAGGTAATATGTACAAAACAATAGAAGAAAAGGAAAAAATCAGCACCGCTGCAGCTGACTTACCCCTCGTGTGTTGGCCTTGTTGCCATCATGCTGTTATTCCAATGCCTCCTATTCTGGCCACTCCAGGTGCTGCATCCAGGAATAATGATAGTTGTCCAAAGGTAAAACACAAGAAGATGATGCGCACTCACGGGTCCAGTACTAAATGTCCTTTATTGAAACATGGAGACAAAAATCCGCGGGGAAGATAGGAGAACGTGCAAAAGAAAGGACAACAGCTGTTTCGCGCGGCTGCGCTTCTACAGGTCCTAATGACGGACGGACATGGGGGGGTGGGATATATAATGAATCCACACCTGGTATCCTCCCCCTTTCCTCCGTCATAGGTGCTGTTATACACCCATTAAACAGAAAACGTGACTATGTTAAAATTACATATAAAACAAACATTTAAAAAAATATATGCGATATGCTTTTTGACCATAAACTAGAAGAACACTTAAAAATAAACATATTAACAATAAATCTTGTCCTTTTTCGTTATTTATACTATGTTGCTGAAAATACATTTTATAAAAAAACAGACATATCAAGTCTTTCGTTCAGGCCCATTGGTCCTGTTGCGCATGTGCGCAATATCCACCTAGCTTCACATCTTAAGAGGAGCTGATTCAGATTCCCCCCTTGCTGCGGTAAGTGCATTCTTGCAATTCCTGCAAAACGGAGGGTTTGGACGTTACCTGCATGGTGTTGTCTCACGTGATTGATCAAACGGGGAACACCCTTCCCTGTACGTACTGAATTTAAATGTTCCCTTACTCGTACATAGAGGGGGCGGATTGTTTTTCCGATATAATAAAAACCGCAGGTACAGAAAATGACATAAACAACATGTGTCGTCTTACAAGAAATAAAGTCCCTGATGTTATGGGAGATAGGCCCTATTTTTATGCTGTTACCTGTTATATGTTGAGGGCAAAGATTACACTGTCCACACCTGAAATTTCCTTTAGGAATACTCCTGTCTAACCAGTTTGTGCGATCATTGGAGATACGGTTACGCACCAGCATATCTCTTATATTTCTGCCCCGCCGACTCGCAAACAGAGGTCCCTTTTCAAGTTTTTTCGTTAGGGCTTCATCTTTTCCCAAAATGTGCCAGTTCTTTCTAATAATTGATCTGATGTATGTATCCATGGGGCCAAATTTAAAACTAAATACGAACCGTTTCTCGTTGTTGTTCTTTTCTCCCCTATTATGTGTGGAGAAATCCTCTTTTTCTGCTCTTGTTAGGGCCGCATTAAGTAAGGGACGTGGGTACCCTCGTTTTTCGAAACGTTTGTACAATTCCTGTGATTGTCTCTTAAAACCCTGTTCGCTGCTATTAATTCGTTTTACTCTTAAAAATTGACTGTAAGGTAAAGCCTGTTTTGTATATAAGGGATGGGCACTATTGTAGTGCAAGAGCGCATTGGACGAAGTCGGTTTACGATAAACCTCTGTATTTAATTTCCCTTCCCTTATTGCCAATTTTACATCTAAAAATTCTAGTTGTTGATCACCGTATTGCGAAGTAAATTTCATGTTCATGTTGTTAGTTTTGTTTAGAAATTCTACAAAATTTTCAAAATCATATTTGGTACCGTCCCATATTATTAGGATATCATCCACGTATCTTATGAAAAGTTTTATGTGCCCCAAAAAAGGATTAATCTCAGAGTAGACATATTTTTCCTCAAAAAACGCCAAATAGAGGTTTGCCAGGGTACATGCGACCGACGTACCCATGGCAGTCCCCTCGCATTGCGTGTACCAATGCTCATCAAATTTAAACGCGTTATGTTTGAGTACATATGTCAGACTATCACATACAAAATTGATGGTATTCGTGTCTGTAGGTGTTTGCTGTAAAATTTCTTTTATTGCAGCTACCCCTAGATTTTGAGGAATTCGGGTATACAGACTTTCTACGTCTATTGACGCTAGACTAAAGGTTTCTTGCCAAACGAAATTCCTTATGACTCGTAGTAAATGATTTGTATCCTTAATGTAAGATGGCACATCTGATAAAAGCGGACGTAATAACCAGTCCAAGTATTTGGATAATGGCTCCGTTATGGAGCCTATCCCGGATACAATTGGACGTCCTGGGGGACAATTTATCGATTTATGTACCTTCGGTACATGGTACCAATATGGTTTTTGTGGGCATTCCGGTATTAATTTCTCTGCCTGTTTTTTTGATAAAATACCCTTCTCTACGTATTCTCTGAGTAATGTTCGGAGTTCATTTTGATATTTTATTGTAGGGTCTTTTTCAACCTTTTTATAAGTTGTAACATCCGATAAATGTCTATAAGCTTCCTTCATGTAATAGCTTTTGGTTAGTAACACAATGTTGCCCCCCTTATCTGATGCACGTACAACTGTGTCTCGCCAACCCTGTATCTCTTTGAGGGCTTCTAGTTCTACAGTTGTTAAATTGGATGGAGTGGTCTGATATATCAGAGCCTCTATGTCTTTATTTACTTGTGCCTCAAAGATATCAATAGGGTTGCCTGGAGAGACAGGTGGCATGAAGGAAGATTTGACACCGCCCGTGAAAGGCTCAGTTGGAGTACTTTGGGTATTTGTTATACCTACTGAAGGGTCCATTATACTCAATAATAATAAAGCATCATCCTGTATGCTATTTATTTGGCTGTCTGATGCCATAAAACCTAGGGGGCCCACTTTGCAAGGAACTTCTCCTGCTGGTGTGGTCCCTCCTTCTTTTTTCACATTTTGGTACATTTTATACAGATGTATCTTTCTTACTGCTTTATACAAATCAATTCTAAATTCAACAGGGTCGAAGCGTTCAGGGAGACAGAAATTAAGACCTTTTGACAAAGCTGAACAATGGATCGTATTCAGCGTGTGGTCTGTCAAATTGATCACTGTGTTAGATGACATCTCTTCTATGTCGGCGTTCTCCAGGAGACTTGTTTCCTTTTCCCTTTTCTTTGCGTTTTTGATGCGATATCTTCTTCCTCCTCGTCGCGTCCTCCGCCTAAAGGGGGAGGCTGTGTTGAAACTGTTCCTATATTGTCGGTGTCAGAGACACAATCTTCATTCATGCTTGAGTCTGAATCTGTAGTTAGATAATCCTTCTTGTTGTTTTTTTTATTAGTATAGGATTTATTTTTATTGGTTTTTCTTGTAAATTTGCGATTGCCTTGTCCTGGGCCTCGTCTATTCCAATTAAATATTTTTCCAGACTCAAAATCTCCTTTGTCACGAATGAATTTGTCTCTTTTTCTTTGTTTAATTTCTGTTTGGAGATTCACTAGTTTATTGTCCAGTTTTTTTTCCAGTGCCAGCCATTGGGCCTCCGACAGTCTTGCTTTCAGTTCCTCTTTAGTTTTGCTAAGGTCTGTTTTTGTTGTTTCATAATTAATCTTATTGTGCCTTAATACCAGTTGCATGAGATCATGGGAGCATTTTAAAAGAATTGTTTCCCATTCCTTTTTAAACTGTGGATTGTCATGGAATTGTGACATGTCCTTTGTTACTCTCAAGCCTCGTGGCACTCTGCCACAATCCTGGTAAGATTTTAACGAATTATTGGTCCAAAATAAATTGACCTCTCTTTCAGCTACATTAAATAACTTGTGTTCTAAGGTTTTAGTACTTAATGAAAGCGTATCATCACGTGTGTTACATTCTGTAAAAAAATCCTCCACGTTCTCTCGCCCCGCTAGTAGTCCATGAGACAGAGGCGGAATGTCTGACTCCATGCTGAGAGGAAAAACAGCTAAGGCTGCAGCTTAATTGCAAAAACACAGTCAAACGGGGTTTGCTGACAGCGTGCTAAATGTGTTGAAAGTTCAAGTATTCACAAAACAATAGAAGAAAAGGAAAAAATCAGCACCGCTGCAGCTGACTTACCCCTCGTGTGTTGGCCTTGTTGCCATCATGCTGTTATTCCAATGCCTCCTATTCTGGCCACTCCAGGTGCTGCATCCAGGAATAATGATAGTTGTCCAAAGGTAAAACACAAGAAGATGATGCGCACTCACGGGTCCAGTACTAAATGTCCTTTATTGAAACATGGAGACAAAAATCCGCGGGGAAGATAGGAGAACGTGCAAAAGAAAGGACAACAGCTGTTTCGCGCGGCTGCGCTTCTACAGGTCCTAATGACGGACGGACATGGGGGGGTGGGATATATAATGAATCCACACCTGGTATCCTCCCCCTTTCCTCCGTCATAGGTGCTGTTATACACCCATTAAACAGAAAACGTGACTATGTTAAAATTACATATAAAACAAACATTTAAAAAAATATATGCGATATGCTTTTTGACCATAAACTAGAAGAACACTTAAAAATAAACATATTAACAATAAATCTTGTCCTTTTTCGTTATTTATACTATGTTGCTGAAAATACATTTTATAAAAAAACAGACATATCAAGTCTTTCGTTCAGGCCCATTGGTCCTGTTGCGCATGTGCGCAATATCCACCTAGCTTCACATCTTAAGAGGAGCTGATTCAGATTCCCCCCTTGCTGCGGTAAGTGCATTCTTGCAATTCCTGCAAAACGGAGGGTTTGGACGTTACCTGCATGGTGTTGTCTCACGTGATTGATCAAACGGGGAACACCCTTCCCTGTACGTACTGAATTTAAATGTTCCCTTACTCGTACATAGAGGGGGCGGATTGTTTTTCCGATATAATAAAAACCGCAGGTACAGAAAATGACATAAACAACATGTGTCGTCTTACAAGAAATAAAGTCCCTGATGTTATGGGAGATAGGCCCTATTTTTATGCTGTTACCTGTTATATGTTGAGGGCAAAGATTACACTGTCCACACCTGAAATTTCCTTTAGGAATACTCCTGTCTAACCAGTTTGTGCGATCATTGGAGATACGGTTACGCACCAGCATATCTCTTATATTTCTGCCCCGCCGACTCGCAAACAGAGGTCCCTTTTCAAGTTTTTTCGTTAGGGCTTCATCTTTTCCCAAAATGTGCCAGTTCTTTCTAATAATTGATCTGATGTATGTATCCATGGGGCCAAATTTAAAACTAAATACGAACCGTTTCTCGTTGTTGTTCTTTTCTCCCCTATTATGTGTGGAGAAATCCTCTTTTTCTGCTCTTGTTAGGGCCGCATTAAGTAAGGGACGTGGGTACCCTCGTTTTTCGAAACGTTTGTACAATTCCTGTGATTGTCTCTTAAAACCCTGTTCGCTGCTATTAATTCGTTTTACTCTTAAAAATTGACTGTAAGGTAAAGCCTGTTTTGTATATAAGGGATGGGCACTATTGTAGTGCAAGAGCGCATTGGACGAAGTCGGTTTACGATAAACCTCTGTATTTAATTTCCCTTCCCTTATTGCCAATTTTACATCTAAAAATTCTAGTTGTTGATCACCGTATTGCGAAGTAAATTTCATGTTCATGTTGTTAGTTTTGTTTAGAAATTCTACAAAATTTTCAAAATCATATTTGGTACCGTCCCATATTATTAGGATATCATCCACGTATCTTATGAAAAGTTTTATGTGCCCCAAAAAAGGATTAATCTCAGAGTAGACATATTTTTCCTCAAAAAACGCCAAATAGAGGTTTGCCAGGGTACATGCGACCGACGTACCCATGGCAGTCCCCTCGCATTGCGTGTACCAATGCTCATCAAATTTAAACGCGTTATGTTTGAGTACATATGTCAGACTATCACATACAAAATTGATGGTATTCGTGTCTGTAGGTGTTTGCTGTAAAATTTCTTTTATTGCAGCTACCCCTAGATTTTGAGGAATTCGGGTATACAGACTTTCTACGTCTATTGACGCTAGACTAAAGGTTTCTTGCCAAACGAAATTCCTTATGACTCGTAGTAAATGATTTGTATCCTTAATGTAAGATGGCACATCTGATAAAAGCGGACGTAATAACCAGTCCAAGTATTTGGATAATGGCTCCGTTATGGAGCCTATCCCGGATACAATTGGACGTCCTGGGGGACAATTTATCGATTTATGTACCTTCGGTACATGGTACCAATATGGTTTTTGTGGGCATTCCGGTATTAATTTCTCTGCCTGTTTTTTTGATAAAATACCCTTCTCTACGTATTCTCTGAGTAATGTTCGGAGTTCATTTTGATATTTTATTGTAGGGTCTTTTTCAACCTTTTTATAAGTTGTAACATCCGATAAATGTCTATAAGCTTCCTTCATGTAATAGCTTTTGGTTAGTAACACAATGTTGCCCCCCTTATCTGATGCACGTACAACTGTGTCTCGCCAACCCTGTATCTCTTTGAGGGCTTCTAGTTCTACAGTTGTTAAATTGGATGGAGTGGTCTGATATATCAGAGCCTCTATGTCTTTATTTACTTGTGCCTCAAAGATATCAATAGGGTTGCCTGGAGAGACAGGTGGCATGAAGGAAGATTTGACACCGCCCGTGAAAGGCTCAGTTGGAGTACTTTGGGTATTTGTTATACCTACTGAAGGGTCCATTATACTCAATAATAATAAAGCATCATCCTGTATGCTATTTATTTGGCTGTCTGATGCCATAAAACCTAGGGGGCCCACTTTGCAAGGAACTTCTCCTGCTGGTGTGGTCCCTCCTTCTTTTTTCACATTTTGGTACATTTTATACAGATGTATCTTTCTTACTGCTTTATACAAATCAATTCTAAATTCAACAGGGTCGAAGCGTTCAGGGAGACAGAAATTAAGACCTTTTGACAAAACTGAACAATGGATCGTATTCAGCGTGTGGTCTGTCAAATTGATCACTGTGTTAGATGACATCTCTTCTATGTCGGCGTTCTCCAGGAGACTTGTTTCCTTTTCCCTTTTCTTTGCGTTTTTGATGCGATATCTTCTTCCTCCTCGTCGCGTCCTCCGCCTAAAGGGGGAGGCTGTGTTGAAACTGTTCCTATATTGTCGGTGTCAGAGACACAATCTTCATTCATGCTTGAGTCTGAATCTGTAGTTAGATAATCCTTCTTGTTGTTTTTTTTATTAGTATAGGATTTATTTTTATTGGTTTTTCTTGTAAATTTGCGATTGCCTTGTCCTGGGCCTCGTCTATTCCAATTAAATATTTTTCCAGACTCAAAATCTCCTTTGTCACGAATGAATTTGTCTCTTTTTCTTTGTTTAATTTCTGTTTGGAGATTCACTAGTTTATTGTCCAGTTTTTTTTCCAGTGCCAGCCATTGGGCCTCCGACAGTCTTGCTTTCAGTTCCTCTTTAGTTTTGCTAAGGTCTGTTTTTGTTGTTTCATAATTAATCTTATTGTGCCTTAATACCAGTTGCATGAGATCATGGGAGCATTTTAAAAGAATTGTTTCCCATTCCTTTTTAAACTGTGGATTGTCATGGAATTGTGACATGTCCTTTGTTACTCTCAAGCCTCGTGGCACTCTGCCACAATCCTGGTAAGATTTTAACGAATTATTGGTCCAAAATAAATTGACCTCTCTTTCAGCTACATTAAATAACTTGTGTTCTAAGGTTTTAGTACTTAATGAAAGCGTATCATCACGTGTGTTACATTCTGTAAAAAAATCCTCCACGTTCTCTCGCCCCGCTAGTAGTCCATGAGACAGAGGCGGAATGTCTGACTCCATGCTGAGAGGAAAAACAGCTAAGGCTGCAGCTTAATTGCAAAAACACAGTCAAACGGGGTTTGCTGACAGCGTGCTAAATGTGTTGAAAGTTCAAGTATTCACAAAACAATAGAAGAAAAGGAAAAAATCAGCACCGCTGCAGCTGACTTACCCCTCGTGTGTTGGCCTTGTTGCCATCATGCTGTTATTCCAATGCCTCCTATTCTGGCCACTCCAGGTGCTGCATCCAGGAATAATGATAGTTGTCCAAAGGTAAAACACAAGAAGATGATGCGCACTCACGGGTCCAGTACTAAATGTCCTTTATTGAAACATGGAGACAAAAATCCGCGGGGAAGATAGGAGAACGTGCAAAAGAAAGGACAACAGCTGTTTCGCGCGGCTGCGCTTCTACAGGTCCTAATGACGGACGGACATGGGGGGGTGGGATATATAATGAATCCACACCTGGTATCCTCCCCCTTTCCTCCGTCATAGGTGCTGTTATACACCCATTAAACAGAAAACGTGACTATGTTAAAATTACATATAAAACAAACATTTAAAAAAATATATGCGATATGCTTTTTGACCATAAACTAGAAGAACACTTAAAAATAAACATATTAACAATAAATATGTTTATGTACGAGTAAGGGAACATTTAAATTCAGTACGTACAGGGAAGGGTGTTCCCCGTTTGATCAATCACGTGAGACAACACCATGCAGGTAACGTCCAAACCCTCCGTTTTGCAGGAATTGCAAGAATGCACTTACCGCAGCAAGGGGGGAATCTGAATCAGCTCCTCTTAAGATGTGAAGCTAGGTGGATATTGCGCACATGCGCAACAGGACCAATGGGCCTGAACGAAAGACTTGATATGTCTGTTTTTTTATAAAATGTATTTTCAGCAACATAGTATAAATAACGAAAAAGGACAAGATTTATTGTTAATATGTTTATTTTTAAGTGTTCTTCTAGTTCATGGTCAAAAAGCATATCGCATATATTTTTTTAAATGTTTGTTTTATATGTAATTTTAACATAGTCACGTTTTCTGTTTAATGGGTGTATAACAGCACCTATGACGGAGGAAAGGGGGAGGATACCAGGTGTGGATTCATTATATATCCCACCCCCCCATGTCCGTCCGTCATTAGGACCTGTAGAAGCGCAGCCGCGCGAAACAGCTGTTGTCCTTTCTTTTGCACGTTCTCCTATCTTCCCCGCGGATTTTTGTCTCCATGTTTCAATAAAGGACATTTAGTACTGGACCCGTGAGTGCGCATCATCTTCTTGTGTTTTACCTTTGGACAACTATCATTATTCCTGGATGCAGCACCTGGAGTTGCCAGAATAGGAGGCATTGGAATAACAGCATGATGGCAACAAGGCCAACACACGAGGGGTAAGTCAGCTGCAGCGGTGCTGATTTTTTCCTTTTCTTCTATTGTTTTGTGAATACTTGAACTTTCAACACATTTAGCACGCTGTCAGCAAACCCCGTTTGACTGTGTTTTTGCAATTAAGCTGCAGCCTTAGCTGTTTTTCCTCTCAGCATGGAGTCAGACATTCCGCCTCTGTCTCATGGACTACTAGCGGGGCGAGAGAACGTGGAGGATTTTTTTACAGAATGTAACACACGTGATGATACGCTTTCATTAAGTACTAAAACCTTAGAACACAAGTTATTTAATGTAGCTGAAAGAGAGGTCAATTTATTTTGGACCAATAATTCGTTAAAATCTTACCAGGATTGTGGCAGAGTGCCACGAGGCTTGAGAGTAACAAAGGACATGTCACAATTCCATGACAATCCACAGTTTAAAAAGGAATGGGAAACAATTCTTTTAAAATGCTCCCATGATCTCATGCAACTGGTATTAAGGCACAATAAGATTAATTATGAAACAACAAAAACAGACCTTAGCAAAACTAAAGAGGAACTGAAAGCAAGACTGTCGGAGGCCCAATGGCTGGCACTGGAAAAAAAACTGGACAATAAACTAGTGAATCTCCAAACAGAAATTAAACAAAGAAAAAGAGACAAATTCATTCGTGACAAAGGAGATTTTGAGTCTGGAAAAATATTTAATTGGAATAGACGAGGCCCAGGACAAGGCAATCGCAAATTTACAAGAAAAACCAATAAAAATAAATCCTATACTAATAAAAAAAACAACAAGAAGGATTATCTAACTACAGATTCAGACTCAAGCATGAATGAAGATTGTGTCTCTGACACCGACAATATAGGAACAGTTTCAACACAGCCTCCCCCTTTAGGCGGAGGACGCGACGAGGAGGAAGAAGATATCGCATCAAAAACGCAAAGAAAAGGGAAAAGGAAACAAGTCTCCTGGAGAACGCCGACATAGAAGAGATGTCATCTAACACAGTGATCAATTTGACAGACCACACGCTGAATACGATCCATTGTTCAGTTTTGTCAAAAGGTCTTAATTTCTGTCTCCCTGAACGCTTCGACCCTGTTGAATTTAGAATTGATTTGTATAAAGCAGTAAGAAAGATACATCTGTATAAAATGTACCAAAATGTGAAAAAAGAAGGAGGGACCACACCAGCAGGAGAAGTTCCTTGCAAAGTGGGCCCCCTAGGTTTTATGGCATCAGACAGCCAAATAAATAGCATACAGGATGATGCTTTATTATTATTGAGTATAATGGACCCTTCAGTAGGTATAACAAATACCCAAAGTACTCCAACTGAGCCTTTCACGGGCGGTGTCAAATCTTCCTTCATGCCACCTGTCTCTCCAGGCAACCCTATTGATATCTTTGAGGCACAAGTAAATAAAGACATAGAGGCTCTGATATATCAGACCACTCCATCCAATTTAACAACTGTAGAACTAGAAGCCCTCAAAGAGATACAGGGTTGGCGAGACACAGTTGTACGTGCATCAGATAAGGGGGGCAACATTGTGTTACTAACCAAAAGCTATTACATGAAGGAAGCTTATAGACATTTATCGGATGTTACAACTTATAAAAAGGTTGAAAAAGACCCTACAATAAAATATCAAAATGAACTCCGAACATTACTCAGAGAATACGTAGAGAAGGGTATTTTATCAAAAAAACAGGCAGAGAAATTAATACCGGAATGCCCACAAAAACCATATTGGTACCATGTACCGAAGGTACATAAATCGATAAATTGTCCCCCAGGACGTCCAATTGTATCCGGGATAGGCTCCATAACGGAGCCATTATCCAAATACTTGGACTGGTTATTACGTCCGCTTTTATCAGATGTGCCATCTTACATTAAGGATACAAATCATTTACTACGAGTCATAAGGAATTTCGTTTGGCAAGAAACCTTTAGTCTAGCGTCAATAGACGTAGAAAGTCTGTATACCCGAATTCCTCAAAATCTAGGGGTAGCTGCAATAAAAGAAATTTTACAGCAAACACCTACAGACACGAATACCATCAATTTTGTATGTGATAGTCTGACATATGTACTCAAACATAACGCGTTTAAATTTGATGAGCATTGGTACACGCAATGCGAGGGGACTGCCATGGGTACGTCGGTCGCATGTACCCTGGCAAACCTCTATTTGGCGTTTTTTGAGGAAAAATATGTCTACTCTGAGATTAATCCTTTTTTGGGGCACATAAAACTTTTCATAAGATACGTGGATGATATCCTAATAATATGGGACGGTACCAAATATGATTTTGAAAATTTTGTAGAATTTCTAAACAAAACTAACAACATGAACATGAAATTTACTTCGCAATACGGTGATCAACAACTAGAATTTTTAGATGTAAAATTGGCAATAAGGGAAGGGAAATTAAATACAGAGGTTTATCGTAAACCGACTTCGTCCAATGCGCTCTTGCACTACAATAGTGCCCATCCCTTATATACAAAACAGGCTTTACCTTACAGTCAATTTTTAAGAGTAAAACGAATTAATAGCAGCGAACAGGGTTTTAAGAGACAATCACAGGAATTGTACAAACGTTTCGAAAAACGAGGGTACCCACGTCCCTTACTTAATGCGGCCCTAACAAGAGCAGAAAAAGAGGATTTCTCCACACATAATAGGGGAGAAAAGAACAACAACGAGAAACGGTTCGTATTTAGTTTTAAATTTGGCCCCATGGATACATACATCAGATCAATTATTAGAAAGAACTGGCACATTTTGGGAAAAGATGAAGCCCTAACGAAAAAACTTGAAAAGGGACCTCTGTTTGCGAGTCGGCGGGGCAGAAATATAAGAGATATGCTGGTGCGTAACCGTATCTCCAATGATCGCACAAACTGGTTAGACAGGAGTATTCCTAAAGGAAATTTCAGGTGTGGACAGTGTAATCTTTGCCCTCAACATATAACAGGTAACAGCATAAAAATAGGGCCTATCTCCCATAACATCAGGGACTTTATTTCTTGTAAGACGACACATGTTGTTTATGTCATTTTCTGTACCTGCGGTTTTTATTATATCGGAAAAACAATCCGCCCCCTCTATGTACGAGTAAGGGAACATTTAAATTCAGTACGTACAGGGAAGGGTGTTCCCCGTTTGATCAATCACGTGAGACAACACCATGCAGGTAACGTCCAAACCCTCCGTTTTGCAGGAATTGCAAGAATGCACTTACCGCAGCAAGGGGGGAATCTGAATCAGCTCCTCTTAAGATGTGAAGCTAGGTGGATATTGCGCACATGCGCAACAGGACCAATGGGCCTGAACGAAAGACTTGATATGTCTGTTTTTTTATAAAATGTATTTTCAGCAACATAGTATAAATAACGAAAAAGGACAAGATTTATTGTTAATATGTTTATTTTTAAGTGTTCTTCTAGTTTATGGTCAAAAAGCATATCGCATATATTTTTTTAAATGTTTGTTTTATATGTAATTTTAACATAGTCACGTTTTCTGTTTAATGGGTGTATAACAGCACCTATGACGGAGGAAAGGGGGAGGATACCAGGTGTGGATTCATTATATATCCCACCCCCCCATGTCCGTCCGTCATTAGGACCTGTAGAAGCGCAGCCGCGCGAAACAGCTGTTGTCCTTTCTTTTGCACGTTCTCCTATCTTCCCCGCGGATTTTTGTCTCCATGTTTCAATAAAGGACATTTAGTACTGGACCCGTGAGTGCGCATCATCTTCTTGTGTTTTACCTTTGGACAACTATCATTATTCCTGGATGCAGCACCTGGAGTGGCCAGAATAGGAGGCATTGGAATAACAGCATGATGGCAACAAGGCCAACACACGAGGGGTAAGTCAGCTGCAGCGGTGCTGATTTTTTCCTTTTCTTCTATTGTTTTGTGAATACTTGAACTTTCAACACATTTAGCACGCTGTCAGCAAACCCCGTTTGACTGTGTTTTTGCAATTAAGCTGCAGCCTTAGCTGTTTTTCCTCTCAGCATGGAGTCAGACATTCCGCCTCTGTCTCATGGACTACTAGCGGGGCGAGAGAACGTGGAGGATTTTTTTACAGAATGTAACACACGTGATGATACGCTTTCATTAAGTACTAAAACCTTAGAACACAAGTTATTTAATGTAGCTGAAAGAGAGGTCAATTTATTTTGGACCAATAATTCGTTAAAATCTTACCAGGATTGTGGCAGAGTGCCACGAGGCTTGAGAGTAACAAAGGACATGTCACAATTCCATGACAATCCACAGTTTAAAAAGGAATGGGAAACAATTCTTTTAAAATGCTCCCATGATCTCATGCAACTGGTATTAAGGCACAATAAGATTAATTATGAAACAACAAAAACAGACCTTAGCAAAACTAAAGAGGAACTGAAAGCAAGACTGTCGGAGGCCCAATGGCTGGCACTGGAAAAAAAACTGGACAATAAACTAGTGAATCTCCAAACAGAAATTAAACAAAGAAAAAGAGACAAATTCATTCGTGACAAAGGAGATTTTGAGTCTGGAAAAATATTTAATTGGAATAGACGAGGCCCAGGACAAGGCAATCGCAAATTTACAAGAAAAACCAATAAAAATAAATCCTATACTAATAAAAAAAACAACAAGAAGGATTATCTAACTACAGATTCAGACTCAAGCATGAATGAAGATTGTGTCTCTGACACCGACAATATAGGAACAGTTTCAACACAGCCTCCCCCTTTAGGCGGAGGACGCGACGAGGAGGAAGAAGATATCGCATCAAAAACGCAAAGAAAAGGGAAAAGGAAACAAGTCTCCTGGAGAACGCCGACATAGAAGAGATGTCATCTAACACAGTGATCAATTTGACAGACCACACGCTGAATACGATCCATTGTTCAGTTTTGTCAAAAGGTCTTAATTTCTGTCTCCCTGAACGCTTCGACCCTGTTGAATTTAGAATTGATTTGTATAAAGCAGTAAGAAAGATACATCTGTATAAAATGTACCAAAATGTGAAAAAAGAAGGAGGGACCACACCAGCAGGAGAAGTTCCTTGCAAAGTGGGCCCCCTAGGTTTTATGGCATCAGACAGCCAAATAAATAGCATACAGGATTATGCTTTATTATTATTGAGTATAATGGACCCTTCAGTAGGTATAACAAATACCCAAAGTACTCCAACTGAGCCTTTCACGGGCGGTGTCAAATCTTCCTTCATGCCACCTGTCTCTCCAGGCAACCCTATTGATATCTTTGAGGCACAAGTAAATAAAGACATAGAGGCTCTGATATATCAGACCACTCCATCCAATTTAACAACTGTAGAACTAGAAGCCCTCAAAGAGATACAGGGTTGGCGAGACACAGTTGTACGTGCATCAGATAAGGGGGGCAACATTGTGTTACTAACCAAAAGCTATTACATGAAGGAAGCTTATAGACATTTATCGGATGTTACAACTTATAAAAAGGTTGAAAAAGACCCTACAATAAAATATCAAAATGAACTCCGAACATTACTCAGAGAATACGTAGAGAAGGGTATTTTATCAAAAAAACAGGCAGAGAAATTAATACCGGAATGCCCACAAAAACCATATTGGTACCATGTACCGAAGGTACATAAATCGATAAATTGTCCCCCAGGACGTCCAATTGTATCCGGGATAGGCTCCATAACGGAGCCATTATCCAAATACTTGGACTGGTTATTACGTCCGCTTTTATCAGATGTGCCATCTTACATTAAGGATACAAATCATTTACTACGAGTCATAAGGAATTTCGTTTGGCAAGAAACCTTTAGTCTAGCGTCAATAGACGTAGAAAGTCTGTATACCCGAATTCCTCAAAATCTAGGGGTAGCTGCAATAAAAGAAATTTTACAGCAAACACCTACAGACACGAATACCATCAATTTTGTATGTGATAGTCTGACATATGTACTCAAACATAACGCGTTTAAATTTGATGAGCATTGGTACACGCAATGCGAGGGGACTGCCATGGGTACGTCGGTCGCATGTACCCTGGCAAACCTCTATTTGGCGTTTTTTGAGGAAAAATATGTCTACTCTGAGATTAATCCTTTTTTGGGGCACATAAAACTTTTCATAAGATACGTGGATGATATCCTAATAATATGGGACGGTACCAAATATGATTTTGAAAATTTTGTAGAATTTCTAAACAAAACTAACAACATGAACATGAAATTTACTTCGCAATACGGTGATCAACAACTAGAATTTTTAGATGTAAAATTGGCAATAAGGGAAGGGAAATTAAATACAGAGGTTTATCGTAAACCGACTTCGTCCAATGCGCTCTTGCACTACAATAGTGCCCATCCCTTATATACAAAACAGGCTTTACCTTACAGTCAATTTTTAAGAGTAAAACGAATTAATAGCAGCGAACAGGGTTTTAAGAGACAATCACAGGAATTGTACAAACGTTTCGAAAAACGAGGGTACCCACGTCCCTTACTTAATGCGGCCCTAACAAGAGCAGAAAAAGAGGATTTCTCCACACATAATAGGGGAGAAAAGAACAACAACGAGAAACGGTTCGTATTTAGTTTTAAATTTGGCCCCATGGATACATACATCAGATCAATTATTAGAAAGAACTGGCACATTTTGGGAAAAGATGAAGCCCTAACGAAAAAACTTGAAAAGGGACCTCTGTTTGCGAGTCGGCGGGGCAGAAATATAAGAGATATGCTGGTGCGTAACCGTATCTCCAATGATCGCACAAACTGGTTAGACAGGAGTATTCCTAAAGGAAATTTCAGGTGTGGACAGTGTAATCTTTGCCCTCAACATATAACAGGTAACAGCATAAAAATAGGGCCTATCTCCCATAACATCAGGGACTTTATTTCTTGTAAGACGACACATGTTGTTTATGTCATTTTCTGTACCTGCGGTTTTTATTATATCGGAAAAACAATCCGCCCCCTCTATGTACGAGTAAGGGAACATTTAAATTCAGTACGTACAGGGAAGGGTGTTCCCCGTTTGATCAATCACGTGAGACAACACCATGCAGGTAACGTCCAAACCCTCCGTTTTGCAGGAATTGCAAGAATGCACTTACCGCAGCAAGGGGGGAATCTGAATCAGCTCCTCTTAAGATGTGAAGCTAGGTGGATATTGCGCACATGCGCAACAGGACCAATGGGCCTGAACGAAAGACTTGATATGTCTGTTTTTTTATAAAATGTATTTTCAGCAACATAGTATAAATAACGAAAAAGGACAAGATTTATTGTTAATATGTTTATTTTTAAGTGTTCTTCTAGTTTATGGTCAAAAAGCATATCGCATATATTTTTTTAAATGTTTGTTTTATATGTAATTTTAACATAGTCACGTTTTCTGTTTAATGGGTGTATAACAGCACCTATGACGGAGGAAAGGGGGAGGATACCAGGTGTGGATTCATTATATATCCCACCCCCCCATGTCCGTCCGTCATTAGGACCTGTAGAAGCGCAGCCGCGCGAAACAGCTGTTGTCCTTTCTTTTGCACGTTCTCCTATCTTCCCCGCGGATTTTTGTCTCCATGTTTCAATAAAGGACATTTAGTACTGGACCCGTGAGTGCGCATCATCTTCTTGTGTTTTACCTGTAGGTAATATGTGCATTAACCCTATAATGAAAAGTGCTAAGGTGCAACAAAGTAACGAAACTGCATGATATGACTGCTGATTGAACCTATATAAGTTGACAGCAAAAATGAGATATATCACAGCATACTAGATAACAAAAAAAAAAAAAAAAAAAAAACTACCCTAATAAAACAATATATGTACCTAATATTATATAAACATATATACAGAAAAATATCGCAAAATAAAAAAATAAAAAATAAAAACTAGACAATATATGAACATGATGCTATATAAATATACAAATATAAACTTAATACTATAAAAAAATATATATGACCAAAATAGATAAATATATCTACAAATGTAATATTATACAAGTGAATAAATAAGTGAATATAACATATATCCCAAGAATACATGGAAACCTCTATGATATAATAAATATGCAAATAAGTTAATACCAGCGGCAATCTAAGCAGCATAAAACGAATTAACGTATAATATCATAATCTAAAATAGTGGACATAATAATATATAAATATATGTACCACCAAAGAGAATAAATATATATATATATATAAAGAAAACACCCTAATTTCATATAACAAGATACAAAAAATATACGTGAATATAGCACATATTCAATATTGCAAAAAAATATCCTTAATAATAAATAATAATAAATCAACATAAAAACACAACAATGTGGAAGACTGAGAGAAGAAATATTCCATCATGGACTTTCATGGTGTCTCCATTCATCCCAAATATTCGTAGAAAGGAAGATTATCAGCATACAAAGATAATAGCAACCCAAAACAGGCGTCCTAAAAACTAGATAAAAATACAATTAATATACAAAAAGACACACATACAAAAATTAAAAACAAGAAAACAGGAGAAACATGACCAGATAACAGGGACCAAACTATGACTGCCTATAACCAACACAGTGTCGCAATGGTAATGAGATATCAAAAATAGATCATAAGTAGTGTTGAGCGATACCGTCCGATACTTGAAAGTATCGGTATCGGAAAGTATCTGCCGATACCGGCAAAGTATCGGATCCAATCCGATACCGATACCCGATACCAATACAAGTCAATGGGACTCAGGTATCGGACGGTATTCCTGATGGTTCCCAGGGTCTGAAGGAGAGGAAACTCTCCTTCAGGCCCTGGGAACCATATAAATGTGTAAAAGATGTACAGGGAACTTACCGTCCTCCTCCTTTTGTTGTAGAAGATGTCCGGATATCTCCTATTCTCCCTATTTGATGTCCTGGTGCGTACAAAACTTTCATTAGAGCCTTCAGCTTCACTGCAAGAGGTACTGCTTTCAGCATATGACAACAGTTCACGTGAGGACCCTCCTGTTTTCGTTACAGACCCATTAAATTTCTTTTTAGGAAGCTGCCATCTAAAGATTTTGTCTGTTTCAAAGTCTGTAGTGTCTCTAATGAATTTCTTCAATTTGAGATCACTAATTTCTGTCTCTTTTTTGTCTATTTCTTTCTCAATAGTTTGAATAAAACTCTCCATTTTGTCGGCTGCTAATTGTTTTTTCAATTCTCTATGTAGTTCATCAATTTCCTTATCTAACATATTCATACAAAGCGTATTTTTGTCAATAATAATTTTCATGAATTCCATTGAGCATGTGATAGCCGCTTTTTTCCATCTTGAAATTAGCTAGGACATCTTCTACAACAAAAAAACCAATAAGCGTACTAATGATAGATCCAAGGTAATTAACCTATCGGACCATATTCTCACTGAATCACAAAAACTGTTGCTGGAAAAGGGTTTAACTTTCTCGCCTTCTTCACATCTAGATAAGTTCGAGGTAGTGAAAGATCTACATCTGTTCGCACGCAAGATTATATTGCAGAAGTTACATCATAGAACAGATATAGATGAGATATTTTCCACTGAGGTTGAAAAAGAGGCCTTGAAAAACCTTGAGGAATTATTGGATGAGAATGAATCTGAGGAGGACGGTAAGTTCCCTGTACATTTGTTGGGGAAATCCAAGAAATTTCCAAGTCTGAGCATTTGTTCAGCCGTGGAGATTTTCACTAAAATGGTTACCAGAGAAATTGAAAGTCTGCCCCCCATCCCCAATTGGGTTTCCAATTTAGATTGCAATGAGAGAAGGGCGTTGAAGGAGCTTCAAACATGGGATGACTTAGTCATCAAGCAGGCCGATAAAGGGGGCAATACGGTATTATGGCCAAATAGAATGTATGAAAAACAGGCGAATAAGATCTTGGGTAATGCAAATTGTTATAGGAAACTTTGCTATAATCCGTTATCTGAATTTCAACAAGATTTAGTGAAGATTTTGGAGTCCGCTTTTGAAGACGGAGTCATCCCCAAAAAATTGGTTGAAATTATAAGCAAGTTGCAACCTAAGTTAGCTACTTTCTATTTGTTGCCCAAATTGCACAAAAATCCGTTAGATCCCCCTGGTAGGCCGATAGTATCGGGAAATGATAGCCTTTGTGAGATAATTTCCACAGTCATCGATTATTATTTGCAGCCACTAGTGCAGACGTTACCTTCGTATATTAAGGACACCACAATGATTCTGAAAAGGTTAGATTCTTTACATCTGGAAAAGGGGGCGGTCTTAGTTACTGCCGATGTGGAAGCACTGTATTCCTCCATTAAGCATTCTGATGGATTAAAAGCTGTTTCACATTATTTGAGAGAGAGTAATTTAGAACCCTTGCTCATTGATTTGATTCTAACCTTACTTGAGTTTGTGTTGGAACACAATGTGTTCTTATTTGGTAAAGATATTTACCTCCAAAGACAGGGTACTGCGATGGGGGCCACTTGTGCCCCCTCGTATGCGAACCTGTTTATGGGGTACTGGGAGCGTTTGATTTTTCAGGATGATGATTGGGGGAATGAAGCTATACAAGGGTGGAGTCGTTACATAGACGATATCCTGTTTATATGGGAGGATTCGTCTGATAAATTATTTGATGTTATGAAGAAATTAAATCAGAACAATTTCAATATCAAATTGACATACAAATTTGGGAGAACTGTGGATTTCTTGGATCTTAAAATTGTTGCTTTGGAGGATGGTAAAATTATCACAGATGTATTTAGAAAGCCCACAGCAACTAACACCCTATTGCATGCCTCTTCTGCCCATCATAGATCCACCATTAATGGTATACCTACGGGGCAATTCCTTCGTGTTAAGAGAATTTGCAGTAACACGGAAGATTATGACAATCAAGCGTCGGATCTTGTCAGAAGATTCTCTGAGAGAGGATACAGTAACAGGCAAATTAAAAAAGGTTTCAAAAAGGCCTCTTCTGTTTCCAGGGAAGAACTCTTGTATGGCAACAAAAGAAGTGACAGAAAAAAGACTGATGAGAATGGAGTTAGATTTATCACCAAATTTAACAAACAGTGGCCTGAATTAACGAAAATCATGCATAAGCATTGGGGTATTCTACAATCGGATCCAATATTGAAGCAATTTCTTCCGAGCCGCCCATTAATGGTTCCCAGGAGATCCAGAAATTTGAAGGATTTACTTGTACATAGTCACTACTCATCTATGAAAAACACCAAAAAGGAAAAATTCAAGAAAAAACACCAAAAACAGGCAGAGATGCTTACCTGTCTGAATGGGCCTCAAATACAAATGCACAAGCAGGGTGCAGCGGACCCAAATAAAATAGCAAATGCACAGGTGCAATACCCAATGAAACAGCCAGCCTTAAATAAGGGTTTGGCCGTGTGGTACACCAGTGCACTAAGATACTCCATATGTGGCATGTTCACACAGGGAATGCAAAGCATCTGGTTATCAGCCTATTAATGACGCCCTATAGCGGGCTGCCCAGTGCTAAAATGCATCCCGTGCGAACAGAGGCCACAGTGTACAGAACCATTTGGGTCCAACTGCACCCTGCAAAAAATATATACGTGCAAAACAAAACATATAAATATATGTAAGGTATTAGTTGATATTCTGGCCACAATATGGAAGCTGGCAACCCTCGCCAAGGGTCCTTACGTCTTGCCAGTCCTACTCTAACATGAAAAACACCAAAAAGGAAAAATTCAAGAAAAAACACCAAAAACAGGCAGAGATGCTTACCTGTCTGAATGGGCCTCAAATACAAATGCACAAGCAGGGTGCAGCGGACCCAAATAAAATAGCAAATGCACAGGTGCAATACCCAATGAAACAGCCAGCCTTAAATAAGGGTTTGGCCGTGTGGTACACCAGTGCACTAAGATACTCCATATGTGGCATGTTCACACAGGGAATGCAAAGCATCTGGTTATCAGCCTATTAATGACGCCCTATAGCGGGCTGCCCAGTGCTAAAATGCATCCCGTGCGAACAGAGGCCACAGTGTACAGAACCATTTGGGTCCAACTGCACCCTGCAAAAAATATATACGTGCAAAACAAAACATATAAATATATGTAAGGTATTAGTTGATATTCTGGCCACAATATGGAAGCTGGCAACCCTCGCCAAGGGTCCTTACGTCTTGCCAGTCCTACTCTAACATGAAAAACACCAAAAAGGAAAAATTCAAGAAAAAACACCAAAAACAGGCAGAGATGCTTACCTGTCTGAATGGGCCTCAAATACAAATGCACAAGCAGGGTGCAGCGGACCCAAATAAAATAGCAAATGCACAGGTGCAATACCCAATGAAACAGCCAGCCTTAAATAAGCTTTGCATTCCCTGTGTGAACATGCCACATATGGAGTATCTTAGTGCACTGGTGTACCACATGGCCAAACCCTTATTTAAGGCTGGCTGTTTCATTGGGTATTGCACCTGTGCATTTGCTATTTTATTTGGGTCCGCTGCACCCTGCTTGTGCATTTGTATTTGAGGCCCATTCAGACACTACTCATCTACCAAGCCCAGTCTTGCATCTTCAGGAGGTAATGGTTTCTTTCCTTGCAATATGTGTAAGGGTTGTTATAATCTTACTAAAAGTAAAACATTTGTTAATTTTGATGGCTCCAAAATCTTTGAAATACGTAAGAGGCTTACCTGCACCTCTAAGGGCGTAATCTATCATGCTCTATGTCCGTGTAAGAAAGTATATATTGGGCTCACCACTCGGGAGCTAAGAATCAGGACAAGGGAGCATGTTAGAGACATAGAGAAGTCAAAAAGTGTGGAAGACCTCAGCACTTTAAAAACTCTGCCTAGGCATTTCAAGCTGTACCATCAGTCTGATCCTAGAGGACTTAAGATCCGAGCGATTGATCAGATTCAATTGGGTGCCAGGGGGGGGAATTTGGCTAAAGTTTTAGCCCAAAAGGAGATCAAATGGATCTACCTATTGGGGACCATGGCTCCCCAGGGTCTTAATGAGACCTTGGGTTTCAATTCCTTTTTATAAAATTTGGTGAGTCCTTACCTTTACTTATGATCTATTTTTGATATCTCATTACCATTGCGACACTGTGTTGGTTATAGGCAGTCATAGTTTGGTCCCTGTTATCTGGTCATGTTTCTCCTGTTTTCTTGTTTTTAATTTTTGTATGTGTGTCTTTTTGTATATTAATTGTATTTTTATCTAGTTTTTAGGACGCCTGTTTTGGGTTGCTATTATCTTTGTATGCTGATAATCTTCCTTTCTACGAATATTTGGGATGAATGGAGACACCATGAAAGTCCATGATGGAATATTTCTTCTCTCAGTCTTCCACATTGTTGTGTTTTTATGTTGATTTATTATTATTTATTATTAAGGATATTTTTTTGCAATATTGAATATGTGCTATATTCACGTATATTTTTTGTATCTTGTTATATGAAATTAGGGTGTTTTCTTTATATATATATATATATATATATATTTATTCTCTTTGGTGGTACATATATTTATATATTATTATGTCCACTATTTTAGATTATGATATTATACGTTAATTCGTTTTATGCTGCTTAGATTGCCGCTGGTATTAACTTATTTGCATATTTATTATATCATAGAGGTTTCCATGTATTCTTGGGATATATGTTATATTCACTTATTTATTCACTTGTATAATATTAAATTTGTAGATATATTTATCTATTTTGGTCATATATATTTTTTTATAGTATTAAGTTTATATTTGTATATTTATATAGCATCATGTTCATATATTGTCTAGTTTTTATTTTTTATTTTTTATTTTGCGATATTTTTCTGTATATATGTTTATATAATATTAGGTACATATATTGTTTTATTAGGGTAGTTTTTTTTTTTTGTTTTTTTTTTTTGTTATCTAGTATGCTGTGATATATCTCATTTTTGCTGTCAACTTATATAGGTTCAATCAGCAGTCATATCATGCAGTTTCGTTACTTTGTTGCACCTTAGCACTTTTCATTATAGGGTTAATGCACATATTACCTACGTAGTATCCGGTTTCATGTGGGTACACCTTTTTCCTATCTTATATAGGTTCAATCAGCAGTCATATCATGCAGTTTCGTTACTTTGTTGCACCTTAGCACTTTTCACTATAGGGTTAATGCACATATTACCTACGTAGTATCCGGTTTCATGTGGGTACACCTTTTTTTTATATATTTTTTTATCTTTTCTAGCTTCAGCTACATGATTGCGCATGTGCGGGTCAGTGATGTCCCTGAGATTTCCGGCTCTGCGCATTACGGAGATGCTAGGCTCTTCAGGCTTGCATCACTGGCGCGGTAACACGGAAGTCTCGTTGTATGGGAGTCCATAGACTCACACATGCGCTGCTACACACTCATCATGCTGACGCCGGCCACAGCTGTTTTATGTGGTTATAAAGACTGAGTATTTTGTTAGAGACACACATGCCCCCTATCTGAGGAAGCCAGTCAGGCGAAACGGCGCTGTCGGGGTCGCTGTGGAACATCTCCCACCAGGACAGTTATTTGTAAGTTCATTATTGTTTGTCTACAATGGCGTGCCATATGCTTACACACTGCATTGTAGTATATAGAGAAATCTATCAGATGTAGCATTAGAGCACTTTAGATTGGGCAAGTCATGGGTTACTACTGAGGCTAATTACACTTGGTACTATAGGAACTGTTGGTTCCTGTCCATTTGATTGTATGTTATATACCTCTTCCAGTACTGGCTTGCTCTTGTAGCAAATTGTTTATTTTTGTATTTTCTGGTGTGGTTATTGTTCCCAGCCATTTTAATGAACTTTACCCTGCTTTTTTCTACATATTTTGTATTTTTTAATTATGTTCATTAAAATTGGTTTTTAAATTTATAGCCTATGCCTCTTTTTCCCTTCATATGTTCTGGGGAAATTTTTGGTCTTATGTCATGATTTTGAGGTGTGCTGGATACCTTTGTGGGACTCTTGATAAAATTACTCTTAGATAAGGTAGCAAATCCTGGTGACAGATTCCCTTTAAAGCTCCTAGAAGTGGTTGTCATAAATGTTGCAAAATAAACATACGATCACCTTAATGATATTTGTCTCCTGACTTTCACTTCTGACTGGGTTCCCTGTTGGTCTACATACTTTCTGTTCTGACCATACTGGCATGTGACTATTGCATCAAACACTGTCTGAAACAGCGATGGAGCAGTTACATGCCAGGACATGGAAGTACAAAATCAAGTTGGGGTCCCAGAAAGCATTGATATTGGAGCCACATGGATTGATAAGGTAACCCTATATTGTTGCATTGTCTTAGAACATGCTGCATGTTTAATTATTATTTTGTTTGTTTTTTATAACTCGGGATGGACATCATGTCAATAGCTGCACTGAAATATTGCATTGGCAGTTAACAAGGAAATCAATAAAAACCTTGTCCTATATTTATCTGTCTTCGTCGAAAATCAAAAGAAAGGTAATAGTTAATTTAAATGGTTGGTTTCTTTTTAAACGCACTTAGTCATTTCCAACACATTATTTTGTGTAAGCTAAGAAAAGTTTAATAGCATGCCCTAGGTTGGTCCCCACTGGTTGATAGGAAGAGATGTGCTGATTATTGAAGCTAGGGAAGTACATAATTAGGTGGATGGCAATTAAAGTTGGTCTTTGTATTTTAAAAGCTTCCCCCGAGGTTCCAATGCTTACTTTTTAAGGCATTAAAAGTTATTCTGTTCAGCTTACTGCACCATGTTACTATTTATACCTCTACAATTAAAGTAAACACAGACAATTGCTTTTATTAAAAAAAGCCTAAAGAAATCATTGTAGTTTTACGAATTACAGTAACAAAATAGAAATCTTATCTCTCTATTGTAATTCCACATTTTTTTATGATAGAATACTATAGATTTATTAGTAAATGTTAAAAAACGTATTAAATATGTTTCATAACGAATCCATTGCACCTCTTGGGACATTTTTGAATGTAGACTTCTGTGTTTTTATATTTATATATATATTATATGCTAGTAAATTAAGTTTGCATTTTTAATTTTGAGTTAGTTTAAATAATTTACTTGAAATATACATTTACATTTTTCTCTAACTGGCACATAACGTCATTACTCCAGGGAGTCAAGTAGGGTATGTTTTGAAACTAAGTTGCACACTTTAAAATTAGCCCTGCTCTAATTTCGATTAGACTAATTATATGTAAATGCCTTCATGAATATGCATTTGAAGAAAATAGCTTCATTGATCTAAAACTGTGCCACCTGCAATAAGAATGACTAGAAGAAAACAAACACTCCAGAACTTTTAGATGACAATAAAGCTTAAAAATCAACATGGTAATTGCACATACGCTTAAAAAATTTTTGTGCGTCTCGGAAATAGTTCAGTTTAATTCAGGCATTATTTTTTAATTTAAAAACATAATCTAAAATGTGAAGTTAACGTAAAAGTTTGATAATTAATATCTATAGAGAAAACCTTCCTCTAAGCAAATGTCTCTGTGGATAACAAATAAAAATGGGAAAACTGACCTAGAAAAGAATAATTATTCAGACAAGTTATAGCACTGATTATATAAAAAATGTGCTAGGTGTACACATATAGTAGCAGCTCACCAAAGGTCATAAATTTAAAATACATACCAGAAAAAGAAACAGCCTTATCAACACCAAGTCAGATTACAAATGCACTATCAAGATTAAGCAGACCCCCATGATAAGGACTGGGCAGCACAGCAAAATGCTGATGAAAACAGCCACTCACAAACCTACCAGATCATAGAGGGCATTGTGTCTAGTTAAAAATGAACACAAATGAGGCTTATTATTAGTTTAAAAAAACTTGGCACTCAAAATTCAAAGAAAAAAGTAGTTCATTTATTACGCATCCAGACAAAAATATTTGAACGTTTTGGGTCCTTACTTGGGCCTTCTTCAGAACAAACTATTTCAGCGGTGTGGATATCTCCTTAATTATATTGTCTCAGTGGGAGATAAAAAGTGCCTGTTGCCTGGGTTTGCTGCATATGGGAACTGAGTGTCCATGTGGTATGGTAGCCCAAGTTCTGTACTTTGTCTGGTAAGAGGAGTCAGCGCTTCTGTTTGCTGCGAGCTGTGCTGCTGTGGGTCTGCACAGCACTTGCCGGCAATACAGCGCAGACCCACAGTCTCTTTCTTATAATGGAGTCATGAATGCTGACCTTAACTGAGGCAAGTGAGGCCTGCGGTTCTTTGGATGTTGTTGTGGATTCTTTTGTGACCTCTTGGATGAGTTGTCACTGGGATCTAGGGGTAAATTTGGTCGGCCAGCCACTCCTGGGAAGATTCATCACTGTTCCATGTTTTCTCCATTTGTGGATAATGGCTCTCACTTTGCTTTGCTGGTGTACCAAAGCTTTACAAATAGCTTTATAACTTTTTCAAAATTTATAGATCTCAATTACTTTGTTTCTCATTTGTTCTAGAATTTATTTGGATCGTGGCATGATGTCTAACTTTTAGGGATCTTTTGGTCTACTTCACTTTATCAGGCAGCTCCTATTCAAATGATTTATTGATTGAGAGCAGATGTGGAAGTAATCAAGCCAGGGTGTGGCTAGTGAATTTGAACTCGGCTTCTTAAAGATGTGATAAACCACATTCCTTTTAAGTTTTAAGGGGGGAAGAGGGAAATCACTTTTTCCACACAGTGCCCTGTAGATTTGGATTTCTTTTTCCCTTAATAATAAATCTGAATTCTGTGTTTCTATGTGTTATCTTTATCTAATAATTAAATGTATTTGTTAATCTGAAATATTTAAGTGTGACAAACATGCAAATGAATAGAAAATCAGGAAGGGAGCAAACGCCACTGTAAATAAAGTGCTTGCTTTTATACATGTAGAATTATGGCCAGTTTTGGACATTATTGAGCAATAGCAGACATGAATTGGATTCAGAATTAAAATTATAAACTGAATACTGCATACACGGTGTCCACAAGTAGTGATTATGGGTAAGAGCACCTTCTGGCATTGTTTGGGTTTATCTCATTCCCTTAAAGCAATATGCACACTTTTTTTACTCTTGGTAAATGATTCTCTAGTGGTGACTTTCTGACTCGCTGTCTCATTTTGTTCTACATTCTTATTTTATTTATTTATTTTTTCATTTACTTTTACCTGTGTAGTGTGAGACGATGGGTGCTTTTTGTCTCCATTGAGTTGTGTACCTATTTTGAAACATTTATTGACTATATGCGCTTGCACTTTTATTTTGCTGCTACATCCTGTTCTTTCCTCCCACTATAATAAAGGTGGACTTTGTGTGTTACACCTGTGATATCAATTATCCAACTTTGTCTCTAATCAGATTATTACTATGTTTTTGCTGTACTTTATATGTTTTTTGAATAAACTATGTTTTATTTATTTATTTTGGGACTATTTTCATGCTCTTTTTTTCTCTTGGTATTGTCATGTATTATAGTAACATCCCGAGCTATTACAGCCTTCCTCACCACTTGGTATTGGGGGGACGGACTGATTTTTTTTTTCTGTTCTGAATACATTGTTTATAAACTGAATACTGCATAACTTGGAGTATCAAAATTATGGATTTTAAGTAGCCTAGATACAGTTGTGCTCCAAAGTTTACATACCCCAGCAGAATTTTTGCTTTATTGGCCTTTTTTTCAGAGAATACGAATGATAACACCAAATCTTTTTCTCCACAAATGCCACAAAGTATCTTGCCTACAAAATGCAAAACAGAGACAAGACTCAAAACTTCTGGAACAAGGTAATTTGGAGTGATGAGACCAAAATTGAACTTTTTGGCCACAACCATAAACAATATATTTGGAGAAAGGTCAACAAGGCCTATGATGAAAGGAACACCATTCCTACTGTAAATCATGGGGGTGGATCGCTGATGTTTTGGAGATGTGTGAGCTACAAAGGTACAGGAAACTTGGTCAAACCTGAAAGAAAGATGAATGCAGCACATTATCAGCAAATATTGGAGGCAACTTTGCACTCATCAGCCCAGAAGCTGGGCATTGGATGTACTTGGACATTCCAACATGACAATGATCCAAAACACAAGGCCACACAATAAGAGAAAAAAGAATGGATCTACCTGTGGCAATACATTTTTGTCTCCCAAAGCATAACATTATGGACATAAAATTACTTGTGTTAAAAGGGAACTTCAAAACTCAGAGAGACAGAAGAGTCTGGGAATATAAACTGATGATGACCTTTGACCGTCTCAGTGATGGAATGAATGTGTCGCATGGATTTATGTCTTTTTACATCAACTAAGGAACTTGCCCCTCAGTCTATGAGGGGTCATCACAACAGAACCAGACCCCAATCAGAGGACAATAAAACATTCCTTATCTAAGAAGTGGTCCAATATTTATGGACATAACTGTTTATCACTCATGGTAATTCTGCTTCATGCCACCTGTCTTATAAATGTTTGTTTTTTTCTGTGCTATGTTGTGCATAAATATGTGATTCTTCAGAATTTGTATTAGTCTATGCCTGATGAAGGGACCTGTGTAGTCTCGAAAGCTTGCAATTTGTTACCATCTTTTCAGTTAGCCATTAAAAGGTATCAACCACTGAGGACTCTCAATTCTAAATATTTTTCTATCTACTGGCTAACGTGGTACCAAGATATATATCTTTCCTTTAGATAAATCAAAGAATTTTATTCTACAAAAAATAAACATATAAAATCACGTTAATGATACATAATGGATGCCTCAAAAAACGACCAAGGACCTTCAGAAGAACAACACACACCAGTTCACATAGAATAGTTTGTAACACTAGATGATGTGGTCATGTGGAGTCTACAGAAAACAAACTAGGAGTAGTCTAAGCAAATATTAAGGCAAAATGCCAATCATAGAGCCTGAATTATCCAACCTAGCAAAATCAATTTCCCATATTACCACTTATACAGTAGACCTCAATCACTAAAGTGCCCATGTGCTTAGTGCTAGCATATAAATATAAATAAAGTGCAAGTAGTCACATAATACCTGAATAGTGTGTGAATGCTGCTGCGTCTCACCCCAGCGTGCGTTTCACCAAGTCTTCTTCTGGATTGCAGAATAAAATTCTTTGATTTTATCTATACACTCCACGTGCCTTCCTTGGTTCTTGGTATGTTATGTACCTATTATAGTCTTTGGCGCTATGCACATGTTCGTGTTTTTTGTGCATTATGTGTCCATTGTCCATTTTTGATCTGCGTCAAGGATAAGAGTTACCAAAATAAGTCTGTGGGTCCATGAAAATAATAGAGTGCACCACAGGGATTACATTAGTGTGTAGTCTTTGTGCTGTATCTAGTTAACATTGAGGTGAACACTAGCAGCTTAGAAACGTTTTTATTTTTCCATACATTAAAATCACTGATACAACACTGGTGGTAAAAATTGACACAAGCACTGATGAAAATCAGATGAAAAACACTAAAGACCATATTTTATGTTTATAAAAAAACACAGAGGTATGAATGAGGATCTAAATAAATTACAGAATTTAGGAGGGTCTAGATTTTTTGTCTAGTAAGAAAAATATTACAAGTTTTCAAAAAGTGTTCAGTGCGGCACAAACATCTTTTCTGTTTCAATATCTGTCTAAGACAATTTTAGACAAAATTCTGGTGCAACTACAGGAGTAAATCAACACCACTGATTATTTGGTTTTGTTGTAATACTTTGGACTTTCCTTTTTTTAATGATGAAAATTTGTATCAAGTCCTTACAGATACATTTTTGGGTTTCCTTGGTAAACTAATGATTTGAACATTACAGTTCCTTCTATTCTTTAGAAAAATGAATGTCTTATAGATGAAACTATTCTTATGCACCTTAATGATATGAATAAATTTGACGCTGAACCCGAGACTGAATTTATCTGAAGTCCTAGAGAATCACAGTACATTATGATATCACAGTACATCATGTCAAATGCATCTGTATACGATTTTAGATAAAAGATGAGGCAATCCTGAAAGGGAAATATGTCAACTAGATTATATGTAACTTTATGTTTGGACAAGTACATCAGATTATTCATATTCATATTCATATTTTCTTTGTAGATAAATTATGCGAGTCCTTATGTCATCTATTTCTTTCCCTTTACATAAGATTTTATGGGAAATGTAAATAGAGATGCAAACATTTTTTTTGTTATTTTAAGTCTCATTCCACCTTGTATTGATAAAGAATACTATTTTGTGCTCGGTTAGGTTGTAGTTTGTATCCTGTCAAGCACTGCATGATGAAAGTCTAAAACAGAGTCTTTAAGAACAACATAATTATTTCAAGTGTATATGAATGTCAAATGCCATGGTCAATCTCTGACAGTGGCATTTAACCAGCGCCGAGCGGAAGCGCGTCAAAAGACATAGCCATCAGCCTTGTCACATGATCTTGGGGCACTGATGGGCTGTTATGACAGAAGGTGGTCTAGAAAAAGTCCCCCATGCTTGTCATTGCATATTTCCTATGAACCCCTACGGTCCCCTGGTAATGTTGTGACACGCAAAACTCTTGTGTATGCATGAAGAAAAACAGCTGCTGCTGCCCCATGGCTGGTGATAAAATCCTCGAGGAGATATTGAATACAGTATGATAAACACTTTTTTTTACTTGAAATAGGCGCTGGTACAGCATTGAAATGCAATGTGAATAAAAAGACTTTTCAATGAAAGAGAGAAAAATCCAGCAATAGGCGTGGGTGAACTAAAAACATAGACTTTATTCCATATCATTAAAAAATCATTCCACGTACATTACAGACCAAAAGTTTGGACACACCTTCTCATTTAAAATTTTTTCTGTATTTTCATGACTATGAAAATTGTACATTCACACTGAAGGCATCAAAACTGTGAATTAACACGTGGAATTACTTACTTAACAAAAAAGTGTGAAACAACTGAAAATATGTCTTATATTCTAGGTTCTTCAAAGTAGCCACCTTTTGCTTTGATGACTGTTTTGCACACTCTTGGCATTCTCTTGATGAGCTTCAAGAGGTAGTCACCGGGAATGGTTTTCACTTCACAGGTGTGCCCTGTCAGATTTAATAAGTGGGATTTCTTGCCTTATAAATGGGGTTGGGACCATCAGTTGTGTTGTGCAGAAGTCTGGTGGATGCACAGCTGATAGTCCTAATGAATATACTGTTAGAATTTTTATTATGGCAAGAAAAAAGCAGCTAAGTAAAGAAAAACGAGTGGCCATCATTACTTTAAGAAATGAAGTCAGTCAGTCTGAAAAATTTGGGAAAACTTTGAAAGTGTCCCCAAGTGCAGTGGCAAAAACCATCAAGCGCTATAAAGAAACTGAGGATCGCCCCAGGAAAGAAAGACCAAGAGTCACCTCTGCTTCTGAGGATAAGTTTATCTGAGTCACCAGCCTCAGAAATCGCAGGTTAACAGCAGCTCAGATTAGAGACCAGGTCAATGCCACACAGAGTTCTAGATGCAGACACATCTCTACAACAACTGTTAAGAGGAGACTTTGTGCAGCTGCCTTCATTATTATTAATATTATTATTATTATTATTATTATTATTTATTTCTATAGCACCATTAATTCCATGGTGCTGTACTTGAGAAAGGGGTTACATACAGGGTTATAAATATTGTTTACAGTAAACAAGTTTACAGTGACAGACTGGTACAAAGGGGAGAGGACCCTGTCCTTGCGGACTTACATTCTATGGGAATAGCTGCTAGGAAACCACTGCCAAGGACAGGCAACAAGCAGAAGAGACTTTTTTGGGCTAAAGAACACAAGGAATGGACATTAGACCAGTGGAAATCTGTGCTTTGGTCTGATGAGTCCAAATTTAAGATCTTTGGTTCCAACCACCATGTCTTTGTGCGACACAGAAAAGGTGAACGGATGGACTCTACATGCCTGCCTCCCACCGTGAAGCATGGAGGAGGAGGTGTGATGGTTTGGGGGTGCTTTGCTGGTGACACTGTTGGGGATTTATTAAAAATTGAAGGCATACTGAACCAGCATGACTACCACAGCATCTTGCAGCGGCATGCTATTCCATCCGGTTTGCGATTAGTTGGACCATCATTTTGTTTTCAACAGGACAGTGACCCCAAACACACCTCCAGGCTGTGTACAGGCTATTTGACTAAGAAGGAGAGTGATGGGGTGCTACGCCAGATGACCTGACCTCCACAGTCACCAGACCTGAACCCAATCAAGATGGTTTGGGGTGAGCTGGACCGCAGAGTGAAGGCAAAAGGGCCAACTAGTGCTAAGCATCTCTGGGAACTCCATGAAGATTGTTGGAAGACCATTCCCGGTGACTACCTCTTGAAGCTCATCAAGAGAATGCCAAGAGTGTGCAAATCAGTCATCAAAGCAAAATGTGGCTACTTTGAAGAACCTAGAATATAAGATATAATTTCAGTTGTTTCACACTTGTTTGTTAAGTATATAATTCCACATGTGTTAATTCATAGTTTTGATGCCTTCAGTGTGAATGTATAATTTTCATAGTCATGAAAATACAGACAAATCTTTAAATGAGAAGGTGTGTCCAAACTGTTGGTCTGTACTGTATATCACTTGTCGGGCACAAAGCTTAATGTGAACATATCTACGTGTTTTAACATAAGTCTTTATCAAGATCTAAAAAGACTTTTCTTCATCATTAGTGTTGAGCATTCCGATACCGCAAGTATCGGGTATCGGCCGATATTTGCTGTATCGGAATTCCGATACCGAGATCCGATACTTTTGTGGTATCGGGTATCGGTATCGAAACAACATTAATGTGTAAAATAAAGAATTAAAATAAAAAATATTGCTATACTCACCTCTCCGACGCAGCCTGCACCTTACCGAGGGAACCGGCAGCGTTGTTTGCTTAAAATTCGCGCTTTAACTTCCTTACTTGAAGTCCCGGCTTGTGATTGGTCGCGCGCCGCCCATGTGACCGCGACGCGACCAATCACAGCAAGCCGTGACGTAATTTTAGGTCCTTCAGGATTTTAAAATTACGTTCCGGCGTTGTGATTGGTTGCGTCGCAGTCACATGGGCGACGCGACCAATCACAAGCCGTGACGTCACGGGAGGCAGGAGACGCGCGCATTTTAAAATGCGCGCGTGTCCTGCCTCCCGTGACGTCACGGCTTGTGATTGGTCGCGTCGCCCATGTGACCGCGACGCGACCAATCACAGCAAGCCGTGACATAATTTTAGGTCCTTCAGGATTTTAAAATTACGTTCCGGCGTTGTGATTGGTTGCGTCGCGGTCACATGGGCGACGCGACCAATCACAAGCCGTGACGTCACGGGAGGCAGGAGACGCGCGCATTTTAAAATGCGCGCGTCTCCTGCCTCCCGTGACGTCACGGCTTGTGATTGGTCGCGTCGCCCATGTGACCGCGACGCAACCAATCACAACGCCGGAACGTAATTTTAAAATCCTGAAGGACCTAAAATTACGTCACGGCTTGCTGTGATTGGTCGCGTCGCGGTCACATGGGCGGCGCGCGACCAATCACAAGCCGGGACTTCAAGTAATGAAGTTAAAGCGCGAATTTTAAGCAAACAACGCTGCCGGTTCCCTCGCTGAAGTCCAGGCTGCGTCGGAGAGGTGAGTATAGCAATATTTTTTATTTTAATTCTTTATTTTACACATTAATATGGTTCCCAGGGCCTGAAGGAGAGTTTCCTCTCCTTCAGACCCTGGGAACCATCAGGAATACCGTCCGATACATGAGTCCCATTGACTTGTATTGGTATCGGGTATCGGTATCGGATTAGATCCGATACTTTGCCGGTATCGGCCGATACTTTCCGATACCGATACTTTCAAGTATCGGACTTTATCGCTCAACACTATTCATCATCTTTCCTGAAAAATTGATTCACTTCAGCAGCACAACCCACCCATGAGTTTTTCCAACAGGATCAATTTTAGTACCCAATGCATGCAGGTCAACTTTTGCTTCTTGAGACATGCAGACTGTAAATTGTTAGACGGGTTGTTCAGGACTTAACAATTGATCACATATTTCAATATGAGATTGATGAGGGTCCAATAGCAAATGTATCTGTTGAAACTGCTTTGCTGCCAAGAACTAAGCATTGTTCATGCATTCTATACTTTTCTAGTTAATTTTTTATGGTTTATTAAAAAAAAAAAACTTTACTTCTTCACATTCAAAACATTTCACTTATTTTCATTCCATTAATAAAGAAATAATTTTTAGATAGATTTTGAAAAGCTGTTGCTTCTTCATTTACCAAAGAACAAAGAATTTGATATTCCCCAAACAAGAATATTTTTTTAACTCAATAAGAAAAGAACGAGAAGGCTATTTCCATTTGTGCTGATTGAGATTACTCACCAGCATGGCATGCATCTGTTCACAAAAAAGGATATTTTTTATTCTACTTTTACAGCATAAGTACAACGTAAGAACAATTCCTACAAAGTATGAAACTGCATGTTTTTTAAAGTAGGCTGCTGGTTACTAGTGATTACTGTTTGTTTTATACCAAGTTATCATCACTTGGACAATAAAGCTGAATTGGCATTACATAGTCCAAAAACAGGGTTGAATACACACCTAGGAGACTTTAGAGTGTTATACACATATTTTCTGTGCAGTAGGAGGCATTTCAGCATTGTGGTTCGCCACAAATGTATTCTCATGAATCAAATGTTGTTTGGAAAAAAAATTACAAAGCAATCAAAATTGAATTTAATAATAATAATTTTATTTATATAGCACAAACAAATTCCACAGCTTTTCAAAGTTAAGCGGGGACTTATAGTTTAAGTTTTATATACAAAAAAAGGTAAAATTTAATATTCTCTTATAAAATATTTTATTTATTGTACTGAATTTGCAACTCAATATTAAGTTGTTGTTTCTGAATTACTGAAAATTACATAATGATTATGAGCTTGTGAACTTTAAGTGTTTGAATGATTTTGTTATATTGTAAAACCATGTGGGAGATTAACTCAAACTGATTTTCCAGCTAAGAAAAAATGACCTTTCAAATGAAGAATGCAAGTTAGCATATGTAACTGTTGTTAAATACAGACATTTTTTTTTTACATGCCATATTGAAAAATGTATTTTCTTAAATACAGCACATGAAAGTAATAATTTTCATTTATACAGCAGAAAACCACAGAAGTATTTGGTATTGAAAAAAAAAATATATATATACATATACAATATATATACAGTTATCTTCATAAAGCAGGTCACGCAAACAGATTTGTGATAAAACCTTTAATTTCCTTTCAAAATCACCAATTTCTTTGGGACACAATTCTACAAAATATTACCTCAAATGTGGGCCATTGATTGCAGACAAGAATTGTTATTTTACAGACCCAAAAAAGTTACTTTCGTAATAAACTCATTCATGATCATGTTGAAAAAATAAGTACAAAGTTTAAACTACAAAATTCTAATTAACATCAATTCAACCACAGGTAAGTCTAATTATTCATTGTACAAGAAAATCTTTGCAATTTTATGCTGTTAGCAATGGCACTACAAGGAAGACACCTGTAACAAGACCTGAGAAAGAAAATAATTTACTGAAGAAAGGGGAAGGCTACAAGATTACTTTTCAGAATACTGAAAAGAATACTGTAGCAAAACTGATACAAAAATGTTACAAACATGGAAATGCAACCATCTCACAGAGGCATCAAGGACAACCATGGAAGTCATCCCATAACAGTGGCGTCTTCTGATGAGTAGGGTTGAAGAAAATTGACAGTTTGCTAAATAAGTAAAAAGCCAAACCATGAAAAGTGGCATCAATTGACCCACAGTAGAAATTTGCAAATGGCACAGCAGCATTCAGCCATTGGCTATGCATGAAGTATCAGAGCACCTGGTCCAGCATTCATAGCTTGGAATTGAAGTTTAAATGAGAACATGGTGGTAAGGTAGCAGTGTAAGCCTTCTTAGCAAATAGTCTTCACACCTCTTACAACACCTCCATTTTTTAAAAAATTCCAGCCACTCTAAGATGGCATAAACCTCAGTTTTATAGAGTAATATTGATAGAACAATGTAAGAATAGTAACACAGGTAGTTTACTGATCAATTGACACTAGTGTTGAGCGATACCGTCCGATACTTGAAAGTATCGGTATCGGAAAGTATCGGCCGATACCGGCAAAGTATCGGATCCAATCCGATACCGATACCCGATACCAATACAAGTCAATGGGACTCAAGTATCGGACGGTATTCCTGATGGTTCTCAGGGTCTGAAGGAGAGGAAACTCTCCTTCAGGCCCTGGGATCCATATTAATGTGTAAAAGAAAGAATTAAAATAAAAAATATTGCTATACTCACCTCTCCGACGCAGCCTGCACCTTACCGAGGGAAGCGGCAGCGTTCTTTGTTTAAAATTTGCGCTTTTCTTTCCTTACGTGAAGTCCCGGCTTGTGATTGGTCGCATGCCGCCCATGTGGCGGCGACGCAACCAATCACAGCAAGCCGTGACGTAATTTCAGGTCATTCAGTATTTTAAAATTACGCTCCGGCTTTGTGATTGGTTGCGTCGCAGTCACATGGGCGACGCAACCAATCACAGCAAGCCGTGACGTAATTTCAGGTCCTTAAGGATTTTAAAATTACGTCCCGGCTTTGTGATTGGTTGCGTCGCAGTCACATGGGCGACGCAACCAATCACAAGCCGTGACGTCACGGGAGGCTGGACACGCGCGCACTTTAAAATGAGCGCGTGTCCAGCCTCCCGTGACGTCCCGGCTTGTGATTGGTTGCGGCGCGGTCAACCAATCACAAGCCGGGAGGCTGGACACGCGCGCATTTTAAAATGGGCGCGTGTCCAGCCTCCCGTGACGTCCCGGCTTGTGATTGGTTGCGGCGCGGTCAACCAATCACAAGCCGGGAAGCCATTTTAAAATGCGCACGTGTCCAGCCTCCCGGCTTGTGATTGGTTGACCGCGCCGCAACCAATCACAAGCCGGGACGTCACGGGAGGCTGGACACGCGCCCATTTTAAAATGCGCGCATGTCCAGCCTCCCGTGATGTCACGGCTTGTGATTGGTTGCGTCGCCCATGTGACTGCGACGCAACCAATCACAAAGCCGGGACGTAATTTTAAAATCCTTAAGGACCTGAAATTACGTCACTGCTTGCTGTGATTGGTTGCGTCGCCCATGTGACTGCGACGCAACCAATCACAAAGCCGGAGCGTAATTTTAAAATACTGAATGACCTGAAATTACGTCACGGCTTGCTGTGATTGGTTGCGTCGCCGCCACATGGGCAGCATGCGACCAATCACAAGCCGGGACTTCACGTAAGGAAAGAAAAGCGCAAATTTTAAACAAAGAACGCTGCCGCTTCCCTCGGTAAGGTGCAGGCTGCGTCGGAGAGGTGAGTATAGCAATATTTTTTATTTTAATTCTCTCTTTTACACATTTTTACATTAATGTTGTTTCGATACCGATACCCGATACCACAAAAGTATCGGATCTCGGTATCGGAATTCCGATACCCGCAAGTATCGGCCGATACCCGATACTTGCGGTATCGGAATGCTCAACACTAATTGACACACAATAGAAACTGTTACAATGGCAAAGAAACAGTCAGCCATGGGCCATGCATGAAGTATCAGTGTCTGGGTCAACATTTACAGCCTTGAATTGAAGTTTCAATCAAGACCAAGTGAATGAGGGACAGGTGTAAGCCTGCTGTGCTGGGAGCCCTGACACCTCATGCAACAGTTCCAGATGGCACAAACATCAGTTTCATAGAGTACTATTGGTATAAAAATGTAAGGATTGTAACACAGGTAGTTGAGTGAAACTAAGTGCAGGCCTTACTCTCTGGAAGCTCTACTTCTGCAGGCAACACACATGACATACAGATAAGACACTATTTGCGCTATTTCCTTCAACAGTTTTCATTAAAATTGTCACACACCACTAAAGTGGCATAAGTTTCCCCAAAATAGAAATAGTATAATGACCCTTTGGCACCCCTTCCACTACAGGCAACCTACAAGATGGAGACCCAACTTGGAGTCTCCACATTTCAAAAAATTGTTGTCACACACTACAAAAGTGGCATCAATTTCCACAAAGTAGAAACAGTATAATAGGCCTCTGACATACCTTTCACTAAAGACAACCGACCAGATAAAGACCCAACTTGTAGTCTCCACATTTCCAATAATTATTGTACAACACAATTAAAGTGGCATCAATTTATACAGAGCAGAAACAGTTAAATAGACCTCTGTCACACCTTACACTACAGTCAACCTACCAAATGGAGACACAACTTGGAGCCTCCACATTAAAAAAAAAAATTGTCACACACCAGTAATGTGGCATAAGTTTCCGCATTGTAGTAATAGTATAATGACCCTTTGGCACCCCTTCCACTACAGGCAACCCACCAGATAGAGACCCAACTTGGATTCTCCAAATTTCAAAAAAATATTGTCACGCACCACTAAAGTGGCATCAATTTCCGCAAAGTAGAAACAGTAAAATAGGCCTCTATTACCTTTCACTAAAGACAACGGATCAGATAAAGACCCAACTTGTAGTCTCCACATTTACAATAATTATTGTATAACACAATTAAAGTGGCATCAATTTATACAGAGCAGAAACAGTTAAATAGACCTCTGTCACACCTTACACACCTTGCCTTACAGTCATCCTACCAAATGGAGACACAACTTGGAGCCTCCACATTTAAAAAAAAAATTGTTAGATACAGATTGGGATAATTGTGCTAAATTTCTGCTCTGCTGAATCACTAGAATTCCAGAATTATTAGTACATGTGGCTTTATTATTCTACGCGTTTCAGAGTTCAAGACTTCCTTCATCAGGAACACCACAAGAACCTGATGAAGGAGTCAAACTCTGAAACGCGTAGAATAATAAAGCCACATGTACTAATAATTCTGGAATTCTAATTCTAGTGATTCAGCAGCACATAAATTTACCCTAATTATCCCAATCTGTATCTAACGACTGGTCCTTTCTGGACTCGTGGATCTGCTACAGGGAATCCTTTCAAATGCTTCAACTCAGCCACATCTGGTGAGTGCAATCCTATGGATTAACCTTTTAACTTTCTCAGATAAGACACTATTTGCACTCTTTCCTTCAACAGTTTTCATTAAAAAAAATTGTCACACACCATTAAAGTGGCATAAGTTTCCACAAAGTAGAAATAGTATAATGACCCTTTGGCACCCCTTCCACTACAGGCAACCTACAAGATGGAGACCCAATGTGGATTCTCCAAATTTCAAAAAAATATTGTCACACACCACTAAAGTGGCATCAATTTCCACAAAGTAGAAACAGTATAATAGGCTTCTAAGACACCTTCCACTATAGGCAACCCACGAGATGGTTAACCAACTTAGAGTTTACACATTTAAAAAAATTATTGTCACACACCAATAAAGTGGTATCAATTTCCACAGAGTACAAACAGTATAATAGGCCTCTGAAACACTTACCACTACAGGCAACCCACCAGATGGAGACCCAACTTGGATTCTCTACATTTCCAAAAATTATTGTCACACATCACTAAAATGGTATCAATTTTTACAGAGTAGAACCAGTATAATCAGCCTCTGACACCCCTTCCACTACATGCAACCCACCAGATGATTACCCAACTTGGATTCTCCACATTTCCAAATATTATTGTCACACAGCACTAAAGTGGCATCAATTTCCACAGAATAGAAATAGTATAATGGTCCTCTGAGACCCCTTTCATTACAGGCAACTCGCAGATGTAGACCCAACTTGGAGTCTACACATTTTAAAACATTGTTTGTAACATCAGCAGCAGTAACAAAAGCAGGCACAAAAGCCATGACAAAGATGGTACAGACTGCAATAACGCGAGATTAATGCATAACACTAAAAACTACACCATCGCCTTGTCTGCCCAGTCTGCGACTAGGGTACAACAGTCATTGGAGATCCATGACTTGTTAATTTTGATGAAAGTGAGGGGGTCTACACCAGCAGCGCTAAAGACATGTTCTGAGACAAAGCTGGCTGCCGAGCATGACAAAGCCACCAAGGTGTGACTGGCGAGATGGAGCCACTCTTCCATTTTCGAAGACCAAACTGTAAAAAGGGTCCAAATTCCCTATGATGGTATTTACATTGAGTTGAAGACACACCTACACTGTCCTCTCTAGTCATCTACAACATGTCAGAAATGTACTCTGTTCTGCTGGTGCATGCGCTGGTTTTAAAAAAGTGTGAAATGACTCACAGAAATTGCTAATGCCCATTACACTGCTGCTAATGTTTTTGCGATGACACCTTGCCGTTCCATTGAATTGGAAGCCTAGAACTGCGATGCACACTCTGTGCATCACTTCTGTCTTGGGGAAAACCACACTTAAAATTGTCTACAAGTGTGTTTTGGTACTCAAGCATGTGCGTGTCCCTTTCCAGGGGGGAAGTATTTGGCAAAATTTACTCTTGTACCGTGGATACAACAGAGTGGCAACCCAGTAGTCAGTACTATTTATAATGCTGGGGTCACACTAGCAATGAATACATATGAGTGCTATGCAATAAAACATCTCAGACCGGTATTCATCTATGGGGCAGCTCACATCACTGTTTTTTTGCTCGGCCATTTTCAAAGTGCAAGTGAATTCGCAGCTCGGCTCACTCGCCGATGGGTGCGAGTTGAGACAACGCACATCACTCGGATATTATTTGAGTGATGTGCGATATACGCTGACCATGGCAATGGAGGACATGGATAAATTAGTTTCTCCACCTTTTCCACAGCTGTGCTCTGATCCTCTCTGTGTGAGAGGCTCAGAGCAGACGCATGACACTTGGCTCCCAGAGCAGAGCAGGAGCCAAGGGTCATTAGCATATCACATCCAAAGCTCTCGCATCGGGTGCCATACGCAAGTGTGACCCCGGCCTAACCCTAAGAATACGAACATCATGTTGAAGATCATGCATTACGAAAGCGCTTATGTGTCTGGCTCTTCCATGAAGTCCAAGTCCATGGTGTGTTGCTTCCTCTGTCCCCTCCCACCAACTACAGACAACAGAGAAGGGATCATTATCCTCTTCATCTCCTGACTGTTGCCCGCCCATGACCTCTTCCTCCTTGACCTCCTCAATTTGTTCCTCAGCTCCTGCACCTGTACTAACAGTTTGTCTGGTACCATAATAATAATAATAATAATTTTATTTATATGAACCCCTTCAATCACTGTAATCCACCTTCCCATGGGATCTGCCTGTGTGACAAAAGTCTTGAACTTAGAGACATTGTTATACCTTGCGCATCCTCCTCTTATTCCACCTCTTCCTCTGGGACCACCACGTCCTCACACAGACTATTCAAAAATTGCTCCAGGATGTAGATGACCAGGATAGTGAGGCTGATGATTGCATAGTCAGTGCTAACCATATTAGTAACCACTTTGAAACTGTGCAGAAGGGTGCAGTGGTCCTTCATCTGTGCCCACTCTGCAAGCATGATTTGCACCACATCCATACTGCATTGGCCCAGGCTATGCAAAAGAACATACTGCACCAGGGCTCATTGCTGCTGCCTCAGTCACCACAACATGTGTAGAGTGGAATTCCACCATATCGGCATATCACGTATCGACCAGTTAACGGGCAGGATGAAAGATCTTTGGAGTGATGAAAGTCGATGACCTGCGGGGTGTGAACAGTGAGCACACATCGACTCTGCTTTCTGCAGCAGTGCATCTAGGCCAGGATAGTGGCAGGCAAATAGTTGTACCACCAGGATGAGGATGTAAGTCATGCAAGACGCATGTGTGAGGTTGCACCAGCGTAGGGCCACTATCAGGTTTGCACAGTTATTGTACACAGCCTTCCGTGGCTCCAGTTTCAGTGGAGACAGCATTGCCCAAACTAAGCCTTGATAGCTGTCCACAACACCTGAGCTGTGTTACTGTGATCTCCAAGGCATATTAATTTAAACAACTGCCTGAATGTGGTAAGCCCTAGCTGCGCAGTACAGAGGTGGAGGGATTCTTTCTGCACTATTGGAACTCGTGTCTTTAAAGAAAGAGGTTGTGAGCACAGGTAGAGGAGGCAGAAGCAGTGGAGGAAGTGCTAGATATAGAGGTTTGTCCCACAAGCCTTGGGGATTACAAGACTTGTGGAGCAGTCTGTTGACTGCCTGCCCCCACAGACACAAGAGTCACCCAGTGCCCAGTCAGAGTGATGTAACGCCCCTGCTCATGTTTGCTCATTTAGGTGTCAGTGGTGAAATGCACCCTGGCAGACATAGATTTTTGATGGGAAAGGGTGATGTTGTCTGCAACATGCTGGGGTAGCGCAGGCACACCTTTCTTAGAGTAGTAATGGTTACTGGGCAACTGAAACTGGCCATCAACTAACTGAAACTGTCTGTATCCACCAGGTGGAAAGGCTGCATTTCCATTGTCAACAGATTAAAGATGGTGGATTTCAAGCTCTTAGCTTTGGCATGTGTAGGAGGAAACATTCTTTCATGTGAACACAACTGTGGGACCAAGGGCTGGCTGCTGTGCTGAGAGAGGATGGAGTAGGGTGAACAGGACAAACTGTATGACTGTGAGTGAAGTGTAGGCATAGATTTGATGGTGAATTGAGAAAAATGTGTTGTGCTAGGTGACACAAGAACAGCATGTATTTCCACTTTCATAACAGCTGACGGTCTCTCACTCATCCTGACTGTAGCCGATAGATTTTCTGAGGCTGGACACCTGTTTGAGAACACTTGACGCATTGATGGAAGAGGATGCAGCAGATGTGGTTGATGGGGTAGACGGTGGTTTGCGAGGCCCACTAGTAAGCAATCTAGTGCAGTGAGATTCCCAGATTAAGGCATGATGATCGCGCAAGTGCAGGTTCATGCATGTAGTTGTCAAATGTATTTTCTTAGATAGTGTGACTGAACAACACTCTTATACCTAATGACTTTTATGAGTAAATGTGGCCTCCTGATGAAGGCAGATGCCGAAACGCAAGTCAGGGAAGATGCATCCATAGGACAGTTGATGACCCCCCCTTTCCACTCCATAGCAGGTACTATTCAGTTTGATATATATGGCAGCATGTTATTTCTCTACACTACTACAGTATAGTGATTACCTTGATGTACACCAGGCTGCCCCATTGCCTTAATATGGTATTATATGCACATGCACTTTATAAATCTTACTTGAATTATACCTATTGACACATCTTCAATTTGCCTGCTGCATCTTGGATTTCTTAGAATTGCAGCAATACATTACTTTGCTATTCTAAGCATGCACATATGCACTTTTTACAATCTACCATTTCTGATATTGTAATTTACTCTTCTGCTATTATTTAACTCCAGCTTGTGATCTCAGCTTGTCCCTTGTCTATTACGTCCATTTCTTCCCTGGTCATTTGTTCCCACTTGCATCTCATTTTATTGTATTTCTTGCAATTAATAAAGCCATATATTTTTTCACTCACTCTGGGCTTCAACAAATTTGTTTTTTCTCTTCTTTTGATAATGGCCCATCTGTAGTTCCCCACAGTTAGTTGTGCATTGGGAAATTTGTGATGCAGGGGGAAACAAGGGTGATTGGGGTACCACATTTGAATATTGTACTGTATGTGATGTTGAGGTGGAGGAAGAGGAGGAGAGGCCACTTCCCATCCATTGGAGCACATGTTTTTTTGAGCCTCATCTACAAGGCATAGCGCTGTGCGGCTGCCAAAGAAAGGGAGTTGAGTAGCCCTTCCAGTAGCAGACATTGAGGAGAGGTCACTTGATGCAGCGCTTGCCATCCACTTTGAGCATATGCACTTTTTGAACCTCATCTACAAGGTGTACTGCTGTGACTCTGCCAAAGAAAGGGAGTTGAATAGCCCGTCCATTAGCAGACATTGTCAGTGGTCTTTGGATAGAACTAGACAGTGTTTGTTCAGTTGAGTGTTCATTTACATTAGCACCTAACCTTTGTACACGTCAAACACCAATCCTTTTCCCCCTTCCACCATTTCATCATTTTTTCACACTCATGTTGCATGTACCCTTCCCCTCTTTTAACCTGCAGTTTCACAACTTTAGGCCCACACCTGTCAGTCAGCTGTCAGTAAATCAACAATCACTATTTATTTTCTTAGATAGTGTGCCTGAACAACACTCCTTGCTGAACTCCTATTTTAGGCCTAACAATTTTTAAGTGGAAATCTGGCCTTCTAATTCCTCACTGCAACACTGTTTTATCCCAAATGATTTGGATTAGCAAATAGGGCCTCCTGGCTGAACACCTGTATAAGGCCTAATGATTTTTAAGTGGAAATCTGGCCTTCTAATTCCTGACTGCAACACAGCTTTAGCACAATCTAGTTAGATGCTGGAAGATTGATTTCACACTGGATAGAATCCTATTTAGCTAAATGAAAAGTTCACTTGCATGTAGTTCATGCATGTAGTTATCAAATTATTGCAATTTTTGCCTATAATTAGTTTTTCTTTGAAAATTTGACAGATAACATGCGTTAGGTCATCCTTTGCAGTCTCAAAAAAGACCCAGACTAGGTGTTAGGGTTTGCGGAACGCACCGAATATATTTATTGATGTGATTGGTGCGTTCGCAACCCGGGAACCACAGTGCAGGAAATATCCTGCCGCTAAGTAAATGGCGGCACTATATGGCGGTGTTAACCAGCTCTGTTAGCTTCACAGAGCGGCCGAGAAAGCAAAGCTCTGTGCCCTGTTAACTCTCACAGAGACACAGGCTAACTACCCGGAAGAGAGCAGTCAGTGGTCATGCATGCACACAACACTCCTCGCCGGAGGTGCCAGCATTCTAGGGGCTTATTTCAGCCGGGTCCCTGAAAACTCTCATACACAATCTCCTCGCCGGAGGTGCCAGCATTCTAGAGGCTTATTTCAGCCGGGTCCCTGAATACATTCACGCATATGACCACAGTGGCGCAAAGCATGTAACTTTAGAAGATACAAGCGCATGGCCGTGTGGCCATGCGAGCCTTAAATAGCTGCAGCACGTACAGGACCTTAAAGAAGAGGACCAATGAGAGATTGCTACTGAGTCTGCGTACCTACAGGACCTTCCTAGAAAGACCAATAGACTTGGCTGCAGTACCTGAACATGTGACCCTTGATCTCCACTGAGAGGTCTTACCCTGGGCATGCTCAGTGTTTGCAAAGCAGGACTTAGTCCCAGAAAAGCCTGTTCGCCGTAGATCAGTGCAGGGTACAATAGCAGATCCTGGAGAGGCAGCAAAAACCCTTTGCACTGAATCAGACTCAGTGAGACGCTGGGACCGACGTCTCCGCTGAGCAGGCTCCACTGCGGCCAAAGGAGAATGGGAGACCGCAGCAGAGACGGATCGAGATTCCCCCTGTGCAGCAGAGGAAACTTGACTCCTAACATTACCCGCCCTCCTAGGGCCCCCTCCTTGAGCCTCGCTACGCTCAAAAGCTGCAATGAGCAGCGGAGACCGAATGTGCTCCACAGGCTCCCTGTTGTGAATTTGGATTCTGGGCTCCCCCGGTGGCTACTGGTGGAATTTAACTGGTGTCTTCATCTTCTCTGTTCACCTGTTCCCATCAAGATGTGGGAGTCGCTATATAACCTTGCTGCTTTGTTAGTTGCTTGCCGGTCAACAATGTTATCAGAAGCCTCTCTGTGCTTGTTCCTGCTCCTAGACAACTACTAGATAAGTTGGACTTTTGTCCATGTTTGTTTTTGCATTTTTGTTCCAGTTCACAGCTGTAGTTTCGTTACTGTGTCTGGAAAGCTCTTGTGAACAGGAATTGCCACTCTGGTGTTATGAGTTAATGCCAGAGTTTTAAAGTAATTTCTGGATGGTGTTTTGATAGGGTTTTTAGCTGACCATGAAAGTGTTCTTTCTGTCTTCTGCTATGTAGTAAGTGGACCTCAAATTTGCTAAACCTATTTTCATACTACGTTTTGTTATTTCATCTTAATTCACCGCCAATACATGTGGGGGGCCTCTGTCTCCTTTCGGGGTATTTCTCTAGAGGTGAGCTAGGACTTATTTTCCTCTGCTAGCATTATTTAGTCCTCCGGCTGGTGCTGGGCATCTAGAATCAACGTAGGCATGCTACCCGGCCACTGCTAGTTGTGTGTTAGGTTTAGTTCATGGTCAGCTCAGTTCCCATCTTCCAAGAGCTAGTTCCTATATATGCTGATGCTATGTTCTCTTGCCATTGAGATCATGACAGTTTGACCGGCCCACAAAGTGTTAATTGTTTGGGCTGAAGCAGGAGATAGAGAAGTGTTTAAGGGAAATTTTTTTTTTTTTTTTTTTTTTTTCCCTTCAGAGTTTTGCTGTCTAGCCCTTAATTGCTGTCTAGCTGCTTCTTACCTCCTCTTAACCCTTGAATGGCTCTGTGTCCACCTGTTTGTAATGGATCTTCAGAGTGTAACTGCAGGTTTGAATAATCTCGCCACGAGGGTACAAAATTTGCAAGATTTTGTTTGTCATGCACCTGTATCTGAGCCGAGAATTCCTTTGCCGGAATTTTTCTCGGGGAATAGATCTGGGTTTCAGAATTTTCGAAATAATTGCAAATTATTTTTGTCCCTGAAATCTCGCTCTGCCGGAGACCCTGCACAGCAGGTCAGGATTGTGATTTCCTTGCTCCGGGGCGACCCTCAAGACTGGGCTTTTTCATTGACACCAGGGGATCCTGCGTTGCTCAATGTGGATGCGTTTTTTCTGGCCTTGGGGTTGCTTTATGACAAACCTCATTTGGAGCTTCAGGCAGAAAAAACTTTGATGTCCCTATCTCAGGGGCAAGATGAAGCGGAAATTTACTGCCAAAGATTCCGTAAATGGTCTGTGCTTACTCAGTGGAATGAGTGCGCCCTGGCGGCGACTTTCAGAGAGGGTCTCTCTGATGCCATTAAGGATGTTATGGTGGGGTTCCCTGTGCCTGCGGGTCTGAATGAGTCCATGACAATGGCTATTCAGATCGATAGGCGTTTGCGGGAGCGCAAACCAGTGCACCATCTGGCGGTGTCCACTGAGAAGTCGCCAGAGAGTATGCAGTGTGATAGAATTCTGTCCCGAAGCGAGCGGCAGAATTTTAGACGTAAAAATGGGTTGTGTTTCTATTGTGGTGATTCTACTCATGTTATATCAGCATGCTCTAAACGCACTAAAAAGCTTGGTAAATCTGTTTCCATTTGCACCTCACCGTCTAAGTTTATTCTATCTGTGACCCTGATTTGCTCTTTGTCATCTATTACCACGGACGCCTATGTCGACTCTGGCGCCGCTTTGAGTCTTATGGATTGGTCCTTTGCCAAACGCTGTGGGTATGATTTAGAGCCTTTGGAGACTCCTATTCCTCTGAAGGGGATTGACTCCACCCCATTGGCTAATAATAAACCACAATACTGGACACAAGTAACTATGCGTATTAATCCGGATCACCAGGAGATTATTCGCTTTCTGGTGCTGTATAATCTACATGATGATTTGGTGCTAGGATTGCCTTGGCTGCAATCTCACAACCCAGTCCTCGACTGGAGAGCTATGTCTGTGTTGAGCTGGGGATGTAAGGGGGCTCATGGGGATGTACCTGTGGTTTCCATTTCATCATCTATTCCCTCTGAAATTCCTGAGTTCCTGTCTGACTATCGTGACGTCTTTGAAGAATCCAAGCTTGGTTCGTTACCTCCGCACCGAGAGTGCGATTGTGCCATAGATTTAATCCCGGGTAGTAAATACCCAAAGGGTCGTTTATTTAATCTGTCTGTGCCTGAACATGCTGCTATGCGAGAATATATAAAGGAGTCCTTGGAAAAGGGACATATTCGTCCATCGTCATCTCCCTTAGGAGCCGGTTTTTTCTTTGTGTCAAAAAAAGACGGCTCTTTGAGACCATGTATTGATTATCGGCTTTTGAATAAAATCACTGTTAAATATCAATACCCATTGCCGTTGCTGACTGATTTGTTTGCTCGCATAAAGGGGGCCAAGTGGTTCTCTAAGATTGACCTTCGTGGGGCGTATAATTTGGTGCGAATCAGGCAGGGGGATGAGTGGAAAACCGCATTTAATACGCCCGAGGGCCACTTTGAGTATTTAGTGATGCCTTTTGGTCTTTCAAATGCTCCGTCAGTTTTCCAGTCCTTTATGCATGATATTTTTCGCAATTATTTGGATAAATTTATGATTGTGTATCTGGATGATATTCTGATTTTTTCGGATGACTGGGACTCTCATGTCCAGCAAGTCAGGAGAGTTTTTCAGGTTTTGCGGTCTAATTCTTTGTGTGTGAAGGGTTCTAAGTGTGTTTTTGGGGTACAGAGGATTTCCTTTTTGGGATATATTTTTTCCCCCTCTTCCATTGAAATGGATCCTGTCAAGGTTCAAGCTATTTGTGATTGGACGCAGCCCTCTTCTCTTAAGAGTCTTCAGAAATTTTTGGGCTTTGCTAACTTTTATCGTCGATTTATTGCTGGTTTTTCGGATATTGCTAAGCCATTGACCGATTTGACTAAGAAGGGTGCTGATGTTGCTGATTGGTCCCCTGATGCTGTGGAGGCCTTTCGGGAGCTTAAGCGCCGTTTTTCCTCTGCCCCTGTGTTGCGTCAGCCTGATGTTGCTCTACCTTTTCAGGTTGAGGTCGACGCTTCTGAGATCGGAGCTGGGGCAGTGTTGTCGCAGAAAAGTTCTGACTGCTCCGTGATGAGGCCTTGTGCCTTCTTTTCCCGTAAATTTTCGCCCGCTGAGCGGAATTATGATGTTGGGAATCGGGAGCTTTTGGCCATGAAGTGGGCTTTTGAGGAGTGGCGCCATTAGCTTGAGGGGGCCAGACATCAGGTGGTGGTATTGACGGACCACAAAAATTTGATTTATCTTGAGACCGCCAGGCGCCTGAATCCTAGACAGGCGCGCTGGTCATTATTTTTCTCTCGGTTTAATTTTGTGGTGTCATACCTACCGGGTTCTAAGAATGTTAAGGCGGATGCCCTTTCTAGGAGTTTTGAGCCTGACTCGCCTGGTAACTCTGAGCCCACAGGTATCCTTAAGGATGGAGTGGTATTGTCAGCCGTTTCTCCAGACCTGCGGCGGGCCTTGCAGGAGTTTCAGGCGGATAGACCTGATCGTTGCCCACCTGATAAACTGTTTGTTCCTGATGATTGGACCAGTAGAGTAATCTCTGAGGTTCATTCCTCTGCGTTGGCAGGTCATCCTGGCATTTTTGGTACCAGGGATTTGGTGGCAAGGTCCTTCTGGTGGCCTTCCCTGTCACGAGATGTGCGAGGCTTTGTGCAGTCTTGTGACGTTTGTGCTCGGGCCAAGCCTTGTTGTTCTCGGGCTAGTGGATTATTGTTGCCCTTGCCTATTCCTAAGAGGCCTTGGACGCACATCTCGATGGATTTTATTTCAGATCTGCCTGTTTCTCAGAAGATGTCTGTCATCTGGGTGGTGTGTGACCGTTTCTCTAAGATGGTCCATTTGGTTCCTCTGCCCAAGTTGCCTTCTTCTTCCGAGTTGGTTCCTCTGTTTTTTCAAAATGTTGTTCGTTTGCATGGTATTCCTGAGAATATCGTTTCTGACAGAGGGACTCAATTCGTGTCTAGATTTTGGCGGGCATTCTGTGCTAGGATGGGCATAGATTTATCTTTTTCGTCCGCTTTCCATCCTCAGACGAATGGCCAGACCGAGCGGATTAATCAGACCCTGGAGACATATCTGAGGTGTTTTGTGTCTGCTGACCAGGATGATTGGGTTGCTTTTTTGCCATTGGCGGAGTTCGCTCTCAATAATCGGGCCAGCTCTGCCACTTTGGTGTCCCCGTTTTTCTGTAATTCGGGGTTTCATCCTCGATTTTCCTCTGGTCAGGTGGAATCTTCGGATTGTCCTGGAGTGGATGCTGTGGTGGAGAGATTGCATCAGATCTGGGGGCAGGTGGTGGACAATTTGAGGTTGTCCCAGGAGAAGACTCAGCTTTTTGCCAACCGCCACCGTCGTGTTGGTCCTCGGCTTTGTGTTGGGGATTTGGTGTGGTTGTCTTCTCGTTTTGTCCCTATGAGGGTCTCTTCTCCTAAGTTTAAGCCTCGGTTCATCGGCCCGTATAAGATATTGGAGATTCTTAACCCTGTTTCCTTCCATTTGGACCTCCCTGCATCCTTTTCTATTCATAACGTTTTTCATCGGTCATTATTGCGCAGGTATGAGGTACCGGTTGTGCCTTCCGTTGAGCCTCCTGCTCCGGTGTTGGTTGAGGGTGAGTTGGAGTACGTTGTGGAGAAAATCTTAGACTCTCGTGTTTCCAGACGGAGACTCCAGTATCTGGTCAAGTGGAAGGGATACGGCCAGGAGGATAATTCTTGGGTGAATGCATCTGATGTTCATGCCTCTGATCTGGTTCGTGCCTTTCATAGGGCCCATCCTGATCGCCCTGGTGGTTCTGGTGAGGGTTCGGTGCCCCCTCCTTGAGGGGGGGGTACTGTTGTGAATTTGGATTCTGGGCTCCCCCGGTGGCTACTGGTGGAATTTAACTGGTGTCTTCATCTTCTCTGTTCACCTGTTCCCATCAAGATGTGGGAGTCGCTATATAACCTTGCTGCTTTGTTAGTTGCTTGCCGGTCAACAATGTTATCAGAAGCCTCTCTGTGCTTGTTCCTGCTCCTAGACAACTACTAGATAAGTTGGACTTTTGTCCATGTTTGTTTTTGCATTTTTGTTCCAGTTCACAGCTGTAGTTTCGTTACTGTGTCTGGAAAGCTCTTGTGAACAGGAATTGCCACTCTGGTGTTATGAGTTAATGCCAGAGTTTTAAAGTAATTTCTGGATGGTGTTTTGATAGGGTTTTTAGCTGACCATGAAAGTGTTCTTTCTGTCTTCTGCTATGTAGTAAGTGGACCTCAAATTTGCTAAACCTATTTTCATACTACGTTTTGTTATTTCATCTTAATTCACCGCCAATACATGTGGGGGGCCTCTGTCTCCTTTCGGGGTATTTCTCTAGAGGTGAGCTAGGACTTATTTTCCTCTGCTAGCATTATTTAGTCCTCCGGCTGGTGCTGGGCATCTAGAATCAACGTAGGCATGCTACCCGGCCACTGCTAGTTGTGTGTTAGGTTTAGTTCATGGTCAGCTCAGTTCCCATCTTCCAAGAGCTAGTTCCTATATATGCTGATGCTATGTTCTCTTGCCATTGAGATCATGACAGCTCCCAGGTTCTATCCTCTGGACCGTGACCCTTCCAATCCACCAGATAAAATTTCTTGCCACGTACCACCTTGCACCCCACGATAGCATTCACCTCAAACTCATCCGTGGATGAACCCAATGTCCCGGCAGATGACTCAGAAAACAGGGACAAATGAACGGGCTTTAAGAGGGAAACGTGAAAGGTATCGGTGATACCAAGGCGTGGAGGAATAGCCAAATGGTAGACCACAGGGTTCACCTGTTCCAGAACCTTGAATGGGCCAATGTAGCGAGGCGCAAACTTAGTGGACTCAACTCGCAGCCTGATGTTACGGGCGGAGAGGCACACTAAGTCACCAGGAGCAAAGGTCAAAGCGGGGTGCCGGTGTGTATCAGCCGAGACCCTCATTCTCTCCTTGGAGGCCCAGGTGGCATCCTGTGTGCGATCCCAGATGTCACGTGCCTCCACCGCCCAGTCTGCCTCCCTAGAATCGGTGGATGACACGGGCATGGGCACAGGGACACGCGGATGCTGGCTGTAATTAAGGAGAAAAGGAGTCTGATCAGTGGAATCGGCTACGGCGTTGTTCAAGGCAAATTCCACCCAAGGTAGCAAAGATGCCCAGTCATCCTGCCTAGCAGAGACAAAATGTCGTAATTATGTCACCAGAGTCTGATTGGTTCTCTCTACCAACCCATTCGTCTCGGGATGATATGCAGAGGAGAGATTCAGCTCTATGCTGAGTAAACGGCAGAGCTCTCTCCAAAACCGAGACGCAAACTGGGGACCCCGGTCGCTGACAACTTTATCAGGCATTCCATGTAAGCGGAAAATATGTTTAATGAACAACGCCGCCAAGGCCCGTGCAGAAGGTAACCGTGGTAGCAGCACCAAATGCACCATTTTCGAGAAATGATTGGTGATAACCCAAATGATAGTACAGCCGCGAGACTTGGGCAAACCCACCACAAAGTCCATCCCGACCATCTCCGAGGGCCTGTCTGCCACTGGCATGGGGTAAAGTAACCCAGCAGGCCGTTGCCATGAAGACTGATTCTGGGCACAGGAGACACACGCCCGAATATAGTCCCCGACGTCACGGGCCATATGCGGCCACCAGTACGTTCTCGCCAAAAGCTCAGATGTCCTCTTGGTTCCAAAATGTCCACCCACTCTGGACGAGTGAGCCCAAGAGAGAACCTCCGGTCGCAAATTCGCTGGTACGAAAGTCTTGCCCGGGGGCACGGACTCTAGCAAAACCGGGGCCACAGTTCTCAGGCTCTCAGAGGGGACAATAAGCCGAGGCTCCTCATCCTCCTCCTCAGATGACACTACGGAGCGGGAGAGAGCATCAGGATGAATGTTCTTCTCCCCAGAGAGGAAATGGAGAGTAAAATGGAACCGGGAGAAGAACAGGGACCATCTGGCCTGGCGAGAATTCAGCCGCTGGGCCGTCTGTATGTACACCAAGTTTTTGTGGTCGGTGAATACTTGGAAGGGAAAGCGAGCTCCCTCCAAGAGGTGTCTCCACTCAGAAAAAGCTAACTTCATTGCTAGCAACTCCCTGTCCCCGATGGAATAATTCCTCTCCACTGGTGTGAAGGTCTTGGAGAAGAAGAAGCAAGGATGCTTCCGACCTTGAGCATCCTTTTGGAAAAGGACTGCTCCAGCACCGACGGATGAGGCATCCACCTCCATTATAAATGGCTTATCTACATCAGGGTGATGTAGATTAGGAGCGCTAGCGAAGTGTGACTTAATCGAAAGGAATGCCTTGGAGAAATCCTCCGACCACAACTTGTGATTTTCTCCCTTCTTGGTGAGGGCAACCAAGGGACCTACCAAAGTTGAAAAGTGTGGAATGAACTGGTGATAGTAATTGATGAACCCCATAAAGTGCTGCACCACTTTAAGAGAATGGGGTTCCTGCTAGTCCATCACAGCCTGTAGTTTGGCAGGATCCATAGCCAAACCCTGGGCAGAGATGATATAACCAAGGAATGGCAAGGACACCTGCTCAAACACACACTTCTCCAACTTGGCGTAAAGGGAGTTTGCCCGTAAGAGGTCAAAGACTTTGCAAACATCTCTCCGGTGGGAGTCAATATCTGGAGAGTAGATGAGAATATCATCCAGATAGACTATTACCGAGGTGGTGAGCATCTCCCGGAAGATGTCGTTCACAAAGTCTTGGAAAACGGCTGGGGCATTACAGAGCCCAAAGGGCATCACCAGATATTCATAGTGCCCATCCCTGGTGTTAAAAGCCGACTTCCACTCGTCCCCCTCATGGATGTGAATCAGGTTATAAGCACCCCGCATATCTAATTTAGTAAATACCCTTGCTCCCTGTAGCCTATCAAAGAGCTCAGATATCAGGGGTAGTGGGTACTTGTTTTTAACGGTGATGGTGTTAAGACCCCTGTAATCAATGCATGGACGTAATTCTCCACTCTTCTTCTGCACGAAGAAGAACCCAGCCCCTGCAGGTGACACTGACTTCCTAATAAAACCTCTTGCCAGATTCTCTTGGATATACTGAGACATTGCCTCCGTCTCCGGTAGAGATAACGGATAGACTCGACCCCGGGGAGGTTCAGCACCAGGCAAGAGATCGATAGGACAGTCATAGGGGCGGTGAGGCGGAAGGGTCACCGCAGCCCTTTTGGAGAACACGTCCGCATAAGGCCAATAGTGCTTGGGGAGAGAGGAAAGATCTGCGGGTACCTCAGTTGTAGCAACGTGAACGCACTCCCTCTGACATCTACCCTCACAGGATTTACTCCATCCCAAAATTTTCCCAGAGGACCACTTTATATGAGGAGAATGAAATCGAAGCCAGGGTATCCCCAACAGGACCTCATCAACTCCCTCAGGAAGGACCAAAAGAGAAATAATCTCCTGATGTGATGGAGATACAGAAAGAGTGAAAGGGATGGTTTGGTGTGTAATCTGTGAAGGTAGTGTCGACCCATTTACCACTCGAATGGTTATTGGCTTGGCGAGCATCACCAGGGGTAATGCGTGTCGCTGAGCGAAAGCGGATGACATAAAATTACCCTCCACCCCAGAGTCCACGCAAAGCTCTACCATAAGAGTGGAAGGGCCTATGGTAATTGTCCCCTTGAAGGACAATTTTGAGGTAAACGTCGCTGTGTCTAATGTACCTCCTCAACTGCCACTAGACGCTGACATTTTCTCGACCACTGCGGACACTTGGAGGCAAGATGTCCGGACTGCCGGCAAACATGACAGACCTTAAGGGCACGAGCCGCCTGGGACTTAGACCCCGCTCGCAACCCCTCTATGGCCTCATGTGACTCGGGCGCCTGGACCGGAGATTCCAAAGGTCTGGCGAAGGTGGGAGCCAGCCGAAACCTCTGCTTACACTGGGCTCGCTCCAACCCTCACTCGTGAAAACGAAGGTCTATGCGAGTTGATATAGATATGAGCTCCTCCAGTGTAGCGGGAATCTCCCTAATGGCCAAAGCGTCCTTCACATGGTCAGCCAGCCCCCTCCAAAATACTGGGATGAGGGTTTTATCTGACCACTCCAACTCAGACGCTAAAGTCCGGAAGAGAATGGCAAATTGGCTGACCATGGTCGAAACCTGAGTCAATGCCAGCAGTTGGAGTGCCGTATCATGGGTGACTTGAGGTCCTACGAAGACCTGCTTCAGAGTGCCCAGAAACTGAGGAACACTCGGCACCACATGATCGTTGCGCTTCAACAGTGGCGTAGCCCACTCCAAAGCTCTGTGTGACAGGAGAGAAATTATAAATCCCACCTTTGCCCGCTCTGTGGGAAAACGTGCAGCCAGGAGCACGAGATGTATATCGCACTGGCTCACGAATCCCCTACAGGACTTACTGTCCCCAGAGAATTTTTCAGGCAATGGAAGGTGGGATAAGGTCGGAACAGAGGTGGCAGTGGGTAAAGCTGCTGCAGCCACGCTAGCAGCCTGAACAGCAATTGCGGTAACATCCACCGATGAGGTTGCACGCTCGAGAGACGCCAACCGACCCTCCAGCAGCTGGATGTACCCCTGCAATCGCTGTTTGTCCGCCATTACTTAGCCAGATCCTGGCGCTAGTATAATGTTAGGGTTTGCGGAACACACCGAATATATTTATTGATGTGATTGGTGCGTTCGCAACCCGGGAACCACCGTGCAGGAAATATCCTGCCGCTAAGTAAATGGCGGCACTATATGGCGGTATTAACCAGCTCTGTTAGCTTCACAGAGCGGCAGAGAAAGCAAAGCTCTGTGCCCTGTTAACTCTCACAGAGACACAGGCTAACTACCCAGAAGAGAGCAGTCAGTGGTTATGCATGCACACAACACTCCTCGCCGGAGGTGCCAGCATTCTAGGGGCTTATTTCAGCCGGGTCCCTGAATACTCTCATACACAATCTCCTCCCCGGAGGTGCCAGCATTCTAGGGGCTTATTTCAGCCGGGTCCCTGAATACATTCATGCATATGACCACAGTGGCACAAAGCATGTAACTTTAGAAGATACTAGCGCATGGCCGTGCGGCCATGCGAGCCTTAAATAGCTGCAGCACGTACAGGACCTTAAAGAAGAGGACCAATGAGAGATTGCTACTGAGTCTGCGTACCTACAGGACCTTCCTAGAAAGACCAATAGACTTGGCTGCAGTACCTGAACATGTGACCCTTGATCTCCACTGAGAGAGATCTGAGAGAGATCTTACCCTGGGCATGCTCAGTGTGTGCAAAGCAGGACTTAGTCCCAGAAAAGCCTGTTCACCATAGATCAGTGCAGGGTACAATAGCAGAGCCTGGAGAGGCAGCAAAAACCCTTTGCACTGAATCAGACTCAGTGAGACGCTGGGACCGACGTCTCAGCTGAGCAGGCTCCACTGCAGCCGAAGGAGAATGGGAGACCGCAGCAGTTACGGATCGAGATTCCCCCTGTGCAGCAGAGGAAACTCGACTCCTAACACTAGGCAACCCCTGAGAACTACAAACTCGCGACCGCTGTTGGCAGCAGCCAGAGTTGAGGCTTAGAATTCAGTACTTGTCGTAGTTACATCACTTTGTGTCTGTGTGGGTAGCCGCAACGTAACCTCCTCATCTTCCTCCTCCTCCACATCCTCTGTTGAGCTACTCAGCTGCGTACCTCTGGGTTTACGTCAAGTGGTATATACAATCTGATCTTCATCATCAAGCCGCAATGTCACCTCCTCATTTTCCTCTACAACCTCCTCTGCACCACTTTTCCAAGTGGAATCTACAACTTCATCGTTATCCTCTCTGTTCTCCCACTCCTAACCCTGAGAGTCACCCTCCTTTTCCTGCCCTGACAGCACAGTACAGTCCACGAGTGCCTCAGGTATCTGAGTCTCATCAGGATAACCTCCACCCCAATGGTTAATGTCTGCTTATGAGGGTCTGTATTCTGCTCGGACACTACTTTGTCCTGCCCCCAGATCCAAAAAGAAAACTTTTGGGGCATCCTCTGGATTCCGTGAATCTTTGGAGCAGACCTCTGAAGCCTATTTAATAGAATATGAGAACATGTGAACAGATCTGCATAATGGCACATCTGTGGTTCCCCACAGTCAGTTGGGCATTTGGAAAGTTGTGATGTGGGAGGAAGCAAGGGTGATTGGAGTGCCACATTTGAGTATTGGACTGTGTGTGATGTTAAGGTGGAGGAAGAGGAGGAGAGGCCACTTCCCATCCATTGGAGCACATGCTTTTTTGAGCCTCAGCTACAAGGCATGGCTCTGTGTGGCTGCCAAAGAAAGGGAGTTGAGTAGCCCTTCCAGTAGCAGACATTGTCAGTTGTCTATGAATAGGACGAGTCATTGTTTGTTCAGTTGAACTTTCATTAACATTAACACCTAACCTCCATACATGTCAAACACCATGACTTCCCTTTTTTACACTCATGTTGTATGCAGGCTTCCCCTCTATTAACCTGCTGTTTCACAACCTTAGGCCCACACCTGTCACTCACCTGTCATTAAATGAACAATCACTATTTATTTCCTTTGATAGTGTGCCTGAATAACACTATTATACCTAATGATTTTGATGAGTAAATGAGGCCTTTTGATTCCTCCTTGCAACACAGTTTTATCCCAAATGATTTGGATTAGCAAATAGGGCCTCCTGGCTAAGCTCCTCTATTAGCCTTATCAATTTATAAGAGGAAATCCGGTCTTCTAAATCTTCTCTGCAACACAGTTTTATCCCAAATGATTTTGATTAGCGATGGGGCCTCCTGAAAGTACAACACAGTTTTAGTACAATCTAGTTAGATGCTGGAAGGTTGATTTCACAGGACAGCTGCACTATCAGGAGCAGCTTCTCTGTGCTGAGACTCTGATAAAATGGAGACACTAAAACAAGATGTCTGCTTGTTATATGGACAGTGACATCTGACTTCAGCAGCCAATCAGAGAAGACCTCGTGTCATGCTGTTGTGGAAGGTATCTGCGCCCTGATTGGCCACCAGAAAGTACACACATTAAGTTAAGAAAAAAAAAAAAAAATTAAAAGCAGTCTGCGGCTTCTCTTACCTCTCCACACACCCTCCACTCATGAAACATGTCCCCCCAACTCCCTCGCTCATCATACAGCACCACTATCCTAGACAAAGTGAAAAGAAATCATTAGTAGAAACACAGTGTTTTACCGAACTGTGGCCGAATGTTGCCGACTTTGAGTAAAATTGTTTGAAAAACCAAACATGAATCCGAATGTGCTATGTTCATGTTGAATTTGACATAGGTGAATGTTTTCTGAACAACTTCACTCATCTTTAGTCCCCAGATCTCTAACCAATCGAACACTTGTGGGTAGACTTCAAGAAAAAGCTGTATATAGGTGCTTCTCACAAAATTAGAATATCACCAAAAGTTAGTTTATTCCAATTCTTCAATACAAAAAGTAAAACTCATATATTACATAGATTCATTACAAAAAGTCTTTACCTCAGTAAATTAGAAAAATTAACAAAAAACCTGCAAAAGCTTCCTTAGCCTCTTAGTCTGTTTCAGTAGGCTCCACAATCATGGGGAAGACTGCTGACTTGACAGATATCCAGAAAGCAGTCATTGACACACTCCACAAGAAAGGTAAGCCACAAAAGGTCATTTCTAAAGAAGTTGGCTGTTCACAGAATGCTGTATCCAAGCATATTAAGTGTTGAGTAGAAGAAAAAAGTGTGGTAGAGAAAGGTACACAAACAGTTGAGATAACTGCAGCCTTGAAAGGATGGCTAAGAAAAGGCCATTCAAAAATTTGGGAGATATTCACAAGGAGTCATTGCTTCAAGAGCCACCACACACAGGCATATCCAGGACATGGGCTACAAGTGTCGCATTCCTGGTGTCAAGCCACTCATGACCAATAGACAATGCCAGAAGTGTATTACCTGGGCCAAGGAGAAAAAGAACTGGACTGTTGCTCAGTAGTCCAAGGTGTTGATTTCAGATGAAAGTAAATTTTGCTTTTCATTTGGAAATCAAGGTCCCATAGTATGGAGAGGCAAACAATCCAAACTGCTTTAGGTCTATTGTTTAGTTTCCATAATCATTTATGGTTTGGGGAGCCATGTCATCTGCTTGTGTAGGTGCACTGTGTTTTACCAAGACCAAAGTTAGTGCAGCTGTCTACCAGAAAATTTTAGAGTGCTTCATGCTTCCCTCTGCCGACAAGCTTTTTGGAGATGGAAATTTCATTCTCCAGCAGGACTTAAAACCTGTCCACACTGCCAAAAGTACTAACACCTGGATTAAAAACAGTATCAATGTGCTTGATTGTCCAGCAAACTCTCCTGACCTTAGCCCCATAGAGAATCTATAGGGTATTGTCAAGAGGAAGATGAGAGACCCCAGACCCACAATGCAGACCAGCTGAAGGCTGCTATCAGTGCAACCTGGGCTTCCATAACCCCTCAATAGCGCCACAGGCTGATCGCCTCGATGCCATGCCTCATTGATGCAGTAATTGATGCAAAAGGAGCTCCGACCAAGTATTGAGTGCATTTACTGAAAATACATTTCAGTAGGCCAAAACAGGTTATATATACTAGATTCCTTGATAGGGCATTGATCCAGGGAACTAGTCTGATTGCTGTATGTGGAGTCGGGATGGAATTTTTTCCCCAATGTGGAGCTTACTCTTTGCCACATGGATTTTTTTTGCCTTCCTCTGGATCAACATGTTAGGGCATGTTAGGTTAGGCTATGGGTTGAACTAGAAGGACTTAAGGTCTTCCTTCAACCTTAATAAATATGTTACTATGTTACTATGTAACATTTCTGATTTTAAAATCATTTTTCAAGATTGTGTTATAAAGTATTCTAATTTACTGAGATAATGACTTTTGGGCTATCATTGGCTTTAAGCCATAATCATCAACATTAACATAAATAAACACTTTAGATAGATCACTATGTTTGTAATGACTACGTAATATATGAGTTTCACTTTTGTATTGAAGAACTGAAATAAATTAACTTTTTGATGATATTCTAATTTTGTGAGAAGCAACTGTACATACCCAAGTGAGTGAAACAGAATGCACCAACTTTGGAAACATGTAGAAGATACCTGTGATCAGATTTTGGTTGGTTCATGCTTGAATCTGTTTGAGAACATGCCCAGAAGGATTCAGGCAGTGTTGAGAGCCAAACATGGATTTACAAAAAAGCTAACAAAATGTTAAAAAATAAAGTTCAAAACATTGTTACCCTTTTTCTCATCACTGTATTTTTTGAAGAAAGGCATCCAGGTTCTCCTTGAACAGTTTTCGTGAAACAACCATTGCAACATCTTGTAAAAGAGAGCTCCTTAAGGTACCTTCACACGAAACGACATCGCTAGCGATCCGTGACGTTGCAGCGTCCTGGCTAGCGATATCGTTTCGTTTGACACGCAGCAGTGATCAGGATCCTGCTGTGATGTCGCTGGTCGCTGAATAAAGTCCAGAACTTTATTTGGTCGTCCGATCGCTGTGTATCGTTGTGTTTGAAAGCAATTGCAACGATACCAGCGTCTGCTTCCTGACACTTACTGAGCGCCGGCCCTAAAGTGAAAGTGAAAGCACAGCGGTGACGTCACCGCTGTGCTGTTAGGGCCGGAGCTCAATCAGTGTCAGGAAGCAGACGCTGGGAGACGCGCAGGTGAGTATGTACTGTTTGTTTTTTTTACTTTTACGCTGGTAACCAGGGTAAACATCGGGTTACTAAGCGCGGCCCTGCGCTTAGCAACCCGATGTTTACCCTGGTTACCCGGGGACCTCGGCATCGTTGGTCGCTGGAGAGCGGTCTGTGTGACAGCTCTCCAGCGATCAAACAGCGACGCTGCAGCAATCGGCATCGTTGTCGCTATCGCTGCAGCGTCGCTTCGTGTGAAGGTACCTTCAGTGTCACTACTCATAGAGTAAATAATTACTATCTGTGATTATGATTAAACCTTCTTATCTCTAGATGTGGAGTAAGGCCAGTTTCACACTAGAGTTTGTGTCTGCAGCGTACGGCTGAATAACTCTTTCCTTCAGATCCGCAAGCATCCGCATCCGTACTGCGTACGTACTGTATATTTAACATTGTGTAAACAGGGACATGCGTTGTATGCGGATGCATGCGGATGCATGAGGATGCGACTCGAAGCGTCGTTTTGACATGCCTGCCAAACGCAACATGTTAGGTATGCAGGACGGATGCGGATGTATTCGGATCTGAAGGAAAGAGCTACGCAGCCCTACACTGCAGACACAAACGCTAGAGTGAAACCGGCCACAGGTTCCTTGTCACCATCACAGGCTTAGAAGTAAAAAGACCATTAGAAAGAGCGCTGCTCTCTCCCCTTATATATTTGTACATTGCAATAAGGTTTCACTTGAGCCTTCATTTTTCCAGTCTGAACAGTCTTCAATTTGAAATCGCCTGCCTTGGTATAAGGAGACAAAACAGGTGTACTGTACTGTTTTGAATGTGAAGAAGTAATACACTCTTGACCAGAAGTTAAAAAGATGATCTCTTTTTTGTGGTCCGCACCTGGTTTGCTAATCCAAAAATCTTTATGAAATTTTACATTTACAAATTAATAATTTTTAAAAAATTACATGGATCAACATAAATAAATCATCAGTAAAGGTAATATGTCTGTTTTATGGAGTTTGATGTGCGGATTCCAAAAATATGCTAAGTTTTGCCCTATCACGTAAAGTTTCTGAGATAGAAGTATTTTTGTTATTACATTATTTCTGCATTTTCAATCTATTTGGTTTTTTTGTATGTTATTCCCATTTCTTTGGTTGTCTTACTTAATTGTGAATTTTCTTGCAAGGACATCATCAGTAAACGTTTTAGTGAGTTTTCTGGGAAGGAGTATTGACAGTGCAGTCAACCAAAGACTGGTTCTCAGAAAGTCGCATGTTATGGGGAGGAGCTAACTGTTATGAGGCGGTAAGATGTGTCAGTCAGAAAAAGATGGTGATGGCAGCAAGGACTGCTCTGTGAGACTCTGACAGGAGATAGGCCTCTACAGGAATCTTAGCCCTGCCATAGGGAGATAGAAGGGAAAGCAGTGGAAAGCCACGATTGTGAGAGGATTTTCACTGCATTTCTGGGAGGGCAAGTCCCCTCAGAAGGAAGAAAACAGCTCAGCTACTGAGGTGTAACTGAGTGAGGGTCTCCTCAGAGAGAGAACCTGAAAGCAGCCAATATCACACTGAGAAACTATCTGTCTGTAAATGTTCATCTGTAAGGAATAGCCTGACCCATTTACCTCACAACTGTACATAGTTATCTACCAGATTACCTCCAGCAAAATCAGTTCTAAATACAAGCTGCCTCTGTCATCTCTGGGGAAACATCTACATAAAGTCAGTCGGCTCATCATAATTTTTTTTTAGTTTGTCACCACCATTGAACTGAACCTATTCTACTGTTTGATCTTATTTAATGGAGAAAAGATTCTGCTATGTGTGTGGTTCTTTTACACAAAAGGCCAACTAAGTTCAATCACTCAGGAAATTAAAAAGAAGTACCAAATGTACTTTAAATGTCCACTTGAAGATCAAAACAAAAGCTGGGCCCCTCATGTGGTATGCTCAAGTTGTTCAAATGGTCTTCGTGACTGGTTGAATATTCGGAAGGTAGCTATGCCATTTGCTGTTCCCATGATTTGTAGAGAACCCAAAAATCATAGTAATGACTGCTACTTTTGTTTTGTCAAACTGAAGGGGTTTTTTTTAGAAAGAACAAACATAAGAATTATTATCCTGAACATGAATCTGTGAGTAGGCCAGTTCCACATGATGGTACCTTTCTAGTCCCTGTACCACCGTTGTCTGGATTGGATGAAAATGAAGCAGAATATGAAGGCTATGAAGCTGAAGCTACTGGCGAAGACATGGAGATGTGAAGTCAAGATGAGTATGTACTAGGGTTGAGCGACTTTCATTTTTTTAAGATCGAGTAGGGTTTTGGGAAACCCGATTTTGTCCAGAGTCGAGTCGAGTGCAGTCGGCCGATTATCGCTAAAAGTCGGGGATCGACCGAAACACGAAACCCAATGCAAGTCAATGGGGAAGCATAGTCGGCAGTGAGTGGAGGCCAGGAAAACACCTACAGTGCCCATTTTAATGCCAAAAACATCCATTCTTGTTTCTGAAGCTTGTCAATCTTAATTAACTTTATAATAATAGTTGGGCATAGGGAATTGGGGGTCATTTGGCAAAAGTTGTGGGGGGAGTAGGGCCGGCTCAAGTTTTTCGTGGGCCCAGGAAATGCGGACTACGTCACGGCGGTGTTGCAGGGAAAGGTAATTATTTAAAAGTTGCAAGTGCTGTGATCCTGAGCAAGCAGGGGGGGGGCCCACTCGTTCGCATTGCCACTGGCACAGGGCCCCTCAAAGTACGGCGGTGTGTTTGCATGGCGGGGGCGCCTCCCACCAGCAGCGACACTTTTGCGTACTCTGAGGGGCCCTGTGCCAGTGACGTCGCCAACGAGTATGCCCCCCCACCTGATGAAGGAACCTGCACTTTCATCTGCACCTTCCTCTTTGTCCCTGTGTAAGGTGGTATAACATGCGGGAAGGGGAACCTTACTTTCAGCAGGGACAGATTCTGGCTGTGTAGAGTACAAGGGGAATGTAGTGGTCTCGGTCAATGTACCAGCAGACTCATTTAGCAGTGGCTGGGCAATGGGCAGGATGAGGAGGAAACAGATATAGGGCCAAAGAATAAAGTAGGCTACATGCAGTTCAAAATTGGTAACAGGACTAAACAGGCGGCATTGCTTTGTTCAGTGGAGTAGCAAACCCAAGAGCAGCAGACACTGTTTCAAGGGCCTAACCACACTAGTAGGCCAAATGCAGTTTAATATCTGATAGTATAGGGCGAAAGCCAGAATGTGGAAGCTCAGCTTTGTTCAGTTGAGGACAACACCAGGGAGGGGCAGACACCTTTAGTAGGCCGGAAAAGCCTATTGCATTTTTTAAAATGGTAATTTGGAGCAGAAGGTTGAAGCTCAGCTTTATTTAGTTGAGGGCAACACCAGGGAGGGGCAGAAGCCGTTAGTAGGCCCTAACCACCATTTTTTTTTTAAAACCACTTAATGAGAGCCGGAAGGTTGAAGCTCAGCTTTATTTAGTTGAGGACAACACCAGGGAGGGGCAGAAGCCGTTAGTAGGCCCTAACCACCATTTTTTTTTTTTAAAACCACATAATGAGAGCCGGAAGGTTGAAGCTCAGCTTTATTTAGTTGAGGACAACACCAGGGAGGGGCAGAAGCCGTTAGTAGGCCCTAACCACCTTTTTTTTTTTAAAACCACATAATGAGAGCCGGAAGGTTGAAGCTCAGCTTTATTTAGTTGAGGACAACACCAGGGAGGGGCAGAAGCCGTTAGTAGGCCCTAACCACCTTTTTTTTTTTTAAAACCACATAATGAGAGCCGGAAGGTTGAAGCTCAGCTTTATTTAGTTGAGGACAACACCAGGGAGGGGCAGAAGCCGTTAGTAGGCCCTAACCACCATTTTTTTTTTTAAAACCACATAATGAGAGCCGGAAGGTTGAAGCTCAGCTTTATTTAGTTGAGGACAACACCAGGGAGGGGCAGAAGCCGTTAGTAGGCCCTAACCACCTTTTTTTTTTTTAAAACCACATAATGAGAGCCGGAAGGTTGAAGCTCAGCTTTATTTAGTTGAGGACAACACCAGGGAGGGGCAGAAGCCGTTAGTAGGCCCTAACCACCTTTTTTTTTTTTAAAACCACATAATGAGAGCCGGAAGGTTGAAGCTCAGCTTTATTTAGTTGAGGACAACACCAGGGAGGGGCAGAAGCCGTTAGTAGGCCCTAACCACCATTTTTTTTTTTAAAACCACATAATGAGAGCCGGAAGGTTGAAGCTCAGCTTTATTTAGTTGAGGACAACACCAGGGAGGGGCAGAAGCCGTTAGTAGGCCCTAACCACCATTTTTTTTTTTAAAACCACATAATGAGAGCCGGAAGGTTGAAGCTCAGCTTTATTTAGTTGAGGACAACACCAGGGAGGGGCAGAAGCCGTTAGTAGGCCCTAACCACCTTTTTTTTTTTTAAAACCACATAATGAGAGCCGGAAGGTTGAAGCTCAGCTTTATTTAGTTGAGGACAACACCAGGGAGGGGCAGAAGCCGTTAGTAGGCCCTAACCACCATTTTTTTTTTTAAAACCACATAATGAGAGCCGGAAGGTTGAAGCTCAGCTTTATTTAGTTGAGGACAACACCAGGGAGGGGCAGAAGCCGTTAGTAGGCCCTAACCACCTTTTTTTTTTTTAAAACCACATAATGAGAGCCGGAAGGTTGAAGCTCAGCTTTATTTAGTTGAGGACAACACCAGGGAGGGGCAGAAGCCGTTAGTAGGCCCTAACCACCTTTTTTTTTTTTAAAACCACATAATGAGAGCCGGAAGGTTGAAGCTCAGCTTTATTTAGTTGAGGACAACACCAGGGAGGGGCAGAAGCCGTTAGTAGGCCCTAACCACCTTTTTTTTTTTTAAAACCACATAATGAGAGCCGGAAGGTTGAAGCTCAGCTTTATTTAGTTGAGGACAACACCAGGGAGGGGCAGAAGCCGTTAGTAGGCCCTAACCACCTTTTTTTTTTTTAAAACCACATAATGAGAGCCGGAAGGTTGAAGCTCAGCTTTATTTAGTTGAGGACAACACCAGGGAGGGGCAGAAGCCGTTAGTAGGCCCTAACCACCTTTTTTTTTTTTAAAACCACATAATGAGAGCCGGAAGGTTGAAGCTCAGCTTTATTTAGTTGAGGACAACACCAGGGAGGGGCAGAAGCCGTTAGTAGGCCCTAACCACCTTTTTTTTTTTTAAAACCACATAATGAGAGCCGGAAGGTTGAAGCTCAGCTTTATTTAGTTGAGGACAACACCAGGGAGGGGCAGAAGCCGTTAGTAGGCCCTAACCACCTTTTTTTTTTTTAAAACCACATAATGAGAGCCGGAAGGTTGAAGCTCAGCTTTATTTAGTTGAGGACAACACCAGGGAGGGGCAGAAGCCGTTAGTAGGCCCTAACCACCTTTTTTTTTTTTAAAACCACATAATGAGAGCCGGAAGGTTGAAGCTCAGCTTTATTTAGTTGAGGACAACACCAGGGAGGGGCAGAAGCCGTTAGTAGGCCCTAACCACCATTTTTTTTTTTAAAACCACATAATGAGAGCCGGAAGGTTGAAGCTCAGCTTTATTTAGTTGAGGACAACACCAGGGAGGGGCAGAAGCCGTTAGTAGGCCCTAACCACCTTTTTTTTTTTTAAAACCACATAATGAGAGCCGGAAGGTTGAAGCTCAGCTTTATTTAGTTGAGGACAACACCAGGGAGGGGCAGAAGCCGTTAGTAGGCCCTAACCACCTTTTTTTTTTTTAAAACCACATAATGAGAGCCGGAAGGTTGAAGCTCAGCTTTATTTAGTTGAGGACAACACCAGGGAGGGGCAGAAGCCGTTAGTAGGCCCTAACCACCATTTTTTTTTTTAAAACCACATAATGAGAGCCGGAAGGTTGAAGCTCAGCTTTATTTAGTTGAGGACAACACCAGGGAGGGGCACACAGACAGACTCCTTTAGTAGGCCTGAAAAGCCTATTGCATTTTTCAAAATGGTAATTTGGAGCAGAAGGTTGAAGCTCAGCTTTATTTAGTTGAGGGCAACACCAGGGAGGGGCAGAAGCCGTTAGTAGGCCCTAACCAAAGTTGAAGGCCAAATGCAGTTTAATTTCTGATACTATAGGCCGAAAGCCAGAAGGTGGAAGTTCCGATTTAGACAGTGGAGCACAATTTGAATTAGGGACTGCAGACAGACTTAGTAGGCTGTCCCCTGTGGACCATGCATCCACCACATTAACCCATTGCGCCGTAATGGACACGTAATCTTCCGTGGCCATGCCTACAGGTCCATGCGTCTGTTGTCAGGTGCACCTTTGTACTCACAGATTGCCAGAGTGCATGGACAATGCGGTCTTCTACATGCTGGTGGAGGGTTGGGATGGCTTTTCTCGCAAAAGAAGTGTCGACTGGTTAGCTTGTAGCGTGGTACAGCGTAGTCCATCATGGCCTTATTAATAGTAAATAAAATATATAACTAGGCTCTATGAACTTTTAAATAGGTTCCAGGGGTACACGGGCAGCATTGGTGTGGTCAGTGGAGGAGTATTGCAAGTAGGGGCTGCAGACAGGCTATCAAAGGCCTAAAATAACAAACAGTAGGCAGTCATGGCAGTTTTACATCGGTTACATGGATACACAGGCAGGCACTCCAGGCAGCATTGTGGTCAGTGGAGGAGTATTGCAAGTAGGGGCCGCAGACAGGCTATCAAAGGCCTAAAATAACAAACAATAGGCTCATTGCAGTTTTACAGCGGTTACATGGATAGACGGGCAGGCAGCTTGGTGGTGGTGAGTGGAGGAGTATTTAAAGTAGTGACCGCAGACAGGCTTCAAAGGCCTAACATAAGAAAATGGGCTGGCTGTAGGCACTTTATAATTGGTTCCAGGGGTACACGGGCAGCAGTGGTCTGGTCAGTGGAGGAGTATTTAAAGTAGGGACCGCAGACAGGCTTCAAAGGCCTAACATAAGAAAATGGGCTGGCTGTAGGCACTTTATAATTGGTTCCAGGGGTACACGGGCAGCAGTGGTCTGGTCAGTGGAGGAGTATTTAAAGTAGGGACCGCAGACAGGCTATCAAAGGCCTAACATAACAAACAATAGGCTCATGATGGCAGTTTCACAGCGGTTACATGGATACACGGGCAGGCAGCTTGGTGGTGAGTGGAGGAGTATTTAAAGTAGGGACCGCAGACAGGCTATCAAAGGCCTAAAATAACAAACAATAGGCTCATGGCAGTTTCACAGCGGTTACATGGATACACGGGCAGGCAGCTTGGTGGTGGTGAGTGGAGGAGTATTTAAAGTAGGGACCGCAGACAGGCTTCAAAGGCCTAACATAAGAAAATGGGCTGGCTGTAGGCACTTTATAATTGGTTCCAGGGGTACACGGGCAGCAGTGGTCTGGTCAGTGGAGGAGTATTTAAAGTAGGGACCGCAGACAGGCTTCAAAGGCCTAACATAAGAAAATGGGCTGGCTGTAGGCACTTTATAATTGGTTCCAGGGGTACACGGGCAGCAGTGGTCTGGTCAGTGGAGGAGTATTTAAAGTAGGGACCGCAGACAGGCTATCAAAGGCCTAACATAACAAACAATAGGCTCATGGCAGTTTCACAGCGGTTACATGGATACACGGGCAGGCAGCTTGGTGGTGAGTGGAGGAGTATTTAAAGTAGGGACCGCACACAGGCTATCAAAGGCCTAAAATAACAAACAATAGGCTCATGGCAGTTTCACAGCGGTTACATGGATACACGGGCAGGCAGCTTGGTGGTGAGTGGAGGAGTATTTAAAGTAGGGACCGCACACAGGCTATCAAAGGCCTAAAATAACAAACAATAGGCTCATGGCAGTTTCACAGCGGTTACATGGATACACGGGCAGGCAGCTTGGTGGTGGTGAGTGGAGGAGTATTTAAAGTAGGGACCGCAGACAGGCTTCAAAGGCCTAACATAAGAAAATGGGCTGGCTGTAGGCACTTTATAATTGGTTCCAGGGGTACACGGGCAGCAGTGGTCTGGTCAGTGGAGGAGTATTTAAAGTAGGGACCGCAGACAGGCTATCAAAGGCCTAACATAACAAACAATAGGCTCATGATGGCAGTTTCACAGCGGTTACATGGATACACGGGCAGGCAGCTTGGTGGTGAGTGGAGGAGTATTTAAAGTAGGGACCGCAGACAGGCTATCAAAGGCCTAACATAAGAAAATGGGCTGGCTGTAGGCACTTTATAATTGGTTCCAGGGGTACACGGGCAGCAGTGGTCTGGTCAGTGGAGGAGTATTTAAAGTAGGGACCGCAGACAGGCTATCAAAGGCCTAACATAACAAACAATAGGCTCATGATGGCAGTTTCACAGCGGTTACATGGATACACGGGCAGGCAGCTTGGTGGTGAGTGGAGGAGTATTTAAAGTAGGGACCGCAGACAGGCTTCAAAGGCCTAACATAAGAAAATGGGCTGGCTGTAGGCACTTTATAATTGGTTCCAGGGGTACACGGGCAGCAGTGGTCTGGTCAGTGGAGGAGTATTTAAAGTAGGGACCGCAGACAGGCTATCAAAGGCCTAAAATAACAAACAATAGGCTCATGGCAGTTTTACAGCGGTTACATGGATACACAGGCAGCTTGGTGGTGAGTGGAGGAGTATTTAAAGTAGGGACCGCAGACAGGCTATCAAAGGCCTAAAATAACAAACAATAGGCTCATGGCAGTTTCACAGCGGTTACATGGATACACGGGCAGGCAGCTTGGTGGTGGTGAGTGGAGGAGTATTTAAAGTAGGGACCGCAGAAAGGCTTCAAAGGCCTAACATAAGAAAATGGGCTGGCTGTAGGCACTTTATAATTGGTTCCAGGGGTACACGGGCAGCAGTGGTCTGGTCAGTGGAGGAGTATTTAAAGTAGGGACCGCAGACAGGCTTCAAAGGCCTAACATAAGAAAATGGGCTGGCTGTAGGCACTTTATAATTGGTTCCAGGGGTACACGGGCAGCAGTGGTCTGGTCAGTGGAGGAGTATTTAAAGTAGGGACCGCAGACAGGCTATCAAAGGCCTAACATAACAAACAATAGGCTCATGGCAGTTTCACAGCGGTTACATGGATACACGGGCAGGCAGCTTGGTGGTCAGTGGAGGAGTATTTAAAGTAGGGACCGCAGACAGGCTATCAAAGGCCTAAAATAACAAACAATAGGCTCATGGCAGTTTTACAGCGGTTACATGGATACACAGGCAGCTTGGTGGTGAGTGGAGGAGTAGTGCAAGGAGTGTCTGTCCCAGTACTCCCAAAATATAAATAGATGTTAATGTCTCGCAAAACAACCAAAACAAAAAAAAAAGGTGGCATACTTAGGTACAGGGGTGGGCTCATCTACTGAGTTTCTGACATTGTAATTTGGCAGTAACTATTTAATGGTGCCAATATAGGACACAGACACAGACTACTTTAAGTTGCATCATAGATGTCTACAAATTTGTATTGTCAGTGCCAGACATTGAATGATGTCAGCGAATAGACTAAAGATTGGTGGAGCTGTGCGACATAATTTTGCACGTGGTAGAGCACATTTTGAGCTGGGGTAGGGGGGAACTCTCTTGAGGCCGGCGGGACCGCCCCAGGGCCCCTCATGTTACAACGGTGTGTCTGACGTTGGGTGCGCACCACCACCGCCAGAGACACTACATTGTACTATGAGGGACCCAGTAGCAATGCCGTCAACCAAAAGCGAGCACACCCACCTCTTCAGACAAACAGCAGTCTCACGGGTGCTTGCGCCAAGTCGCGATACCACGGCCCCGTGTGGGGAGTTTTGCCATTTAGGGAGGTGTAAACATGTCGTATGCTGTACAATCAGCTGCAGCAAATTAGACATTAGAAAAGTAATTCACAGGCAAGAGCTTTTCATAGGAAAGCTAGGTGTCGGCCGGGCAAGGTGGGGCAAAAGATTTCGAAATCCAGTTGTGGTTCATTTTAATGAATGTTAGATCGTCAACATTTTGGGTAGCCAGACGAGTCCTTTTTTCGGTTAATATTGAACCTGCAGCACTGAATACTCTTTCTGATAGGACACTTGCTGCCGGGCAAGCAAGCTCCTGCAATGCATATTCTGCCAATTCTGGCCAGGTGTCTAATTTGGAGGCCCAGTAATCAAATGGGAATGACGGTTGAGGGAGAACATCGATAAGGGATGAAAAATAGTTAGTAACCATACTGGACAAATGTTGTCTCCTGTCACTTTCAATTGATGCAGCAGTACCTGTCCTGTCTGCGGTCATAGCAAAATCACTCCACAACCTGGTCAGAAAACCCCTCTGTCCAACGCCACTTCTGATGTGTGCACCCCTAACACTCCTAGTCTGCTGCCCCCTGGAGCTTGTGTGAGAACGATCACGTGCGCTGTGTGCTGGGAATGCCTGAAGCAAACGGTCAACAAGAGTTGATTGTTTGGTTGCTAATATTAGTTCCAAGTTCTCATGTGGCATAATATTTTGCAATTTGCCTTTATAGCGTGGATCAAGGAGGCAGGCCAACCAGTAATCGTCATCGTTCATCATTTTCGTAATGCGTGTGTCCCTTTTTAGGATACGTAAGGCATAATCCGCCATGTGGGCCAAAGTTCCAGTTGTCAAATCTCCGGTTGTGATTGGTTGAGGGGCAGTTGCAGGCAAATCTACGTCACTTGTGTCCCTCAAAAAACCAGAACCCGGCCGTGACACGCAACCAATTTCCTGTGCCCCCGTGAAAGTTTCCGCATTAAAAATATACTCATCCCCATCATCCTCCTCGTCCTCCACCTCCTCTTCGCCCGCTACCTCGTCCTGTACACTGCCCTGACCAGACAATGGCTGACTGTCATCAAGGCTTCCCTCTTCCTCTGGTGCAGACGCCTGCTCCTTTATGTGCGTCAAACTTTGCATCAGCAGACGCATTAGGGGGATGCTCATGCTTATTACGGCGTTGTCTGCACTAACCAGCCGTGTGCATTCCTCAAAACACTGAAGGACTTGACACATGTCTTGTATCTTCGACCACTGCACACCTGACAACTCCATGTCTGCCATCCTACTGCCTGCCCGTGTATCCTCCCACAAATAAATAACAGCACGCCTCTGTTCGCACAGTCTCTGAAGCATGTGCAGTGTTGAGTTCCACCTTGTTGCAACGTCTATGATTAGGCGATGCTGGGGAAGGTTCAAAGACCGCTGATAGGTCTGCATACGGCTGGCGTGTACAGGCGAACGTCGGATATGTGAGCAAAGTGCACGCACTTTGAGGAGCAGGTCGGAGAACCCAGGATAAGTTTTCAATAAGCACTGCACCACCAGGTTTAAGGTGTGAGCCAGGCAAGGAATGTGTTTCAGTTGGGAAAGGGAGATGGCAGCCATGAAATTCCTTCCGTTATCACTCACTACCTTGCCTGCCTCAAGATCTACTGTGCCCAGCCACGACTGCGTTTCTTGTTGCAAGAACTCGGACAGAACTTCCGCGGTGTGTCTGTTGTCGCCCAAACACTTCATAGCCAATACAGCCTGCTGACGCTTGGCAGTAGCTGGCCCATAATGGGACAACTGGTGTGCAACAGTGTCATCTGCCGATGGAGTGGTTGGCCGACTGCGTTCTGTGGAAGAGCTGTAGCTTCTGCAGGAGGACGAGGAGGAGGAGGAGGGGGTGCGAACGCCTACAGCCAACTGTTTCCTAGACCGTGGGCTAGGCACAACTGTCCCTAAATTGATGTCGCCTGTGGACCCTGCATCCACCACATTCACCCAGTGTGCCGTGATGGACACATAACGTCCCTGGCCATGCCTACTGGTCCATGCATCTGTAGTCAGGTGCACCTTTGTACTCACAGATTGCCTAAGTGCATGGACGATGCGCTGTTTAACATGCTGGTGCAGGGCTGGGATGGCTTTTCTGGAAAAAAAGTGTCGACTAGGTAGCTCGTATCGTGGTTCAGCGTACTCCATCAGGGCTTTAAAAGCTTCGCTTTCAACTAAACGGTAGGGCATCATCTCTAACGAGATTAGTCTAGCTATGTGGGCGTTAAAACCCTGTGTACGCGGATGCGAGGATAAGTACTTCCTTTTTCTAACCAGAGTCTCATGTAGGGTGAGCTGGACTGGAGAGCAGGAGATCGTGGAACTTTCGGGTGTGCCGGTGTACATGGCAGACTGAGAGACGGTTGGAGACGGTATTGTTTCCGCCGGTGCCCTAGATGCAATATTTCCTCCTACTAAACTGGTGATTCCCTGACCCTGACTGCTTTTGGCTGGCAAAGAAACCTGCACAGATACTGCCGGTGGTGCGGAAACTGGTGGCCTTACAGTGACGGAAGGGATGTTGCGTTGCTGACTAGCTTCATTGGCCGAGGGTGCTACAACCTTAAGGGACGTTTGGTAGTTAGTCCAGGCTTGAAAATGCATGGTGGTTAAGTGTCTATGCATGCAACTAGTATTTAGACTTTTCAGATTCTGACCTCTGCTTAAGCTAGTTGAACATTTTTGACAGATGACTTTGCGCTGATCAGTTGGATGTTGTTTAAAAAAATGCCAGACTGCACTCTTCCTAGACTCGGATCCCTTTTCAGGGATTGCAGACTGAGCTTTAACCGGATGGCCACGCTGTCCTCCAACAGGTTTTGGCTTTGACACGCGTTTTGGGCCAGATACGGGCCCGGCAGATGGAACCTGTTGCGATGTTGATGCCTGCTGCGGCCCCTCCTCCACCTCCGCTTCTGAACTACTGCCGCCTGCACCCTGTTCCCCCAATGGCTGCCAATCGGGGTCAATAACTGGGTCATCTATTACCTCCTCTTCGAGCTCGTGTGCAACTTCGTCTGTGTCACTGTGTCGGTCGGTGGTATAGCGTTCGTGGCGGGGCAACATAGTCTCATCAGGGTCTGATTGTGGATCTGTACCCTGAGAGGGCAATGTGGTGGTCTGAGTCAAAGGAGCAGCATAGTACTCTGGCTGTGGCTGTGCATCAGTGCACTCCATGTCAGAATCTACTTGTAATGGGCATGGCCTGTTAAATGTTTCACTTTCTAAGCCAGGGACGGTATGTGTAAAGAGCTCCATGGAGTGACCCGTTGTGTCGCCTGCTGCATCCTTCTCTCTTGTTGTAGTTTTTGCTGAGGAGGACAAGGAAGCGACTTGTCCCTGACCGTGAACATCCACAAGCGACGCGCTGCTTTTACATTTACCAGTTTCGGAAGAGGAGGCAAAAGAGCTAGAGGCTGAGTCTGCAATGTAAGCCAAAACTTGCTGTTGCTGCTCAGCCTTTAAAAGCGGTTTTCCTACTCCCAGAAAAGAGAGCGTTCGAGGCCTTGTGTAGCCTGACGACGAAACTGGCTCCACAGCTCCAGACTTAGGTGGAATATTTTTATCCCCACGACCACCTGATGCTCCACTACCACTACCATCATTACCAGCTGACAATGAACGCCCACGACGACCTCTTGCACCAGACTTCCTCATTGTTTAAAAATCGTAACCAAACTAACTTTATTTGTTGCTGTCAAACAACTTACACGGTGAGCTATAACTTCAGTATGATTTCAATATCCCTTAACAGGTTGGTGAGACCACAAGGAAAATCAGGCACAATGTTACACACTCTGTTTTCTGTGACACCAAATCACAGAGATGACACACACGCAGGACTGTCACTCAAGCACTAATGTCAATATTAATCTCCCACCTAATTTATTTTTTTTTTTTCTCTGTGAGACTTTAGAAACCAAATAATATTTAAAAAAAAAACAAAAAAACAAGGCTTTCTATGGCCCACTGAATGAGAGATGGCACGCACAGGAGTGGCACACAAGCCCTGACTGAGGCCAATATTTTTCTCCCACTGATTGATGTAGTGTTTTTGTGTTGAGGTTGATTTTAAAACACAAATGAAGGAAAAAAATAAAAAGGCTTTCTATGGCCCACAATTAGAGAGAGAGGTGGCACACCCAGGAGTCAAGACTGGCACACAAGCTGAAATGGCAATATTACTCTCCCACTGTTTTTTTATGTATTTTTTTTTTATTTTCAGGGAGACTTTAGAAACCAAATAATATTAAAAAAAAACAAAAAAACAAGGCTTTCTATGGCCCACTGAATGAGAGGGACAGAGGTGGCACACCCAGGAGTCAAGACTGGCACACAAGCTGAAATGGCAATATTACTCTCCCACTGTTTTTTTATGTATTTTTTTTTTATTTTCAGGGAGACTTTAGAAACCAAATAATATTAAAAAAAAAACAAAAAAACAAGGCTTTCTATGGCCCACTGAATGAGAGGGACAGAGGTGGCACACCCAGGAGTCAAGACTGGCACACAAGCTGAAATGGCAATATTACTCTCCCACTGTTTTTTTATGTATTTTTTTTTTATTTTCAGGGAGACTTTAGAAACCAAATAATATTAAAAAAAAAAAAAAATAAATAGGCTTTCTATGGCCCACTGAATGAAAGGGAGAGAGGTGGCACACCCAGGAGTCAAGACTGGCACACAAGCTGAAAGGGCAATATTACTCTCCCACTGTTTTTTTATGTATTTTTTTTTTATTTTCAGGGAGACTTTAGAAACCAAATAATATTAAAAAAAAAAAAAAATAAATAGGCTTTCTATGGCCCACTGAATGAAAGGGAGAGAGGTGGCACACCCAGGAGTCAAGACTGGCACACAAGCTGAAAGGGCAATATTACTCTCCCACTGTTTTTTTATGTATTTTTTTTTTTTATTTTCAGGGAGACTTTAGAAACCAAATAATATTAAAAAAAAAACAAAAAAACAAGGCTTTCTATGGCCCACTGAATGAGAGGGACAGAGGTGGCACACCCAGGAGTCAAGACTGGCACACAAGCTGAAATGGCAATATTACTCTCCCACTGTTTTTTTATGTATTTTTTTTTTTTATTTTCAGGGAGACTTTAGAAACCAAATAATATTAAAAAAACCAAAAAATAAATAGGCTTTCTATGGCCCACTGAATGAAAGGGAGAGAGGTGGCACACCCAGGAGTCAAGACTGGCACACAAGCTGAAAGGGCAATATTACTCTCCCACTGTTTTTTTATGTTTTTTTTTTTTTTTCAGGGAGACTTTAGAAACCAAATAATATTAAAAAAAAAAAAAAAAATAGGCTTGCTATAGCCCACTGAATGAGAGATAGCACACACAGCAGTGGCACACAAGCCCTGACTGAGGCCAATATTTTTCTCCCACTGATTGATGTAGTGTTTTTGTGTTGAGGTAGATTTTAGAACACAAATCACGGAAAAAATAAATAGGCTTTCTATGGCCCACTGAATGAAAGGGAGAGAGGTGGCACACCCAGGAGTCAAGACTGGCACACAAGCTGAAAGGGCAATATTACTCTCCCACTGTTTTTTTATGTATTTTTTGTTTTTTCAGGGAGACTTTAGAAACCCAATAATATTTAAAAAAATAAATAAATAGGCTTTCTATGGCCCACTGAATGAGAGGGAGAGAGGTGGCACACCCAGGAGTCAAGACTGGCACACAAGCTGAAAGGGCAATATTATTCTCCCACTGTTTTTTTAGGTTTTTTTTTTTTTTTTCAGGGAGAATTAGAAACCAAATAATATTAAAAAAAAAAAAAAAAAATAGGCTTGCTATAGCCCACTGAATGAGAGATAGCACACACAGCAGTGGCACACAAGCCCTGACTGAGGCCAATATTTTTCTCCCACTGATTGATGTACTGTTTTTGTGTTGAGGTAGATTTTAGAACACAAATCACGGAAAAAATAAATAGGCTTTCTATGGCCCACTCAGTGAGAGATGGCACACACAGGGATGGCACTGTAGCAGAAATGCCAATCTTAATCTCCCACAAAAAAAAAAAACAAAAAAAAAAAAAAAACTGTCCTACAATTACTATCTCCCTGCAGTAATGTAAGCCAGGTATGGCAGGCAGCAATAGGAGTGGACTGATGCACAAATTAAATAAAAAGTGTGGAAAAACAGAAAAGATAGCTGTGCAGAAAGGAAGGAACAAGAGGATATGTGCTTTGAAAAAAGCAGTTGGTTTCCACAGTGGCGTACACACAGCAATACAGCTATCACGGAGCCTTCTAGGGCAGCCCAATGAGCTACAGCGCTGAGGGGAAAAAAAAAAAAAAATAGCTTCCACAGTCCCTGCACACCGAAGGTGGTGTTGGACAGTGGAAATCGCTGCAGCACAAGCGGTTTGGTGGTTAGTGGACCCTGCCTAACGCTCTCCCTGCTTCTGATGAAGCGGCAGCAACCTGTCCCTAAGCTCAGATCAGCAGCAGTAAGATGGCGGTCGGCGGGAACGCCCCTTTATAGCCCCTGTGACGCCGCAGACAGCAAGCCAATCACTGCAATGCCCTTCTCTAAGATGGTGGGGACCAGGATCTATGTCATCACGCTGCCCACACTCTGCGTTCACCTTCATTGGCTGAGAAATGGCGCTTTTCGCGTCATTGAAACGCGACTTTGGCGCGAAAGTCGCGTACCGCATGGCCGACAAGCACAGGGGTCGGATCGGGTTTCATGAGACGCCGACTTAGCCAAAAGTCGGCGACTTTTGAAAATGATCGACCCGTTTCGCTCAACCCTAGTATGTACCTGAAGTCAAGATGAGTATGTAGCCGATGGAGCAGCTGAGCAGCTAGAATGCTTTACTCAACATGAATTAAATGATCTCATCAGAGACCTTTCATTGTTAAAAGAAAAAGCTGAACTTCTTGCATCTAGTTTGAAGCAGAAGAATCTTCTTCATGATGATATCAAAGTGTGTTATTACCAAAACAGAAGTAACACTTTAACAAAATTTTTCACAGTTGATGGACCAATGGTGTACTGTAACAATGTGAATGGCCTCTTTGAAGAACTGAATCAACTGAGTATTTTGTTGTAGATTGGTGATTGTTTATTGACTCATCACAGAGAAGTTTGAAAGCAGTGTTGCTTCACAATGGAAATATGAAACCATCAATCCCTATTGCTCACTCATGTCATCTAAAGGAAAGTTATGAAAATCTCTCAGGTGTTTTGGATGCTATACAATATAAGCATCATCATTGGAATTCCAAACAGGAAGAAAATAGCAGCACCACACAAGTCTTGCAGTAAAAAAAAATCTTTGTTCTTTATTTTAACAACGTGCTGTGGACATGGTTACAGAGGGTCATCTGGACCCGTTTGAAGCATATACCATGCGAAACGGCCATAGTCCATTAACCTAACCAGTTCGTCTTGCAATTATCCTGCCCTCTGTAACCATGTCCACAGCACGTTGTTAAAATAAAGGACAAAGGTTTTTTTTACTGGAAGACTTGTATGGTGCTGCTATTTTCTTCCTGTTTGGATTTCCACTCATGGTTTTTCAAGCAAGCATGCCTTATTCCAGTGGATTACCATTTGGTGGGGTTGTCAACTCAGCTCATCCTACTGGAGTCTGCTAAGACTGCTCAAACAGTGAGTACTCACCTGTTTCTTAGTGCCATTCAGCTTTTTTCTTGTTTTTTATGATCATCATTGGAATATCTGTTGAGATTTGAAAGTGATTGGTCTGCTAATGGGAATGCAAGGAGGTTTCACAAAATATTGTGGCTTCTTGTTTTTATGGGACAGTAGAAATACAGTAGAGCATTATGTTCATCTTGATTAGGGACAGAGAAACATCTATGCTCCAAGTGGATGTGTGAAAACTTATTAGGAAAAAAAAATCTCCAGAGTATGCTGAAGGTGTTGAGGACCTGCTAAATGCATACCAGTTGTTAGGGGTTGAGTTCCCGCCTCTGCACAGGGGGAATCTCGGGCCATCTCCGCTGTGGTCTCCCATTCTTCTCCTGCCATGGTCGAGCCTGCTCAGCGGAGACGTCGGTCCCAGCGTCTCGCTCAGTCTGACTCTGTGCAAAGGGTTACTGCTGCTTTTCCAGCTTCTGCCATTGAAGCCAGTGCTGGGCAGTGGCGAGCAGACACTTTTGGGACGAAGTCCTGCTTTTCTCCTTCTGAGCATGCCCAGGGTAAGATCTCTCATTGGAGATCGAGGGTCACATGCTTGGATACTGCAGTAAAGCCCATTGGTTCTCCAGGAAGGTCCTGAAGGTGCTCAGGCTCTGTGACAGTCTCTCATTGGTCCTTCTAGGAAGGTCTTGTACTTGCTGCAGCTATATAAGGTTCGCATGGCCGCACGGCCATGCGCTAGTATCAATGCATGTTATGAGTTTTGCGCCAATGTGGTCACGCTTGTATGGATTCAGGGACCCGGCTGAAATAAGCCACTTAGAATACCGGCACCTCCGGTGAGGAGATTGTGTGTATGGTTTCCGGGCCCCGGCTGAAATAAGCCACCTAGAATACCGGCTCCTCCGGTGAGGAGATTGTATGTTTGCCTCCTTGACTGCGTGACCACAAGCTGCTATCTGCTCAGCAGTTACTGTAAATTCCTGTGGAGTTTAACAGGACACAGTCCTTTCTTTATAGCGACTCTGTGAAGCAACAGAGATCGCTTCTACCACCATTTAGTGCCGCCGTTTGCCAGCAGCAGGTTATTTTCCTGCACGGTGGACCCCGGGCTGCGAGCGCACCAAATAACATCTCTATATTTACTCAGTGCGTTCCGCCAGCCATAACACCAGTGTCTTGGATGTCGCATATCTCTGAAAATGCACTTTTTGCATTCACATTTAGATTTCTTCCCTCAAAATCTTGGGATGTAAGCGATGAACAAGGCGAGCGGTTTCTCCAGGACATTAAAGTAATGGAACACCACTACCAGGGTTTTTGGAATGACTCAATGATGGCACATTACTGTTGGATGTTATATAGGGAAAACCCTGAAAAATCATATCAACGACAGTCTAATGTCAAGCACTTTTTTTTCTGCTCATATTTTGGCTTCTATTTTGCATGTGGAATTCTTTTGGTTCAATAAAAACTGTTTTCTAAGGTGAAGCATTTTTTTCTGTTATGTAGATTACTGTTTTCTTAATGTCGCCAGTAGATTTCCTATACCTTATAATAATGATGCTGCTCCATGGAGACTATATGTGCTACAGAAAAAAGCTATAAACATTGTTGAAGTAATGACAAAAAGATGATTAAGAAAAGTACAAAGTCACCGGCAATGATTACAAAAAATAATTTTTGTAGACCTGTGTTATCTTCGTGTTCCTGGAAACAAAACAGTGGCACAGTTTTGTAAGCGAAAAAGTTTTACCCTGCTGTTATCAAACCTTTTAACAAATTTGTTCAGAGCTGTCTATTAAAGGTACAAAAACAGGAGAGTACATTTCACAACATCAGTAGTATAGTCAAGCACTATGGAACACAGTGGGCAGTCAGAAGGTATGTGGCTGACGTGGATAATTCATTCTACTCCCTAAAAAGTCACTGTCACTGTCAGTGCCTAGGACTACAGCTGACACTAACTATACATTGACTGGTGACTAAAAGGCTGACAAGAGGATTAAAGTTCATTTACTCCTCGCAGCAGGGCTCTCAGTGCGAAGCAGGCGCTGGGTGGATTCATAACATTATTTCACTCCGTAAGTGCAATTATCTTTTATTAAATTAACAATATTACAAATATATGAGGCAGTAGAAAAAATTGCAATATTTTGGTATGACATGATGGACTAGATTGTTTTTCTGCCAGTGCAAAAACTGATGTCCATCAGCAAACAGAGTTGCATCACCTGAACAGCCAGGATAAGTCATAGGTACACTGTGACTTTTCTTAAGAAAATACCCTGAACCTTGACCCCATGGATTTTTGAGTCAATAAATTAAACCATTTGCAAGAACTGTATCAAAACAAAAGATTAAAGGAGCGAGGATAATAGGGATTGATTTAGCTGCAAATAGGGCAACAAGGAAGACATCTGTTTAGATTATATTAAACAGATGTCACGGGTAGAGAGCAGGTGAATTTTGGAGTCCTTGAAACCAAAAGGGTTAAACAGCAATGTTAAACTGTTTGCACCCCTTTAACTCACACATGGTAGACATGAATTAGAGGATTTAAAGCAACTACACCACGACCTGGACCAACCCTGATGAAGGAAAGAGTGGATTTCCAAAACATGTAGGAATTGGTCCTTGCAGCGTCTCCTACCTTTAGGTCATGCAGGTTCTGTCTCCATTCTGACACCGTGAGCACATAGGATACTACTCCAGTACATACACGCCAGCGTATCATCGAAAAGAGCCACACAGATTGCCTGGCTCCAGCCGGGACGGCACTCTGGTTCCATCTGTTCAATCAGTTGCTACCAGCCACCCATACAGACTCCAAAGATACTCCTAAAAGACTTCATATCTTCTGCTTGCAGACAAGTGAGCCGAGACACAGTCAACCAGGGGAAAGGTAGCCTCTTTTTAGCACTAGAGCCTCTAGAGTTTCTAGAGTTTCTAGAGTTTTTGTAGTTGTTGTGACTTTTATGCTGAGTAATAGGGAATAATCTCCAAGTTACTAACACAATTATTAGATGGTCACTTCTACACCTATGAAGTCTGACCACAAATTGCTGTTTACAGTCTTGTTCAATAATACGCAATTTGAGAACATATACCATTTTATGTAGCCATCCAGGGACCCATTCCAACTGAACTGCGTGCTCCCCTGACCCCTTAAGTGTATCAAGTAGTGCAGATACGTTACTGGGCTACTGGACCTTTTGCCTTTTCCATCTTTGCTTGCTGCATTGTAGCTCTTATCCCCCTCTAGGAAGGTATTCATAGCTCAAATTCATTTTTATTTTCATTTGCAAGAACTAGCCTAGTTTGCTGTGGGTGAATTATTCTATTTCAGTGTATTGTTAACGAATGTGGTCAGCATGGCCGGTATCTTTCATGACAAAGTGGACCGTGTTATCTACTATAAGTTTGAGAAACCTAAATGCAGCCATATCATCACTAAAAGAACCACACATTTTTGGATGCTCACTGTATTTAATTTTGCCTGACTGAACTACTGATGCTAGGAAACCTCTCATGATTTTGAACCATCAAGAAACAACTCTGAAAAAGGGCTAATTTTTCAAAAGGCTTGATGACAATGAGTCAGAACTTTTTCACATTCAAAACAGTGCCAATGGTTCCCTTGTAGAAATAAGGGAACATTTTTGTATGGCTTTTTAAAAATCCTAATAATTTTGTGATTAGCAAATTAGTTGCTGTTAGGACTAGCAGAACGCACCAAATAATTATGAAGATGATTTAAGGTGCATTCGCAGCCCGGGGTCCACCGTGTAGAGATGGAACCTGCTGCTGAGTAATGACGGACTATATGGTGGTATAATGTGGATACACACATGGATTAGCTTCACCCGGTATGAAGGAAGCGAAGCCTGTTGCGTCACAGGGCCGCTGTACCGCACAAAGAGAGCATGCAAAGAGTCACAGAACTCTATCCCAAGACTCAGAGAGAGTTCCTCTAGACCACTTGCGCTCGACACCGCTACTGGGGTGTCAGAGTTAAACAGAAACAATAATTAAATGCACAAGAGTGCGTGCAGTGCTGCTCTGGCGGACGCCACTAACCACCCAGACTTGGGTAGGAAAGAGCTCTATTAGCGCATGGCGCCGCACTGGCGGTCACAGTAAACAAATGCTGTATTGTGTTTTAGGTGCAGGTAGCACTGTTAGGCGCTAGATAGCAAACATCCACCGTTCGTGAGCACTCAACAACACTAGGAATGGGGATGATTAAAGAGCGACACTCACACATCTACACACACATTTTCAAGTATACACTAGCGCATGGCCGAGCGGCCATGCAAACCTTTTATAGCAGCAGTGCTATGGGACCCTTCAGATGGTCCAATAGGAGTCACAACAGGACCTGAGCATGTGACCCCCGACGTCCAATGGGAGGTCGTCCCATGGGCATACTCACTGTGGGAAAAGCAGGACTTAGTCCCAGAAAGACCTGCTCGCTGCTGATCAGTGCTGGCTACAAAGGCAGAGCCTGGAAGGGCAGCAGTAACCAGTCACACAGTATCAGCTTGAGCCAGACGCTGGGACCGATGTCTCCACTGAGCAAGCTCCACTGCTGCCAGAGAAGAATGGGACAATGCAGCGGAGATGGTTTGAGATTCCCCTGTGCAGAAGTGGGATCTCAACATCTAACAAGTCGCTTTCCACAAAAAAAAGAAATACATTTTTAACTTCTGGTTTAGAGGCTATTTCTTCACATTCAAAACATTGCAATGCTCCTGTTTTTTTTTTTTAGAATCATAAAATCAAAGAATGTTAGAGTTGAAAGAGACCTCCAGGGTCACCGTGTCCAACTCCCTGCACAATGCAGGATTCACAAAACCTTCTCAGACATCTCATTGATCATCCTCATTGTCAAAAAGTTTTTTTATAATATCTAATCTCCTATCAGTTTTCATTCCAGTGCTTCTCATTTTTCCATGTGCAAATGAGAATAAAGATGATCACTCTACACTGTGACATCTCTTTCAGATATTTGTAGACAGCTATTAAGTCTCCCCTTAGCTTTCAACCTAAAATCCTTTAACCGTTCCTTGAAGGCCATATTTTGCAGTCCGCTCACCATACTGGTAGCTCTTCTTTGAACTTGCTCCAATTTTTAGATGTCTTTTTTTAAATGTGGTGCTCAGAACTGAATACACTATTCCAGATGAGGACTGACCAAGGAGGAGTAGAGAGGGATAATTACTTCACGTGATCTAGACTTTATGCTTCTCTTAATACATCCCAGTACTGTATTTTCCTTTTTTGCTCCTGCATCACATGGTTGACTCATCTGTAGTCTGCGATCTATTAGTATATCCGAGTTTTTTTCACACAAGCTGTTGCTTAGCTCTTTTCCTCCCACTCTGAAGACGTAATTTTCATTTTTCTTGCCCAGATGTAGAATCTTGCATTTCTACCTGTTAAATAACATTCTATAAGTCACTGCCCATTGTTCAAGCATATCTAGATCCTTCTGAATCATTTTTCTGTCTTCTCTAGTGTTAGCTATACTTCCTAGCTTTGCATCATCCAACATTTGATTAGTTTACCTTCAATTCCCTTATGTAGATCATTTAAAAAAATGTTGAACAACACTGGGGCCAGGACAGAGCCTTGTGGCATCCCACTTGAAACATTCTTCCTATTGGATATGCAACCATTTATTATCACTCTTTGAGTACGATCACTGAGCCAGTTATGGATCTACTTAACAGTAACCTTGAAAATCCCACACTTGTTCATTTTTTCATTAAGGATAGTATGAGAAACTTTATCAAATGCTTTGCTAAAGTCAAGATATATTAAAACTACCACATTTCCTTGATCTACCAGGCAGTAATTCTATCACAGAAGGAAAGATTAGTCTACAATGACTTGTTTTGTCTCCCTATTAAAGGTATAATTTGGGGTCGGCTTTTAAAACAACTATTGCTTCTTCGTGTAGGAAAGCGCAAAGCTCTTTTTCTCTCCCTAATCAAAGATAATTGTAGCCCCCAATCATGTGAAAAATGCCATGGCTTCATCCGTTTGCAAAACCTGTCTGTTAACAACAGCAATGCATGCATCTGCCTCTCCAAAAGAGGTAATTCTTATGCAATTTAGATAGCTTAAAAAGTCAGATACTGCAATGTGTTGTGAAATATGCTGTTTGTTGCCTCTGGTTACCATCTGTTTTTCCCTTGCAAAATAGGTGGAAGTCATTTCAACATTAAAAAGACTGTGTTTGCATTACAGAGGTCAAAACATGCATACATGATTCCAAGGGAAACTCAGAGTGTTCTGCACATACTTGCCAGGCAATTAGAAGCTTTTTAATTATGCAATTCACACAAATATGTTCTCCGCAGATCAAATTTTGGAGTACATTTGGCAATGTTGTCAAATTCAAATTTCAAAACATCCTCTCATCTCTACTCTTCTTTCATACATGTTGGGATGCAATGATAAACTGTTGAGCACATCTAATATCACTCTCTTAGGCATTTTAAGGTTAGGTCAGATGGCTTCATCTCACTTGTGTATTTAGGTATTTATTTATCAATTTCTCTACCACAATGCTAGACTTCTGTACTCCTACTGTCTATTCATAAATACATCTCTACTTTTCCAGAGAAGTCACTTGGCTCTGATGTTCCAATGTGTTGTTTGCACCCTTGGCCCTGTTGTAACATGATGCCAATCTGCATACTCAGCTCTAATGTTCCAAGGTGCTAGACTGCACTTGTGAGCACAGCTATATCAAGGTACTTGACTCAGTTCAGCTTCATTGTTCCACACTGTTCCATTTGTTTTCCAGCATTTGCCATGGTGCCATTGTTCCACTTTATCCCATATGCTGTCCAGTGTTTCCATCCTTACTGTTCCACTTGCTGTCCAGTGTCGACGTGCTGACCTGCTAATCCAAATCTGCTAATTCTCACATGTAGCTTTCCATTTATGCTGTGTCTTACTGAACCAATGCCTTTTGTCCATGATGTTCAACCAGACATATGGCTTAGCGAATCTGCCTAACAAGCTGAGTCATATTATTGAGTAATCCTTTACTTACGTCAATTTGTGCAGTGCCAAAAGAGCAGGTTCAAGATGCTGGATATGGACTAGCTTACATACCAAAAATTATATTCTGAAAACTAATGACTATGGATGACCAAATTTATTTGAGTGGAATTAAAATCTCCTTGAATTTTACAAAAGTGTGTATTCTCCATAATACATTTTTTTGTCATGCAAATCCATTTTGTTGGTGACCAGCTAAGTTTGCCTTTTGACTGAACAATAGAGGGCCAGGATGTCACTTTGTCCCCTCAGACTGATGTCCAGTCTTCCAAGCCTCTTCTATTCCATTTCCCCTGACACTTAAGTCTTATTTTGATTTCTCTGGTGAAGTTTTTATTTAAAATATTTATATTCATAAAATTAAAATATCATTATCAAATATCCAAGAAAATGTTTGGGCATAATAGAACATGTTGTAACTTTATGTTTTAATCTGCTAAATATATGTTTTATAGAGATCAAATCCGCTTTAGCACTATTATTAAAGTATCATTAAAAAATAAAGCCACATGGTTTTTTTTTGCCTTCCTCTGGATCAACCTGTTACGGCATGTTAGGTTGGGCTATGGGTTGAACTAGATGGACTTAAAGTCTTTCTTCAACCTTAATAACTATGTTACTATGTAAAATGCATTTCATTCCATTCAATCTCTGTGGACAGTTATTTAGTAGACATTTAACAATAATTCAACAAATGAGACTTTGAAATTGCTTTATTTTCCACTGTTAGAAAGGTAAGAGAATGCTGACTATGTGTAGAAAAAGTCAAAAGCACATTGCATGCTTTCAGGAAAATAATGATCTCATTAGCCCCAGGCATTGTACTTTTTCTCTGTAGTGAAGATTAAATGTCAGCTAACAACAGTACAAACAATAGGTCTATACACAATGAGACCATCACTGTTATGATCTATTATCTAGACTCTTAGCAGACATCATCAACAATTGATTCATTTCTACGCCACATTATCTGTACAGATCCTGAGTTGAGATTTCAAAAGCAAGTTTCTTTTCATATGATGCTTACAGTACACATATCCTCCACTGTCATGTTTTCATTTAATTTCCTCCAGCACCTTACCTTTCATTAAATAGATCATCTTATTGAATTATTAAATTGTGTTTTACAATAGGTTGAAGACAGAACAAAGGTATTTTTTACAATAAACCTTGAATTAGAAATGTCAAATAAAGGCAAATGGCAAAAGAGATAGTTATTTGCTGTCTGTTTGAAATCTTCTTTAATAGTGTGAATAGTCACATCAGTTCTGTGCCACTATTGTACACCATAAGCAATTCATCACTAGACTTTATACAACGGATGACTCAATGCTGATAGACCAGAAATGCATCTTGTAAGAATAGTTCTGAGATATTGTGTACCTAGTAAGCGATATTGTCAAACCATAGCAAGTGTGGGTCCAAAGCAGCCCCCTTTTCTTGCCTATTTTTGCTTCAATATTACAAAGTTTTCAAGCACAGTGCGTAATTCTCATTTGTGTCTATTAGTAAGAATTTTAGCAAATCAGAATCACTTCACGTAGACGTATTCTCTTCCAGTAAGACATTACTTACTCCCCCCTTAAAATTTGCATCAATTTATAAATTTAATAAATGTGATTTTTAAACTGTGAGCCTAAGAAATATAAAAAAAGCAAAAAAGCTTAAAATTGAAGTCTGAATTGGAATTGGAGAAAAGGTTGACAGCCGTATAAATAAAAAAAGTTTCAGCTTTTAAAATAAATTGTTCTCTTGAAGATCAAAAGCCCTCGAAGTGAACTGGTTTATAAATCAGAAAAGAAAAAAAAAAACACATTTCATCTATTAAAACCATTTTGCATTCTGAAAGTGATGAAATCTAAAATATACCTAATTATATATAATTGATGAGAATGAGAAATGAGAATAATAGTGTGTTGTCTCTCGAATCGAGTAAAACAAATATCTATGTGTTTGCAGTATTAGCATTTCTTACACATGTACATTAAGTTCTTCATATAATTTTCAGGTAGTTATATAAATTCATTATTAAAGAAGATTGAATATTTTTTTAAAAATAAAAAATTACCAGGTTTTTTCCAAAATGTATTACCTATAAAACACAATACTGCAAACCCATTATTTGCATTAATAAATGTTTCGAACACTCTGATGTCTTCAAGGATTACATCCAACACTTTCCAAGATCTTTAAGACCAGCACAGCCTTGGCAATGTCAGAGTGACCTCACCATAGAAATGGATAGTAGTCCTGTAGCAACTAATAGCCCATTTATTAGCACAGGGCATTTAACAGATTTTCATGCTTTTTTTTATTACAAATCTGTCCAAAAATTATTCAACCTGGTGATTTGTGATCAGGCAGACCATTCTTTGCAGAATACTGGCTGATGATGTTGCTGTCAGAATCATACCATTCTCCTCTAACTTACACTTGCAATGTGTCATATTTTTTCACAATGCCTTCGGTTTTTTCTCTCTAATAGTAAGTTGTCAAAGGCGACAAACTGTGGCTTACATTTGGTAGTACTTTTGCCTGAATAGCTCGTTCCAGTGCTGGTGGTGCTTCTGCTGCTGCCACAAAGTTCTATATTCTTAGCAGTAGTATGCTTTTTTTACAGTAGAAAATCTATTACCATTGACACTTTTTCTTTAAGTATAAATTTAGTTGTACTTTAACAAAATTCAATCCCTTTATCAAAAATTACATGATAAGAAATACTAGGTTGGTAAAACATTCTCACTATAAGTTTCACTATTAGTGATTGACTGTCTTCTCTATTTTAGCCTAAGTTCTCCCCTCCAGGAACATGACATGTTTTTTAATCTGCCTGACCACTCTTGGTACTTATGTGCCCTTAACTTATAGTGCACAATAGAGTGGAGAAGTTGGTTTGGTTTCTGCATATTCTCTGTTAAATATTATTATGTACAGTATTTGATTTTGGAATAGGAAGTTTTCATTTATATTTGAATATATGTACGCCACTGGGATTATAATGTATTTTTCAACTGACTTATTTGTTTTATGAATGTACCATATTTTTCAGCATAGAAGACCACTTTTTAACCCCTGAAAATCTTCTAAAAAGTCGGGGGTCATCTTATACGCCGGGTACGGCATGTGCGGAGCTCTGAGGTTGCCGAACATGGTGCAGGGAGCGGTCCCGGATGGTTCCCAGGGTCTGGAGGAGCAGAGACTCTCCTTCAGGCCCAGGGATCCATATTCGTGTAAAAAAAAGAATAAAAATCAAAAATATGGATATACTTACCTTCCGACGGCCCCCAGAGTTCTCCTGGTTCTCCGCGGTTCATGCGGCGGCTTCCATTCCCAGGGATGCATTTTAGAAAAAATTGGTACATCTTAGGAAGAGATAATGACCTGGCAGAGAGGGTTAAAAAGGGCCTTTGTTTGCCTGTCATCGCAGTAGAAATATAAAAGATCTGTTAGTCAGAAATCGATTGGAGGGTGATCATAATAATTGGTTGGAAGCGGGTATCCCAAAAGGGAATTTCAGATGTGGCCAATGTAGTTTTTGTCCCTTTCATCTAAAGGGCAACAAGATAAAGATCAGCCCGATTTGTCACCAAGTCCGCGATTTTATCTCCTGCAGGACCACGCATGTAGTCTATGCGATTCTTTGCCCATGTGGTTACTTCTACATTGGCAAGACTATTCGCCCTTTATTTGTACAGGTGAGGGAACATTTCAATTAGATTCACACAGGTAAAGGGGTTCCCTGATTGATTAATCATGTAAGACAAGTTCATGGGGGAGACATAAAGACACTTAGTTTCATTGGAAAGGGTAAGCTTACCGCAACAAGGAGGCGATTTGCACAAACTCCTTTTGAGGAGAGATGCGCATGTGCGATAGGACCAATAGGCCTGAACGAACGACATGTCGGTCTTTCTGTAAGTATACATTCTTTTGTCTCCCCATGTTTAGCTTATATTTCATACTATTTTACGTCATGTGTTTCGGTGTTTTGTTTTTAATGTGCTTTTGTAAGATGTTTTTATACATGTATCACATTTTGGGAGGTGGTTTAAATTCCACCATGACGTTTGGTAGTGGGAGGTAACCATGATTGGTGAATGTACAAGGGGCTTCTCCACTCCCATTCGTCATTAGGACCCGTGGAAGTGCGGCAGCATGAAACGGCCATTGTCTGTCTGTTTTTTCACATTCTTCCCATCAGAGGCTATAACTGTCCCAATAAAGGATTAATTTTATCAGGATCGGTGAGTGCATTCCATTTTTTCTTTTTATGTTGGACTGTTCATGTGGCTTTGTTGGATTTTGCACCCGAGTTTCCTGTTTATTTTTTTGTGGGGGCGCTGTAAGCTCCACAGCTAAGTATGGCTTAAGGCACATGGATCATATTATTGCATGGGAAGTTCTGTCTACCCTGTTTTTGATTTGAGTTGTAATTTTAAATGCCACCTTTACTTTTACAGTACATAATTTACAGGAAAAATAGTAAAAAAAATGTCAGTGCAGTGAAATCGCATAAAAAAATCAACCACAATTCTGCCATTGTGTTTTGGATGCTGTTTCTTCATTGTGTGATAGAAAGAACCTAGCAACATGAATTATCAGTAGGAATGAGAGAGCACTAAACTGCTCAGATGTTCGCTGCTCGAACCAAGCAAATAACCATACTGGCATGCTCGTTTTGAGTAACAAATATAATAGAAGTCAATGGGAGAGCTGAGCTTTTTTCGGGTAGACACTACAAAGAGGTCTGGGGGCAGTGAAAATGTTGGAATGGATAGGAAGAATGCTCAATGGAAGGAGCACAGCATGGGGAAGATCCCTAGAAGAATTTCTGACTTACAGATCGCTGCTGAGTAGTGTTGAGCGATACCTTCCGATACTTGAAAGTATCGGTATCGGATAGTATCGGCCGATACCCGAAAAATATCGGATATCGCCGATACCGATACCCGATACAAATACAAGTCAATGGGACTCAAGTATCGGAAGGTATCCTGGATGGTTCCCAGGGTCTGAAGGAGAGGAAACTCTCCTTCAGGCCCTGGGATCCATATTCATGTAAAAAATAAAAAATTAAAATAAAAAATATGGATATACTCACCAGTCCGGGGGCCCCTGGACCTTACCGATTGTAACTGACAGTAAAACTTTCCACAGGAAAAAAATGTTAAGAAACATTTATTCTTGTATAATGTCTTGTTTATAAGGCAAAATTTACAAAGGATGAAAAATATATATTATTTAATTAAACCAAAATTGTTTTTTTAATTAGAAAAATAGGAAATTTCAGCTTAATTTATGAATGGAGCAAGAACTGCCCAAAATAAGGGAATGAGATACACTCTGTAATAGACATAAAGAAGGGCCTCATGCACATTCTTTTCAAAATGTCATGTATTGGTATCCTAAGACTCACAGGCTATGCACTTTTGGGGTCCATATATCAATGAAATGTACTCAAGACCATGGACTAGTTTATGGGTGAGTACTATAATAGCGGTAAGATTATGTGCACACGTTGAGTAAAATTTCAACACCGTTTCTATATCTCTTAGCAGGAAAAACACAGCTGCAAAAAAGCGCGTTTTAGGTGCTTTTTTGGCCTGTGATTTTGGTTCACTCGAGTGAAGTGAATGATGAAAAACGCAGGGCAAAAGTGCACAGATAATTGACATGCTGCAGATTTTTTTCTGCACCAAATATGCAAGACAAAAATAGTTAATGTGTGCAAGACACTTTAGGTTTCTCATTCACTTTGCTGACATCAGGTTTTGATTCAGATTTTTTAACAAATCTACACCGAAAAGACACGACAAAAACATACTCAATATGACATTTGTGGACACAGCCTAAAACTTGGAACAAGCTTTTGGAGGCTTACATAGAAACAAACTGTACCCAAGAAGATGAAATTCCCTATGTGTGAGCAAAATAATACTGATACATCTTTGACCAAGTTTTTTAGGGCCTTTATACCAACAAAATGTTCTCCATTCCATGGAATAGTCTATGGGTAAGCAATATGATACTGATAAATTTTTAACACGTTTTTGAACCTTTTAGATTCAAGATTCAAAGAAGCATTATTGGCAGGACCAAATACACATCAGTTTTGCCAAAGCAAGTGTATAGCAATAAAATGTACCCAAGAAGATGTAATCCCCTATGGGTGAGCAATATAATGCCAATTACTTTTTAACAAGTTTTTGAGAGTTATTTAGCAACAAAATGTATCCACCTTATGTAAAACTCATTATGTAGTCTGTTATTTTCTGCCCTTGTGTTTTTTTTTATATTGGTAAAACAATAAGACCTATACATTTCACAGAGCACTATAAATCCATTAACTCAGGTAATTGTTTAAAAAGATTAATTCAGCATGTTCAGGAAATACATTGTTCATATCAAAATGCTTTGCATGCATTGAATAAGTGAAAATCCTAACACAAGGAGGTAATCTCCACTAATTGCTCTTTACTATGCTCACACATGCACAGGGTCCAATAGGTTTAAAAAATGTGATACATCTGTGTTTTTATAAATGGAGTCTGAGTTGAGGTTACTTTCAGCATGATGTTGATCCTCATTCTATCCTTGGACCCGTTGAAGTCCTGACAGGTGCAAAACTGCCGTTGTCCGCTACATGTGCCACTGTCTCCCTTGCCCGATTTTTAAGTGATGTGAATAAGTCTTGGAATTTTAAATTCGACTGGTAAGTGCCACCACTTTCTTCATTTTTCTGTAGCCAAGATTATGTAGTACCCTATTGATGAGCACTGTAATACCGATAAATTTTGATCAAGTTTTTTGAGGGTTATATACCAATAGAATGTAATCCAGACCACGGAATATCCTATTGGCAAGCAATATAATAATTATAACATTTTGAACAAAATTGTTTGAGGCTTACATAGCAACAAAATGTACCCTAAAATATGTAATACCTATTGATGACCGAGCATGCTCGTCACTACTTGTTACTCACTCGAGCATCATTGTGCTTGGGATGCTCATAATTTGGTGAGTATTTTTATAATGTTCAACCAAGAGCCAATGAACAAGTGTGGATTGCCTGCCAGTCACTATAATGGCGAAGCCATCTTGGTTGTGGCATTACTGTGATTGGCTGACCGCCAATGATGTTTTGCGTCATTAAGGCTATATAAGAGCAGTAACGCTATGCTCATCACACTGTACCCGGGAAACAGGTAGAGCAGGGAGAGGTACTGGTGAAAGAGGAACAGAATTGTAGCTGCGTATTAGCCAGGGATTCAAACACTTTAACATTTCTTTTAAGTACAACAGCCCTTCTTAGGGCTAATGATAATCAATGGTAATAGTGCAGTTAGCAGCACTTAGGGAGAGATTGTGCTGAAGGGATAGTGTAGAACAGGATAGGATAAATTGTATGTCCTCTATGCTGCAGCATGCAACTCATACCAAAACCCCTTCTCAGGGCTAATAAGATTCTTTTTGCTCTTAATTGTGGAAACTGTTCTGATCTGTGAAATATTATACACTAGGGTTGAGCGACTCATTTTTTTAAGATCGAGTCGGGTTTTGCGAAACCCGACTTTGTCCAGAGTCGAGTCGAGTGCAGTCGGCCGATTATCGCTAAAAGTCGGGGATCGACCGAAACACGAAACCCAATGCAAGTCAATGGGGAAGCATAGTCGACAGTGAGTGGAGGCCAGGAAAACACCTACAGTGCCCATTTTAATGCCAAAAACATCCATTTTTGTTTCTGAAGCTTGTCAATCTTAATTAACTTTATAATAATAGTTGGGCATTGGAAATTGGGGGTCATTTGGCAAAAGTTGTGGGGGGTAGGGCTGGTTCAAGGTTTTAGTGGGCCCAGGAAACGTGGACTACGTCATGGCGGTGGAGCAGTGAGAGGTAAGTATGTCAAGTTTGCAAGTGCTGTGATCCTCAAAAAGGGGGGGTCCCACTCATTGGCATTGGCACTGGCACAGGGCCCCTCAAAGTACAGCGGTGTGTTTGCACGGCGGGGGCGCCTCCCACCAGCAGCGACACTTTTGCGTACTCTGAGGGGCCCTGTGCCAGTGACGTCGCCAACGAGTATGCCCCCCCACCTGATGAAGGAACCTGCACTTTCATCTGCACCTTCCTCTTTGTCCCTGTGTAAGGTGGTATAACATGTGGGAAGGGGAACCTTACTTTCAGCAGGGTCAGATTCTGGCTGTGTAGAGTGCAAGGGGAATGTAGTGGTCTAGGTCAATGTACCAGCAGACTCATCTAGCAGTGGCTGGGCAATGGGCAGGATGAGGAGGAAACACAGATATAGGGCGAAAGAATAAAGTAGGCTAAATGCAGTTCAAAATTGGTAACAGGACTAAACAGGCGGCATTGCTTTGTTCAGTGGAGTAGCAAACCCAGGAGCAGCAGACACTGTTTTAAGGGCCCAACCACACTAGTAGGCCAAATGCAGTTTAATATCTGCTACTATAGGCCAAAAGCCTAAAGACTGAAGCTCAGCTTTATACAGTGGAGGACAACACCAGGGAGCAGCAGACCCAGTTAGTAGGCCGTAACCACCAAGCTTTTTAAAAAACAGCACTTAATGAGAGCCAGAAGGTTGAAGCTCAGCTTTATTCAGTTGAGGTCAACACCAGGGAGCGGTAGACACCGTTAGTAGGCCGTAACCACCAATTTTTTAAAAAACAGCACTTAATGAGAGCCAGAAGGTTGAAGCTCAGCATTATACAGTTGAGGACAAACACCAGGGAGCGGCAGACACCGTTAGTAGGCCGCAACCAAAGTTGAAGGCCAAATGCTGTTTAATATCTGATACTATAGGCCGAAAGCCAGAAGGTTGAAGCTCAGCTTTATTCAGTTGAGGTCAACACCAGGGAGCGGCAGACACCGTTAGTAGGCCCTAACCACCAATTTTTTTAAAAACAGCACTAAATGAGAGCCAGAAGGTTAAAGCTCAGATTTATTCAGTTGAGGAGAACACCAGGGAGCGGTAGACACCATTAGTAGGCCGCAACCAAAGTTGAAGGCCAAATGCTGTTTAATATCTGATACTATAGGCCGAAAGCCAGAAGGTTGAAGCTCAGCTTTATACAGTTGAGGACAAACAACAGGGAGCGGCAAACAGAGGTATTAGGCCCCAAACACCAATTTTTTTAAAAAAAGCACTTAATGAGAGCCAGAAGGTTGAAGCTCAGATTTATTCAGTTGAGGAGAACACCAGTGAGTGGCAAACAGAGGTATTAGGCCCCAACCACCAATTTAAAAAAAAAAAAAAAAAAAAAAAAAAAATGAGAGCCAGAAGGTTGAAGCTCAGATTTATTCAGTTGAGAAGAACACCAGTGAGCGGCAAACAGAGGTATTAGGCCCCAAACACCAATAAAAAAAAAAAAACACTTAATGAGAGCCAGAAGGTTGAAGCTCAGATTTATTCAGTTGAGGAGAACACCAGTGAGCGGCAAACAGAGGTATTAGGCCCCAACCACCAATTAAAAAAAAAAAAAAAAATGAGAGCCAGAAGGTTGAAGCTCAGATTTATTCAGTTGAGGACAACACCAGGGAGCGGCAAACAGAGGTATTAGGCCCCAAACACCAATTTTTTTTTAAAAAAAAGCACTTAATGAGAGCCAGAAGGTTGAAGCTCAGATTTAGACAGTGGAGGACAATTTGAATTAGGGACTGCAGACAGACTTAGTAGGCTGTCCCCTGTGGAGCATGCATCCACCACATTAACCCATTGCGCCGTAATGGACACGTAAACTTCCGTGGCCATGCCTACAGGTCCATGCGTCTGTTGTCAGGTGCACCTTTGTACTCACAGATTGCCAGAGTGCATGGACAATGCGGTCTTTTACATGCTGGTGGAGGGTTGGGATGGCTTTTCTCGCAAAAGAAGTGTCGACTGGTTAGCTTGTAGCGTGGTACAGCGTAGTCCATCATGGCTTTATTAATATTAAATAAAATATATAAATAGGCTCTATGAACTTTTAAATAGGTTCCAGGGGTACACGGGCAGCATTGGTGTGGTCAGCGGAGGAGGATTGCAAGGAGGGACCGCAGACAGGCTAACGAAGGCCTAAAATAACAAAAAATAGGCTCATGGCAGTTTTAAATCGGTTACATGGATACTCAGGCAGCATTGTGGTCAGTGGAGGAGTATTGGGACCGCAGACAGGCTAACGAAGGCCTAAAATAACAAAAAATAGGCTCATGGCAGTTTTAAATCGGTTACATGGATACACAGGCAGCATTGTGGTCAGTGGAGGAGTATTGCAAGGAGGAACCACAGACAGGCTAACGAAGGCCCGCAGACAGGCTAATGAAGGCCCGCAGACAGGCTAATGAAGGCCTAAAATAACAAAAATTAGGCTCAAGGCAGTTTTAAATCGGTTACATGGATACACAGGCAGCATTGTGGTCAGTGGAGGAGTATTGCAAGGAGGGACCGCAGACAGGCTAACGAAGGCCTAAAATAACAAAAAATAGGCTCATGGCAGTTTTAAATCGGTTACATGGATACACAGGCAGCATTGTGGTCAGTGGAGGAGTATTGCAAGGAGGGACCGCAGACAGGCTAACGAAGGCCTAAAATAACAAAAAATAGGCTCAAGGCAGTTTTAAATTGGTTACATGGATACACAGGCAGCATTGTGGTCAGTGGAGGAGTATTGCAAGGAGGAACCGCAGACAGGCTAATGAAGGCCTAAAATAACAAAAAATAGGCTCAAGGCAGTTTTAAATCCATTACATGGATACACAGGCAGCATTGTGGTCAGTGGAGGAGGATTGCAAGGAGTGTCTGACACAGTTAGTACTCACAAAAAATAAATAGATGTTAATGTCTCGCAAAACAACAACAAAAAAAGTGTGGCATACTTAGGTACAGGGGTGGGCTCATCTGCTGAGTTTCTGACAAAGTAACTTGGCAGTAAGTATTTACTGGTGTCAATATAGGACACTGACCCAGACTACTTTAACTAGCATCATAGATGTCAACAAATTGGTATTGTCAGTGCCAGGCATTGAATGATGTCAGCGCATAGACTAAACATTGGTGGAGCTGTGCGAGATAATTCTGCACGTGGTAGAGCACAGTTTGAACTGGGGGGGGAACTCTCTTGTGGCCGGCGGTACCATCCCATGGCCCCTCATGTTACAACAGTGTGTCTGACGTTGGGTGTGCACCACCACCGCCAGAGACACTTCATTGTACTATGAGGGACCCAGTGGCAGTGCCGTCGACCAAAAGCGGGCACACCCACCTCTTCAGACAAACAGCACTGTGACGGGTGCTTGCGCCAAGTGGTGAGACCACGGCCCCGTGGGGGGAATTTTCCCATTGAGGTAGGTGTAAACATGTCGTATGCTGGACAAACAGCTGCTGCAAATTAAGAGATTGGAACACTCAGTAAGACCAGTCCACAAGCAAGACCTTTTTATAGGAAAGCTAGGTGTCAGCTTGGAAAGGTGGGGCAAAATAATTTGAAATCCAGGAGTGGTTCATTTTAATGAAGGTGAGATCATCCACATTTTGGGTAGCCAGACGAGTCCTTTTTTCGGTTAATATTGAACCAGCAGCACTGAATACTCTTTCTGATAGCACACTAGCTGCTGGGCAAGCAAGCTCCTGCAATGCATATTCTGCCAATTCAGGCCAGGTGTCTAATTTGGATGCCCAGTAATCAAATGGGAATGACGGTTGAGGGAGAACATCGATAAGGGATGAAAAATAGTTAGTAACCATACTGGACAAATGTTGTCTCCTGTCACTTTGAATAGATGCTGCAGTACCTGTCCTGTCTGCGGTCATTGCGAAATCACTCCACAACCTGGTCAGAAAACCCCTCTGTCCAACGCCACTTCTGATTTGTGCACCTCTAACACCTCTGCCCTGTAACCCCCTGCAGCTCGTGTGAGAACCATCACCGGCGCTGTGTGCTGGGAATGCCTGAATCAAACGGTCTACAAGAGTTGCTTGTTTGGTTGCAATTATTTGTTCTAGGTTCTCATGTGGCATTATATTTTGCAATTTGCCTTTATAGCGAGGGTCAAGGATGCAGGCCAACCAGTAATCGTCATCGCTCATCATTTTAATAATGCGTGGGTCCCTTTTGAGGATACGTAAGGCATAATCCGCCATGTGGGCCAAAGATCCAGTTGTCAAATCTGCGGTTGTGCTGGTTTGAGGGGCAGTTACAGGCAAATCTACGTCACTTGTCTCCCTTAAAAAAACAGAACCCGGCCTTGCAACGCCACTAATTTCTGTTGGCCCAGGAGAAGCTTCCTCATTAAAAAAGTACTCATCCCCATCATCCTCCTCGTCCTCCTCCTCCTCTTCGCCCGCTACCGCGTCCTCTACAATGCCCTGACCAGACAATGGCTGACTGTCATCAAGGCTTTCCTCTTCCTCGGCTGCAGACGCCTGCTCCTTTATGTGCGTCAAACTTTGCATCAGCAGACACATTAGGGGGATGCTCAAGCTTATTATGGCGTTGTCTGCACTAACCAGCCGTGTGCATTCCTCAAAATACTGAAGGACTTGACACAGGTCTTGTAGCTTCGACCACTGCACACCTGACAACTCCATGTCTGCCATCCAACTGCCTGCCCGTGTATCCTCCCACAAATGCATAACAGCACGCCTCTGTTCGCACACTCTCTGAAGCATGTGCAGTGTGGAGTTCCACCTTGTTGCAACGTCGATGATTAGGCGATGCTGAGGAAGGTTCAAAGAACGCTGATAGTTCTGCATACGGCTGGAGTGTACGGGTGAACGGCGGATATGCGAGCAAAGTCTGCGCACTTTGAGGAGCAGGTCGGGTAACCCCGGATAACTTTTCAGGAAGCACTGCACCACCAGGTTTAAGGTGTGAGCCAGGCAAGGAATGTGTGTCAGTTGGGAAAGGGCTATGGCAGCCATGAAATTCCTTCCGTTATCACTCACTACCTTGCCTGCCTCAAGATGTACAGTGCCCAGCCATGACTGAGTTTCTTTCTGCAAGAACTCGGACAGAACTTCCGCGGTGTGTCTGTTGTCGCCCAAACACTTCATTGCCAATACAGCCTGCTGACGCTTGCCACTAGCTGTCCCATAATGGCACACCTGGTGTGCAACAGTGGCAGCTGCAGATGGAGTGGATGTGCGACTGCGGTCTGTGGACGAGCTCTCGCTTCTGCAGGAGGAGGAGGAAGAGGAGGAGGGGGGGGCGAACGCCTACAGCCAACTCTTTCCTTGACCGTGGGCTAGGCAGAACTGTCCCAATATTGCTGTCCCCTGTGGACCCTGCATCCACCACATTCACCCAGTGTGCCGTGATGGACACGTAACGTCCCTGGCCATGCCTACTGGTCCATGCATCTGTTGTCAGGTGCACCTTTGTAGTCACAGACTGCCTGAGTGCATGGACGATGCGGTCTTTAACATGCTGTTGGAGGGCTGGGATGGCTTTTCTAGAAAAGAAGTGTCGACTGGGTAGCTCGTAGCGTGGTACAGCGTAATACATCAGCGCTTTAAAAGCTTCGCTTTCAACTAACCGGTAGGGCATCATCTCTAATGAGATTAGTCTAGCAATGTGGGCGTTCAAACCCTGTGTATGCGGATGCGAGGATGAGTACTTCCTTTTCCTAACAAGAGTCTCATGTAGGGTGAGCTGGACTGGAGAGCTGGAGATCGTGGAACTAGTGGTGGTGCCGGTGGACATGGGTGACTGAGAGAGGGTTGGAGATGGTATTCTTGCCGGTGCCCTACATGCAGTGTTTCCTACTACGAACCTGGTGATTCCCTGACTGCTTTGGCCTGGCGACGAAAGCTGCACAGATACTGCAGGTGGTGCGGGAAATGGTGGGTTTACAGTGAGGGAAGGGATGTAGCGTTGTTGACTAGCTTCATTGGCCGAGGGTGCTGCAACCTTTAGGGACGTTTGGTAGTTAGTCCAGGCTTGCAAATGCATGGTGGATAAGTGTCTATGCATGCAACTTGTATTTAGACTTTTAAGATTCTGACCTCTGCTTAAGGTAGTTGAACATTTTTGACAGATGACTTTGCGCTGATCATTTGGATGTTGTTTAAAAAAATGCCAGACTGCACTCTTTCTACTATCAGATACCTTTTCAGGCATTGCAGACTGAGCTTCTTTAACCGGATGGCCACGCTGTCCTCCAACTGATTTTGGTTTTGCCACTCGTTTTTGGCCAGATACTGGCCCGGCAGATGAAACCTGTTGTGATGTTGATGCCTGCTGCGGCTCCTCCTCCTCTGCTTCAGAACTACTGCCGCCTGCACCCTGTTCCCCCAATGGCTGCCAATCGGGGTCAACAACTGGGTCATCTATGACCTCCTCTTCTATGTCGTGTGCAACTTCGTTTGTGTCACCGTGTAAGCCGGTGGTATTGCGTTCATGACGGGGCACCATAGTCTCCGCTGGGTTTGATTCTGCCTCAGTACACTGCGAGGGCAATGTTCTGGTCTGAGTCAAAGGAACAGCATAGTAATCTGGCTGTGGCTGTGCATCTGTGCACTCCATGTCCGATTCAACTTCGAATGGGCATGGCCTGTTAACTGTTTCACTGTCTAACCCAGGAGCGGTATGTGTAAAGAGCTCCATGGAGTAACCTGTTCTGTCGACTGACGCATCCTTCACTGTTGTTCTGGGTGAAGGACACAATGAAGCGACTTGTTCCTGACCGGGAGCATCCACTGACGATGCACTGCTCTGACATTTGGCACTTTCCGAGGAGGAGGCGAAAGAGCTAGAGGCAGAGTCAGCAATGAAAGCCAATACTTGTTCCTCCTGCTCCGGCTTAAAAAGTGGTTTTCCTACTCCCAGAAAAGAGAGCGTTCGAGGCCTTGTGTAGCCAGACAATGAACCTGGCTCAACAACTTGAGACTTAGGTGCTGTAATACTTTTACCACGACCAACTGATGCTCCACCACCACTACCATCATTACCAGCTGACAATAACCGCCCACGGCCACGACCTCTTCCACTAGACTTCCTCATTGTTTGCAAAACGTAACCAAAGTAATGGTATTTGTTACTGTAAAACAACTTATAAGGTAAACTCAAACTTCTGTTGGATTTATATATACCTTTATAGGTGCCTGACACTGAAAGGAAAATCAGGCCCAATGTTACACACTAGGTTTTCTGTGCCCCAATAATTTGAGACAGATGGCACACACAGGACCAGCACTCAAGCAGAAATGCCAATCTTAATCTCCCACTATTGTTTTTTTTATGGGAGAATTTTAAAAAAAAAAACAAGAAAAAAAAAAACAATATTACACACTAGGTTTTCGGTGGCACACAATGAGAGACAGATGCCACACACAGGACTGGCACAGAGGCAGACTTGCCAATCTTTATCTCCCAGACTCCCACTATTATTTTTTTTTTTCAGGGAGAATTTACCCCCCCCAAAAAAAAAATGGCCCAGTATTACACAGTGGTTTTCGGTGGCACACAATGAGAGACAGATGCCACACACAGCAATGGCACAGAGGCAGACTTGCCAATCTTTATCTCCCACTAAATATATTTTTTTTTTACAGGGAGAATTTACCCCCCCAAAAAAAATGGCCCAGTATTACACAGTGAATTTCGGTGGCACACAATGAGAGACAGATGCCACACACAGCAATGGCACAGAGGCAGACTTGCCAATCTTTATCTCCCACTAATTATTATTTTTTTTTACAGGGAGAATTTACCCCCCCCCAAAAAAAATGGCCCAGTATTACACAGTGGTTTTCGGTGGCACACAATGAGAGACAGATGCCACACACAGCAATGGCACAGAGGCAGACTTGCCAATATTTTTCTCCCACTAATTATTTTTTTTTTACAGAGAGAATTTACCCCCCCCAAAAAATGGCCCAGTATTACACAGTGGTTTTCAATGGCACACAATGAGAGACAGATGCCACACACAGCAATGGCACAGAGGCAGACTTGCCAATCTTTATCTCAAACTAATTATTTTTTTTTTTACAGGGAGAATTTACCCCCAAAAAATAAATGGCCAAGTATTACACAGTGGTTTTCGGTGGCACACAATGAGAGACAGATGCCACACACAGGACTGGCACAGAGGCAGACTTGCCAATCTTCATCTCCCACTAATAATTTTTTTTTTACAGGGAGAATTTACCCCCCCAAAAAAATGGCCCAGTATCACACAGTGGTTTTCGGTGGCACACAATGAGAGACAGATGCCACACACAGCAATGGCAAAGAGGCAGACTTGCCAATCTTTATCTCCCACTAATTATTTTTTTTTTACAGGGAGAATTTACCCCCCCCAAAAAAAATGGCCCAGTATTACACAGTGAATTTCGGTGGCACACAATGAGAGACAGATGCCACACACAGCAATGGCACAGAGGCAGACTTGCCAATCTTTATCTCCCACTAATTATTTTTTTTTTTTGGGAGAATTTAAAAAATAAATAAATAAATATTACACACTAGGTTTTCTGTGGCACACAATGAGAGACAGATGCCACACACAGGACTGGCACAGAGGCAGACTTGCCAATCTTTATCTCCCACTAATTATTATTTTTTTTACAGGGAGAATTTACCCCCCCCCACAAAAAATGGCCCAGTATTACACAGTGGTTTTCGGTGGCAAACAATGAGAGACAGATGCCACACACAGGACTGGCACAGAGGCAGACTTGCCAATCTTTATCTCCCACTAATAATTTTTTTTTTACAAGGAGAATTTACCCCCCCCCAAAAAAAATGGCCCAGTATTACACAGTGGTTTTCGGTGGCACACAATGAGAGACAGATGCCACACACAGCAATGGCACAGAGGCAGACTTGCCAATCTTTATCTTTCACTAATAATTTTTTTTTTTACAGGGAGAATTTACCCCCCCAAAAAAAGGCACAGCATTACACAGTGGTTTTCGGTGGCACACAATGAGAGACAAATGCCACACACAGCAATGGCACAGAGGCAGACTTGCCAATCTTTATCTCCCACTAATTATTTATTTTTTTACAGGGAGAATTTACCCCCAAAAAATAAATGGCCAAGTATTACACAGTGGTTTTCGGTGGCACACAATGAGAGACAGATGCCACACACAACAATGGCACAGAGGCAGGCTTGCCAATCTTTATCTCCCACTAATTATTTTTTTTTTACAGGGAGACTTTACCCCAAAAAAATAAATGGCCAAGTATTACACAGTGGTTTTCGGTGGCACACAATGAGAGACAGATGCCACACACAGGACTGGCACAGCGGCAGACTTGCCAATCTTTATCTCCCACTAATTTTTTTTTTTAAAAAGGAGAATTTAGAAAAAAAAAAAATGGCCCAGTATTACACAATAGTTTTTGGTGGCACACAATGAGAGACAGATGCCACACACAGCAATGGCAATGTAGCAGACTTGCCAATCTTTATCTCCCACTAATAATTTTTTTTTACAGGGAGAATTTACCCCCAAAAAATAAATGGCCAAGTATTACACAGTGGTTTTCGGTGGCACACAATGAGAGACAGATGCCACACACAGCAATGGCACAGAGGCAGACTTGCTAATCTTTATCTCAAACTAATTATTTTTTTTTTTACAGGGAGAATTTACCCCCAAAAAATAAATGGCCAAGTATTACACAGTGGTTTTCTGTGGCACACAATGAGAGACAGATGCCACACACAGGACTGGCACAGAGGCAGACTTGCCAATCTTTATCTCCCACTAATAATTTTTTTTTTACAGGGAGAATTTACACCCCCAAAAAATGGCCCAGTATCACACAGTGGTTTTCGGTGGCACACAATGAGAGACAGATGCCACACACAGCAATGGCACAGAGGCAGACTTGCCAATCTTTATCTCCCACTAACTATTTTTTTTTTTTTGGGAGAATTTAAAAAATAAATAAATAAATATTACACACTAGGTTTTCTGTGGCACACAATGAGAGACAGATGCCACACACAGGACTGGCACAGAGGCAGACTTGCCAATCTTTATCTCCCACTAATTATTATTTTTTTTACAGGGAGAATTTACCCCCCCCCCACAAAAAAATGGCCCAGTATTACACAGTGGTTTTCGGTGGCAAACAATGAGAGACAGATGCCACACACAGGACTGGCACAGAGGCAGACTTGCCAATCTTTATCTCCCACTAATAATTTTTTTTTTTACAGGGAGAATTTACCCCCCCCAAAAAAATGGCCCAGTATTACACAGTGGTTTTCGGTGGCACACAATGAGAGACAGATGCCACACACAGCAATGGCACAGAGGCAGACTTGCCAATCTTTATCTTTCACTAATAATTTTTTTTTTTACAGGGAGAATTTACCCCCCCAAAAAAAGGCACAGCATTACACAGTGGTTTTCGGTGGCACACAATGAGAGACAAATGCCACACACAGCAATGGCACAGAGGCAGACTTGCCAATCTTTATCTCCCACTAATTATTTTTTTTTTTACAGGGAGAATTTACCCCCAAAAAATAAATGGCCAAGTATTACACAGTGGTTTTCGGTGGCACACAATGAGAGACAGATGCCACACACAGCAATGGCACAGAGGCAGGCTTGCCAATCTTTATCTCCCACTAATTATTTTTTTTTTACAGGGAGACTTTACCCCAAAAAAATAAATGGCCAAGTATTACACAGTGGTTTTCGGTGGCACACAATGAGAGACAGATGCCACACACAGGACTGGCACAGCGGCAGACTTGCCAATCTTTATCTCCCACTAATTATTTTTTTTTTAAAAAGGAGAATTTAGAAAAAAAAAAAAATGGCCCAGTATTACACAATAGTTTTTGGTGGCACACAATGAGAGACAGATGCCACACACAGCAATGGCAATGAAGCAGACTTGCCAATCTTTATCTCCCACTAATAATTTTTTTTTACAGGGAGAATTTACCCCCAAAAAATAAATGGCCAAGTATTACACAGTGGTTTTCGGTGGCACACAATGAGAGACAGATGCCACACACAGCAATGGCACAGAGGCAGACTTGCCAATCTTTATCTCAAACTAATTATTTTTTTTTTTGGGGAGAATTTAAAAAATAAATAAATAAATATTACACACTAGGTTTTCTGTGGCACACAATGAGAGACAGATGCCACACACAGGACTGGCACAGAGGCAGACTTGCCAATCTTTATCTCCCACTAATTATTATTTTTTTTACAGGGAGAATTTACCCCCCCCCACAAAAAAATGGCCCAGTATTACACAGTGGTTTTCGGTGGCAAACAATGAGAGACAGATGCCACACACAGGACTGGCACAGAGGCAGACTTGCCAATCTTTATCTCCCACTAATAATTTTTTTTTTACAGGGAGAATTTACCCCCCCCAAAAAAATGGCCCAGTATTACACAGTGGTTTTTGGTGGCACACAATGAGAGACAGATGCCACACACAGCAATGGCACAGAGGCAGACTTGCCAATCTTTATCTTTCACTAATAATTTTTTTTTTACAGGGAGAATTTACCCCCCCAAAAAAAGGCACAGCATTACACAGTGGTTTTCGGTGGCACACAATGAGAGACAGATGCCACACACAGGACTGGCACAGAGGCAGACTTGCCAATCTTTATCTCCCACTAATTATTATTTTTTTTACAGGGATAATTTACCACCCCCCCACAAAAAAATGGCCCAGTATTACACAGTGGTTTTCGGTGGCAAACAATGAGAGACAGATGCCACACACAGGACTGGCACAGAGGCAGACTTGCCAATCTTTATCTCCCACTAATAATTTTTTTTTTACAGGGAGAATTTACCCCCCCCAAAAAAATGGCCCAGTATTACACAGTGGTTTTCGGTGGCACACAATGAGAGACAGATGCCACACACAGCAATGGCACAGAGGCAGACTTGCCAATCTTTATCTTTCACTAATAATTTTTTTTTTTACAGGGAGAATTTACCCCCCAAAAAAAATGGCACAGCATTACACAGTCGTTTTCGGTGGCAGACAATGAGAGACAAATGCCACACACAGCAATGGCACAGAGGCAAACTTGCCAATCTTTATCTCCCACTAATTATTTTTTTTTTTACAGGGAGAATTTACCCCCAAAAAATAAATGGCCAAGTATTACACAGTGGTTTTCGGTGGCACACAATGAGAGACAGATGCCACACACAGCAATGGCACAGAGGCAGGCTTGCCAATCTTTATCTCCCACTAATTATTTTTTTTTTTACAGGGAGACTTTACCCCAAAAAAATAAATGGCCAAGTATTACACAGTGGTTTTCGGTGGCACACAATGAGAGACAGATGCCACACACAGGACTGGCACAGCGGCAGACTTGCCAATCTTTATCTCCCACTAATAATTTTTTTTTACATTGAGAATTTACCCTCCCCCCAAAAAAATGGCCCAGTATTACACAGTGGTTTTCGGTGGCACACAGTGAGAGACAGATGCCACACACAGCAATGGCACAGAGGCAGACTTGCCAATCTTTATCTCCCACTAATAATTTTTTTTTACAGGGAGAATTTACCCCCCAAAAATAAATGGCCAAGTATTACACAGTGGTTTTCAGTGGCACACTATGAGAGACAGATGCCAAACACAGGACTGGCACAGAGGCAGACTTGCCAATCTTTATCTCCCACTAATTTTTATTTTACAGGGAGAATTTACCCCAAAAAATAAATGGCCAAGTATTACACAGTGGTTTTTGGTGGCACACAATGAGAGACAGATGCCACACACAGCAATGGCACAGAGGCAGACTTGCCAATCTTTATCTCCAACTAATTTTTTTTTTTACAGGGAGAATTTACCCCCCAAAAATAAATGGCCAAGTATTACACAGTGGTTTTCGGTGGCACACAATGAGAGACAGATGCCACACACAGGACTGGCACAGCGGCAGACTTGCCAATCTTTATCTCCCACTAATTATTTTTTTTTTAAAAGGGAGAATTTAGAAAAAAAAAAAGGGCCCAGTATTACACAGTGGTTTTCGGTGGCACACAATGAGAGACAGATGCCACACACAGCAATGGCACAGAGGCAGACTTGCCAATCTTTATCTCCCACTAATTATTTATTTTTTTCTGGGAGAATTTAAAAAATAAATAAATAAATATTACACACTAGGTTTTCTGTGGCACACAATGAGAGACAGATGCCACACACAGGACTGGCACAGAGGCAGACTTGTCAATCTTTATCTCCCACTAATTATTATTTTTTTTACAGGGATAATTTACCACCCCCCCACAAAATAATGGCCCAGTATTACACAGTGGTTTTCGGTGGCACACAATGAGAGACAGATGCCACACACAGCAATGGCACAGAGGCAGACTTGCCAATCTTTATCTTTCACTAATAATTTTTTTTTTACAGGGAGAATTTACCCCCCCCAAAAAATGGCCCAGTATTACACAGTGGTTTTCGGTGGCAAACAATGAGAGACAGATGCCACACACAGGACTGGCACAGAGGCAGACTTGCCAATCTTTATCTCCCACTAATTATTTTTTTTTTTACAGGGAGAATTTACCCCCAAAAAATAAATGGCCAAGTATTACACAGTGGTTTTCGGTGGCACACAATGAGAGACAGATGCCACACACAGCAATGGCACAGAGGCAGACTTGCCAATCTTTATCTTTCACTAATAATTTTTTTTTTACAGGGAGAATTTACCCCCCAAAAAAAAGGCACAGCATTACACAGTGGTTTTCGGTGGCACACAATGAGAGACAGATGCCACACACAGGACTGGCACAGAGGCAGACTTGCCAATCTTTATCTCCCACTAATTATTATTTTTTTTACAGGGATAATTTACCACCCCCCCCACAAAAAAATGGCCCACTATTACACAGTGGTTTTCGGTGGCAAACAATGAGAGACAGATGCCACACACAGGACTGGCACAGAGGCAGACTTGCCAATCTTTATCTCCCACTAATAATTTTTTTTTTACAGGGAGAATTTACCCCCCCCAAAAAAATGGCCCAGTATTACACAGTGGTTTTCGGTGGCACACAATGAGAGACAGATGCCACACACAGCAATGGCACAGAGGCAGACTTGCCAATCTTTATCTTTCACTAATAATTTTTTTTTTTACAGGGAGAATTTACCCCCCCAAAAAAATGGCACAGCATTACACAGTGGTTTTCGGTGGCACACAATGAGAGACAAATGCCACACACAGCAATGGCACAGAGGCAGACTTGCCAATCTTTATCTCCCACTAATTATTTTTTTTTTTACAGGGAGAATTTACCCCAAAAAATAAATGGCCAAGTATTACACAGTGGTTTTCGGTGGCACACAATGAGAGACAGATGCCACACACAGCAATGGCACAGAGGCAGGCTTGCCAATCTTTATCTCCCAATAATTATTTTTTTTTTACAGGGAGACTTTACCCCAGAAAAATAAATGGCCAAGTATTACACAGTGGTTTTCGGTGGCACACAATGAGAGACAGATGCCACACACAGGACTGGCACAGCGGCAGACTTGCCAATCTTTATCTCCCACTAATAATTTTTTTTTACAGGGAGAATTTACCCTCCCCCCAAAAAAATGGCCCAGTATTACACAGTGGTTTTCGGTGGCACACAATGAGAGACAGATGCCACACACAGCAATGGCACAGAGGCAGACTTGCCAATCTTTATCTCCCACTAATAATTTTTTTTTACAGGGAGAATTTACCCCCAAAAAATATATGGCCAAGTATTACACAGTGGTTTTCAGTGGCACACAATGAGAGACAGATGCCAAACACAGGACTGGCACAGAGGCAGACTTGCCAATCTTTATCTCCCACTAATTTTTTTTTTACAGGGAGAATTTACCCCAAAAAATAAATGGCCAAGTATTACACAGTGGTTTTTGGTGGCACACAATGAGAGACAGATGCCACACACAGCAATGGCACAGAGGCAGACTTGCCAATCTTTATCTCCCACTAATTATTTATTTTTTTCTGGGAGAATTTAAAAAATAAATAAATAAATATTACACACTAGGTTTTCTGTGGCACACAATGAGAGACAGATGCCACACACAGGACTGGCACAGAGGCAGACTTGCCAATCTTTATCTCCCACTAATTATTATTTTTTTTACAGGGATAATTTACCACCCCCCCACAAAAAAATGGCCCAGTATTACACAGTGGTTTTCGGTGGCACACAATGAGAGACAGATGCCACACACAGCAATGGCACAGAGGCAGACTTGCCAATCTTTATCTTTCACTAATAATTTTTTTTTTACAGGGAGAATTTACCCCCCCAAAAAAATGGCCCAGTATTACACAGTGGTTTTCGGTGGCAAACAATGAGAGACAGATGCCACACACAGGACTGGCACAGAGGCAGACTTGCCAATCTTTATCTCCCACTAATTATTTTTTTTTTTACAGGGAGAATTTACCCCCAAAAAATAAATGGCCAAGTATTACACAGTGGTTTTCGGTGGCACACAATGAGAGACAGATGCCACACACAGCAATGGCACAGAGGCAGACTTGCCAATCTTTATCTTTCACTAATAATTTTTTTTTTACAGGGAGAATTTACCCCCCCAAAAAAAGGCACAGCATTACACAGTGGTTTTCGGTGGCACACAATGAGAGACAGATGCCACACACAGGACTGGCACAGAGGCAGACTTGCCAATCTTTATCTCCCACTAATTATTATTTTTTTTACAGGGATAATTTACCACCCCCCCACAAAAAAATGGCCCAGTATTACACAGTGGTTTTCGGTGGCAAACAATGAGAGACAGATGCCACACACAGGACTGGCACAGAGGCAGACTTGCCAATCTTTATCTCCCACTAATAATTTTTTTTTTACAGGGAGAATTTACCCCCCCAAAAAAAATGGCCCAGTATTACACAGTGGTTTTCGGTGGCACACAATGAGAGACAGATGCCACACACAGCAATGGCACAGAGGCAGACTTGCCAATCTTTATCTTTCACTAATAATTTTTTTTTTTACAGGGAGAATTTACCCCCCCCAAAAAATGGCACAGCATTACACAGTGGTTTTCGGTGGCACACAATGAGAGACAAATGCCACACACAGCAATGGCACAGAGGCAGACTTGCCAATCTTTATCTCCCACTAATTATTTTTTTTTTTACAGGGAGAATTTACCCCAAAAAATAAATGGCCAAGTATTACACAGTGGTTTTCGGTGGCACACAATGAGAGACAGATGCCACACACAGCAATGGCACAGAGGCAGGCTTGCCAATCTTTATCTCCCAATAATTATTTTTTTTTTACAGGGAGACTTTACCCCAGAAAAATAAATGGCCAAGTATTACACAGTGGTTTTCGGTGGCACACAATGAGAGACAGATGCCACACACAGGACTGGCACAGCGGCAGACTTGCCAATCTTTATCTCCCACTAATAATTTTTTTTTACAGGGAGAATTTACCCTCCCCCCAAAAAAATGGCCCAGTATTACACAGTGGTTTTCGGTGGCACACAATGAGAGACAGATGCCACACACAGCAATGGCACAGAGGCAGACTTGCCAATCTTTATCTCCCACTAATAATTTTTTTTTACAGGGAGAATTTACCCCCCAAAAATATATGGCCAAGTATTACACAGTGGTTTTCAGTGGCACACAATGAGAGACAGATGCCAAACACAGGACTGGCACAGAGGCAGACTTGCCAATCTTTATCTCCCACTAATTTTTTTTTTACAGGGAGAATTTACCCCAAAAAATAAATGGCCAAGTATTACACAGTGGTTTTTGGTGGCACACAATGAGAGACAGATGCCACACACAGCAATGGCACAGAGGCAGACTTGCCAATCTTTATCTCCAACTAATTTTTTTTTTTACAGGGAGAATTTACCCCCAAAAAATAAATGGCCAAGTATTACACAGTGGTTTTCGGTGGCACACAATGAGAGACAGATGCCAGACACAGGACTGGCACAACAGCAGACTTGCCAATCTTTATCTCCCACTAATTATTTTTTTTTTAAAGGGAGAATTTAGAAAAAAACAAAAAAAAGGGCCCAGTATTACACAGTGGTTTTCGGTGGCACACAATGAGAGACAGATGCCAGACACAGGACTGGCACAACAGCAGACTTGCCAATCTTTATCTTTCACTAATAATTTTTTTTTACAGGGAGAATTTACCCCCCCCAAAAAATGGCACAGCATTACACAGTGGTTTTCGGTGGCACACAATGAGAGACAAATGCCACACACAGCAATGGCACAGAGGCAGACTTGCCAATCTTTATCTTCCACTAATTATTTTTTTTTTACAGGGAGAATTTACCCCCAAAAAATAAATGGCCAAGTATTACACAGTGGTTTTCGGTGGCACACAATGAGAGACAGATGCCACACACAGCAATGGCACAGAGGCAGGCTTGCCAATCTTTATCTCCCACTAATTATTTTTTTTTACAGGGAGACTTTACCCCAAAAAAATAAATGGCCAAGTATTACACAGTGGTTTTCGGTGGCACACAATGAGAGACAGATGCCACACACAGGACTGGCACAGAGGCAGACTTGCCAATCTTTATCTCCCACTAATTTTTTTTTACAGGGAGAATTTACCCCAAAAAATAAATGGCCCAGTATTACACAGTGGTTTTCGGTGGTACACAATGAGAGACAGATGCCACACACAGCAATGGCACAGAGGCAGACTTGCCAATCTTTATCTCCCACTAATTATTTTTTTTTTTACAGGGAGAATTTACCCCCAAAAAATAAATGGCCAAGTATTACACAGTGGTTTTCGGTGGCACACAATGAGAGACAGATGCCACACACAGCAATGGCACAGAGGCAGGCTTGCCAATCTTTATCTCCCACTAATTATTTTTTTTTTACAGGGAGACTTTACCCCAAAAAAATAAATGGCCAAGTATTACACAGTGGTTTTCGGTGGCACACAATGAGAGACAGATGCCACACACAGGACTGGCACAGAGGCAGACTTGCCAATCTTTATCTCCCACTAATTTTTTTTTACAGGGAGAATTTACCCCAAAATATAAATGGCCCAGTATTACACAGTGGTTTTCGGTGGTACACAATGAGAGACAGATGCCACACACAGCAATGGCACAGAGGCAGACTTGCCAACCTTTATCTCCCACTATTTTTTTTTTTACAGGGAGAATTTATCCCCAAAAAATAAATGGCCCAGTATTACACAGTGGTTTTCGGTGGTACACAATGAGAGACAGATGCCACACACAGCAATGGCACAGAGGCAGACTTGCCAATCTTTATCTCCCACTAATTATTTTTTTTTTCTGGGAGAATTAAAAAAATAAATAAAAAAAAAAAAATATTACACACTAGGTTTTCTGTGGCACACAATGAGAGACAGATGCCACACACAGGACTGGCACAGAGGCAGACTTGCCAATCTTTATCTCCCACTAATAATTTTTTTTTTACAGGGAGAATTTACCCCCCCAAAAAATGGCCCAGTATTACACAGTGGTTTTCGTTGGCACACAATGAGAGACAGATGCCACACACAGCAATGGCACAGAGGCAGACTTGCCAATCTTTATCTCCCACTAATTATTTTTTTTTTTACAGGGAGAATTTACCCCCAAAAAATAAATGGCCAAGTATTACACAGTGGTTTTCGGTGGCAAACAATGAGAGACAGATGCCACACACAGCAATGGCACAGAGGCAGACTTGCCAATCTTTATCTCCCACTAATAATTTTTTTTTTTACAGGGAGAATTTACCCCCCCAAAAAAAATGGCCCAGTATTACACAGTGGTTTTCGGTGGCACACAATGAGGGACAGATGCCACACACAGCAATGGCACAGAGGCAGACTTGCCAATCTTTATCTCCCACTAATTATTTTTTTTTTCTGGGAAAATTTAAAAAATAAATAAATAAATATTACACACTAGGTTTTCTGTGGCACACAATGAGAGACAGATGCCACACACAGGACTGGCACAGAGGCAGACTTGCCAATCTTTATCTCCCACTAATTATTTTTTTTTTAAAGGGAGAATTTAGAAAAAAAAAGGGCCCAGTATTACACAGTGGTTTTTGGTGGCACACAATGAGAGACAGATGCCACACACAGCAATGGCACAGAGGCAGACTTGCCAATCTTTATCTCCCACTAATTATTTTTTTTTTCTGGTAGAATTTAAAAAATAAATAAATAAATATTACACACTAGGTTTTCTGTGGCACACAATGAGAGACAGATGCCACACACAGGACTGGCACAGAGGCAGACTTGCCAATCTTTATCTCCCACTAATATATTTTTTTTACAGGGAGAATTTACCCCCCCCCAAAAAAATGGCCCAGTATTACACAGTGGTTTTCGGTGGCACACAATGAGAGACAGATGCCACACACAGCAATGGCACAGAGGCAGACTTGCCAATCTTTATCTTTCACTAATAATTTTTTTTTACAGGGAGAATTTACCCCCCCCAAAAAATGGCACAGCATTACACAGTGGTTTTCGGTGGCACACAATGAGAGACAAATGCCACACACAGCAATGGCACAGAGGCAGACTTGCCAACCTTTATCTCCCACTAATTATTTTTTTTTTTACAGGGAGAATTTACCCCCAAAAAATAAATGGCCAAGTATTACACAGTGGTTTTCGGTGGCACACAATGAGAGACAGATGCCACACACAGCAATGGCACAGAGGCAGGCTTGCCAATCTTTATCTCCCACTAATTATTTTTTTTTTACAGGGAGACTTTACCCCAAAAAAATAAATGGCCAAGTATTACACAGTGGTTTTCGGTGGCACACAATGAGAGACAGATGCCACACACAGGACTGGCACAGAGGCAGACTTGCCAATCTTTATCTCCCACTAATTTTTTTTTACAGGGAGAATTTACCCCAAAAAATAAATGGCCAAGTATTACACAGTGGTTTTCGGTGGTACACAATGAGAGACAGATGCCACACACAGCAATGGCACAGAGGCAGACTTGCCAACCTTTATCTCCCACTATTTTTTTTTTTACAGGGAGAATTTATCCCCAAAAAATAAATGGCCCAGTATTACACAGTGGTTTTCGGTGGTACACAATGAGAGACAGATGCCACACACAGCAATGGCACAGAGGCAGACTTGCCAATCTTTATCTCCCACTAATTATTTTTTTTTTCTGGGAGAATTAAAAAAAAAATAAAAAAAAAAAAATATTACACACTAGGTTTTCTGTGGCACACAATGAGAGACAGATGCCACACACAGGACTGGCACAGAGGCAGACTTGCCAATCTTTATCTCCCACTAATTATTATTTTTTTTACAGGGATAATTTACCACCCCCCCACAAAAAAATGGCCCAGTATTACACAGTGGTTTTCGGTGGCAAACAATGAGAGACAGATGCCACACACAGGACTGGCACAGAGGCAGACTTGCCAATCTTTATCTCCCACTAATAATTTTTTTTTTACAGGGAGAATTTACTCCCCCCAAAAAAATGGCCCAGTATTACACAGTGGTTTTCGGTGGCACACAATGAGAGACAGATGCCAGACACAGGACTGGCACAACAGCAGACTTGCCAATCTTTATCTCCCACTAATTATTTTTTTTTTAAAGGGAGAATTTAGAAAAAAAAAAAAAGGGCCCAGTATTACACAGTGGTTTTTGGTGGCACACAATGAGAGACAGATGCCACACACAGCAATGGCACAGAGGCAGACTTGCCAATCTTTATCTCCCACTAATTATTTTTTTTTTCTGGGAGAATTTAAAAAATAAATAAATAAATATTACACACTAGGTTTTCTGTGGCACACAATGAGAGACAGATGCCACACACAGGACTGGCACAGAGGCAGACTTGCCAATCTTTATCTCCCACTAATATATTTTTTTTACAGGGAGAATTTACCCCCCCCAAAAAAAAGGCCCAGTATTACACAGTGGTTTTCGGTGGCACACAATGAGAGACAGATGCCACACACAGCAATGGCACAGAGGCAGACTTGCCAATCTTTATCTTTCACTAATAATTTTTTTTTACAGGGAGAATTTACCCCCCCCAAAAAATGGCACAGCATTACACAGTGGTTTTCGGTGGCACACAATGAGAGACAAATGCCACACACAGCAATGGCACAGAGGCAGACTTGCCAATCTTTATCTCCCACTAATTATTTTTTTTTTACAGGGAGAATTTACCCCCAAAAAATAAATGGCCAAGTATTACACAGTGGTTTTCGGTGGCACACAATGAGAGACAGATGCCACACACAGCAATGGCACAGAGGCAGGCTTGCCAATCTTTATCTCCCACTAATAATTTTTTTTTACAGGGAGACTTTACCCCAAAAAAATAAATGGCCAAGTATTACACAGTGGTTTTCGGTGGCACACAATGAGAGACAGATGCCACACACAGGACTGGCACAGAGGCAGACTTGCCAATCTTTATCTCCCACTAATTTTTTTTTACAGGGAGAATTTACCCCAAAAAATAAATGGCCCAGTATTACACAGTGGTTTTCGGTGGTACACAATGAGAGACAGATGAAACACACAGCAATGGCACAGAGGCAGACTTGCCAATCTTTATCTCCCACTAATTATTTTTTTTTTTACAGGGAGAATTTACCCCCAAAAAATAAATGGCCAAGTATTACACAGTGGTTTTCGGTGGCACACAATGAGAGACAGATGCCACACACAGCAATGGCACAGAGGCAGGCTTGCCAATCTTTATCTCCCACTAATTATTTTTTTTTTACAGGGAGACTTTACCCCAAAAAAATAAATGGCCAAGTATTACACAGTGGTTTTCGGTGGCACACAATGAGAGACAGATGCCACACACAGGACTGGCACAGAGGCAGACTTGCCAATCTTTATCTCCCACTAATTTTTTTTTACAGGGAGAATTTACCCCAAAATATAAATGGCCCAGTATTACTGTCATGATCTCTGCAGGCAGAGATCATAGCAAGCCTATAGAGGGACAAGCTCTCGGAAGATGGAACTATACTGACCATGAACTAAGCCTGCCGCGCAACTAGAAATAGCCAGGTAGCATTTCCTATTTATTGCTAGATGCCCAGCTCTGGCCTAAGACCTAAATAGCTAGCAGAGGGAAATATAAGACCTGGCTCACCTCTAGAGAAATATTCCAAAGAAGACAGTAGCCCCCCACATATAATGACGGTGAGTTCAGATGAAACAACAAACGCAGCAGGAAAATAGTCTTAGCAAATTTGAGGTCCGCTTACTAGATAGCAGAAGACAGATAGTATACTTTCATGGTCAGCAGAAAAACACTAACAAAACACCATCCAGAGATTACCTTAAACTCTGGCATTAACTCATAACGCCAGAGTAGCAATCCCTGATCAACGAGAGCTTTCCAGACACAGTAACAAAACTTCAGCTGTGAACTGGAACAAATAGGCAAAACGAAACATGGACAAAAGTCCAACTTATCTAGTAGTTGTCAGAAGCAGGAACAAGCACTGAGAGGCATCAGATAACATTGTTGACCGGCAAGAAACCACCAGAGAAATGAGCTTAAATAGCGACACCCACTACTGATGGAACCAGGTGAAACAGGAAAGAGGATGACAAGTCCAATTCCACAAGCGGCCACCGGGGGAGCCCAGAATCCAAATTCACAACAGTACCCCCCCTCAAGGAGGGGGCACCGAACCCTCACCAGATCCACCAGGGCGACCAGGATGAGCCCTATGGAAGGCACGAACAAGATCAGAAGCATGAACATCAGATGCATTGACCCAAGAATTATCCTCCTGGCCGTAACCCTTCCAGTTGACCAGATACTGGAGTCTCCGTCTGGAAACACGAGAGTCCAAAATCTTCTCCACAACGTACTCCAACTCACCCTCAACCAACACCGGAGCAGGAGGCTCAACTGAAGGTACAACAGGTACCTCATACCTGCGCAATAACGACCGATGAAAAACGTTATGAATGGAAAAGGACGCAGGGAGGTCCAAACGGAAAGAAACAGGATTAAGAATCTCCAATATTCTATAAGGGCCGATGAACCGAGGTTTAAACTTAGGAGAAGAGACCCTCATAGGGACAAAACGAGAAGACAACCACACCAAATCTCCAACACAAAGCCGAGAACCAACACGACGATGACGGTTGGCAAAACGCTGAGTCTTCTCCTGGGACAACTTCAAATTGTCCATAACCTGCCCCCAGATGTGATGCAATCTCTCCACCACCGCATCCACTCCAGGACAATCCGAGGATTCCACCTGACCGGAGGAAAATCGAGGGTGAAACCCCGAATTACAGAAAAACGGGGACACCAAGGTGGAAGAGCTGGCCCGATTATTGAGGGCGAACTCTGCCAATGGCAAAAAAGCAACCCAATCATCCTGGTCAGCAGAGACAAAACACCTCAGATATGTCTCCAGGGTCTGATTAGTCCGCTCGGTCTGGCCATTAGTCTGAGGGTGAAAAGCAGATGAAAAAGACAAATCTATGCCCATCCTAGCACAGAATGCCCGCCAAAATCTAGACACAAATTGGGTACCTCTGTCAGAAACAATATTCTCAGGAATACCGTGCAATCGGACAACATTCTGAAAAAACAGAGGAACCAACTCAGAAGAAGAAGGCAACTTGGGCAGAGGAACCAAATGGACCATTTTAGAGAAACGGTCACAGACCACCCAGATGACAGACATCTTCTGGGAAACAGGCAGATCTGAAATAAAATCCATCGAGATGTGTGTCCAAGGCCTCTTAGGAATAGGCAAGGGCAACAGCAGTCCGCTAGCCCGAGAACTACAAGACTTGGCCCGAGCACAAATGTCACATGACTGCACAAAGACTCGCACATCTCGTGACAGGGAAGGCCACCAGAAGGATCTTGCCACCAAATCCCTGGTACCAAAAATTCCGGGATGACCTGCCAATGCAGAAGAATGTACCTCAGAGATGACTCTACTGGTCCAATCATCCGGAACAAACAGTCTATCAGGCGGACAACGATCCGGTCTATCCGCCTGAAACTCTTGCAAGGACCGCCGCAGATCAGGAGAAACGGCCGACAAAATTACTCCCTCCCTAAGGATACCTGTGGGTTCAGCATTACCAGGAGAGTCCGGGTCAAAACTCCTAGAAAGGGCATCTGCCTTAACATTCTTAGAACCCGGTAGGTATGACACCACAAAATTAAAACGAGAAAAAAATAAAGACCAGCGCGCCTGTCTAGGATTCAGGCGCCTGGCAGTCTCAAGATAAATCAAATTTTTGTGGTCAGTCAATACCACCACCTGATGCTTAGCCCCCTCTAGCCAATGGCGCCACTCCTCAAATGCCCACTTCATGGCCAAAAGCTCCCTATTCCCAACATCATAATTCCGCTCTGCGGGCGAAAATTTGCGAGAAAAGAAGGCACAAGGCCTAATGACGGAGCAGTCGGAACCTTTCTGCGACAACACTGCCCCAGCTCCGATCTCCGAAGCGTCAACCTCAACCTGAAAAGGCAGATTCACATCAGGCTGACGTAACACAGGGGCAGAGGCAAAACGGTGCTTAAGCTCCTGAAAGGCCTCTACAGCATGAGGGGACCAATTAGCAACATCAGCGCCATGTCTGGTCAAATCAGTCAGTGGTTTAACGACATCCGAAAAACCAGCAATAAATCGGCGGTAAAAGTTGGCAAAGCCCAAAAATCTCTGAAGACCCTTAAGAGAGGAGGGCTGAGTCCAGTCACAAATAGCTTGCACCTTGACGGGATCCATCTCAATGGAAGAGGGAGAAAAAATATACCCCAAAAAGGAAATTTTCTGGACCCCAAAAACGCACTTAGACCCCTTCACACATAAAGAATTAGACCGCAGAACCTGAAAAACTCTCCTGACCTGCTGGACATGAGAGTCCCAGTCATCAGAAAAAATCAGAATATCATCCAGATATATTATCATAAATTTATCCAGAAAATCGCGGAAAATATCATGCATAAAAGACTGGAAAACTGAAGGGGCATTAGAAAGACCAAAAGGCATGACCAAATACTCAAAGTGGCCCTCGGGCGTATTAAATGCGGTCTTCCACTCATCCCCCTGCCTGATCCGCACCAAATTATACGCCCCACGAAGATCAATTTTAGAGAACCACTTAGCACCCTCTATACGAGCAAACAAATCAGTAAGCAATGGCAATGGGTATTGGTACTTAACAGTGATCTTATTCAGAAGCCGATAATCAATACATGGTCTCAAAGAGCCGTCCTTTTTTGAGACAAAGAAAAACCCAGCTCCCAAGGGAGAAGAAGATGGACGAATATGTCCCTTTTCCAAAGACTCCTTTATATATTCCCGCATAGCAGCATGTTCCGGCACAGACAGATTAAACAAACGACCCTTTGGATATTTGCAACCCGGTATCAAATCTATGGCACAATCGCACTCACGGTGCGGAGGTAACGACCCAAGCTTGGGTTCGTCAAAGACGTCTTGATAATCAGAGAGGAACTCAGGGACTTCAGAGGGAATGGACGACGAAATAGAAACCAAAGGTAAGTCCCCATGAATACCCTTACATCCCCAGCTCAACACAGACATTGCTCTCCAGTCCAAGACTGGATTGTGAGACTGCAACCATGGCAATCCCAGTACCAAATCGTCATGTAAATTATACAGCACCAGGAAACGAACAATCTCCTGGTGATCCGGATTGATACGCATGGTTACTTGTGTCCAGTATTGTGGTTTATTATTAGCCAATGGGGTGGAGTCAATCCCCTTCAGAGGAATAAGAGTCTCCAAAGGCTCTAAATCAAAACCACAACGATTGGCAAAGGACCAATCCATAAGACTCAGAGCGGCGCCAGAGTCAACATAGGCGTCCGTGGCAATGGATGACAAAGAGCAAATCAGGGTTACAGACAAAATAAACTTAGACTGAATGGTGCCAATGGAAACAGACTTATCAAGCTTCTTTGTACGCCTAGAGCATGCTGATATAACATGAGTAGAATCCCCACAATAGAAGCACAATCCATTCTTCCGTCTAAAATTCTGTCGCTCGCTCCTGGACAGAATTCTATCACACTGCATACTTTCTGGCGTCTTTTCCATAGACACCGCCAGATGGTGCACCGGTTTGCGCTCCCGCAGACGCCTATCAATCTGAATAGCCATTGTCATGGACTCATTCAGACCTGCAGGCACAGGGAACCCCACCATAACATCCTTAACGGCATCAGAGAGACCTTCTCTGAAAGTTGCTGCCAAGGCGCACTCATTCCACTGAGTAAGCACAGACCATTTACGGAATTTTTGGCAGTAAACCTCAGCTTCGTCTTGCCCCTGAGATAGTGCCATCAAAGTTTTTTCTGCCTGAAGTTCCAAATGAGGTTCCTCATAAAGCAAGCCCAAGGCCAGAAAAAACGCATCCACATCGCGCAACGCAGGATCCCCTGCTGGCAATGAGAAGGCCCAATCTTGAGGGTCACCCCTGAGCAAGGAAATCACAATCCTAACCTGCTGAGCAGGGTCTCCAGCTGAACGAGACTTCAGGGACAAATAAAGCTTACAATTATTTCGGAAATTCTGGAAGCTAGCTCTATTCCCTGTGAAGAACTCCGGCAAAGGAATTCTCGGCTCAGATACTGGAGCATGTACCACAAAATCTTGTAAATTTTGTACTTTCGTGATGAGATTATTCAAACCCGCAGTTACACTCTGAAGATCCATTATTGTCAGGTGCACACAGAGCCATACAGAGATTAGGAGGAGAGAGAGAAAAAAGACTGCAGCAAGGCAAACTGGAGGAAAAAAAAAAAAAAAATTCCAGCAGACTTCTTATAACTCTCCTTCTCAACCTGGGTCTTTAACACTTTATTGGCCGGTCAAACTGTCATGATCTCTGCAGGCAGAGATCATAGCAAGCCTATAGAGGGACAAGCTCTCGGAAGATGGAACTATACTGACCATGAACTAAGCCTGCCGCGCAACTAGAAATAGCCAGGTAGCATTTCCTATTTATTGCTAGATGCCCAGCTCTGGCCTAAGACCTAAATAGCTAGCAGAGGGAAATATAAGACCTGGCTCACCTCTAGAGAAATATTCCAAAGAAGACAGTAGCCCCCCACATATAATGACGGTGAGTTCAGATGAAACAACAAACGCAGCAGGAAAATAGTCTTAGCAAATTTGAGGTCCGCTTACTAGATAGCAGAAGACAGATAGTATACTTTCATGGTCAGCAGAAAAACACTAACAAAACACCATCCAGAGATTACCTTAAACTCTGGCATTAACTCATAACGCCAGAGTAGCAATCCCTGATCAACGAGAGCTTTCCAGACACAGTAACAAAACTTCAGCTGTGAACTGGAACAAATAGGCAAAACGAAACATGGACAAAAGTCCAACTTATCTAGTAGTTGTCAGAAGCAGGAACAAGCACTGAGAGGCATCAGATAACATTGTTGACCGGCAAGAAACCACCAGAGAAATGAGCTTAAATAGCGACACCCACTACTGATGGAACCAGGTGAAACAGGAAAGAGGATGACAAGTCCAATTCCACAAGCGGCCACCGGGGGAGCCCAGAATCCAAATTCACAACATATTACACAGTGGTTTTCGGTGGTACACAATGAGAGACAGATGCCACACACAGCAATGGCACAGAGGCAGACTTGCCAACCTTTATCTCCCACTATTTTTTTTTTTTACAGGGAGAATTTATCCCCAAAAAATAAATGGCCCAGTATTACACAGTGGTTTTCGGTGGTACACAATGAGAGACAGATGCCACACACAGCAATGGCACAGAGGCAGACTTGCCAATCTTTATCTCCCACTAATTATTTTTTTTTTCTGGGAGAATTAAAAAAATAAATAAATAAATATTACACACTAGGTTTTCTGTGGCACACAATGAGAGACAGATGCCACACACAGGACTGGCACAGAGGCAGACTTGCCAATCTTTATCTCCCACTAATATATTTTTTTTACAGGGAGAATTTACCCCCCCCAAAAAAAATGGCCCAGTATTACACAGTGGTTTTCGGTGGCACACAATGAGAGACAGATGCCACACACAGCAATGGCACAGAGGCAGACTTGCCAATCTTTATCTTTCACTAATAATTTTTTTTTACAGGGAGAATTTACCCCCCCAAAAAAATGGCACAGCATTACACAGTGGTTTTCGGTGGCACACAATGAGAGACAAATGCCACACACAGCAATGGCACAGAGGCAGACTTGCCAATCTTTATCTCCCACTAATTTTTTTTTTTTTTACAGGGAGAATTTTGCCCCAAAAAAATAAATGGCCAAGTATTACACAGTGGTTTTCGGTGGCACACAATGAGAGACAGATGCCACACACAGCAATGGCACAGAGGCAGGCTTGCCAATCTTTATCTCCCACTAATTATTTTTTTTTTACAGGGAGACTTTACCCCAAAAAAATAAATGGCCAAGTATTACACAGTGGTTTTCGGTGGCACACAATGAGAGACAGATGCCACACACAGGACTGGCACAGAGGCAGACTTGCCAATCTTTATCTCCCACTAATTTTTTTTTACAGGGAGAATTTACCCCAAAAAATAAATGGCCCAGTATTACACAGTGGTTTTCGGTGGTACACAATGAGAGACAGATGCCACACACAGCAATGGCACAGAGGCAGACTTGCCAACCTTTATCTCCCACTATTTTTTTTTTTTACAGGGAGAATTTATCCCCAAAAAATAAATGGCCCAGTATTACACAGTGGTTTTCGGTGGTACACAATGAGAGACAGATGCCACACACAGCAATGGCACAGAGGCAGACTTGCCAATCTTTATCTCCCACTAATTATTTTTTTTTCTGGGAGAATTAAAAAAAAAATAATAAAAAAAAAATATTACACACTAGGTTTTCTGTGGCACACAATGAGAGACAGATGCCACACACAGGACTGGCACAGAGGCAGACTTGCCAATCTTTATCTCCCACTAATAATTTTTTTTTTACAGGGAGAATTTACCCCCCAAAAAAATGGCCCAGTATTACACAGTGGTTTTCGTTGGCACACAATGAGAGACAGATGCCAGACACAGGACTGGCACAACAGCAGACTTGCCAATCTTTATCTCCCACTAATTATTTTTTTTTTAAAGGGAGAATTTAGAAAAAAAAAAAAAGGGCCCAGTATTACACAGTGGTTTTTGGTGGCACACAATGAGAGACAGATGCCACACACAGCAATGGCACAGAGGCAGACTTGCCAATCTTTATCTCCCACTAATTTTTTTTTTTTTCTGGGAGAATTTAAAAAATAAATAAATAAATATTACACACTAGGTTTTCTGTGGCACACAATGAGAGACAGATGCCACACACAGGACTGGCACAGAGGCAGACTTGCCAATCTTTATCTCCCACTAATATATTTTTTTTACAGGGAGAATTTACCCCCCCCCAAAAAATGGCCCAGTATTACACAGTGGTTTTCGGTGGCACACAATGAGAGACAGATGCCACACACAGCAATGGCACAGAGGCAGACTTGCCAATCTTTATCTTTCACTAATAATTTTTTTTTACAGGGAGAATTTACCCCCCCAAAAAAATGGCACAGCATTACACAGTGGTTTTCGGTGGCACACAATGAGAGACAAATGCCACACACAGCAATGGCACAGAGGCAGACTTGCCAATCTTTATCTCCCACTAATTATTTTTTTTTTACAGGGAGAATTTACCCCCAAAAAATAAATGGCCAAGTATTACACAGTGGTTTTCGGTGGCACACAATGAGAGACAGATGCCACACACAGCAATGGCACAGAGGCAGGCTTGCCAATCTTTATCTCCCACTAATTTTTTTTTACAGGGAGAATTTACCCCCAAAAAATAAATGGACAAGTATTACACAGTGGTTTTCGGTGGCACACAATGAGAGACAGATGCCACACACAGGACTGGCACAGAGGCAGACTTGCCAATCTTTATCTCCCACTAATTTTTTTTACAGGGAGAATTTACCCCAAAAAATAAATGGCCCAGTATTACACAGTGGTTTTCGGTGGTACACAATGAGAGACAGATGCCACACACAGCAATGGCACAGAGGCAGACTTGCCAATCTTTATCTCCCACTAATTATTTTTTTTTTTACAGGGAGAATTTACCCCCAAAAAATAAATGGCCAAGTATTACACAGTGGTTTTCGGTGGCACACAATGAGAGACAGATGCCACACACAGCAATGGCACAGAGGCAGGCTTGCCAATCTTTATCTCCCACTAATTATTTTTTTTTTACAGGGAGACTTTACCCCAAAAAAATAAATGGCCAAGTATTACACAGTGGTTTTCGGTGGCACACAATGAGAGACAGATGCCACACACAGGACTGGCACAGAGGCAGACTTGCCAATCTTTATCTCCCACTAATTTTTTTTTACAGGGAGAATTTACCCCAAAATATAAATGGCCCAGTATTACACAGTGGTTTTCGGTGGTACACAATGAGAGACAGATGCCACACACAGCAATGGCACAGAGGCAGACTTGCCAACCTTTATCTCCCACTATTTTTTTTTTTTACAGGGAGAATTTATCCCCAAAAAATAAATGGCCCAGTATTACACAGTGGTTTTCGGTGGTACACAATGAGAGACAGATGCCACACACAGCAATGGCACAGAGGCAGACTTGCCAATCTTTATCTCCCACTAATTATTTTTTTTTTCTGGGAGAATTAAAAAAATAAATAAAAAAAAAAAAATATTACACACTAGGTTTTCTGTGGCACACAATGAGAGACAGATGCCACACACAGGACTGGCACAGAGGCAGACTTGCCAATCTTTATCTCCCACTAATAATTTTTTTTTTACAGGGAGAATTTACCCCCCCAAAAAATGGCCCAGTATTACACAGTGGTTTTCGTTGGCACACAATGAGAGACAGATGCCACACACAGCAATGGCACAGAGGCAGACTTGCCAATCTTTATCTCCCACTAATTATTTTTTTTTTTACAGGGAGAATTTACCCCCAAAAAATAAATGGCCAAGTATTACACAGTGGTTTTCGGTGGCAAACAATGAGAGACAGATGCCACACACAGCAATGGCACAGAGGCAGACTTGCCAATCTTTATCTCCTACTAATAATTTTTTTTTTACAGGGAGAATTTACCCCCCCAAAAAAAATGGCCCAGTATTACACAGTGGTTTTCGGTGGCACACAATGAGGGACAGATGCCACACACAGCAATGGCACAGAGGCAGACTTGCCAATCTTTATCTCCCACTAATTATTTTTTTTTTCTGGGAAAATTTAAAAAATAAATAAATAAATATTACACACTAGGTTTTCTGTGGCACACAATGAGAGACAGATGCCACACACAGGACTGGCACAGAGGCAGACTTGCCAATCTTTATCTCCCACTAATTATTATTTTTTTTAAAGGGAGAATTTAGAAAAAAAAAAAAAGGGCCCAGTATTACACAGTGGTTTTTGGTGGCACACAATGAGAGACAGATGCCACACACAGCAATGGCACAGAGGCAGACTTGCCAATCTTTATCTCCAACTAATTTTTTTTTTTACAGGGAGAATTTACCCCCAAAAAATAAATGGCCAAGTATTACACAGTGGTTTTCGGTGGCACACAATGAGAGACAGATGCCAGACACAGGACTGGCACAACGGCAGACTTGCCAATCTTTATCTCCCACTAATTATTTTTTTTTTAAAGGGAGAATTTAGAAAAAAAAAAAGGGCCCAGTATTACACAGTGGTTTTTGGTGGCACACAATGAGAGACAGATGCCACACACAGCAATGGCACAGAGGCAGACTTGCCAATCTTTATCTCCCACTAATTATTTTTTTTTTCTGGTAGAATTTAAAAAATAAATAAATAAATATTACACACTAGGTTTTCTGTGGCACACAATGAGAGACAGATGCCACACACAGGACTGGCACAGAGGCAGACTTGCCAATCTTTATCTCCCACTAATATATTTTTTTTACAGGGAGAATTTACCCCCCCCCCCAAAAAAATGGCCCAGTATTACACAGTGGTTTTCGGTGGCACACAATGAGAGACAGATGCCACACACAGCAATGGCACAGAGGCAGACTTGCCAATCTTTATCTTTCACTAATAATTTTTTTTTACAGGGAGAATTTACCCCCCAAAAAAAATGGCACAGCATTACACAGTGGTTTTCGGTGGCACACAATGAGAGACAAATGCCACACACAGCAATGGCACAGAGGCAGACTTGCCAATCTTTATCTCCCACTAATTATTTTTTTTTTTACAGGGAGAATTTACCCCCAAAAAATAAATGGCCAAGTATTACACAGTGGTTTTCGGTGGCACACAATGAGAGACAGATGCCACACACAGCAATGGCACAGAGGCAGGCTTGCCAATCTTTATCTCCCACTAATTATTTTTTTTTTACAGGGAGACTTTACCCCAAAAAAATAAATGGCCAAGTATTACACAGTGGTTTTCGGTGGCACACAATGAGAGACAGATGCCACACACAGGACTGGCACAGAGGCAGACTTGCCAATCTTTATCTCCCACTAATTTTTTTTTACAGGGAGAATTTACCCCAAAAAATAAATGGCCCAGTATTACACAGTGGTTTTCGGTGGTACACAATGAGAGACAGATGCCACACACAGCAATGGCACAGAGGCAGACTTGCCAACCTTTATCTCCCACTATTTTTTTTTTTTACAGGGAGAATTTATCCCCAAAAAATAAATGGCCCAGTATTACACAGTGGTTTTCGGTGGTACACAATGAGAGACAGATGCCACACACAGCAATGGCACAGAGGCAGACTTGCCAATCTTTATCTCCCACTAATTATTTTTTTTTTCTGGGAGAATTAAAAAAAAAATAAAAAAAAAAAAATATTACACACTAGGTTTTCTGTGGCACACAATGAGAGACAGATGCCACACACAGGACTGGCACAGAGGCAGACTTGCCAATCTTTATCTCCCACTAATAATTTTTTTTTTACAGGGAGAATTTACCCCCCCAAAAAATGGCCCAGTATTACACAGTGGTTTTCGTTGGCACACAATGAGAGACAGATGCCACACACAGCAATGGCACAGAGGCAGACTTGCCAATCTTTATCTCCCACTAATTATTTTTTTTTTTACAGGGAGAATTTACCCCCAAAAAATAAATGGCCAAGTAGTACACAGTGGTTTTCGGTGGCAAACAATGAGAGACAGATGCCACACACAGCAATGGCACAGAGGCAGACTTGCCAATCTTTATCTCCCACTAATAATTTTTTTTTTACAGGGAGAATTTACCCCCCCCAAAAAAATGGCCCAGTATTACACAGTGGTTTTCGGTGGCACACAATGAGAGACAGATGCCACACACAGCAATGGCACAGAGGCAGACTTGCCAATCTTTATCTCCCACTAATTATTTTTTTTTTCTGGGAAAATTTAAAAAATAAATAAATAAATATTACACACTAGGTTTTCTGTGGCACACAATGAGAGACAGATGCCACACACAGGACTGGCACAGAGGCAGACTTGCCAATCTTTATCTCCCACTAATTATTTTTTTTTACAGGGAGAATTTACCCCCCAAAAATAAATTGCCAAGTATTACACAGTGGTTTTCGGTGGCAAACAATGAGAGACAGATGCCACACACAGCAATGGCACAGAGGCAGACTTGCCAATCTTTATCTCCCACTAATAATTTTTTTTTTACAGGGAGAATTTACCCCACCCCAAAAAAATGGCCCAGTATTACACAGTGGTTTTCGGTGGCACACAATGAGAGACAGATGCCACACACAGCAATGGCACAGAGGCAGACTTGCCAATCTTTATCTCCCACTAATTATTTTTTTTTTCTGGGAGAATTTAAAAAATAAATAAATAAATATTACACACTAGGTTTTCTGTGGCACACAATGAGAGACAGATGCCACACACAGGACTGGCACAGAGGCAGAATTGCCAATCTTTATCTCCCACTAATTATTATTTTTTTTACAGGGAGAATTTACACCCCCTCACAAAAAAATGGCCCAGTATTACACAGTGGTTTTCGGTGGCAAACAATGAGAGACAGATGCCACACACAGGACTGGCACAGAGGCAGACTTGCCAATCTTTATCTCCCACTAATAATTTTTTTTTTACAGGGAGAATTTACCCCCCCAAAAAAATGGCCCAGTATTACACAGTGGTTTTCGGTGGCACAAAATGAGAGACAGATGCCACACACAGCAATGGCACAGAGGCAGACTTGCCAATCTTTATCTTTCACTAATAATTTTTTTTTTACAGGGAGAATTTACCCCCCAAAAAAATGGCACAGCATTACACAGTGGTTTTCGGTGGCACAAAATGAGAGACAGATGCCACACACAGCAATGGCACAGAGGCAGACTTGCCAATCTTTATCTTTCACTAATAATTTTTTTTTTACAGGGAGAATTTACCCCCCCCAAAAAATGGCACAGCATTACACAGTGGTTTTCGGTGGCACACAATGAGAGACAAATGCCACACACAGCAATGGCACAGAGGCAGACTTGCCAATCTTTATCTCCCACTAATTATTTTTTTTTTTACAGGGAGAATTTACCCCCAAAAAATAAATGGCCAAGTATTACACAGTGGTTTTTGGTGGCACACAATGAGAGACAGATGCCACACACAGCAATGGCACAGAGGCAGGCTTGCCAATCTTTATCTCCCACTAATTATTTTTTTTTTACAGGGAGACTTTACCCCAAAAAAAATAAATGGCCAAGTATTACACAGTGGTTTTTGGTGGCACACAATGAGAGACAGAGCCACACACAGGACTGGCAAAGCGGCAGACTTGCCAATCTTTATCTCCCACTAATTATTTTTTTTTTAAAAAGGAGAATTTAGAAAAAAAAAAAAAAAGGCCCAGTATTACACAGTGGTTTTCGGTGGCACACAATGAGAGACAGATGCCACACACAGCAATGGCACAGAAGCAGACTTGCCAATCTTTATCTCCCACTAATAATTTTTTTTTACAGGGAGAATTTACCCTCCCCCCAAAAAAAAGGCCCAGTATTACACAGTGGTTTTCGGTGGCACACAATGAGAGACAGATGCCACACACAGCAATGGCACAGAGGCAGACTTGCCAATCTTTATCTCCCACTAATAATTTTTTATTACAGGGAGAATTTACCCCACAAAAATAAATGGCCAAGTATTACACAGTGGTTTTCAGTGGCACACTATGAGAGACAGATGCCAAACACAGGACTGGCACAGAGGCAGACTTGCCAATCTTTATCTCCCACAAATTTTTTTTTTACAGGGAGAATTTACCCCAAAAAATAAATGGCCAAGTATTACACAGTGGTTTTTGGTGGCACACAATGAGAGACAGATGCCACACACAGCAATGGCACAGAGGCAGACTTGCCAACCTTTATCTCCCACTATTTTTTTTTTTTTACAGGGAGAATTTACCCCCAAAAAATAAATGGCCAAGTATTACACAGTGGTTTTCGGTGGCACACAATGAGAGACAGATGCCACACACAGGACTGGCACAGCGGCAGACTTGCCAATCTTTATCTCCCACTAATTATTTTTTTTTTAAAAGGGAGAATTTAGAAAAAAAAAAGGGCCCAGTATTACACAGTGGTTTTCGGTGGCACACAATGACAGACAGATGCCACACACAGCAATGGCACAGAGGCAGACTTGCCAATCTTTATCTCCCACTAATTATTTTTTTTTTCTGGGAGAATTAAAAAAAAAAAAAAAAAAAAAATATTACACACTAGGTTTTCTGTGGCACACAATGAGAGACAGATGCCACACACAGGACTGGCACAGAGGCAGACTTGCCAATCTTTATCTCCCACTAATAATTTTTTTTTTACAGGGAGAATTTACCCCCCCAAAAAAATGGCCCAGTATTACACAGTGGTTTTCGGTGGCACACAATGAGAGACAGATGCCACACACAGCAGTGGCACAGAGGCAGACTTGCCAATCTTTATCTCCCACTAATTATTTTTTTTTTTTACAGGGAGAATTTACCCCAAAAAAATAAATGGCCAAGTATTACACAGTGGTTTTCGGTGGCACACAATGAGAGACAGATGCCACACACAGCAATGGCACAGAGGCAGACTTGCCAATCTTTATCTCCCACTAATTATTTTTTTTTTTTACAGGGAGAATTTACCCCCCCCCAAAAAATGGCCCAGTATTACACAGTGGTTTTCGGTGGCACACAATGAGAGACAGATGCCACACACAGGACTGGCACAGCGGCAGACGTGCCAATCTTTATCTCCCACTAATTATTTTTTTTTTTTAAAAGGAGAATTCAGAAAAAAAAAAAAAGGCCCAGTATTACACAGTGGTTTTCGGTGGCACACAATGAGCGACAGATGCCACACACAGCAATGGCACAGAGGCAGACTTGCCAGTCTTTATCTCCCACTAATAATTTTTTTTTTACAGGGAGAATTTACCCCCCAAAAAAAAATGGCCCAGTATTACACAGTGGTTTTCGGTGGCACACAATGAGAGACAGATGCCACACACAGCAATGGCACAGAGGCAGACTTGCCAATCTTTATCTCCCACTAATTATTTTTTTTTTCTGGGAAAATTTAAAAAATAAATAAATAAATATTACACACTAGGTTTTCTGTGGCACACAATGAGAGACAGATGCCACACACAGGACTGGCACAGAGGCAGACTTGCCAATCTTTATCTCCCACTAATTATTATTTTTTTTACAGGGAGAATTTACACCCCCTCACAAAAAAATGGCCCAGTATTACACAGTGGTTTTCGGTGGCAAACAATGAGAGACAGATGCCACACACAGGACTGGCACAGAGGCAGACTTGCCAATCTTTATCTCCCACTAATAATTTTTTTTTTACAGGGAGAATTTACCCCCCCAAAAAAATGGCCCAGTATTACACAGTGGTTTTCGGTGGCACAAAATGAGAGACAGATGCCACACACAGCAATGGCACAGAGGCAGGCTTGCCAATCTTTATCTCCCACTAATTATTTTTTTTTTACAGGGAGACATTACCCCAAAAAAATAAATGGCCAAGTATTACACAGTGGTTTTCGGTGGCACACAATGAGAGACAGATGCCACACACAGGACTGGCACAGCGGCAGACTTGCCAATCTTTATCTCCCACTAATTATTTTTTTTTTAAAAAGGAGAATTTAGAAAAAAAAAAAAAAGGCCCAGTATTACAAAGTGGTTTTCGGTGGCACACAATGAGAGACAGATGCCACACACAGCAATGGCACAGAAGCAGACTTGCCAATCTTTATCTCCCACTAATAATTTTTTTTTACAGGGAGAATTTACCCTCCCCCCAAAAAAATGGCCCAGTATTACACAGTGGTTTTCGGTGGGACACAATGAGAGACAGATGCCACACACAGCAATGGCACAGAGGCAGACTTGCCAATCTTTATCTCCCACTAATAATTTTTTTTTACAGGGAGAATTTACCCCACAAAAATAAATGGCCAAGTATTACACAGTGGTTTTCAGTGGCACACTATAAGAGACAGATGCCAAACACAGGACTGGCACAGAGGCAGACTTGCCAATCTTTATCTCCCACAAATTTTTTTTTTACAGGGAGAATTTACCCCAAAAAATAAATGGCCAAGTATTACACAGTGGTTTTTGGTGGCACACAATGAGAGACAGATGCCACACACAGCAATGGCACAGAGGCAGACTTGCCAACCTTTATCTCCCACTATTTTTTTTTTTTACAAGGAGAATTTACCCCAAAAAAATAAGTGGCCAAGTATTACACAGTGGTTTTCGGTGGCACACAATGAGAGACAGATGCCACACACAGGACTGGCACAGCGGCAGACTTGCCAATCTTTATCTTCCACTAATTATTTTTTTTTTAAAAGGGAGAATTTAGAAAAAAAAAAGGTCCCAGTATTACACAGTGGTTTTCGGTGGCACACAATGACAGACAGATGCCACACACAGCAATGGCACAGAGGCAGACTTGCCAATCTTTATCTCCCACTAATTATTTTTTTTTTCTGGGAGAATTTACCCCACAAAAATAAATGGCCAAGTATTACACAGTGGTTTTCAGTGGCACACTATGAGAGACAGATGCCAAACACAGGACTGGCACAGAGGCAGACTTGCCAATCTTTATCTCCCACAAATTTTTTTTTTACAGGGAGAATTTACCCCAAAAAATAAATGGCCAAGTATTACACAGTGGTTTTTGGTGGCACACAATGAGAGACAGATGCCACACACAGCAATGGCACAGAGGCAGACTTGCCAACCTTTATCTCCCACTATTTTTTTTTTTTTACAAGGAGAATTTACCCCCAAAAAATAAGTGGCCAAGTATTACACAGTGGTTTTCGGTGGCACACAATGAGAGACAGATGCCACACACAGGACTGGCACAGCGGCAGACTTGCCAATCTTTATCTTCCACTAATTATTTTTTTTTTAAAAGGGAGAATTTAGAAAAAAAAAAGGGCCCAGTATTACACAGTGGTTTTCGGTGGCACACAATGACAGACAGATGCCACACACAGCAATGGCACAGAGGCAGACTTGCCAATCTTTATCTCCCACTAATTATTTTTTTTTTCTGGGAGAATTAAAAAAAAAAATAAAAATAAAAAATATTACACACTAGGTTTTCTGTGGCACACAATGAGAGACAGATGCCACACACAGGACTGGCACAGAGGCAGACTTGCCAATCTTTATCTCCCACTAATAATTTTTTTTTTACAGGGAGAATTTACCCCCCCAAAAAAATGGCCCAGTATTACACAGTGGTTTTCGGTGGCACACAATGAAAGACAGATGCCACACACAGCAATGGCACAGAGGCAGACTTGCCAATCTTTATCTCCCACTAATTATTTTTTTTTTTACAGGGAGAATTTACCCCAAAAAAATAAATGGCCAAGTATTACACAGTGGTTTTCGGTGGCACACAATGAGAGACAGATGCCACACACAGCAATGGCACAGAGGCAGACTTGCCAATCTTTATCTCCCACTAATTATTTTTTTTTTACAGGGAGAATTTACCCCCCCCAAAAAAATGGCCCAGTATTACACAGTGGTTTTCGGTGGCACACAATGAGAGACAGATGCCACACACAGGACTGGCACAGCGGCAGACTTGCCAATCTTTATCTCCCACTAATTATTATTTTTTTTTAAAAGGAGAATTCAGAAAGAAAAAAAAGGCCCATTATTACACAGTGGTTTTTGGTGGCACACAATGAGAGACAGATGCCACACACAGCAATGGCACAGAGGCAGACTTGCCAATCTTTATCTCCCACTAATAATTTTTTTTTACAGGGAGAATTTACCCCCCCCCAAAAAAATGGCCCAGTATTACACAGTGGTTTTCGGTGGCACACAATGAGAGACAGATGCCACACACAGCAATGGCACAGAGGCAGACTTGCCTATCTTTATCTCCCACTAATTATTTTTTTTTCTGGGAAAATTTAAAAAATAAATAAATAAATATTACACACTAGGTTTTCTGTGGCACACAATGAGAGACAGATGCCACACACAGGACTGGCACAGAGGCAGACTTGCCAATCTTTATCTCCCACTAATTATTATTTTTTTTACAGGGAGAATTTACACCCCCTCACAAAAAAATGGCCCAGTATTACACAGTGGTTTTCGGTGGCAAACAATGAGAGACAGATGCCACACACAGGACCGGCACAGAGGCAGACTTGCCAATCTTTATCTCCCACTAATAATTTTTTTTTTACAGGGAGAATTTACCCCCCCCCAAAAAATGGCCCAGTATTACACAGTGGTTTTCGGTGGCACAAAATGAGAGACAGATGCCACACACAGCAATGGCACAGAGGCAGACTTGCCAATCTTTATCTCCCACTAATAATTTTTTTTTTACAGGGAGAATTTACCCCCCCCCCCAAAATATGGCCCAGTATTACACAGTGGTTTTCGGTGGCACAAAATGAGAGACAGATGCCACACACAGCAATGGCACAGAGGCAGACTTGCCAATCTTTATCTTTCACTAATAATTTTTTTTTACAGGGAGAATTTACCCCCCCAAAAAAATGGCACAGCATTACACAGTGGTTTTCGGTGGCCCACAATGAGAGACAAATGCCACACACAGCAATGGCACAGAGGCAGACTTGCCAATCTTTATCTCCCACTAATTATTTTTTTTTTTACAGGGAGAATTTACCCCCAAAAAATAAATGGCCAAGTATTACACAGTGGTTTTTGGTGGCACACAATGAGAGACAGATGCCACACACAGCAATGGCACAGAGGCAGGCTTGCCAATCTTTATCTCCCACTAATTATTTTTTTTTTACAGGGAGACTTTACCCCCAAAAAATAAATGGCCAAGTATTACACAGTGGTTTTTGGTGGCACACAATGAGAGACAGATGCCACACACAGGACTGGCACAGCGGCAGACTTGCCAATCTTTATCTCCCACTAATAATTTTTTTTTACAGGGAGAATTTACCCTCCCCCCCAAAAAATGGCCCAGTATTACACAGTGGTTTTCGGTGGCACACAATGAGAGACAGATGCCACACACAGCAATGGCACAGAGGCAGACTTGCCAATCTTTATCTCCCACTAATAATTTTTTTTTACAGGGAGAATTTACCCCCCAAAAATAAATGGCCAAGTATTACACAGTGGTTTTCAGTGGCACACTATGAGAGACAGATGCCAAACACAGGACTGGCACAGAGGCAGACTTGCCAATCTTTATCTCCCACTAATTTTTATTTTACAGGGAGAATTTACCCCAAAAAATAAATGGCCAAGTATTACACAGTGGTTTTTGGTGGCACACAATGAGAGACAGATGCCACACACAGCAATGGCACAGAGGCAGACTTGCCAATCTTTATCTCCAACTAATTTTTTTTTTTACAGGGAGAATTTACCCCCAAAAAATAAATGGCCAAGTATTACACAGTGATTTTCGGTGGCACACAATGAGAGACAGATGCCACACACAGGACTGGCACAGCGGCAGACTTGCCAATCTTTATCTCCCACTAATTATTTTTTTTTTAAAAGGGAGAATTTAGAAAAAAAAAGGGCCCAGAATTACACAGTGGTTTTCGGTGGCACACAATGAGAGACAGATGCCACACACAGCAATGTCACAGAGGCAGACTTGCCAATCTTTATCTCCCACTAATTATTTATTTTTTTCTGGGAGAATTTAAAAAATAAATAAATAAATATTACACACTAGGTTTTCTGTGGCACACAATGAGAGACAGATGCCACACACAGGACTGGCACAGAGGCAGACTTGCCAATCTTTATCTCCCACTAATTATTATTTTTTTTACAGGGATAATTTACCACCCCCCCACAAAAAAATGGCCCAGTATTACACAGTGGTTTTCGGTGGCAAACAATGAGAGACAGATGCCACACACAGGACTGGCACAGAGGCAGACTTGCCAATCTTTATCTCCCACTAATAATTTTTTTTTTCACAGGGAGAATTTACCCCCCCCAAAAAAATGGCCCAGTATTACACAGTGGTTTTCGGTGGCACACAATGAGAGACAGATGCCACACACAGCAATGGCACAGAGGCAGACTTGCCAATCTTTATCTTTCACTAATAATTTTTTTTTTACAGGGAGAATTTACCCCCCCAAAAAAATGGCACAGCATTACACAGTGGTTTTCGGTGGCACACAATGAGAGACAAATGCCACACACAGCAATGGCACAGAGGCAGACTTGCCAATCTTTATCTCCCACTAATTATTTTTTTTTTTACAGGGAGAATTTACCCCAAAAAATAAATGGCCAAGTATTACACAGTGGTTTTCGGTGGCACACAATGAGAGACAGATGCCACACACAGCAATGGCACAGAGGCAGGCTTGCCAATCTTTATCTCCCAATAATTATTTTTTTTTTACAGGGAGACTTTACCCCAGAAAAATAAATGGCCAAGTATTACACAGTGGTTTTCGGTGGCACACAATGAGAGACAGATGCCACACACAGGACTGGCACAGCGGCAGACTTGCCAATCTTTATCTCCCACTAATAATTTTTTTTACAGGGAGAATTTACCCTCCCCCCAAAAAAATGGCCCAGTATTACACAGTGGTTTTCGGTGGCACACAATGAGAGACAGATGCCACACACAGCAATGGCACAGAGGCAGACTTGCCAATCTTTATCTCCCACTAATAATTTTTTTTTACAGGGAGAATTTACCCCCAAAAAATATATGGCCAAGTATTACACAGTGGTTTTCAGTGGCACACAATGAGAGACAGATGCCAAACACAGGACTGGCACAGAGGCAGACTTGCCAATCTTTATCTCCCACTAATTTTTTTTTTACAGGGAGAATTTACCCCAAAAACTAAATGGCCAAGTATTACACAGTGGTTTTTGGTGGCACACAATGAGAGACAGATGCCACACACAGCAATGGCACAGAGGCAGACTTGCCAATCTTTATCTCCAACTAATTTTTTTTTTTACAGAGAGAATTTACCCCCAAAAAATAAATGGCCAAGTATTACACAGTGGTTTTCGGTGGCACACAATGAGAGACAGATGCCAGACACAGGACTGGCACAACAGCAGACTTGCCAATCTTTATCTCCCACTAATTATTTTTTTTTTAAAGGGAGAATTTAGAAAAAAAAAAAAAAGGGCCCAGTATTACACAGTGGTTTTTGGTGGCACACAATGAGAGACAGATGCCACACACAGCAATGGCACAGAGGCAGACTTGCCAATCTTTATCTCCCACTAATTATTTTTTTTTTTCTGGGAGAATTTAAAAAATAAATAAATAAATATTACACACTAGGTTTTCTGTGGCACACAATGAGAGACAGATGCCACACACAGGACTGGCACAGAGGCAGACTTGCCAATCTATATCTCCCACTAATATATTTTTTTTACAGGGAGAATTTACCCCCCCAAAAAAAATGGCCCAGTATTACACAGTGGTTTTCGGTGGCACACAATGAGAGACAGATGCCACACACAGCAATGGCACAGAGGCAGACTTGCCAATCTTTATCTTTCACTAATAATTTTTTTTTACAGGGAGAATTTACCCCCCCCAAAAAATGGCACAGCATTACACAGTGGTTTTCGGTGGCACACAATGAGAGACAAATGCCACACACAGCAATGGCACAGAGGCAGACTTGCCAATCTTTATCTCCCACTAATTATTTTTTTTTTACAGGGAGAATTTACCCCCAAAAAATAAATGGCCAAGTATTACACAGTGGTTTTCGGTGGCACACAATGAGAGACAGATGCCACACACAGCAATGGCACAGAGGCAGGCTTGCCAATCTTTATCTCCCACTAATTATTTTTTTTTACAGGGAGAATTTACCCCAAAAAATAAATGGCCCAGTATTACACAGTGGTTTTCGGTGGTACACAATGAGAGACAGATGCCACACACAGCAATGGCACAGAGGCAGACTTGCCAATCTTTATCTCCCACTAATTATTTTTTTTTTACAGGGAGAATTTACCCCCAAAAAATAAATGGCCAAGTATTACACAGTGGTTTTCGGTGGCACACAATGAGAGACAGATGCCACACACAGCAATGGCACAGAGGCAGGCTTGCCAATCTTTATCTCCCACTAATTATTTTTTTTTTACAGGGAGACTTTACCCCAAAAAAATAAATGGCCAAGTATTACACAGTGGTTTTCGGTGGCACACAATGAGAGACAGATGCCACACACAGGACTGGCACAGAGGCAGACTTGCCAATCTTTATCTCCCACTAATTTTTTTTTACAGGGAGAATTTACCCCAAAATATAAATGGCCCAGTATTACACAGTGGTTTTCGGTGGTACACAATGAGAGACAGATGCCACACACAGCAATGGCACAGAGGCAGACTTGCCAACCTTTATCTCCCACTATTTTTTTTTTTTACAGGGAGAATTTATCCCCAAAAAATAAATGGCCCAGTATTACACAGTGGTTTTCGGTGGTACACAATGAGAGACAGATGCCACACACAGCAATGGCACAGAGGCAGACTTGCCAATCTTTATCTCCCACTAATTATTTTTTTTTTCTGGGAGAATTAAAAAAAAAATAAAAAAAAAAAATATTACACACTAGGTTTTCTGTGGCACACAATGAGAGACAGATGCCACACACAGGACTGGCACAGAGGCAGACTTGCCAATCTTTATCTCCCACTAATAATTTTTTTTTTTACAGGGAGAATTTACCCCCCCAAAAAAAATGGCCCAGTATTACACAGTGGTTTTCGGTGGCACACAATGAGGGACAGATGCCACACACAGCAATGGCACAGAGGCAGACTTGCCAATCTTTATCTCCCACTAATTATTTTTTTTTTCTGGGAAAATTTAAAAAATAAATAAATAAATATTACACACTAGGTTTTCTGTGGCACACAATGAGAGACAGATGCCACACACAGGACTGGCACAGAGGCAGACTTGCCAATCTTTATCTCCCACTAATTATTATTTTTTTTAAAGGGAGAATTTAGAAAAAAAAAAAAAGGGCCCAGTATTACACAGTGGTTTTTGGTGGCACACAATGAGAGACAGATGCCACACACAGCAATGGCACAGAGGCAGACTTGCCAATCTTTATCTCCAACTAATTTTTTTTTTTACAGGGAGAATTTACCCCCAAAAAATAAATGGCCAAGTATTACACAGTGGTTTTCGGTGGCACACAATGAGAGACAGATGCCAGACACAGGACTGGCACAACGGCAGACTTGCCAATCTTTATCTCCCACTAATTATTTTTTTTTTAAAGGGAGAATTTAGAAAAAAAAAAAAGGGCCCAGTATTACACAGTGGTTTTTGGTGGCACACAATGAGAGACAGATGCCACACACAGCAATGGCACAGAGGCAGACTTGCCAATCTTTATCTCCCACTAATTATTTTTTTTTTCTGGTAGAATTTAAAAAATAAATAAATAAATATTACACACTAGGTTTTCTGTGGCACACAATGAGAGACAGATGCCACACACAGGACTGGCACAGAGGCAGACTTGCCAATCTTTATCTCCCACTAATATATTTTTTTTTACAGGGAGAATTTACCCCCCCCAAAAAAAATGGCCCAGTATTACACAGTGGTTTTCGGTGGCACACAATGAGAGACAGATGCCACACACAGCAATGGCACAGAGGCAGACTTGCCAATCTTTATCTTTCACTAATAATTTTTTTTTACAGGGAGAATTTACCCCCCCAAAAAAATGGCACAGCATTACACAGTGGTTTTCGGTGGCACACAATGAGAGACAAATGCCACACACAGCAATGGCACAGAGGCAGACTTGCCAATCTTTATCTCCCACTAATTATTTTTTTTTTTACAGGGAGAATTTACCCCCAAAAAATAAATGGCCAAGTATTACACAGTGGTTTTCGGTGGCACACAATGAGAGACAGATGCCACACACAGCAATGGCACAGAGGCAGGCTTGCCAATCTTTATCTCCCACTAATTATTTTTTTTTTACAGGGAGACTTTACCCCAAAAAAATAAATGGCCAAGTATTACACAGTGGTTTTCGGTGGCACACAATGAGAGACAGATGCCACACACAGGACTGGCACAGAGGCAGACTTGACAATCTTTATCTCCCACTAATTTTTTTTTACAGGGAGAATTTACCCCAAAAAATAAATGGCCCAGTATTACACAGTGGTTTTCGGTGGTACACAATGAGAGACAGATGCCACACACAGCAATGGCACAGAGGCAGACTTGCCAACCTTTATCTCCCACTATTTTTTTTTTTTACAGGGAGAATTTATCCCCAAAAAATAAATGGCCCAGTATTACACAGTGGTTTTCGGTGGTACACAATGAGAGACAGATGCCACACACAGCAATGGCACAGAGGCAGACTTGCCAATCTTTATCTCCCACTAATTATTTTTTTTTTCTGGGAGAATTAAAAAAAAAAAATAAAAAAAAAAAAATATTACACACTAGGTTTTCTGTGGCACACAATGAGAGACAGATGCCACACACAGGACTGGCACAGAGGCAGACTTGCCAATCTTTATCTCCCACTAATTATTTTTTTTTTACAGGGAGAATTTACCCCCCCAAAAAATGGCCCAGTATTACACAGTGGTTTTCGTTGGCACACAATGAGAGACAGATGCCACACACAGCAATGGCACAGAGGCAGACTTGCCAATCTTTATCTCCCACTAATTATTTTTTTTTTTACAGGGAGAATTTACCCCCAAAAAATAAATGGCCAAGTAGTACACAGTGGTTTTCGGTGGCAAACAATGAGAGACAGATGCCACACACAGCAATGGCACAGAGGCAGACTTGCCAATCTTTATCTCCCACTAATAATTTTTTTTTTACAGGGAGAATTTACCCCCCCAAAAAAATGGCCCAGTATTACACAGTGGTTTTCGGTGGCACACAATGAGAGACAGATGCCACACACAGCAATGGCACAGAGGCAGACTTGCCAATCTTTATCTCCCACTAATTATTTTTTTTTTCTGGGAAAATTTAAAAAATAAATAAATAAATATTACACACTAGGTTTTCTGTGGCACACAATGAGAGACAGATGCCACACACAGGACTGGCACAGAGGCAGACTTGCCAATCTTTATCTCCCACTAATTATTTTTTTTTACAGGGAGAATTTACCCCCAAAAAATAAATTGCCAAGTATTACACAGTGGTTTTCGGTGGCAAACAATGAGAGACAGATGCCACACACAGCAATGGCACAGAGGCAGACTTGCCAATCTTTATCTCCCACTAATAATTTTTTTTTTACAGGGAGAATTTACCCCCCCCCAAAAAATGGCCCAGTATTACACAGTGGTTTTCGGTGGCACACAATGAGAGACAGATGCCACACACAGCAATGGCACAGAGGCAGACTTGCCAATCTTTATCTCCCACTAATTATTTTTTTTTTCTGGGAGAATTTAAAAAATAAATAAATAAATATTACACACTAGGTTTTCTGTGGCACACAATGAGAGACAGATGCCACACACAGGACTGGCACAGAGGCAGAATTGCCAATCTTTATCTCCCACTAATTATTATTTTTTTTACAGGGAGAATTTACACCCCCTCACAAAAAAATGGCCCAGTATTACACAGTGGTTTTCGGTGGCAAACAATGAGAGACAGATGCCACACACAGGACTGGCACAGAGGCAGACTTGCCAATCTTTATCTCCCACTAATAATTTTTTTTTTACAGGGAGAATTTACCCCCCCAAAAAAATGGCCCAGTATTACACAGTGGTTTTCGGTGGCACAAAATGAGAGACAGATGCCACACACAGCAATGGCACAGAGGCAGACTTGCCAATCTTTATCTTTCACTAATAATTTTTTTTTTACAGGGAGAATTTACCCCCCCAAAAAATGGCACAGCATTACACAGTGGTTTTCGGTGGCACAAAATGAGAGACAGATGCCACACACAGCAATGGCACAGAGGCAGACTTGCCAATCTTTATCTTTCACTAATAATTTTTTTTTTACAGGGAGAATTTACCCCCCCCAAAAAATGGCACAGCATTACACAGTGGTTTTCGGTGGCACACAATGAGAAACAAATGCCACACACAGCAATGGCACAGAGGCAGACTTGCCAATCTTTATCTCCCACTAATATATTTTTTTTACAGGGAGAATTTACCCCCCCCAAAAAAAATGGCCCAGTATTACACAGTGGTTTTCGGTGGCACACAATGAGAGACAGATGCCACACACAGCAATGGCACAGAGGCAGACTTGCCAATCTTTATCTTTCACTAATAATTTTTTTTTACAGGGAGAATTTACCCCCCCAAAAAATGGCACAGCATTACACAGTGGTTTTCGGTGGCACACAATGAGAGACAAATGCCACACACAGCAATGGCACAGAGGCAGACTTGCCAATCTATATCTCCCACTAATTATTTTTTTTTTTACAGGGAGAATTTACCCCCAAAAAATAAATGGCCAAGTATTACACAGTGGTTTTCGGTGGCACACAATGAGAGACAGATGCCACACACAGCAATGGCACAGAGGCAGGCTTGCCAATCTTTATCTCCCACTAATTATTTTTTTTTTACAGGGAGACTTTACCCCAAAAAAATAAATGGCCAAGTATTACACAGTGGTTTTCGGTGGCACACAATGAGAGACAGATGCCACACACAGGACTGGCACAGAGGCAGACTTGCCAATCTTTATCTCCCACTAATTTTTTTTTACAGGGAGAATTTACCCCAAAAAATAAATGGCCCAGTATTACACAGTGTTTTTCGGTGGTACACAATGAGAGACAGATGCCACACACAGCAATGGCACAGAGGCAGACTTGCCAACCTTTATCTCCCACTATTTTTTTTTTTTACAGGGAGAATTTATCCCCAAAAAATAAATGGCCCAGTATTACACAGTGGTTTTCGGTGGTACACAATGAGAGACAGATGCCACACACAGCAATGGCACAGAGGCAGACTTGCCAATCTTTATCTCCCACTAATTATTTTTTTTTTCTGGGAGAATTAAAAAAAAAATAAAAAAAAAAAAATATTACACACTAGGTTTTCTGTGGCACACAATGAGATACAGATGCCACACACAGGACTGGCACAGAGGCAGACTTGCCAATCTTTATCTCCCACTAATAATTTTTTTTTTACAGGGAGAATTTACCCCCCCAAAAAATGGCCCAGTATTACACAGTGGTTTTCGTTGGCACACAATGAGAGACAGATGCCACACACAGCAATGGCACAGAGGCAGACTTGCCAATCTTTATCTCCCACTAATTATTTTTTTTTTTACAGGGAGAATTTACCCCCAAAAAATAAATGGCCAAGTAGTACACAGTGGTTTTCGGTGGCAAACAATGAGAGACAGATGCCACACACAGCAATGGCACAGAGGCAGACTTGCCAATCTTTATCTCCCACTAATAATTTTTTTTTTACAGGGAGAATTTACCCCCCCCAAAAAAATGGCCCAGTATTACACAGTGGTTTTCGGTGGCACACAATGAGAGACAGATGCCACACACAGCAATGGCACAGAGGCAGACTTGCCAATCTTTATCTCCCACTAATTATTTTTTTTTTCTGGGAAAATTTAAAAAATAAATAAATAAATATTACACACTAGGTTTTCTGTGGCACACAATGAGAGACAGATGCCACACACAGGACTGGCACAGAGGCAGACTTGCCAATCTTTATCTCCCACTAATTATTTTTTTTTACAGGGAGAATTTACCCCCCAAAAATAAATTGCCAAGTATTACACAGTGGTTTTCGGTGGCAAACAATGAGAGACAGATGCCACACACAGCAATGGCACAGAGGCAGACTTGCCAATCTTTATCTCCCACTAATAATTTTTTTTTTACAGGGAGAATTTACCCCCCCCCAAAAAAATGGCCCAGTATTACACAGTGGTTTTCGGTGGCACACAATGAGAGACAGATGCCACACACAGCAATGGCACAGAGGCAGGCTTGCCAATCTTTATCTCCCACTAATTATTTTTTTTTTACAGGGAGACTTTACCCCAAAAAAATAAATGGCCAAGTATTACACAGTGGTTTTCGGTGGCACACAATGAGAGACAGATGCCACACACAGGACTGGCACAGAGGCAGACTTGCCAATCTTTATCTCCCACTAATTTTTTTTTACAGGGAGAATTTACCCCAAAAAATAAATGGCCCAGTATTACACAGTGTTTTTCGGTGGTACACAATGAGAGACAGATGCCACACACAGCAATGGCACAGAGGCAGACTTGCCAACCTTTATCTCCCACTATTTTTTTTTTTTACAGGGAGAATTTATCCCCAAAAAATAAATGGCCCAGTATTACACAGTGGTTTTCGGTGGTACACAATGAGAGACAGATGCCACACACAGCAATGGCACAGAGGCAGACTTGCCAATCTTTATCTCCCACTAATTATTTTTTTTTTCTGGGAGAATTAAAAAAAAAATAAAAAAAAAAAAATATTACACACTAGGTTTTCTGTGGCACACAATGAGATACAGATGCCACACACAGGACTGGCACAGAGGCAGACTTGCCAATCTTTATCTCCCACTAATAATTTTTTTTTTACAGGGAGAATTTACCCCCCCCAAAAATGGCCCAGTATTACACAGTGGTTTTCGTTGGCACACAATGAGAGACAGATGCCACACACAGCAATGGCACAGAGGCAGACTTGCCAATCTTTATCTCCCACTAATTATTTTTTTTTTTACAGGGAGAATTTACCCCCAAAAAATAAATGGCCAAGTAGTACACAGTGGTTTTCGGTGGCAAACAATGAGAGACAGATGCCACACACAGCAATGGCACAGAGGCAGACTTGCCAATCTTTATCTCCCACTAATAATTTTTTTTTTACAGGGAGAATTTACCCCCCCCAAAAAAATGGCCCAGTATTACACAGTGGTTTTCGGTGGCACACAATGAGAGACAGATGCCACACACAGCAATGGCACAGAGGCAGACTTGCCAATCTTTATCTCCCACTAATTATTTTTTTTTTCTGGGAAAATTTAAAAAATAAATAAATAAATATTACACACTAGGTTTTCTGTGGCACACAATGAGAGACAGATGCCACACACAGGACTGGCACAGAGGCAGACTTGCCAATCTTTATCTCCCACTAATTATTTTTTTTTACAGGGAGAATTTACCCCCCAAAAATAAATTGCCAAGTATTACACAGTGGTTTTCGGTGGCAAACAATGAGAGACAGATGCCACACACAGCAATGGCACAGAGGCAGACTTGCCAATCTTTATCTCCCACTAATAATTTTTTTTTTACAGGGAGAATTTACCCCCCCCCAAAAAAATGGCCCAGTATTACACAGTGGTTTTCGGTGGCACACAATGAGAGACAGATGCCACACACAGCAATGGCACAGAGGCAGACTTGCCAATCTTTATCTCCCACTAATTATTTTTTTTTTCTGGGAGAATTTAAAAAATAAATAAATAAATATTACACACTAGGTTTTCTGTGGCACACAATGAGAGACAGATGCCACACACAGGACTGGCACAGAGGCAGAATTGCCAATCTTTATCTCCCACTAATTATTATTTTTTTTACAGGGAGAATTTACACCCCCTCACAAAAAAATGGCCCAGTATTACACAGTGGTTTTTGGTGGCAAACAATGAGAGACAGATGCCACACACAGGACTGGCACAGAGGCAGACTTGCCAATCTTTATCTCCCACTAATAATTTTTTTTTACAGGGAGAATTTACCCCCCCCAAAAAATGGCCCAGTATTACACAGTGGTTTTCGGTGGCACAAAATGAGAGACAGATGCCACACACAGCAATGGCACAGAGGCAGACTTGCCAATCTTTATCTTTCACTAATAATTTTTTTTTTACAGGGAGAATTTACCCCCCAAAAAAATGGCACAGCATTACACAGTGGTTTTCGGTGGCACAAAATGAGAGACAGATGCCACACACAGCAATGGCACAGAGGCAGACTTGCCAATCTTTATCTTTCACTAATAATTTTTTTTTTACAGGGAGAATTTACCCCCCCCAAAAAAATGGCACAGCATTACACAGTGGTTTTCGGTGGCACACAATGAGAAACAAATGCCACACACAGCAATGGCACAGAGGCAGACGTGCCAATCTTTATCTCCCACTAATTATTTTTTTTTTTACAGGGAGAATTTACCCCCAAAAAATAAATGGCCAAGTATTACACAGTGGTTTTTGGTGGCACACAATGAGAGACAGATGCCACACACAGCAATGGCACAGAGGCAGGCTTGCCAATCTTTATCTCCCACTAATTATTTTTTTTTTACAGGGAGACTTTACCCCAAAAAAATAAATGGCCAAGTATTACACAGTGGTTTTCGGTGGCACACAATGAGAGACAGATGCCACACACAGGACTGGCAAAGCGGCAGACTTGCCAATCTTTATCTCCCACTAATTATTTTTTTTTTAAAAAGGAGAATTTAGAAAAAAAAAAAAAAAGGCCCAGTATTACACAGTGGTTTTCGGTGGCACACAATGAGAGACAGATGCCACACACAGCAATGGCACAGAAGCAGACTTGCCAATCTTTATCTCCCACTAATAATTTTTTTTTACAGGGAGAATTTACCCTCCCCCCAAAAAAATGGCCCAGTATTACACAGTGGTTTTCGGTGGCACACAATGAGAGACAGATGCCACACACAGCAATGGCACAGAGGCAGACTTGCCAATCTTTATCTCCCACTAATAATTTTTTTTTACAGGGAGAATTTACCCCACAAAAATAAAAGGCCAAGTATTACACAGTGGTTTTCAGTGGCACACTATGAGAGACAGATGCCAAACACAGGACTGGCACAGAGGCAGACTTGCCAATCTTTATCTCCCACAAATTTTTTTTTTACAGGGAGAATTTACCCCAAAAAATAAATGGCCAAGTATTACACAGTGGTTTTTGGTGGCACACAATGAGAGACAGATGCCACACACAGCAATGGCACAGAGGCAGACTTGCCAACCTTTATCTCCCACTAATTATTTTTTTTTTCTGGGAAAATTTAAAAAATAAATAAATAAATATTACACACTAGGTTTTCTGTGGCACACAATGAGAGACAGATGCCACACACAGGACTGGCACAGAGGCAGACTTGCCAATCTTTATCTCCCACTAATTATTATTTTTTTACAGGGAGAATTTAAACCCCCTCACAAAAAAATGGCCCAGTATTACACAGTGGTTTTCGGTGGCAAACAATGAGAGACAGATGCCACACACAGGACTGGCACAGAGGCAGACTTGCCAATCTTTATCTCCCACTAATAATTTTTTTTTTACAGGGAGAATTTACCCCCCCAAAAAAATGGCCCAGTATTACACAGTGGTTTTCGGTGGCACAAAATGAGAGACAGATGCCACACACAGCAATGGCACAGAGGCAGGCTTGCCAATCTTTATCTCCCACTAATTATTTTTTTTTTACAGGGAGACTTTACCCCAAAAAAATAAATGGCCAAGTATTACACAGTGGTTTTCGGTGGCACACAATGAGAGACAGATGCCACACACAGGACTGGCACAGCGGCAGACTTGCCAATCTTTATCTCCCACTAATTATTTTTTTTTTAAAAAGGAGAATTTAGAAAAAAAAAAAAAAGGCCCAGTATTACACAGTGGTTTTCGGTGGCACACAATGAGAGACAGATGCCACACACAGCAATGGCACAGAAGCAGACTTGCCAATCTTTATCTCCCACTAATAATTTTTTTTTACAGGGAGAATTTACCCTCCCCCCCAAAAAATGGCCCAGTATTACACAGTGGTTTTCGGTGGGACACAATGAGAGACAGATGCCACACACAGCAATGGCACAGAGGCAGACTTGCCAATCTTTATCTCCCACTAATAATTTTTTTTTACAGGGAGAATTTACCCCACAAAAATAAATGGCCAAGTATTACACAGTGGTTTTCAGTGGCACACTATGAGAGACAGATGCCAAACACAGGACTGGCACAGAGGCAGACTTGCCAATCTTTATCTCCCACAAATTTTTTTTTTACAGGGAGAATTTACCCCAAAAAATAAATGGCCAAGTATTACACAGTGGTTTTTGGTGGCACACAATGAGAGACAGATGCCACACACAGCAATGGCACAGAGGCAGACTTGCCAACCTTTATCTCCCACTATTTTTTTTTTTTTACAAGGAGAATTTACCCCCAAAAAATAAGTGGCCAAGTATTACACAGTGGTTTTCGGTGGCACACAATGAGAGACAGATGCCACACACAGGACTGGCACAGCGGAAGACTTGCCAATCTTTATCTTCCACTAATTATTTTTTTTTTAAAAGGGAGAATTTAGAAAAAAAAAAGGTCCCAGTATTACACAGTGGTTTTCGGTGGCACACAATGACAGACAGATGCCACACACAGCAATGGCACAGAGGCAGACTTGCCAATCTTTATCTCCCACTAATTATTTTTTTTTTCTGGGAGAATTTACCCCACAAAAATAAATGGCCAAGTATTACACAGTGGTTTTCAGTGGCACACTATGAGAGACAGATGCCAAACACAGGACTGGCACAGAGGCAGACTTGCCAATCTTTATCTCCCACAAATTTTTTTTTTACAGGGAGAATTTACCCCAAAAAATAAATGGCCAAGTATTACACAGTGGTTTTTGGTGGCACACAATGAGAGACAGATGCCACACACAGCAATGGCACAGAGGCAGACTTGCCAACCTTTATCTCCCACTATTTTTTTTTTTTTACAAGGAGAATTTACCCCCAAAAAATAAGTGGCCAAGTATTACACAGTGGTTTTCGGTGGCACACAATGAGAGACAGATGCCACACACAGGACTGGCACAGCGGCAGACTTGCCAATCTTTATCTTCCACTAATTATTTTTTTTTTAAAAGGGAGAATTTAGAAAAAAAAAAGGGCCCAGTATTACACAGTGGTTTTCGGTGGCACACAATGACAGACAGATGCCACACACAGCAATGGCACAGAGGCAGACTTGCCAATCTTTATCTCCCACTAATTATTTTTTTTTTCTGGGAGAATTAAAAAAAAAAATAAAAATAAAAAATATTACACACTAGGTTTTCTGTGGCACACAATGAGAGACAGATGCCACACACAGGACTGGCACAGAGGCAGACTTGCCAATCTTTATCTCCCACTAATAATTTTTTTTTTACAGGGAGAATTTACCCCCCCAAAAAAATGGCCCAGTATTACACAGTGGTTTTCGGTGGCACACAATGAAAGACAGATGCCACACACAGCAATGGCACAGAGGCAGACTTGCCAATCTTTATCTCCCACTAATTATTTTTTTTTTTACAGGGAGAATTTACCCCAAAAAAATAAATGGCCAAGTATTACACAGTGGTTTTCGGTGGCACACAATGAGAGACAGATGCCACACACAGCAATGGCACAGAGGCAGACTTGCCAATCTTTATCTCCCACTAATTATTTTTTTTTTACAGGGAGAATTTACCCCCCCCAAAAAAATGGCCCAGTATTACACAGTGGTTTTCGGTGGCACACAATGAGAGACAGATGCCACACACAGGACTGGCACAGCGGCAGACTTGCCAATCTTTATCTCCCACTAATTTTTTTTTTTTTTTAAAAGGAGAATTCAGAAAGAAAAAAAAGGCCCATTATTACACAGTGGTTTTTGGTGGCACACAATGAGAGACAGATGCCACACACAGCAATGGCACAGAGGCAGACTTGCCAATCTTTATCTCCCACTAATAATTTTTTTTTACAGGGAGAATTTACCCCCCCCCAAAAAAATGGCCCAGTATTACACAGTGGTTTTCGGTGGCACACAATGAGAGACAGATGCCACACACAGCAATGGCACAGAGGCAGACTTGCCTATCTTTATCTCCCACTAATTATTTTTTTTTTCTGGGAAAATTTAAAAAATAAATAAATAAATATTACACACTAGGTTTTCTGTGGCACACAATGAGAGACAGATGCCACACACAGGACTGGCACAGAGGCAGACTTGCCAATCTTTATCTCCCACTAATTATTATTTTTTTTACAGGGAGAATTTACACCCCCTCACAAAAAAATGGCCCAGTATTACACAGTGGTTTTCGGTGGCAAACAATGAGAGACAGATGCCACACACAGGACCGGCACAGAGGCAGACTTGCCAATCTTTATCTCCCACTAATAATTTTTTTTTTACAGGGAGAATTTACCCCCCCCAAAAAAATGGCCCAGTATTACACAGTGGTTTTCGGTGGCACAAAATGAGAGACAGATGCCACACACAGCAATGGCACAGAGGCAGACTTGCCAATCTTTATCTCCCACTAATAATTTTTTTTTTACAGGGAGAATTTACCCCCCCCCCCAAAATATGGCCCAGTATTACACAGTGGTTTTCGGTGGCACAAAATGAGAGACAGATGCCACACACAGCAATGGCACAGAGGCAGACTTGCCAATCTTTATCTTTCACTAATAATTTTTTTTTACAGGGAGAATTTACCCCCCCAAAAAAATGGCACAGCATTACACAGTGGTTTTCGGTGGCACACAATGAGAGACAAATGCCACACACAGCAATGGCACAGAGGCAGAATTGCCAATCTTTATCTCCCACTAATTATTTTTTTTTTTACAGGGAGAATTTACCCCCAAAAAATAAATGGCCAAGTATTACACAGTGGTTTTTGGTGGCACACAATGAGAGACAGATGCCACACACAGCAATGGCACAGAGGCAGGCTTGCCAATCTTTATCTCCCACTAATTATTTTTTTTTTACAGGGAGACTTTACCCCAAAAAAATAAATGGCCAAGTATTACACAGTGGTTTTTGGTGGCACACAATGAGAGACAGATGCCACACACAGGACTGGCACAGCGGCAGACTTGCCAATCTTTATCTCCCACTAATTATTTTTTTTTTAAAAAGGAGAATTTAGAAAAAAAAAAAAAAGGCCCAGTATTACACAGTGGTTTTCGGTGGCACACAATCAGAGACAGATGCCACACACAGCAATGGCACAGAAGCAAACTTGCCAATCTTTTTCTCCCACTAATAATTTTTTTTTACAGGGAGAATTTACCCTCCCCCCCAAAAAATGGCCCAGTATTACACAGTGGTTTTCGGTGGCACACAATGAGAGACAGATGCCACACACAGCAATGGCACAGAGGCAGACTTGCCAATCTTTATCTCCCACTAATAATTTTTTTTTACAGGGAGAATTTACCCCACAAAAATAAATGGCCAAGTATTACACAGTGGTTTTCAGTGGCACACTGTTATGGTTCTCAATGGCAAGAGAACATAGCCCAGCAAACATAAGTACTAGCTCTTGGAAGGATGGAAACTAAACTGACCATGAACTAAACCTGCTGCACAACTAACAGTAGCCGGGTAGCGTTGCCTACGTTTTTTATCCCTAGACGCCCAGCGCCGGCCGGAGGACTAACTAATCCTGGCAGAGGAAAATATAGTCCTGGCTCACCTCTAGAGAAGTTTCCCCGATAGGCAGACAGAGGCCCCCACATATATTGGCGGTGATTTTAGATGAAATGACAAACGTAGTATGAAAATAGGTTTAGCAAAATTGAGGTCCGCTTACTAGATAGCAGGAAGACAGAAAGGGCACTTTCATGGTCAGCTGAAAACCCTATCAAAATACCATCCTGAAATTACTTTAAGACTCTAGTATTAACTCATAACATCAGAGTGGCAATTTCAGATCACAAGAGCTTTCCAGACACAGAAACGAAACTACAGCAGTGAACTGGAACAAAATGCAAAAACAAACAAGGACTAAAGTCCAACTTAGCTGGGAGTTGTCTAGCAGCAGGAACATGCACAGAAAGGCTTCTGATTACAATGTTGACCGGCATGGAAGTGACAGAGGAGCAAGGTTAAATAGCGACTCCCACATCCTGATGGAAACAGGTGAACAGAGGGGATGATGCACACCAGTTCAATTCCACCAGTGGCCACCGGGGGAGCCCAAAATCCAATCCAATTTCACAACAGCACACTATGAGAGACAGATGCCAAACACAGGACTGGCACAGAGGCAGACTTGCCAATCTTTATCTCCCACAAATTTTTTTTTTACAGGGAGAATTTACCCCAAAAAATAAATGGCCAAGTATTACACAGTGGTTTTTGGTGGCACACAATGAGAGACAGATGCCACACACAGCAATGGCACAGAAGCAGACTTGCCAACCTTTATCTCCCACTATTTTTTTTTTTTACAGGGAGAATTTACCCCCAAAAAATAAATGGCCAAGTATTACACAGTGGTTTTCGGTGGCACACAATGAGAGACAGATGCCACACACAGGACTGGCACAGCGGCAGACTTGCCAATCTTTATCTCCCACTAATTATTTTTTTTTTAAAAGGGAGAATTTAGAAAAAAAACAAGGGCCCAGTATTACACAGTGGTTTTCGGTGGCACACAATGACAGACAGATGCCACACACAGCAATGGCACAGAGGCAGACTTGCCAATCTTTATCTCCCACTAATTATTTTTTTTTTCTGGGAGAATTAAAAAAAAAAATAAAAAAAAAAAATATTACACACTAGGATTTCTGTGGCACACAATGAGAGACAGATGCCACACACAGGACTGGCACAGAGGCAGACTTGCCAATCTTTATCTCCCACTAATAATTTTTTTTTTACGGGGAGAATTTACCCCCCCAAAAAAATGGCCCAGTATTACACAGTGGTTTTCGGTGGCACACAATGAGAGACAGATGCCACACACAGCAATGGCACAGAGGCAGACTTGCCAATCTTTATCTCCCACTAATTATTTTTTTTTACAGGGAGAATTTACCCAAAAAAATAAATGGCCAAGTATTACACAGTGGTTTTCGGTGGCACACAATGAGAGACAGATGCCACACACAGCAATGGCACAGAGGCAGACTTGCCAACCTTTATCTCCCACTAATTTTTTTTTTTTACAGGGAGAATTTACCCCCCAAAAATAAACGGCCAAGTATTACACAGTGGTTTTCGGTGGCACGCAATGAGAGACAGATGCCACACACAGGACTGGCACAGAGGCAGACTTGCCAATCTTTATCTCCCACTAATTTTTTTTTTTTTACAGGGAGAATTTACCCCCCCCAAAAAAATAGCCCAGTATTACACAGTGGTTTTCGGTGGCACACAATGAGAGACAGATGCCACACACAGGACTGGCACAGAGGCAGACTTGCCAATCTTTATCTCCCACTAATAATTTTTTATTACAGGGAGAATTTACCCCCCCAAAAAAATGGCCCAGTATTACACAGTGGTTTTTGGTGGCACACAATGAGAGACAGATGCCACACACAGCAATGGCACAGAGGCAGACTTGCCAATCTTTATCTCCCACTAATAATTTTTTTTTTACAGGGAGAATTTACCCCCAAAAAATAAATGGCCAAGTATTACACAGTGGTTTTCGGTGGCACACAATGAGAGACAGATGCCACACACAGCAATGGCACAGAGGCAGGCTTGCCAATCTTTATCTCCCACTAATTATTTTTTTTTTACAGGGAGACTTTACCCCAAAAAAATAAATGGCCAAGTATTACACAGTGGTTTTCGGTGGCACACAATGAGAGACAGATGCCACACACAGGACTGGCACAGCGGCAGACTTGCCAATCTTTATCTCCCACTAATTATTTTTTTTTTAAAAAGGAGAATTTAGAAAAAAAAAGGCCCAGTATTACACAATGGTTTTCGGTGGCACACAATGAGAGACAGATGCCACACACAGCAATGGCACAGAAGCAGACTTGCCAATCTTTATCTCCCACTAACAATTTTTTTTTACAGGGAGAAATTACCCTCCCCCCAAAAAAATGGCCCAGTATTACACAGTGGTTTTCGGTGGTACACAATGAGAGACAGATGCCACACACAGCAATGGCACAGAGGCAAACTTGCCAATCATTGTCTCCCACTAATTATTTTTTTTTTCTGGGAGAATTAAAAAAATAAATAAAAAAAAAATATATTACACACTAGGTTTTCTGTGTCACACAGTGAGAGACAGATGCCACACACAGGACTGGCACAGAGGCAGACTTGCCAATCTTTATCTCCCACTAATTATTTTTTTTTACAGGGAGAATTTACCCAAAAAAAATAAATGGCCAAGTATTACACAGTGGTTTTCGGTGGCACACAATGAGAGACAGATGCCACACACAGGACTGGCACAGAGGCAGACTTGCCAATCTTTATCTCCCACTAATTTTTTTTTTTTTTTTACAGGAAGAATTTACCCCCCCCCAAAAAATAGCCCAGTATTACACAGTGGTTTTTGGTGGCACACAATGAGAGACAGATGCCACACACAGCAATGGCACAGAGGCAGACTTGCCAATCTTTATCTCCCACTAATAATTTTTTTTTACAGGGAGAATTTACCCCAAAAATAAATGGCCAAGTATTACACAGTGGTTTTCGGTGGCACACAATGAGAGACAGATGCCACACACAGGACTGGCACAGAGGCAGACTTGCCAATCTTTATCTCCCACTATTTTTTTTTTTACAGGGAGAATTTAACCCAAAAAATAAATGGCCAAGTATTACACAGTGGTTTTCGGTGGCACACAATGAGAGACAGATGCCACACACAGCAATGGCACAGAGACAGACTTGCCAATCTTTATCTCCCACTAATTATTTTTTTTTACAGGGAGAATTTACCCCAAAAATAAATGGCCAAGTATTACACAGTGGTTTTCGGTGGCACACAATGAGAGACAGATGCCACACACAGGACTGGCACAGAGGAAGACTTGCCAATCTTTATCTCCCACTATTTTTTTTTTTACAGGGAGAATTTACCCCAAAAAATAAATGGCCAAGTATTACACAGTGGTTTTCGGTGGCACACAATGAGAGACAGATGCCACACACAGCAATGGCACAGAGACAGACTTGCCAATCTTTATCTCCCACTATTTTTTTTTTTTTTACAGGGAGAATTTACCCCCCCCCCCAAAAAAAAATGGCCAAGTATTACACAGTGGTTTTCGGTGGCACACAATGAGAGACAGATGCCACACACAGGACTGGCACAGCGGCAGACTTGCCAATCTTTATCTCCCACTAATTATTTTTTTTTTTAAAGGGAGAATTTAGAAAAAAAAAAAAAAAGGCCCAGTATTACACAGTGGTTTTCGGTGGCACACAATGAGAGACAGATGCCACACACAGCAATGGCACAGAGGCAGACTTGCCAATCTTTATCTCCCACTAATTATTTTTTTTTTACAGGGAGAATTTACCCCCCCAAAAAAAAATGGTCCAGTATTACACAGTGGTTTTCGGGGGCACACAATGAGAGACAGATGCCACACACAGGACTGGCACTGAGGCAGATTTGCCAATCTTTATCTCACACTAATTTTTTTTTTTTTAAAAGGGAGAATTTAGAAAAAAAAAAAAAAAGGCCCAGTATTACACAGTGGTTTTCTGTGGCACACAATGAGAGACAGATGCCACACACAGGACTGGCACAGAGGCAGACTTGCCAATCTTTATCTCCCTGCAGTAATCTCAGGAAAGTATGGCAGGCAGCTATAAAAAGGACTGCTGCACACAAAAGTGGGGACAAACACACAAGATAGCTGTGCAGAAAGGAAGGAACAACAGGATTTGTGCTTTGAAAAAAGCAGTTGGTTTGCACAGCGGCATACACACAAAGCAACGCAGCTATCAGGGAGCCTTCTAGGGCAGTCCAATGAGCTACAGCGCTGAGGAAAAAAAAATGTAGCTTCCACTGTCCCTGCAAACAAAAGGTGGTGTTGGACAGTGGAAATCGCTACAGCACAAGCGGTTTGTGGCTTTATATACCCTGCCTATCACTATCCCTGCTTCTGAAGAAGCGGCAGCAACCTCTCCCTACGCTCAGATCAGCAGCAGTAAGATGGCGGTCGGCGGGAACTGTTGTGAACTGTTTTCAGGCTCCCTCTTGTGGTCACAGGTGGTATTGTGTGACTTTTGTTTTGGGCTCCCCTTGGTGGCTTTGTTTGTTATCCTGCGGGTCTGTGGCTGATCAGCTGCCTCGTTATTCACTTGGGAGTTTCCTATTTAGCTCTGTTTCACTTCTACTTGTTGCCGGCTGTCAATGTACTCAGTGCTATTCTGATTACTCCAGATTATCTTCGGTTTCAGTCTCTTCAGGAGAAGCTAAGTTCTGTTTAATTATTTTTTGCTCATCAGTCTGCAATATGATTTCTGTGTATGATGAGTTTAGTCCAGCTTGCTAATATGTGATTTCTTCTGCTGGTTTGCTCTGGGGTACAGAGTTGCTTCCCCCGCACCGTTAGTTGGTGCGGGGGCTCGATCGATCTCTGCGTGGATATTTTGAATAGGGTTTTTAATTGACCGCACAGTTCCCTTTCTATTTTCTGCTTTCTAGTGTTAGCGGGCCTCATTTGTTAAATCTAATTTCATCTCTGCATTCGTGCTTTCCATGTGGCTCACCCTGATCGCCCTGGGGGTTTTGATGAGGGTTCAGTGACCCTTCCTCAAGGGGGGGGTACTGTTGTGAACTCTGTTTTCAGGCTCCCTCTTCTGGTCACAGGTAGTATTGTGTGACTTTTGTTTTGGGCTCCCCCTGGTGGCTTTGTTTGTTATCCTGCGGGTCTGTGGCTGATCAGCTGCCTCGTTATTCACTTGGGAGTTTCCTATTTAGCTCTGTTTCACTTCCACTTGTTGCCGGCTGTCAATGTACTCAGTGCTATTCTGATTACTCCTGATTATCTTCGGTTTCAGTCTCTTCAGGAGAAGCTAAGTTCTGTTTAATTATTTTTTGCTCATCAGTCTGCAATATGATTTCTGTGTATGATGAGTTTAGTCCAGCTTGCTAATATGTGATTTCTTCTGCTGGTTTGCTCTGGGGTACAGAGTTGCTTCCCCCGCACCGTTAGTTGGTGCGGGGGCTTGAGCGATCTCTGCGTGGATATTTTGAATAGGGTTTTTAATTGACCGCACAGTTCCCTTTCTATTTTCTGCTTTCTAGTGTTAGCGGACCTCATTTGCTAAATCTAATTTCATCTCTGCGTTTGTGCTTTCCCCTTAACTCACCGTTAATATTTGTGGGGGGCTATTCTATATCTTTGGGGTCATTTCACTGAGGCAAGTGAGGACTTTCGTTCCCTCTAGGAATAGTCAGTTTCTCAGGCTGTGAAGAGACGTCTAGGATTTTCAGGTAACGTTCCACGGCTGCCTATAGTTGTTTGCAGATAGGATCAGGTTGCGGTCAATTCAGTTACCACTTCCCCAGAGTTTGTAGTCGGTTTAGTTACTTAGCTAGTCCTACTTGCGATCCTTGCCACTAGGATCATAACAGGGAACGCCCCTTTATAGCCCCTGTGACGCGGCAGAAAGCAAGCCAATCACTGCAATGCCCTTCTCTAAGATGGTGGGGACTCAGATCTATGTCCTCACGCTGCCCACACTCTGCGTCCACCTTCATTGGCTGAGAAATGGTGCTTTTAGCATCATTGAAACGCGACTTTGGCGCGAAAGTCGCGTACCGCATGGCAGACCCCACACAGGGATCGGGTCGGTTTCATGAGACACCGACTTTGCCAAAAGTCGGCGACTTATGAAAATGAACGATCCGTTTCGCTCAACCCTATTATACACCAATTTTACTGCAGCAGTTGTGTGTCAAAAACATTCAGCCAGACTTGGTTGTTTCTCAATAGCATTGGTATATTGATACTGCAGTCATATATGTCCATCTGAAGTGGGCAAACTTTGCTGGCATTTTTTTCAGCAATGACGTTTTATACAGCATTTATCGTGCTACAGATGCACCTCAAAACAGGCAAAACATACAAAAGTGTTTGTTAAATAAATCACCTTGCTATATTGATACTGCAATTTTTTTTACATCCATCTTAAGTGGGCATATTTTGCTGCCATTGTAATGCTGTATGCAATGTATTCTCAACAGGGATATATCATACATAATTTAAAATGGCAAGGCACCTGGTAAGGGACAGGTAAGTGGACATGATGGTGAGCATAGAGACCGAGGTCATGGGCAAGGTGAAACTCTGTGTACTGCCGGAGCACAACAAACACACACATCATGTCAATCTAGCTTCCTGTCCTACTTTGTAGAGGGGCACTGAACACCACTCTTGAAGCCAAACCAGTGTTAAAAGGCTGTTGGATAAACAGTAGATAATGCTTCCAGTCACTTTGCCAGCCCTACCCAGTCTTCCACATGGCTCAGTTTCAGTAGACATGATTCTGAACCACATAATCCTCACCCTGATCCTCCTTCTTTCCACTATGCAGAATTCCCAGAGACAAATTATCCCTCACTTGGACAATCCGAAGAGCTGTTCACATTTCCATTTATAGAGTTTGGCCTCTCACCCTGCCCGTTTCAAGTGGCACATGAGGAGATCGGATGTATCGATGCACTAATATTTGAGCAGCCATGCTCACAAGAAGGCGATGGTGGCAAAATGCAATTACTGTCACAAGAGCTAGATGACGATGAGACACAATTGCCAGTAAGTTGTCTTCTTAAGTCAGCAATTCAGTATAGATGAGTTAAGGATTCAAGGGACAGGCGTAGGCCTGCTGTGCTGGGAGTCCTGATACCTCATCCAACAGCTCAAACTGCTCTGATGCTCAGCCACACTCAGATGGCACAAATATCAGCTTCATAGACTAATACTGTTGAAAATATTTAAGGATAGTAATACAGGTAGTTGACTGAAAGTAAATGCAGTTATGCCAGTCTGGGAGCACTACTGCTACAGGCAATGCACATGAAGAGGGCCCAACTTGAAATCCAAATATTTCCAAAAGTTAGGGGCAGACACCTAGAAAAGTGGCAACAATTGACCCATAGTAGAAATTTTATAATGGCACAGCATGGAAGGATGAGACAGGGCCTGGCCCAGCATTTCTAGCTTACAAATTGATTAGTAAGAGGTGGATGAGTGACAGGTGTAGGCCTGAAGCTCTGATACTCCTTCCACTACAGGAAACCCACCAGATGGAGATACAAGTTGGAGTCTCCACATTTCAAAAAAATATTGGCACACACCATTAAAGTGGCATCAATTTCCCCAGAGTACAACTAGAATAATGATGCTCTGAGATCCCTTCAACTGAAAGCAATGCACAAGTAGACCCAAATAAGAGTCCATTTACAAGAAATTTCAGGAAGAAGCTATAGCTTTGCCTTCCCAGCAGACAGGGTTGCAAAAGTCATTGGAGATCCATGACATCTTGACGAAAGTTAGGCGGTCTACACTTTCAGGGGACAGCCGGATGCTCTTATCTATTAGGACACCACCAGCAGTGCTGAAGACACATTCTGAGAGAATGCTGAGTGCTGTGCATGACAAAACCTTGGCATGACTGGTGAGCTCGGGCCACTCTTATATTTTAGAAGACCAAAATGCAAAAAGGGTCAAAACCATGCCTGATGGCATTAATATGGAGCTCAAGATACTCCTGCACCATGCTGTCCAGTCATTTACTATGTATTAGACTATTAGACTGTGTTGTTGTTTGCTGGTGCACAGGATGGTCTTAAAAAAAGTGTGAAATGACTCACAGAAATTGCTTCTGCCCCTTAGACTGCTGCTGCTAATGTTTTAGCATTGATGACTCAATGTTTCCGGGTTTGGAAGTCTAGAACTTCGATGCACACTGTGTGACTCACTGTTGTCTTGGGGAAAACCATTCTTAAGATTGTGTACAAGCACAATTTGATACTTCATAATGTGCATCCCTCTCCAGGGAGGATCAGGCAAAATTCACTCTTGTACCATGGATCTACCAGAGTGGCAACCCAGTAGGCAGCACTATTTCTAATCCGAACAATATGGGCATCTTGTTGCAGATAGTGCAGAAAGAAGGCGTTCATGTGTGGGACGCTTCCATGAGATCGAAGTCCATGGTGTGTTGGTGGCAGGTAACACTCAAGCTTTCTTTCTTCGTCCTCTTCCACCAACCACGAACAATAGAGAGGGGATCATTATCCTCTTCATTTCTTGACTTCATCACCTCTTCCTCCTCTATCTGTTCCTCAGCTCCTGCACCTTTACTAACAGTTTGTCTGGTACTCACGGCACCTGCCTGTGTGACAACAGTCCAGAACTTAGATATATTGTTATCCCTTCCACATCCTCCTCTGCTTCCAGGATCACCACCACCTCCCGCAGACTGTTCAAAGTGTACACCAGCATGTAGATGCTGATGATGGCATGGTCAGCGCTAACCATCTTAATAGCCATTTTGAAAACATGCAGAAGGGTGCAGAGGTCATTCATCTGTGCCCACTCCATAAATGCAATATGCACCACATCCATAGTGCATTGGCCAAGGCTATGCAAAATGACATATGTCACCAGGGCTCATGGCTATTACCACAGTCGCTGCAACATGTGCAGAGTGGAATTCCAACGTGTTGGCACATCGCAACTATATCGGTTAATCGTTACGCCGAAAGACCTCTGTAGCAATGCAACTCGATAACCTGAGGTGTGCAAACAGTGGGAGTGAGTGCACAGCTACTATGCTTTCTGCAGACCCAGATAATAGCAGAAAAATTGCTGCACCACTAGGTTGGAGACGTGAGCCATGCAAGTCATGTGTGTGAGGTTGCCCAGATGTATGGCCGCCACCAGGTTTGCACCATTTTCACATATGACTTGTCCTGGCTCCATGTTCAGTGGAGACAAATATTGCTCCAACTCGGCCAGGATTGCTGTCCACAACCATTGAGCTCTGTTACTGCAATCTCAAAGGCACATTAATCTAAATACTGCCTGATTGTGGTGAGCCCTGGCTCCACAGAGCGGAGGTTGTGGGGATTGTCACTGCACTATTGGAATGCATATCTCACTAAGGGAAAGTTTGAGGGCGCAGGTGTCGGCTCTAGAGGAGGTGGGGGGGGCAAAAGCAGTGGATGAAATGATAGATACAGAGATTTGACCCGCCTGCCCCTGCAGCCACCTGAGTCACTTAGCCACTCAGTGCCCAGTAAGCAAGATGTAATGCCACGGCCCATGTTTGCTTTTCCAGGCGTCAGTTAAATGCACCCTATCAGAAATAGATTTTTTCAAAGAATAGGTAATGTTGTATGCAACATTCTGGTGTAGCACAGGCATAGCTTTGTTAGAGAAGTAATGGCGAGTGGGCAATTGATACTGGGGGACTGCGATGGCCATCAGCCTTCAAAACCATCAGTATCCAACAGGCAGAAAGGCAGCATTTTCATGGCCAACAGATTGAAGATTGTGAAGTTTAAGCTCTTAGCTTTGGCATTTGTAGAAGGTAAAAATATTTTAGGTGCACAGAGGACTGGCTTTAGTGTTGAGAGAGGGTGTAGTAGGGTGTACACAGCAAACTTCTGGACTGTGAGTGAGATGCAGGAGGATATGTTACTGTGAATTGAAAAAGATGAGGTGTGCTTGGTGAAACAAAAACAGAAGGCATCTCCACTTCTGTAACAGCTGATGGGCTCTCACTCACCCCGACTGTAGTGGGTAAACAAGTGGAAGCTCTGTGGCTGGAGACCTGTGTGAGAACTTCTGCCACAGTGATGGAGAAGAAAGAAGCAGCAGATGTGGTTCATGGGGTGGCCAGTGGTTGTCAGGCCTGCTAGGCCACATTTTAGTGAGATTCTCAGACTAACGCATGTTGATCGCACATGTGCCGGTTCATGCATTTAGCAGTCAAATTACTGGAATTTTTGCCTCTACTGAGTAATTTTTTACACAGTTGGCAGATAACGTGAGTTGGGTCATCCCTTGCAGTCTCAAAAAAGTGCAGGCTAGGCAACCCTTGCTGCCCCTGCTAACTGCAGAGTCATGACTGCTGCTGGCCGCAGCCAGAGTTGTGGCTGAGGAAGCAGTGCTTAATGAGGTTGCATCACCCCATGTCTGTGCGGGAGGCCGCAATGTAACATCCTCATTTTCTGTCTTCTCCCCCTTCCTCTGCTGAGCTACTCAGCTGCATGGCTCTGGGTTCCCACCAAGTGGGTTCTACAATCTCATTATCATCATCCCTGTTCTCCCACTTCTCGCCCTGAGAGTCACCCTTATCTTCTTCCTGCTCTGACAGCACTGTACAGTACAAATGCACCTCATGTATCTAAGTCTCATCAGTATCACTCTCACACTCGGGGGTTAACATCTGGTGACAAGGATCTGTATTCTGCTCGGACCCTACTACATCTGGCTCCGGATCCAACATGAAAACATTTTTGGGCATCGGTGCAGATGCTTTTCTCCTCTTGACTTTTTGAATCTTTGGAGCAGACCACTGATTTCCATGGAATAGAATGTGTGAACAGCTTGGCAGACTTACCCATCTGTGTTTCCATACAGTCAGCTGGGTGGTTGGAGTGTTCTGGCGATGGAGAAACAAGGGTAATTAGGGTGCCACCTCTGAAGACTGTACTGTATGTGATGTTAAGGTAGAGGAATAGTTTGTGAAGGCATTTGTTGTAGCGCTTGTCATCCACTGGAGCAAATGCTACTTCTGGAACTCAACTACAAGGAATACCACTGTGCAGCTGCCAAGGAAAGGGAGTTGAATTGCCCATCCAGTAACAGATGTTGTCAGTTGTCTTTGAATGGGACAAGACGGTGTTTGTTCAGTACACCACATTATATCCTCTTCCACCATGACCTTGCTTTTTCAAACTCATGTTGGATATACCTTTATCCTCTTTGAACTAGCTATTTCACAACCCTAGGCCCAGACCTTTCACTAAATTAATAAAAAGTATTTACTTGCTGAGATAATGTGGCTATACCAACAATTAGTACAAATGATTTAAATGCTGAAATGTGCACTAGTGGCTGGACCATACAGTAGCACAAAGGATTTATATGCTGAAATGTGGACTGGTGGCTGCACCACAAAATTAGCACAAAAGATATATATAGTTACATAGTTACATAGTTACATAGTTATTAAGGTTGAAGGAAGACTTTAAGTCCATCTAGTTCAACCCATAGCCTAACCTAACATGCCCTAACATGTTGATCCAGGGAAAAGCAAAAAAAAACCATGTGGCAAAGAGTAAGCTCTATATTGGGGAAAACATTCCTTCCCGACTCCACATACGGCAATCAGACTAATTCTCTGGATCAACGCCCTATCAAGGAATCTAGTGTACATACCCTGTAACATTATACTTTTCCAGAAAGGTATCCAGTCCCCTCTTAAATTTAAGTAACAAATCACTCATTGCAACATCATACGGCAGAGAGTTCCAGAGTCTGACTGCTCTTACAGTAAAGAATCCGCGTCTGTTATTATGCTTAAACCTTCTTTCCTCCAGACATAGAGGATGCCCCCTTGTCCCTGTCTCAGGTCTATGATTAAAAAGATCATCAGAAAAATCTTTGTACTGTCCCATCATATATTTATACATGAAAATAAGATTACCCCTTAGCCTTCGTTTTTCCAAACTAAATAGCCCCAAGTGTAATAATCTATCTTGGTATTGCAGACCCCCTAGTCCTCTAATGACCTTTGTCACTCTTCTTTGCACCCGCTCCAGTTCAGCTATGCCTTTCTTATACACCGGAGACCAGAACTGTGCACAGTATTCTAAGTGTGGTCGAACTAGTGACTTGTATAGAGGTAAAATTATGTTCTCCTCATGAGCATCTATGCCTCTTTTAATGCATCCCATTATTATATTTGCCTTTGTAGCAGCTGCCTGACACTGGCCACTGAATATGAGTTTGTCATCCACCCATACACCCAGGTCTTTTTCATTGACGGTTTTGCCCAGAGTTTTAGAATTAAGCACATAGTTATACATCTTATTACTTCTATCCAAGTGCATGACCTTATATTTAATAATAATTTTATTTATATAGCGCCAACATATTCCGCAGCGCTTTACAAATTATATACATTTATCCCCATTAAAGCTCATTTGCCATTTATCAGCCCAAGCTTCTAGTTTACATAAATCATCCTGTAATATAAAATTGTCCTCCCCTGTATTGATTACCCTGCAGAGTTTAGTGTTATCTGCAAATATTGAAATTCTACTCTGAATGCCCCCTACAAGGTCATTAATACATATGATAAAAAGAAGAGGGCCCAATGCTGACCCCTGTGGTACCCCACTGCTAACCCCGACCCAGTCCGAGTGTGCTCCATTAATAAGCACCCTTTGTTTCCTATCCCTGAGCCAGCTCTCAACCCACTTACACATATTTTCCCCTATCCCCATTATTCTCATTTTATGTATCAACCTTTTGGGTGGCACCGTATCAAAAGCTTTTGAAAAGTCCATATACATTACATCTACTGGGTTCCCTTGGTCCAGTCCGGAACTTACCTCTTCATAGAAGCTGATCAAATTAGTCTGACATGATCGGTCCCTAGTAAACCCATGCTGATACTGGGTCATGAGGTTATTCCACTTCAGATACTCAAGTATAGCATCCCTTAGAATGCCCTCCAGGATTTTACCCACAGTAGAGGTTAAGCTTACTGGCCTATAATTACCGACTTCAGTTTTTGTCCCCTTTTGGAATATTGTCACCACATTTGCTATACGCCAGTCCTGTGGTACAGACCCTGTTATTATGGACTCTTTAAAGATTAAAAATAATGGTCTATCAATGACTGTACTTAATATGCTGAAGTGGCAACTGTTCACTCTACCACAGAATCAGCAGCACTATGGATTTATATGCTGAATTAGCAACTGGTCGCTGTAGTACTGAATCAGCAGCACTATGAGTTTATGTGCTGAAGTGACAACTTGTGCCTGCACCACAGAATTAGCACTCCAGATTTATATGCTGCAAGTTTGATTTGACACAGAATTCTATCTGAACTAGCTGTGAATAAACCTCCTAGCTAACACTAACTTTCTGAATACTTGCAGCAGCCTCACTACGCTGTTACTCTCACAAAATGGAGCCAAAGCCATATATTAACTTTTTATATGGAGAGGGACATGTGACTTCTGCAGCCAATCACACAAGCCCTTGTGTCTGGACGTTGTAGATGATTTCTGCACCCGGATTGGCTGCTGGAATAAATAAATAACAGTCCGCTGCCCCCTCTGACCTCTGCCCACCACCTCCTCTCATCAAATATGTCCCAATCTCAGAGGTGTATCTGGGGGGGCAGCCATGGCATGTGCCCTGGGTGCAGCCAGCAGGGGGGCCCAGTTGGGCTGTCTAATGCAGCAGTCTGCAGTGTCTCCCCCGGCCGCTGCATTCTTCCACCCCCCATACCGAGAGTCGGCTGTTCTCTGAGATGACTGTCAAGCTGACCAGGAGAGAAGTCACACAGCGTACTGAAGATACGATGCAGGCAGGACAGGCAGCTACTGGAGCAGAGGCTGCAATGACAGAGAAGACAACTGAACTCTTTGGGGGAGATACAGCAGAGATTGGAGATGTGACATTCAGAGATTCCGAAGGAGAGAAAGATGGGCACAGAGACTCATGGACTTCTACCTTAATAATGTAATGTATGAAAATGCTTGTTTTTGATGCACATGTATTTATTTTACTTTATTGTTTAAATCGTATGATATATTAAGTAAATTCAATTTAGTTTACTCAATTCTCGTGTGAGCATTTCTTATTCATCACAATCAATTGAATCCGTTACAAAACAGTCAGCAAACTGATTTAAAAAAAATCTTAATTTTCTATTGTTCTTAAAAAATAGCGTATCTCTATCTAGCAGTTGTGCGACTGGCGGTTTCCAAGTACAGATAATCTTAAGTGACAATTTAGCAGGGACAATAATCTTAATTACTCCACATTTGGAGTGTGTTAGCAAGTAAATCATAACTTTCTATTGTTCTAAAAACCCAAACCCTGAATCCACATACACAAACGCCTCACCAGAGGTGCCGGTATTCTAGGGGCTTATTTCAGCCGAACCCTGACCACATGCAAGCATGACCACACTGGCGCTGAGCTCATAACTTAGGTTAATACTAGCACATGGCCGTGCGACCATGCGAACCTTTTATAGCTGCAGCAACTTCAGGATCTTCCTAGAGGACCAATGGGAGCTGCTACAGTACCAGAGAAACTTCAGGACCTTCCTAGAGGACTAATGGGAGCTGCTGCAGTACCTGAGCATGTGACCCCCGACCTCCAATGAGAGGTCTTACCCTGGGCATGCAGGACTTAGTCCCAGAGATGCCTGCTCGCCGCTGACCAGTAATGGCTACAATGGCTGAGCCTGGAAAGGCAACAGTAATCATCCGCACCATATCAGGCTGAGCCAGATGCTGGGACCGATGTCTCCACTGCAGCTGGAGAAGAATGGAAGACCGCAGCGGAGATGGCTCACGACTCCCCCTGTGCAGAGGTGGGAACTCGACCCCTAACAGCAGGGTCAATAATCTTCATAACTCCGCTTTTGGAGTGTGTCAGCATGGAAATTGATAGTGAGTGCAAGTTTCACCATTGCACAATCTGTCAAGTTTTCACAAAGTACAAAACATTAGCCACTTGGAGTATACATACATGACCACTAAGTACAGTACTTGTTGCAGAAGCAGGAGGAGGTGATTTCATGAACAAAATGGGTTTGGATGTTAGGAGATGGATGTTAAGACAACATCTCAAACAAAATGCTTGGGCTGCTTTTACATTATGTTGCTGTCATCCGAAGGGCTTACAAAGTTATGATTGCGCCAACCAAACTAAAAACCCACTCAGACAACACACTTGCAGCAGGGCATGGCAGCAAATCCAATGTATAGAAGGATAGGTCAGGCCAAATGTGGAGCTTAGACAACCAACAGTTAAAGGGCACTGAAGAATAAAGAAGGATGTTGGTATGGTCACTTAAGTAGTCCTTCGCCATCTTGGTCAATTTCTCCCTCCTTGTCATAGTTATACCCACAGATAGCCCTTGCTGATGTGACAGTCTCATGAAAATGTGTCATTTGGTGGACATTCCCCCCCTCTGAGTTGCACCTGGTGTGTGTCGCCCTCCCCTGTAATCCTTGTGGTTGAAAAAGGCCGTTACCTCTGCCAGCAGCGTTGTCTGAGTGTAATCTTTTTATAAAGTGTTCCACAATGGCCCTCTGACATGCATGCACTGAAAATAGCATGTCTGCCTCCAATATGAGTATCCAACAAAAATAAATCAGACCGCACCCAATACTGACATTGTCTCTATGGACATCGGGGCGCACGTCCACACCAGGGGGTCCATCCCAGTAGAAGAATCCACGATAGAAATTGAAGAGAATGACAGCGCCACACCAGGAAGTGACAAGCAGCAACACACTTTATGTGAGGAGGCAGAATAAAGTGTGTTGCTGCTTGTCACTTCCTGGTGTGGCGCTGTCCTTCTCTTGAATTTCTATCGTGCGTCCAATATGAGAGATGCAAATTTCTCCTTGTGCAGTGGGCCAAGGTAGGTGGACAGCCAGTATTTCATGTTAGACAAAATGTGTATCCTGCAAGGGTCTTGGGAAAGGCATCTGGACATGAACTTTGCCATGTGTGGAAGACTACAAAAAGTCAAACGTTCAGTGTCCTCACCAGGAAGAACACTAACTATCCTCTCTTCCTCACGACGCATAGCCTCCTCAGCCTTCTCCTCTCCAGGCCATCCATGCTGGACAGGCATGAAGCTGGGATTGTGAGTCCCTCCTGTAGCGCAGACCAAAAAATTCTGTTCCACCTCCTCCTCCTCCTTCTGTTCCTTGTCATCACCCAATGTGGCTTGAGAATATTGTATGATGCTGGGCTGTGTGGTATCAGCCACTGTAAAATATTGCTCCATAGAAACATGCTCAGCATTCAAAGCTTCCTCTTTGAGATTCTGCAGCGAATATTCTAATAGACATAGCAGTGGGATAGTTATGTTGACAATAGCATCATCAGTGGTCACCATCTTGGTGCAGTACTCAAAGTTTTGAAGAACCTCTGAAATGTCATCGACTCACACCCACTCAGCAGTTGTTATGGGTGCAGGCTGAGTGTTACTCTCATGGGCATTGAGAAGCTGGAATTCTGGAATTCAGACACTGCTGTCTGCTGCTCACTAAGCCTTGCCAACATATGTGCGGCCTACTGCCTCACCACATTTATTTAATTATCCCTGTATTGCCCATTCAAAATTTTCTTCATAACCAATATCCTTGTATCGTGTTCTCACACGCTTTATGCATTTAATAGCCCTCTATGTCTGCCCTCTATGGGGCAGCATGGAGGCTCAGTGGATAGCATTGCAGCCTTGCAGCGCTGGGGTCCTGGGTTCTAATCTCACCTTGGACAACATCTGCAAGGAGTTTGTATGTTCTCCCCGTGTTTACGTGGGTTTCCTCTGGGTACTCCAGTTTCCTACCACATACCAAAGACATGCTGATAGGGAATTTAGATTGTGAGCCTCATCGGGGACAGTGATGATAATGTGTGCAAACTGTAAAGCGCTGCAGAATATGTTAGTGCTATATATAAATAAAGATTATTTATTATTATTATGTTTGTACTTTTACACATACTGGTTGGTAACCAGTTCATGCAGAATTACATTAATACCCAAATTCTTACATTAGGGCTAATCAGAACAATAAAAGCAATTGTTGCCATCCACCTTTGGGGTCTCCCCTATTTCTTCATAGATTTTACGAGCAGGGCCCTCATTCCTCTTGAATTATTGTTGCTTATGAGATTATGGTTATTCTGTAATGTCTTTTATTGTCTGTACAAGTAATCTCTAAAATGTAAAGTGCTTCGGCATATGTTGGTACTATAGAAATAAAATTATTTATTATTATTATTATTTTTAAAGGTCGAATTATAGAGTATGGGCAGGTCACAATTCAGTCAATTATGAGACAAATTAAAGCGCAGCTGCAGCAACGCTAGTCCACCGAAAGCTTGAGATGACTTTTGGAAATGTGCGCTGACACACCATACCTTAAAAACTAGGTCCAGCAAAGTCAGGTTATGTTTTTAAAATATGTTCTACAACCAAGTTCAGCACGTCCCATACATGTTTACCAATAGTTTTACAATAAATAGCTTCACCAAACCACTAACCATGAGTGGAGAAAATTTTTTAGTGATATCATTCATATTCTCTGAAAAAAATCAAAGAAAGCAAAAATTCTGCTGGGGTATGTAAACTTTTGAACTCAACTGTATAATCCATTGCCTTGTTGTGGGCTGTCAGATGGTTGTCACAAAGGGAGCTCTCACAAGGCATACAGGATTTCACAGCCAGAACAGGAGAGTTTGCACAGTAAGTACAGAAGATCATGGAATCCTTCATAGTAGATGTCCAGGCATAGTAGATGTCAAAAGCTCCATTATATTCCCAAGCAGTGTAGATGAAATAACAATCCTTGATGCTGCCACATTAAAATAATAGTTTTTTCAGGGCTAATTCAAATAGATTATATTCTGTTATGATAATATTGCTGTTTTTCTGCATTTTGTCTACAGTGAGGTGTTGCAATAAGTATAGTGTATGACAGGCATCATGTTTTTTAATGATAGAATCATAGAATGATAGCGTAGGAAGGGACCTCCTGGGTCATCTGGTCCAACCCCATGCTCAAAGCAGGATTCACTAAATCATCCCAGACAGATGTCTGTCCACCCTCTGTTTGAAAACTTCCATGGAAGGAGAACTCACCACCTCTCTTGGCAGCCTGTTCCACTCATTGATCACCTTAACTGTCAAAAAGTTTTTTTATTATATCTAATCTGTGTCTCCTCCCATTCAGTTTCATCCCATTACTTCTAGTCTTTCCTTGTGCAAATGAGAATAAAGATGATCCTTCTACAATGTGACAGCCCTTGAGATATTTGTAGACAGCTATTAAGTCTCATCTCAGTCTTCTTTTTTGCCTGCTAAACATTCCCAAATCCTGCAACCGTTCCTCATAGGACATAGTTTGCAGACCGGTCACCATTCTGGTCGCTCTTCTCTGAACTTGCTTCAGTTTTTTTATGTCTTTTTTAAAATGTGGTGCCCAAAACTGGACACAGTATTCCAGGTGAGGTCTGACCAAACAGGAGTAGAGGGCAATAATGACTTTGCGTGATGTAGACTGTATGCTTCTGCTAATACATCCCAGAAATGCATTTGCCTTTTTTGCTGCTGCATCACACTGTTGACTTATGAAATTTCACAAAGTAAGTTTTCAGAAAAATAGCGGCACTCACCAGATTGCTGATCCAAAGTGTTTAAACCATGTGCAGATTAATACAAACACATACTGGAAAGTGCAGAGGGTGCGGGGAGTGTAGGAGGATTGACTTATGTTCAGTTTATGATCTATTAGTATACCAAGTCTTTTTCACATATGCTGTTGCTTAGCCCCATTCCTCCCATTCTGTTAATGCTTTTTTCATTTTTATTGCCAGATGTAGTACTCTGCATTTTTCCTTGTTAAAAAACATTCTGTTAGTTGCTGCCCACTGCTCCAGTGTATTTATATATTTTTGAATCCTCTCTCTCTCTTCTCTAGTATTAGCTATCCCTCCTAGCTTTGTGTCATCAGCAAATGTAATTAGTGTACCCTCAGTTTTTTCATCGAAATCATTGATAAAGATGTTGAACACTACAGGGCCCAGGACAGAACCCTGTGGTACCCCACTTGAGACATTCTTCCAACCGGATGTGCAGCCATTTAAGACCAATCTTTGGGTCCGATCACTAAGCCAGTTATGAATCCACCTAACAGTTGCCTTGTCCATTCCATACTTAGTCATTTTTTCAATAAGGATGGTGTGAGATACTTTGTCAAATGCTTTGCTGAAATCAAGATATACTATATCTACCGCATTGCCCTGATCCACCCAGTCAGTGATTCTGTCATAGAAGGAAATTAATAGCAAAAATTCACCGCACACTCTAATGGAATGATTTTCAACCATCTGTGGAATTTTATTTTAGACCAAGAAAAAAAAAAGTGCCAAGTTACAAAAATTGGTCCAAAACCTTGTAATGTTGAGACACCCAACTTGGGTGCGCTCCCAGGTCCAGCCATTGTAACCAGCACTGATCAGCGGCGAGCAGATGCTCCTGGGACTGTCCTGCTTTTCCTCTACTGAGCATGCCCAAGGGATGACCTCTCATTGGAGGTCGGGGTCACATGATCTGGTCACAAGCTCCTATTGGATCACTAGGAAGGTCCTGGAGAGCTTACGCTATAAAAGATTTGCATGGCCGCATGGCCATGCGCTAGTGTCAACTTGATAAGGTGTGTGTGTAGATGAATGACTGTCGATGGATGAAAGCTCCTTAATCATTCCCATTCCTTGTGCTGTTGACTGGTCGCAAATGGTGGAACCTATCTAGTGTCCAACAGTGCTTCCTGCACACGTAGCACACGTTACAATGTCTTTTTGCAGTGCTCGTCTGTACGGCACTGTGCTCAATTAGTGCACTTTCCTGACAGCCTGTCAATGTAGGGTGGGAATTTCTGCTTGGACTCTGCATCTGACTCGAGGCATCCTCTGTCATGGGCTCAAAAGCCACCGAGGGTCAGAGCGAGTCCAATCACAAGTTTAGTGGGGGCGATTCATAGGAATCCAACTAGTGTCTTGCAGCTGCACCCTGTGACTGCTAACAAGGTGCAGCGTATTTTGGCGACTCTGTGAAGCAACCAAGTTCGCTTCCATACACACTGGGTGAAGTCTAACCCACATGTGAGCAAGTGTCCACCCACCATTACTCAGCAGCATGTACCATCTCTGCACAGTGGACCCCGGGCTGCAAATGCATCTCATATCTACCTCTTTATTATTTGGTGCTTTCTGCTAGCCCTAACATTATAATAGCTCAAGGGTCTGGCTCGTAATGGCGGATGAATAGCGACTGCAGCTGTACATTCAGCAGCTGGAGTTCAGATTGGTGGCTCTCGAGTGCACAACCTCAGCTGTGGATGTTTCCCCAGTAGCTGTTCAGGCTGCTAGCATGGCTGCAGCTAGTTTGTCCACTGCAACCTCTGTCCTGATCTTATCCCACCTCCCGCTGCCAGATAGGTACTCTGGAGATAGCAAGTCATGCAGGGGATTTGTGAACCAGTGTGCGATACACGTTGAGCTCCTGGCTGCACGTTTCCCCTCAGAGCGGGCTAAAGTGGGATTCATTATCTCCCTCTTGGCGGACAGGGCGTTGAAGTGGGCTATGCCGCTGTGGGAGCGCAACGATGATGTGCTGCAGAGTGCTCTCTGGTTCCTGAGCACTCGGAAACAGGTCTTTTTGGGAACTCAAGTCACTCATGATATGGCGCTCCAACTGCTGGCACTGACACAAGACTCATCCTTGGTCGGCCATTTTTCCGTCCACGTCCGGACTTTAGCAGTTGAGCTGGAGTGGCCGGATAAAGCCCTCATCCCTGTATTTTGGAGGAGGCTGGCTGACCATGTAAAGGACGCTTTGGCCACTAGGGAGATTCCCGCCACACTGGAGGAGCTAATAGCTGTTTCAACTTGCATCACCCTTCGTTTTAACGAGCAAAGGTTGGAGTGAGCCCAGTGTAGGCAGAGGTTTCGGCTGGCTCCCGCCTTCGCAATACCTCTGGAATCTCCGGTCCTGGCGTCCGAGCCACATGAGGCCAAGGAGGTGTCTCGAGCAGGATTTAAGTCCCGGACCGCTCGTGCACTCAAGGTCTGTCATGTCAGCCGGCAGTCAGGACATCTTGCCTCCAGATGTTCCCAGCGGTCGGGAGAACGTCAGCGTCTAGTGGATGTAGGAGGTTGTACACTAGATACGGCGATGTTTTCCTCCAAACTGTCATTCAAAGGGACAATCACTTTAGTCCCAACTACTCTTACAGTTGAGCTTTGTGTGGATTCTGGAGTGGAGGGGAATTTTATGTCCTCTGCCTTTGCCCAACGCTTCGCAATACCCCTGATGATGCTCGCCAAGCCGGTGACTGTACGAGTGGTGAATGAGTCGACTCTGCCCTCACAAATAACACACCAAACCATCCCATTTACTTTCTCCATATCTCCATCCCATCAGGAGATTATCTTCCTGCTAGTCATTCCTGAGGGAATTGATGAGGTTCTGTTAGGGATACCATGGCTATGCTACCACTCTCCTCATATAGAGTGGTCCTCTGGGAGAATTCTGGGATGGAATGAGTCTTGTGAGGGTAGATGTCTGAGGGAGTGCGTTCAAGTTGCTACAACTGAAGTACCCGCAGATCTTTCCTCTCTCCCCAAGCACTATTGGCTCTATGCGGACGTGTTCTCCAAGAGGGCTGTGAAGACCCTTCCGCCCCACCACCCCTATGACTGTCCTATTGACCTCTTGCCTGGTGCAGAGCCTCCCTGGGGTCAGGTCTATCCCCTTTCTCTCCTGGAGACGGAGGTGATGACCCAATAAATTTGGGAGAATTTGGCAAGAGGATTCATAAGGAAGTCAATGTCACCTGCAGGGGCGGGGTCTTTCTTCGTGCAGAAGAGCGGAGAATTACATCCATGGATAGATTACTGGGGTCCTAACGCCATCACCATTAAGAACAAATACACTTTGGCTCTGATATCTGAGCTATTCGATAGGTTGTGGGGAATGAGGATATTTACTAAGCTTAATCTGCAGGGTGCTTACAACCTGATTCGCATCCGTGAGTGGGACCAATGGAAGACGGCATTTAACACAAGGGATAGGCACTATGAATAACTGATGATGCCCTTCGGGCTCTGTAATGCTCCTGCCGTTTTCCAAGACTTTGTGAATGATATCTTCCGGGATATGCTCACCATCTCGGTCGTAGTCTATCTGGATAATATTCTCATCTACTCTCCAGATATAGACTCCCACCAGAGAGATGTTTGCAAAGTCTTCGACCTCCTATGGGCAAACTCCCTCTATGCCAATTTTGTGAAGTGTGTGTTTGAGCAGGATTCCTTGCCTTTCCTGTACTATATCATCTCCGCCTGGGGATTGGCCATGGACCCTGCCAAGCTACAGAGTGTGATCGACTGGCAGGAACCCAATTCTCTTAATGCAGTGCAGTGCTTTATAGGGTTCATTAATTATTATCGCCAGTTCATTCCCCACTTCTCAACTTTGGTAGCTCCCTTGGTTGCCCTCACCAAGAAGGGAGCAAATCCCAAATTGTTGTCGGAGGAGGTCTTGAAGGTCTTTCTCTCTGTTAAGTCACACTTTGCTAGCGCTCCCATTTTACATTGCCCCGATGTTGGTAAACCTTTTATCATGGAGGTGGATGCCTTTTCCGTTGGTGCTGGAGCAGTCCTCTTCCAGAAGAATGCTCATGGTTGGAAGCATCCTTGTTTCTTCTTCTCCAAGACCTTCACACCAGCGGAGAGGAATTATTCCATCGGTGACAGAGAGTTGCTAGCCATGAAGTTGGCTTTCTCGGAGTGAAGACACCTCCTGGAGGGGGCTTGCTTTCCCTTCCAAGTTTACATAGTTACATAGTTATTAAGGTTGCAGGAAGACTGTAAGTCCATCTAGTTCAACCCATAGCCTAACCTAACATGCCCTAACATGTTGATCCAGAGGAAGGCAAAAAAAAACCATGTGGCAAAGAGTAACTCCACCATGGGGAAAAAAATTCCTTCCCGACTCCACATACGGCAATCAGACTAGTTCCCTGGATCAACGCCTTATCAAGGAATCTAGTGTATATACCCTGTAACATTATACTTTTCCAGAAAGGTATCCAGTCCCCTCTTAAATATAATTAATGAATCACTCATTACAACATCATACGGCAGAGAGTTCCATAGTCTCACTGCTCTTACAGTAAAGAATCCGCGTCTGTTATTATGCTTAAACCTTCTTTCCTCCAGACGTAGAGGATGCCCCCTTGTCCCTGTCTCAGGTCTATGATTAAAAAGATCATCAGAAAGGTCTTTGTACTGTCCCCTCATATATTTATACATTAAAATAAGATCACCCCTTAGTCTTCGTTTTTCCAAACTAAATAGCCCCAAGTGTAATAACCTATCTTGGTATTGCAGACCCCCCAGTCCTCTAATAACCTTGGTCGCTCTTCTCTGCACCCGCTCCAGTTCAGCTATGTCTTTCTTATACACCGGAGACCAGAACTGTGCACAGTATTCTAAGTGTGGTCGAACTAGTGACTTGTATAGGGGTAAAATTATGTTCTCCTCATGAGCATCTATGCCTCTTTTAATACATCCCATTATTTTATTTGCCTTTGTAGCAGCTGCCTGACACTGGCCACTGAATATGAGTTTGTCATCCACCCATATACCCAGGTCTTTTTCATTGACGGTTTTGCCCAGAGTTTTAGAATTAAGCACATAGTTATACATCTTATTACTTCTACCCAAGTGCATGACCTTACATTTATCCCCATTAAAGCTCTTTTGCCATTTATCAGCCCAAGCTTCTAGTTTACATAAATCATCCTGTAATATAAAATTGTCCTCCCCTGTATTGATTACCCTGCAGAGTTTAGTGTCATCTGCAAATATTGAAATTCTACTCTGAATGCCCCCTACAAGGTCATTAATAAATATGTTAAAAAGAAAAGGGGCCCAATACTGACCCCTGTGGTACCCCACTGCTAACCGCAACCCAGTCCGAGTGTGCTCCATTAATAACCACCCTTTGTTTCCTATCCCTGAGCCAGCTCTCAACCCACTTACACATATTTTCCCCTATCCCCATTACTCTCATTTTATGTAACAACCTTTTGTGTGGCACCGTATCAAAAGCTTTGGAAAAGTCCATATACACTACGTCCACTGGGTTCCCTTGGTCCAGTCCGGAACTTACCTCTTCATAGAAGCTGATCAAATTAGTCTGACATGAACGGTCCCTAGTAAACCCGTGCTGATACTGGGTTTACACCGATCACAAAAATTTGGTGTATATTCAGACTGCCCAGTGGCTAAATACTCGCCAGGCTAGATGTTTATTAAGCACGTTTTCCGTTTACACGATATGCCTGACAAAATTGTCAGTGACCGGGGTTCCCAGTTTGCATCTCGGTTCTGGAGAGAATTTTATCATCTTCTCAGCATCAAGCTGAATATATCTTCAGCATACCTTCCCGAGATGAATGGGTTGGTAGAGAGGGCCAACCAGACCCTGGTCACATACCTGTAACATTTTGTCTCAGCCAGGCAGGATGACTGGGCATCCTTGCCACCGTGGGCAGAGTTTACGCTGAACAACGCCGTAGCCGACTCCACAGGGCAGACCCCATCCCTCCTTAATTGCGGCCAGCATCTGCAGATTCCTGTGCCCATGCCTGTGTCTTCCTCCTACTCCAGGGTGGCAGACTGGGCTGTGGAGGCACGTGCAATTTGGGACCACACACAGGATGCCATCTGGGCCTCCAAGGAGAGAAAGAGGGTCTCCGCCGATGCACATCGGTTCCCCGCTCTGACCTTTGCTCCTGGCGATTTAGTGTGGCTCTCTGCCCATAACATCAGGCTGCGAGTTGAGTCCACTAAGTTTGCACCTTGCTACTTGGGTCCCTTCAAGGTCCTGGAACAGGTTAACCCAGTGGTCTACCATCTGGCCCTTCCTCCACACCTAGGCATCAACAACACCTTTCATGAGTCCCTCTTAAAGCCCGTTCACATGTCCCGGTTTTCCGAGTCATCTGCAGGGACATTGGGTTTGTCTACAGACAATTAGGAGGTGAACGCCATCATGGGGTTTAAGGTGGTACATGGCAAAAAGTACTATCTGGTGGAATGGAAGGGTCATGGCCCAGAGGACAGAACCTGGGAACCTGTGGAGTACAGTTGGGCTCCACTGCTCATTGCAGCCTTTGAACGTAGCAAGGCCCAAGAAAGTGGGTAATGTTAGGTGTCGAGTTCCCGCCACTGCACAGGGGGAATCTTGAACCATGTCCGCTGCGGTCTCCCATTCTTTGCCAGCCGCAAGGACCCTGCTTAGCAGAGACGTCAGTCCCAGTGTCTGGCTCAGGCAGATACTGTGCACTTGGTTACTGCTGCCCTTCCAGGTCCAGCTATTGTAACCAGCACTGAGTAGTGGCGAGCAGATGCTCCTGGGACTTAGTCCTGCTTTTCCTCTACTGAGCATGCCCAAGGGACGACCTCTCATTGAAGGTCGGGGGTCACTTCTCAGGTCCTGTAGCAGCTCCTATTGGATTACTAGGAAGGTCCCAGAGAGCTTACGCTATAAAAGGTTTGCATGGCTGTATGGCCATGCGCTAGTATAAACTTGATAACGTGTGTGTTGATGAATGACTGTCGATGGATGAAAGCTCCTTAATCATTCCCATTCCTTGTGTTGTTGACTGTTTGCGAATGGTGGAAGCTATCTAGCACCCAACAGTGCTACCTGCACATGTAACACACGCTACAGTGCCTTTTTGCAGTGCCCATCTGTATGGCACCATGTTCAATCAGTGCGCTTTCCTGACAGCCTGTCAGTGTAGGATGGGCATTCCCGCTTGGACTCTGCATCTGACTCGGGGTGTCCTGAGGCGTGGGCTCAAAAGCCACCGAGGGTCAGAGCGAGTCCAATCACCAGTTTAGTGGGGGTGATTCATAGGGATCCTACCAGTGTCTTGCAGCTGCACCCTGTGACTGCTAACAGGGTACAGCGTATTTTGGCGACTCTGTGAAGCAACCGAGTTTGTTTCCATACACACTGGGTGAAGTCTAACCCATGTGTGAGCAAGTGTCCATCCGCCATTACTCAGCAGCATGTACCATCTCTGCACGTGGACCCCAGGCTCCAAACGCACCTCATATCTACCTCTTCATTATTTGGTGCGTTCCGCTAGCCCTAACACACAATCATATCCATTAGCAACAACGATCTCCAATTCAGCACAGCATCTCCAAGGAACTAGGAAGTAATGTTTTCACTGTAAGGAAGAGAAGGTCTGGCCAGGTTTTATATGGAGAGGTAATGACCAAATCAGAAGCAGATAAAATGGAGCTGCATGTTTCAGACCAGCATAGAAAGGGTCTTTAACCTCTCCACCAGCAAAGGAAGTCAAATTCATTTAATATGAGAAACAAACACACAGGCTAATTGGAAGATCTGCTATTCACAATATGTAGTGACCTTCTAACACCAGATCTCCCAGGAGGACATGACACACTAGTGACAGTTTCTTCCATTTCCTATTAATTGTGCCAACAGTTGTCACCTTCTCACCAATCTGCTTGCCTTTTGTCCTGCAATCCATCCCAGCCTTTTGCAGATCTGCATTTTTCCCCTGTATCCATAGACAGCTCTTTGGTCTTGGCCATAGTGGAGAGGTTGGACTTTGATTCATTGAGTTTGGACAGGTCTCTTTTATACAGGTAACAAGTTCATACAGGTTCAATTTATATAGGTAATGACTTCAGAGTAGGAAGGCTTCTTAAAGAAAAACTAACAGATCTGTGAGAGCCAGAATTCTTGCTGGTTAGTAGGTGATTAAATACTTATTTCATGCAATTAAATTCAATTTCATTAATCAAAAATCATACAATTACATTTTCTGTTTTTTATTTTTTAGATTCTGTCTCTCATAGTTAAAGTGTACCTATGATACAAATTACAGACCTCTCAATTCACGATCCTCCGGCGGCTGTTGACCCGTTAAATGCTGCTGTCAAAACCCTGACAGCAGCATTTAACATGCGCTTCCAGCAAGAGCGTTGGAAATCTCGCTCATGGGCGCCCATGTCACATGACCGACGATGGGTTGGCATGACAACCAGAGGTCTTCAGCAGGCCTCTATGGTTGTCACTACTGGATTGATATGAGCACCGCCTGGTGGTCGGCGTTCATAACAAATCAGCAATTCTGCTACATACAGGCGATCTGAACATCGCCTGTATGTAGCAGAGCCGATCGGGTTATGGCAGCTTTTAGTCTCCCGTGGAGACTATTGAAGTATGCCAAAAGTTAAAAAAATATTTAAAAAAATATAAAAAAATAAAAAATATATATCACTCCACTTTTGCCCCATTCAAAATAAAACAATAAAAAAATCAAACATACACATATTTGGTATCTCCGCGTTCAAAATTGCCCCATCTCTCAATATAAAAAAAATCATTAACCCAATTGCTAAACGGCATAACAAGAAAAAAGTAAAAATGCCAGAATTACGTTTTTTTTTGTCTCAACATTGCATTAAAATTCAATAATGGGCAATCAAAACATCGTAACTGCACCAAAATGGTATCTTTGAAAACATCAGCTCAGTGCACAAAAAATATGCCCTCACACACCCCAAGATCACAAAAAATAGAGATGCTAAGGGTATCGTAAAATAGCACAATTTTTTTTAACAAACTTTGCATTTTTTTTCCACCACTTAGATAAATAAAACCTAAACATGTTTGGTGTCTAGGAATTCGAAATCTGTGAAGGTACAGATGATTGACCTCGGGGAGACCAAAACATCCAACACCGTGGAGACACCATCACGCGTTTCTCAACGCAGTGATCCAGAACACTGCCCCAATATGCAAATGCATGTAGAGTAGCTGCGGAGACACCATCACGTGTTTCTCAATGCAAGCAATGAATAGCCAGGCCTTTCCCCGGGAAGGAACAACCACGGGAAGGGCAGCATCCGATAAAGGAAAACATCCAATAAAGGAAAACCACCTATATGCCAAGCATGGTATCCATCCATAGACAGCTGTTTCGTGGTTTTTGCCCCTCATCAGTGTGGAGTAGGAAACTGGCTATTAGGAGCAGTGCCTAGTAAAAAGGCTGTGAAGGTACAGATGATTGACCTCGGGGAGACCAAAACATCCAACACCGTGGAGACACCATCACGTGTTTCTCAACGCAGTGATCCAGAACACTGCCCCAATATGCAAATGCATGTAGAGTAGCTGCGGAGACACCATCACGTGTTTCTCAACGCAAGCAATGAATAGCCAGGCCTTTCCCCGGGAAGGAACAACCACGGGAAGGGCAGCATCCGATAAAGGAAAACATCCAATAAAGGAAAACCACCTATGCCAAGCATGCTATCCATCCACAGACAGCTGTTTCGAGGTTTTTGCCCCTCATCAGTGTGGAGTAGGAAACTAGCTATTAGGAGCAGTGCCTAGTGAAAAGGCTGTGAAGGTACAGATGATTGACCTCGGGGAGACCAAAACATCCAACACCGCAGAGACACCATCACGTGTTTCTCAACGCAGTGATCCAGAACACTGCCCCAATATGCAAATGCATGTAGAGTAGCTGCGGAGACACCATCAAGTGTTTCTCAACGCAAGCAATGAATAGCCAGGCCTTTCCCCGGGAAGGAACAACCACGGGAAGGGAAGCATCCGATAAAGGAAAACATCCAATAAAGGAAAACCACCTATGCCAAGCATGGTATCCATCCACAGACAGCTGTTTCGGGGTTTTTGCCCCTCATCAGTGTGGAGTAGGAAACTGGCTATTAGGAGCAGTGACTAGTAAAAAGGCTGTGAAGGTACAGATGATTGACCTCGGAGAGACCAAAACATCCAACACCGCGGAGACACCTGTTATGAGCTGGTGGTTTAGGAGCAACATGGGACGTGCTCTGGAGGAGGTGGTACCTGTACTGACCGCAGTTCCTGAGCTTAACACAACACTAGAAGTAGCCGTGGGATGTTCCTGTCACTCCCTAGACACCTCGTCACAGCCGGAGGACTAACTACCCCTAAAGATAGAAACAGGAAAGCTATCTTGCCTCAGAGAAAATCCCCAAAGGATAGGACAGCCCCCCACAAATATTGACTGTGAGTGGAGAGGGAAATGACATATGCAGAATGAAACCAGGATGTAGCAAAGGAGGCCAGTCTAACTAGATAAATAGAACAGGAAAGAATACTGTGCGGTCAGTATTAAAAACTAGAAAAATCCACCACAGAGTATACAAAAATCTCCACACCTGACTAAAGGTGTGGAGGGTAAATCTGCTTCCCAGAGCTTCCAGCTTAACTGAATAAATCCATACTGACAAGCTGGACTAGAAAAAACATAGAAAGTGCAGAAAGATTAAGTCCACAACAAAGTGGACTGCAAAAGAACAAAGCAAGGACTTATCTTTGCTGAACTGGTCAGAATATCAGGGAAATCCAAGCAGAGATGTGAATCCAACCAGGAACCATTGACAACTGGCACAGACTGAAGGATAGAACCAGGCTAAATAGTTGAGCCAAAAAGACAATCAGTGGAAGCAGCTGCTGACTACTAAATCCAAAGGAGCAGCAGTACCACTTAAAACCACCGGAGGGAGCCCAAGAGCAGAACTCGCAAAAATGCCACTTACAACCACCGGAGGGAGCCCAAGAGCGGAATTAACAACAGTACCCCCCCCTTGAGGAGGGGTCACCAAACCCTCACCAGAGCCCCCAGGACGAGCCAAGTGAAAAGCACGAACCAAATCGGTGGCATGGACATCGGAGGCAACAACCCAAGAATTATCCTCCTGGCCATAACCCTTCCGCTTGACAAGATACTGAAGCCTCCGCCTCGAAAAACGAGAATCCAAAATTTTCTCCACCACATATTCCAACTCCCCATCAACCAACACTGGGGCAGGAGGATCAACAGAGGGAACAACGGGCACCACATATCTCCGCAACAAAGATCTATGGAAACCATTATGGATGGCAAAAGAGGCTGGAAGGGCCAAACGAAAAGATACCAGATTGATAATCTCAGAAATCTTATAAGGACCAATAAACCGAGGCTTGAACTTAGGGGAAGAAACCTTCATAGGAACATGACGAGAAGATAACCAGACTAAATCCCCCACCTGAAGCCGGGGACCAACACACCGACGGCGGTTAGCAAAACCCTGAGCCTTTTCCTGAGACAACGTCAAATTGTTCACCACATGAGTCCAAATCTGCTGTAACCTGTCCATTACAGAATCCACATTACAAATAAAATCCATGGAAATATGCGTCCAGGGCCTCTCAGGGACCGGCAAAGGCAAAAGCAACCCACTAGCGCGGGAACAGCAAGGCTTGGCCCGTGCACAAGTCCCACAGGACTGCACAAAAGAACGCACATCCCGCGACAAGGAAGGCCACCAAAAGGACCTAGCAACCAAATCTCTGGTACCAAAAATCCCAGGATGACCAGCCAACACCGAACAATGAACCTCAGAAATTACCTTACTTGTCCATCTATCAGGAACAAACAGCTTCCCCACAGGACAGCGGTCAGGTTTATCAGCCTGAAATTCCTGAAGCACCCGCCGTAAATCAGGGGAGATGGCAGAAAGAATCACCCCTTCCTTAAGAATGCCAACCGGCTCAAGGACTCCAGGAGAATCAGGCAAAAAACTCCTAGAGAGGGCATCAGCCTTAACATTCTTAGATCCCGGAAGATACGAGACCACAAAATCAAAACGGGAGAAAAACAGGGACCATCGAGCCTGTCTAGGGTTCAGCCGCTTGGCCGACTCGAGGTAAATCAGATTCTTATGATCGGTCAAGACCACAACGCGGTGCTTGGCTCCCTCACGCCAATGTCGCCACTCCTCAAATGTCCACTTCATGGCCAACAACTCCCGATTGCCGACATCATAATTGCGCTCCGCAGGCGAAAACTTTCTGGAAAAAAAGGCACACGGTTTCATCAAAGAACCATCAGAACTCCTCTGAGACAAAACGGCCCCTGCCCCAATCTCAGAAGCATCAACCTCAACCTGAAAAGGAAGAGAAACATCCGGCTGATGCAACACAGGGGCAGAAGTAAATCGGCGTTTAAGCTCCTGAAAGGCCTCAATAGCCGCAGAGGACCAATTTGTCACATCAGCGCCTTTCTTCGTCAAATCGGTCAGGGGCTTAACCACACTGGAAAACTAGGCAATGAAACGGCGATAAAAATTAGCAAAGCCCAAAAATTTCTGAAGACTCTTCACAGATGTGGGTTGAATCCAGTCATGAATGGCTTGGACCTTAACAGGATCCATTTCTGTAGACGAGGGAGAAAAAATAAAACCCAAAAAAGAGACCTTCTGAACTCCAAATAGGCACTTAGACCCCTTCACAAATAAAGCATTATCACGAAGGATCTGGAATACCATCCTGACCTGCTTCACATGAGACTCCCAATCATCGGAAAAAATCAAAATATCATCCAAATACACAATCATGAATTTATCAAGATAATTGCGGAAAATATCATGCATGAAGGACTGAAATACAGAAGGAGCATTAGAGAGCCCGAAAGGCATCACAAGGTATTCAAAATGGCCTTCGGGCGTATTAAATGCAGTTTTCCATTCGTCACCCTGTTGAATACGAACAAGATTATATGCCCCTCGAAGGTCAATCTTAGTAAACCAACTAGCCCCCTTGATCCGAGCAAACAAATCAGAAAGCAAAGGTAAAGGGTATTGGAATTTGACCGTGATCTTATTAAGAAGGCGATAATCAATACAGGGTCTCAAGGAGCCATCCTTCTTGGCATCAAAAAAGAATCCCGCTCCCAATGGTGACGAAGACGGCCGAATATGCCCCTTCTCTAAAGACTCCTTAACATAACTCCACATAGCGGCATGCTCTGGCACAGACAGATTGAAAAGTCGGCCCTTAGGGAACTTACAGCCAGGAATCAAGTTAATAGCACAATCACAGTCCCTATGTGGAGGAAGGGAACTGGACTTGGGCTCTTCAAATACATCCTGGAAATACGACAAAAACTCAGGAACTTCAGAAGAGGGGGAAGAGGAAATTGACATCAAAGGAACGTCACTATGTACCCCTTGACAACCCCAACTAGTCACAGACATAGATTTCCAATCCAGCACAGGATTATGTCCCTGTAACCATGGAAAACCCAGTACAACAACATCATGCAAATTATGCAACACCAGAAAACGGCAATCTTCCTGATGTGCTGGAGCCATGCACACTTACAACCACCGGAGGGAGCCCAAGAGCGGAATTCACAACAGACACCATCACGTGTTTCTCAACGCAGTGATCCAGAACGCTGCCCCAATATGCAAATGCATGTAGAGTAGCTGCGGAGACGCCATCACATGATTCTCAACGCAAGCAATGAATAGCCTACTCCACACTGATGAGGAGCAAAAACCCCGAAACAGCTGTCTGTGGATGGATATTATGCTTGGCATAGGTGGTTTTCCTTTATTGGTGTTTTCCTTTATCGGATGCTGCCCTTCCTGTGGCTGTTCCTTCCCGGGGAAAGACCTGGCTATTCATTGCTTGCGTTGAGAAACACGTGATGGTGTCTCCGCAGCTACTCTACATAGGAATTCGAAATGACATGGAGAATCATATTGGCTGGTTAGTTTTAGCATTTAGTGAACATAGTAGAAAAGCAAAACAAAAAACCATTGTGGAATTGCACTTTTTCTGTAATTTCACGACACTTTGAATTTTTGTTCCCATTTTTCAGTACAAGATATGTTAAAACCAATTGTGTCATTCAAAAGTACAACTCATCTAGCAAAAAATAAGCCCTCTCATGGCCATATTAACCAAAAATTAAAAAAGCTATGGCTCTCGGAAGATGGGGAGCAAAAAACAAAAAAGCAAAAGTGAAAATACCTCTGTCATGAAGGGGTTAAGTTAGATAAAATGTTACAGTATTTTACAATGTGAAAGTACTTTTCATTGTAAAATTAGAAAAAAGATAGTATCACATGTAAATGTTGTTTCAATAAACATTTGCAGTGAAGCTAAGAAGATACACATTATTACTGTAAATAATGTATGACTTTCTCTGGAAAGTTAATTATCTTCATGCATGTACTCATTCAGTACAAAATGACTGATTTCTTTCCATGCAGTAAGCTTTTATAGTTTATTTCCATGTAATTAAATGCTTAGCATTGTGAGCTTTCATTAAACACTTACAATGATTCATTAAACACTTGCAATATGCACTGACAATAATTTTCTCTATATTTAAAGCCATTTACAGAATTAGTAATATACAAAATTATAACCTATTTACTGAAAATGAATAAGAATATATATAAGGTGAAGCGATATTACAATCTGTAGCAAAATGTCTAATTGATTGCCCATATTTGATGATGCTCATGGGTAAAATAAAATATCACTTTACAAAATGCAATAAAAAAAATAAAATTGGCTGTGAAAACTAGCTTGAATTAAGTTCCAATTGATTGGGTTAATCATACTTTGCAAAGTAAACTCGACTTGCTAGGTCAGAAGTTCACAATGAAGAAATCCCTGGATATTTACCCAACTAAAATTAAATTACATTCTTAATTGTTTTGCAAATGCATTGGTCTAACTAATTAAATAGAAATTACTTTCAGAGTTGATAGTGTAAAGAATTATGAAGCCTTTAGACCTCACTCCAAATTAGAAAGGAAGTCTATTATTTTTCCATTATATGTTAACAAAAACATCTAACCATTTACTGATAATAAAAACCTGTCTGAACTCTAAAACAATAAATATAAGGACAACAAATTATATCAATATATTAAGCAATGTACTATTAAGCACATAACGACCAATGACGGACATAGCACGTCATGAGCCAGTGTCAATTCCCACATCATGACGTGCTATGGCTGTCATGCATTTATACTGTTACTGGGTGTAAACACGCAGTGACATTTTTGTGCCGACAGCTGTAAGTTATAGCTGAACAGCACGAGAAGAGATGTGGGGACCCACGCCAGTGGTTCCCACACTCAAATAGCAGTGATTTGTCAGTCAATTTGACTCACCGATCACAGCATGATCATTCAGGTGATGCTGAAATGTCAGCACTTCCCGTCCAATTACAGCATGCACTGCTAGTGGCCAAGCTCCTACACTAACAGCCATGGATCATGCCAACCCCACTCCTGGCTGTTTAACCTTTTAAATGCAGCGATTGATAGTGATCGCAACATTTAGGAGGCAGGAAGAGGGTGGAAGCTCCATAGAGGAGCTAAGTAAAAAAGTGAAAACAAAAACATATAACAACAAAAAAATAAAAATAATAATAGTAAAAACAATTACACTAATAAATACACATCTTTATGTGAAAAAAAAGTACACATATTTCATATTGCTGCATCCAGAACGACCCATCTATAAGAGTGTCACATTTGTAAACCCGTTCAGCGAAAGTTGTGAAATAAAAATAAAAAACTTGGCAAACTATGCTTTTTTATTATACTGCTGGAAAAAAGTGGAATAAAACGCAGTTAAAATGACGAATCTACTTAAAAATCGCATCACTGAAAATATCTTGTCCTGCAAAAAAGCAGCAGACATACAGCTCCATCACCTGAAAAATTAAAAAGTTATAGCTTTCAGAATTTAGAGATTGAAAAATAAGTTTTTATTGTGTAAAAACGCTAAAACATAAAATAAACAATATAAATTAGGTAGAGCTGTTATGGTACTGGATTTCTTTAATTAAAAATCTCATAATTCATAATAGAAAGCAATAAAAAATGTTATGTGCCTGAAAATGTTACCAATAAAAATGTCAACTCGTCCCACAAAAAACAAGCCCTCACATGATTATCAGGAAAATTATGTAAAAATTATAGCTCTCAAAGTATGGCGATCCAAAATCTAGTTTTAGCAATGAAAAGCATCTTTTAGTATATGACAGCAGCCAAACATAAAAAAGCATATAAATCTAGCATCACTGTAAACGCACTTTCCAGAATAATAAAGTCGTCTAATCACTTATACCACACGAGGAATGGCTTAAAAAAATAAAACAAACTAATTGTTTTCCTGCTGTTGATTTCTTCATTCTGCAGAATAAAGATCACAGCCTGGCTAGGCTCACATTTCTGCTACGCTCTACTCTGAATGCTTACACCTTGGTTTCCATGTAAATCTCTGAAAAACATGATTCAGACAAAAACTCGAGCAGAAGATTCTATATGATAAGGTAGATAGAAGCAACATGGCCTATGATCCAGCTGTGTCCTTCTTTTCAATCGTGCAAGAAAGCATGGTCTACCACAGTTTTGTGCACTTCTGAAAAGAACAACACAGCTGAACAGATGCCAGACAGAATCCAGAGTGAATTTGCTGTTTCATTATAGTGAATGAATCAAATAAGTAGGAGATGTAAATGGAACCCCAATGTAAGTGCTCAGAGAAGAGCAAAGGATAAATGTGATCCAAAATGTTATGTCAAATATTCCCAATAAAAGCTTCAACTCAATCCACAAAAAAAGCAAGTCCACAATCAAATCAATCATTTGTTAATGGAAATATAGGTTGCTTTCACATTATTGCTAGTACAAAATCTTTGGAAATGCTCTCTGCCCCCCACCCCCACAAAGGAATCAAGCAAACTCTGTACTCCCAAATCCAATTGCCCCTCTCCCTTCTGAGCCCTACAGTGTTCATAAAAAATGGGGTCACTTGAGGTGGCATTCTGCTCTTCCAGAAATTAGGGTCTCTGTAAGTAGAATCTGCAAACTATTCTCAACCTGTGCACCAGGAGGCAAATGGTGCTCTGTCCCTCCTGAGTCTCACTGTGTGGCTAAGAAGTACTGTACAGCCACAGAGAGGGTACTGCCACATTCAGCAGAAATTGTGAAGCATCTTGGTGCCATTTGTGCCCATTTACCAGTGTAAACAAATTAAAATCTGGGACTAAAACGTTTTTGTGATGCAAATGTACCGTAATTATTTTTTGTTTACTGCACAATGGTGTAAAATTCTGTCACACAACTGTGGTATCAATATGATCATTTCGCCCTTATATGAATTCATTGAGAGGTATAGTTTGTAAAATGCTGTCACTTATGGGGGCGTTTTGCTGTTCTGTCACTTATGGGGCTCTTCCAGTGGGTCATGGCACCCGCAAACCATAACAGTAAAATCTGCATGATAATATAGTGCTCTTGCGCTTCTGAGCTTTGTGCTCTGCCTGAAAATTAGGTCCCGATTACATGTAGGGTATTGGCAAAATCAGGAGAAATTAAAGAAAAAACTATGAGGTCCATTTTTTCCTACTAGCCCTTATAACAATTAAAAATTTGGTGCTAAAGCAACATTTTAGCCATAGAAATATAATTGTTATTTCTTCACCACCCAGTGGTATACATTTCTGTGAGGCATAAGTGGTATCAACATGCTCATTGCACCCCTAGATGAATTCATTGAGAGGTTTAGTTTGTAAAATGACTAACAATGTGACTTGGCACTCTCAAACCATTACATCATAATCTGAACTCCAATACAGCTGTTCTTACTGTTTGAGTTTTGCACTGTGCCTCCAAAGAAGTTTTCAACCACATATTGGGTATTCAATAGAAGAAAATTCCAGCGAATAGAGAAGGTGCTAAAATTTAACTTTTCATCCACGTACATAAAAATAATAGTGAACCAACATATGGCATCCAGCACTAAAACACACTTGCAAGAAGCTGAACAATCAACGCATTTCGACTTTACGTCTTGTTCATGACCTGATCTTAAAGCATATTGTTGCAGTTTTAGAGTGTTTCCAGGGTGTTTCATTGGTCTATCATAAAAACGCAACCTGACAACCACAGACCATTTCATCTGTGTTCAAAGACATCACTCTTTCCTTTTTAAACCATGCTGGGCACCCAAACAGTAGTTTTCCTCCACATATGTGGTATCTGTGTACTCAGGAGAAATTACAAAAGAGATTTTGGCGTCTATTTTCTCCGATTACCCTTGTGAAAATAAAAAAATTGGGGCTAAAAACATTTTCGTGGGAAAAATGTTATTTTTTTATTTTCATGACTATATGTTAAAAACTTCTGTGAAGCACCTGGTTGTTTAATGTGCTCACCACTCATTTCCAAAATGAGGTCACTTATGGGGGGGTTCCACTGTCCAGACACATAAGGGACTTACCAAATGCAGCATGGTATCTGCAAATGATTCCAGACAATTTTTTTCTCCAAAAATCCAATGGTGCTGCTCCTTCGTTTCAGAGCCCTGCCATGCGCCCAAACAGTAAGTTTTCCTACATATGGATTATCGGCGTACTCAGGAGTAGTGTTGAGCATTCCGATGCTGCAAGTATCGGGTATCGGCCGATACTTGCTGTATCGGAATTCCGATACCGGGATTCCGATACTCTTGTGGTATCGGGTATCGGGTATCGGAACAACATTAATGTTAAAATGTGTAAAATAGAGAATTAAAATAAAAAATATCGCTATACTCACCTGTCCGACGCAGCCGGGACCTCAGCGCAGGAACCGGCAGCGTTGTTTGTTTAAAATTCCCGCTTTTACATGGTTACGCGAAGTCCCGGCTTGTGATTGGTCAGGGCGGCCATGTTGCCGGGCCGCGGACCAATCACAGCAAGCCGTGACGAAAATACGTCACGGCTTGCTGTGATTGGTCCGCGTCCCGGCAACATGGCCGCCATTAACCAATCACAAGCCGTGACGTCACGGGAGGCTGGAAACGCGCTCATTTTAAAAAGGGCGTGTGTCCAGCCTCCCGTGACGTCACGGCTTGTGATTGGTTGCGTCGCGGTCAACCAATCACAAGCCGGGAGGCTGGACACGCGCCCATTTCAAAATGAGCGCGTTTCCAGCCTCCCGGCTTGTGATTGGTTGATCGCGGCGCAACCAATCACAAGCCGTGACGTCACGGGAGGCTGGACACGCGCCCATTTTAAAATGAGCGCGTGTCCAGCCTCCCGTGACGTCCCGGCTTGTGATTGGTCAGGGCGGCCATATTGCCGGGACGCGGACCAATCACAGCAAGCCGTGACGTAATTTCGTCACGGCTTGCTGTGATTGGTCCGCGTCCCGGCAACATGGCCGACCTGACCAATCACAAGCCGGGAATTCACGTAACCAAGTAATAGCGCGATTTTTAAACAAACAACGCTGCCGGTTCCCTCGCTGAAGTCCCGGCTGCGTCGGACAGGTGAGTATAGCGATATTTTTTATTTTAATTCTTTCTTTTACACATTTATATGGTTCCCAGGGCCTGAAGGAGAGTTTCCTCTCCTTCAGACCCTGGGAACCATCAGGAATACCGTCCGATACTTGAGTCCCATTGACTTGTATTGGTATCGGGTATCGGTATCGGATTGGATTCCGATACTGTGACGGTATCGGCCGATACTTTCCGATACCGATACTTTCAAGTATCGGACGGTATCGCTCAACACTACTCAGGAGAAATTTAAGAACAAATTGTGGGATACACTTTCTCCCATTACCCTTGTAAAAATGAAAAAAAAATTGTGGCTAAAATAACATATTTGTGCAAAAAAAATTTTTTTTATATTTTCACAGCTCAATGTTATTAACTTATGTGAAGCACCTGGGAGTTCATGGTGCTTACCACACACTTTGATAAGTTCTTTGAGATGTATAGTTTCCAAAATGGGGTCAATTGTTTTCCACTGTTTAGGAACATCAGGAGCTCTTCAAATGCAACATGGTGCCCTCTAATTATTACAGCAAATTTTGCATTCAAAAACTCCAATGGCGCTCCTTCCCTTGCAAACCCTGCCGTGCGCCCAAACATTAGTTTTCCCCTACTTTGGGGGTATTAGAGTCCATTTTCTTATGTTACCCTTGCAAAAATAAAAAAAAATTGTGTCTAAATAATTTTTTTGTGAAAAAGAGTTAATTGTTCATTTTTTCTTTCCATTTTCCGTTAATTGACCTTAATTACCTGAAGGGTAAATAAACTTCTTGAAAGCGGTTTACAGCACAATGAGGTATGCAGTTTTTAGAATGTTGTCACTTTTTGGCATTCTCTGTCATAAAGACACTTGAAACCACTTTAAATGTGATGTGGTCCCTAAAAAAATGGTTTTGTAAATTTTGTTGCCAAAATGAGAAATTGATGGTCAACTTTTAACCATTCTAATTTTCTAACAAGAAAAATAACATTTCAAAAATTGTGCTTATGTAAAGTAGACATGTGGGAAATGCTATTTATTAACTATTTTATGTGACATAGCTCTCTGTTTTAGGGGCATGCAAATTAAGTTTGAAAATTGTCAAAAAAAATTGCCAAATATCAGATATTTTCACAAATAATTGCAAATCATATCAAACAAATTTTACCCCTTTAATGAAGCACAATATTTCATGAAAAAAATCTCAGAATCAGTTGGATCCATTTGAGCGTTCCAGAGTTATTCACATGACACTGATCAGAATTGTAAAATTTGGTCTGGACATGAAGGTGAAAACAGGCTTGAGGGTGAAGGGGTTAAAGTCTGTTGAACCTGTTTTGAAGCTATGTAATTCAAACACTGCCTAATAAATGTCCGAGTGATCTCAAATTATCTGGCAAGGGGAAATTAGATGGTAACCAGCAGCCTATTTAATCAAGCTCAGCAGTTTCAGATATTGTAGGCTACTTATAGTGTACAAACCACCCAAAAATTATCCCTTTTGCGGGTAGATGAATGTCTTACTGTTGTTTAAAAACAGTTGGTGTAAATAAGCAACACAAGCAGTTTAAAACATATATCCCTTTAATTAGGAGGATTAAAACTGTGTAATGTTTTAAACATAAAAATGTTATTGTTTCTCAAATTTGATTGAAAAATTATCTTTTTTTACATCTGCTATTGCTTCTTCTAATCACAAAATGATTGAGCAATTACAAAGGCTTTATTTTTAAGCTGTCCAAAAATTATTCACTTTTTTTGGGAGACAAACTAGAAGTACTCTTTTTAAATAGGAAAATAATGATTCTGCACTCCAACCAGTATAGTAAAATCACAAAAACTTTATTCCGGCAAGTCAAGCCATGTTAAAAATATAGGGAACACCTGACGCGTTTCTGGTGCGTTAGAAGCACCCTTACTCATAGGCTATATTAAAACAAATTAACAAGGTATAAAGAGAGTCAAAGAACCAATTAAAACAACCAAATTATTAGATTACACGTGCACAAGGTGTGAAAGGGTGGATCACTGAAATAACAAAAAAATAAATTATTAATAAATATAAAATAAATTGTTCCTTGAATTCATGCCTTTGGGATACTTGGTGTGAAGTTTTAGAATCCAGAATGCTTCAAGTGTGTTTAACAATTTTTGTTTGTTACCACCTCGGATGGGATTACAGGTTTTCTCAAAACCATAAAAAGCAAAATGTTTGATGTCCCCTTGGTGAATATTGATAAAGTGCTTGAAAGCATCAGAATAGGCTGTGTTTTTATTCTGAATATGTTTTCAATGTTCCGCAATCCTTTTTTTTTATTTTGTATATAGTGCAGCCAATATATTGAATTTTATGCTGAAGGCAGTAAATGCAAAACACAACGTAATGTGTGTCACAATTGATAAAAGATGTAATTTCATTAAAAAATCCAGAAAAAGACTGAATAATTTTACTTCTATCCAAAGCATATATACACATATTGCATCTAGTGCCTCCACATTTTAAAAAAAAGTGGTAGATAATGACGGTTTAGGAGCAGAATGCTGTTTTAATACACTGGGAGACAAAGAATTGGCCAAACTAATACCTTTCCTAGCAACATATTGGCAGCCTGTGCTAATGATTTGGCATAATTTATCATCTTGATTAATTACCGGTACATTTTTTTTTTACTATATTTTGAATCTGATTATATTGAGCACTAAATGGGCTTGAGAAAGTACCAACAGAATTTTGGTCTGAGGAGGAAAGGGTTCTGGCAGGAAGAAGAGACCTAGGTTTATTAGAAACTTTATTGAAAGCCTCTCTAATGTTGTGATGATGATAATCTCTATCATGCAACCGTTTATTAATAGTCTGACTTTCTTGGAGAAAAAGATTTTTATCAGCGCACAATCATCTTGCTCGATTAAATTTACCATAAGGGATGGCTTTAATGGTATGATGAGGATGGGCTGAGGAAGACAGAAGTAGGGAATTACCCAAATTTTCCTTTCTACATGATGTTGTGTGTACCCTTAAAAAAAATCCCAAAAATAAATTGTTGTACCTATGTGACTAATGGTGAAAGAGAAATTCAAATTATTGAAATTCAGATACGTATAAAACATTGACAAATCAGATGGGGTACACTGCCAAACAATAATCAGGTCATCCACATATCTACCAAACCAAAAAATGTCACGAAGAAAAGGAATAAAAATTGTTCTACTCACCAAGCCATGTAAAGAATTGCAAGAGAAGGAGAAAATTTAGAGCCCATAGGGGCACCAAGAACTTGCAAAAAAATTTTTTTTCAAACATAAAAAAATTATAGCTGAGTATAAATACGTGAGCGACCTAACAATGAAATGTTTCAACTTGCCAGAGTAATCACTGTAACAATCCAAATGATGACCAATAGCTCGAATGGCTGATTGATGAGGGATAGAATAATAAAAATTGACTACATCACACGTAAAGAAACAAAAATGATCTTCCCAATAAAAATCATCAAAGACTTGTAATACAGAGGATGAGTCCATGAGATACCGAGGAACCCTGGAAATAAGTGGATGTAAATATTCATGAACCCATGAGCTCAAGTTCTCATTTAAAGATCCAATGCTGGATATAGTGGGCCGAACAGGAGGAGGGAAGATATTTTTATGAGTCTTCGGAAGACCATGGAAAATGTGAATGACTGGATAGTCAGGTAAAAGCCATTTACCAAATGTAGGATTTAGAATGCCAGATTGTATACCATCCTCAATTATGCTGGACAGTTTCAATTTCCATGACATGGTGGGATCAGAACTAAGGGATGTATAGGAGGAAGAATCATTTAGTATTGTGTGTACTGAATTAACATACAAATCTGTATCCAAAACAACTGTACATTCACCTTTGTCCGATTGTCTTATCATGATATTAGAATTGTTTTGCGTCTCCTTGATGGTTCAAGACTGCGCAAAAGTTAAATTGTTAAAAAAAAACTGATTCTTATTTTGATCCAGAGCTCTTCAATCTTTCTCCACTAACAATTGAAAAAGTCAAGGGAAGGCACTCTAGACTGCAAAGGATAATATGAAGAATTATGAGGAATGATTTTCACATCTTTATCTCGGATAGCACAAGGATTATATCTAGGATCTTGTAAGGACGATAAAGTTGCAATTGCATATTGTTCTTTGAATGACGAAGGTAAACGAACTTGAAAATTTATTCACGTCTTTGATTGTTTGAAACAAATTAAACTTTTTATTGGGAAAAAATTAAGTCCTTTTTGCAAAACGTCCACCTGTACCTGGGAGAGGATGGTAGGAGTCATAATCACAATGTTGGAAGGAATATTCATGGAGTCTAGAACCTTGTCCTCCTGTTCCTTGTAGGATAACGCCTCCAGTTGTGTTTTTTTCTTCCTCTGACCTCCTCTCCTGCACCTCCTGCATTTTTTGTGGAAGTAATTGGCAAATTTCGAGAATCATTCAAATGACCAGAGGAACCATGCAAGGAATTATCGGTATTAGAGCTGTTGTATACTGATGAAGAAAAATATACTACCTGCCTATAGCCAGAATGATGATCAGGTGCTTGATTTTTTAGAATGGATTTCCTAGAAGAGCCATGTGGTGAAGTTTTATGCCAAGTATAAACCTTATTATTTTTATAATCCAAAGTGTCCCTGGAGACTTTAGATTTTTTGGTCTTAATTATGCTCTCCTGTAAGGACTTAGTATTGTCAAGAACATTTTTCATGGAAGTATCTAATTCAGGCCATTCTGGAGTCGATTGAAGAGGTCATGTCAGAATGAATAAATCACCATGAAATGATGGTTATAAACATACAGTATGCAGACTCAAAACCCAAGAACAAACAATCAATGACTTAAAATTAGATTAAAAAATGCTAATAATATAACAACAAAATAAAAAGTTCATCAATGATAATGGAGCTCACCGCTCATGAGGAGTGCAGAAGAGAGAGATCTGGGAGCTTTCGATGCAATACGGGAATGAAACCACACTGGGCTGAGTCCAATCACAAAAACAGGGTGCTCGTTCCGCTGGTGAGCACAGCAAATATATAGAAAAAGGAAGGATTCGGCACTCCAACCCATATAGTAAAATAACAAAAACTTTATTCTGGCAAGTCAAGCCATGTTAAAAACATAGGAAACACCTGTGCTTCTGGTGTGTTAGAAGCACCCTTACTCATTTGCTATATTAAAAGCAAATGAACAAGGTATAAATAGAGTCAAAGAACCAATCAAAACAACCAAAATGATTACATTAGAAGTGCACAAGGTGCGAAAGGGTGGAACACTGAAATAACACAAAAAAAAGATTATTAATAAATATAAAATAAATCTTTCCTTGAATTCATGCCGTTGGGATACTTGGTTTCAATACTTGGTATTTTTACAGTGAAGAAGCTGTGACTTATTGGCACCAATCCTTTTAAAAAATAGCCGTAGTTTTTGAGCTATTTCATGTTTTTGCACTTTCAAAAAAAGTATATTTTCCCAGCATCACTAGTACAGTATAGCACTATATATATAGCACACTGGACTGCCAGGAAGTAGGTAGCTGACGCGGCTCTGCAGTGGCTGCAGCAGATGAAGCTTGGCAGAGAGTTCAGATAGGGCAGGTAAGTAGATGTAAGGACAGTAGTGGGAGCTTTGAGAGCAGCAGTACTGCAGTACAGATAACAGGATGTAGAGGGAGGAGATGCCTGGCTGAGCTGAAACGGAATCCAGGGAGGTAGACATGGCTGAGCGTGGCAGTACTGGCACACCCTGGCCCTCCGTCTCATAAATATATTGTCCCTTCTGCGGTACACTTGGTGGTTTACTTTCTTGAACATTAGGGTCCTTCTCGGTCTGGCTGCTCCACCTGTTCGGCCTTGGACTCCGCCCCTTCTTCAGAAATCTTCTACAAGGGGCGAGGCTTTTTTTAATTCCATCGTGCCCACCATGGGCGGGCACCACTCTCCGGAGCATGCATCTCAGGCTTGTGCCACTGTCTCTGCCAGATGGAATTTTGCACCATTTTCAGGTCAGAATGCCCACGAGGGATGGGTTTGGAGTTGTCTTCAGTCTCTGTGCCATCTTCGCCATCTTTGTCACATTCAGAGTATGTGTAACATTAAAGGCATCTTCACATTGCAAGGTTTCTGGATCCTGCCGAACTATGCCAAGTGAAACAGAGGCCAGTGAGGTAGTCATGGCTGAGGGTGGCAGTACTGGCACACCTTGGCCCTCCATCTCATAAATATATTGTCCCTTCTGTGGTACACTTGGTGGTCCACTTACTTGAACATTAGGGTCCTTCTCGGTCTGCTGGGAGTCCTTAAGTTAAGCACCAGGTAATGACAGGCAGAGTCCAATTACAGGTTCAACAAAACAACTTTACTCCATCCGTCCAGTTCAGTCACAGAAACAGCACAAGGTTCTTTACTAGTGTTGAGCGATACCTTCCGATATCGGAAAGTATCGGTATCGGAAAGTATCGGCCGATACCGTCAAAGTATCGGATCTAATCCGATACCGATACCCGATCCCAATGCAAGTCAATGGGACGAAAATATCGGAATTAAAATAAACCCTTTCTTTCCTTGTAGGTTCATTCTACATGAAGGAAAACAACTAAGAATAATGTAGGATGTATTGGGGGAGGTGGCGGAGACATTAAAGGCACAGAGGTTTAGCCCAAACAAATAGAATAGCAGGTTTTTTTGTTTTTTTTTATGACGTTCGGCGTTAGAAAGATTTTGACTATGTTATTTTTTTTTTTATTTTGTCAGATATTGATGTTTCACTACTTCCACGCCCTTCACCTTCTTTTTTACTTCTCCCACACTTTCTTCTTCATTATCCTCATCATCAGCTTCTTTGACATCAACTATCTTCACCTTATTCATCTTCTTCTTCTTCTACCTCTAATTTTTTTTTTTTACATTGTTCATATTCTTTTTATTTAACTATCATCTTCTTCATATTCAACTTCTTCATCATATTCTTATTTGTGACAGGCATTCCCGTAGTTGTTATCTATAAAAGTTTGAAGATTACACCTTCCGTTCTGCCTGTCACAAAAGAGTTACATTTGTCCGCGTTCAGTTTGGCCTGCAGCATCAGGCTTTATCCAGGGGCACCACGAGGAGGAACGGACTCACCCCCATACACTGCTTAGTCTTCTTCTGCTTATAATTTAGATAATATCTTTTGCTCTGATATTTAGTGTTATGCTTAATGTTCTTCTGCTCTTTGTTCTGCAGCCTCTTGTTCTTCTGCTTCTCGGTCTCCCATGTCGTCGTCGTCTCCAGGGTCGTCGTCTCCAGGGTCGTCGTCTCCGGGGTCGTCGTCATCGGGGTGGTCTTCAGGGTCATCGTCTCCAGGGTCGTCGTCATCTCAGTGGTCGTCGTCTCTGGTGTCGTCGTCATCTTAGGGGTGGTCTTCCGGGTCATCGTCTTTAGGGTCTTGAACTTGGAAATGTAGCAGAAGGTACAAGAAGGCTGAGAAAATGCCGAGAAACAGCTGATGGAACTGGAACTCGGATGGCTACCCGAAGGTCCAAGAGCCAATGGAACTACCAAGGACCAGCTGACGTTACTGGAACCCGGTTACTAAGCAGGAGGTACCCGTGCCTGAAAGCACTACCAAGGACCACCTGACGTTGGTGGAACTCGGATACCCAGAAGGAGGCACCTAAGCCAAAGGCTCTGCCCGGAACCAGCTGACGGTACTGGAACCAGGATGGGGAGCAGAAGGTACAAGAGCAAAAGACACTGCCGAGAACCAGCTGACGGTACTGGAACCCGGATGGGTAGCCGAAGGTCCAAGAGCCAATGGAACTACCGAGGACCAGCTGACATTACTGGAACCCTACTAAGCAGGAGGTACCCGTGCCGGAAAGCACTACCAAGGACCACCTGACATTGGTGGAACTCGGATACCCAGAAGGAGGCACCTAAGCCAAAGGCTCTGCCCGGAACCAGCTGACGGTGCTGGAACCAGGATGGGGACCTATTCAAGCTTATCTTCCTAGAGCCCCAACTAGCGGTGTTGGAGCAAAGGGTCAGCAGGGGGAGCAGAGTGTAGGCCGAAGCCTGCACTGGCGGCAGCTTTGTGTCTGCGTGGCTGTTGCAGGACACGTTGCCGGCTACACAGCAGGGGAACAGCTGGCGGTGCTGAACCCCACTGACACATTGGCGAGGTGTTTTTCTCTGTGCAACCAGCACTTCGGGGCACCAACTGGCGGTGTTGGAGCCCAGGCTCTGCAGGGGAGCAGAGTGTAGGCCGAAGCCTAATTGAACCAATTTGAAAGGTAACCTTTAACCCCCCCTCAGGTGTTACAAACTAGAAGAGCCACAGCTTATGCAGCAGTAGTGCTGCACAAGTCAAAGGTTGCTCTTTTAATTTTTCTCCTTGCACACGCTGAATGAAACACGTATAACAGTTAGCCCTTTATACAGTCAAACTGTGTTGGAGGTGAGAGTTCCCTTGGTAATGAGACGCAGCACAGATGTCAAGAATCCCACCTTGGTGCTGGGCGCAGCCTCCTGAGCGTTGTTATTTGCTGTACAGGAGTCTGCGCTGTCGTGTTATTCCTTGGCCTTGCCTGGTAGCGCTGCCCATCTTCTGACATCATTTCATGTCGGCCGTTGCGGTTTGCGATGACCATGAATCCCAGCCCCGCAGTGTCTTTACATAGTTAAAACACTGCGGGGCTGGGATTCATGGCCTGGCGCAGTACATATGTTCGCCTCTCACACTCGGGTCCTTACACCCGCTTCAGACTGTGCGGCGTCAGCTGATCCCTTATCGCATGCCACGGCCATGAAACCGCACAGTCTGAAGAAGGCGGAAGGAGATGAGGGACAGGCGAACTTATGCACTGCTCATGCCCATCAATCACACCCTCGCAGTCCAAATAAATAAGACACAGAGGGGCGTTGTGTGGGTCAGGGCGGCCGCAGAGGCGCAGGCAGCCAAACAATGATGCCAGAAGACGGGAAGCGCTATCAAGGGGGTTGCAGTGTGTCATTACAAAGGAAAGTCACACCTCTGGGACGGTTAAATGGTCACACAGAGGACACATTTTAGACGTGTTTTCAGTTCCACATGTGCGAGGAGAATAAGTTTATGAGCCACCTTGCACACATGCAGCATTACTGCTGTACAAGGTGGCTGGAAAACATACAAACGCCTGGGGGAGGGGGGACAGGTTCCCTTCAATTTCAGTTCTTGTGTCTGCGTGGCTGTTCCAGGACACGTTGCCGGCTACACAGCAGGGGAACAGCTGGCGGTGCTGAACCCCACTGACACATTGGCTGGTGTTTTTCTCTGTGCAGCTAGCACATCTGGGCCCCAACTGGCGGTGTTAGAGCCCAGGGTCAGCAGGAGGAGGAGAGGGAGCAGAGTGTAGGCCGAAGCCTGCACTGGCGGCAGCTTTGGGTCTGTTGTGCCTGCGTGGCTGTTGCAGGACACGTTGCCGGCTGCACAGCAGGGGAACAGCTGGCGTTGCTGAACCCCACTGACAGTTTGGCTGGTGTTTTTCTCTGTGCAGCTAGCAGTACCGGGCACCAACTGGCGGTGTTAGAGCCCAGGGTCAGCAGGAGGAGAGGGAGCAGAGTGTAGGCCGAAGCCTAATTGAACCAATTTCAAAGGTAACCTTTAACCCCCCCTCAGGTGTTACAAACTAGAAGAGCCACACCTTATGCAGCAGTAGTGCTGCACAAGTCAAAGGTTGCTCTTTTAATTTTGTTCCTTGCACAAGCTGAATGAAACACGTACAACATTTTGGCCCTTATACAGTCAATCTGTCTTGGAGGCGGGAGTTCCCTTCGTAATGAGACGCAGCACAGCTGGCAAAAATACCACCTTGGTGCGGCCTCCTGAGCATCGCATTTTGAAGTACAGGAGTCTGCGTTGTTGCGTTATCCCTTGGCCATGCGCTGCCCGTCTTCTGACATCATTTCATGTCGGCTGGTGCGGTTCGCGATGCCCATGAATCCCAGCCCAGCAGTGTCTTTACAGTGTTTCACACTGCGGGGCTGGGATTCATGGCCTGGCGCAGTACATATGTTCGCCTCTCGCCCGGGTCCTTACACCTGCTACAGACTGTGCGGCGTCAGCTGATCCCTTATCGCATGCCACGGCCATGAAGCCGCACAGTCTGAAGAAGGCGGAAGGAGATGAGGGACAGGCGAACTTATGCACTGCTCATGCCCATCAATCACACCCTCGCAGTCCAAATAAATAAGACACCGAGGGGCGTTGTGTGGGTCAGGGCAGCCGCAGAGGCGCAGGCAGCCAAACAATGATGCCAGAAGACGGGCAGCGCTATCAAGGGGGTTGCAGCGTGTCATTACAAAGGAAAGTCACACCTCTGGGACGGTTAAATGGTCACACAGAGGACACATTTTAGACGTGTGTTCAGTTCCACATGTGCGAGGAGAATAAGTTTATGAGCCACCTTGCACACATGCAGCATTACTGCTGTGCAAGGTGGCTGGAAAACATACAAACGCCTGGGGGAGGGGGGACAGGTTCCCTTCAATTTCAGTTCTTGTGTCTGCGTGGCTGTTGCAGGACACGTTGCCGGCTACACAGCAGGGGAACAGCTGGCGGTGCTGAACCCCACTGACACATTGGCTGGTGTTTTTCTCTGTGCAGCTAGCACATCTGGGCCCCAACTGGCGGTGTTAGAGCCCAGGGTCAGCAGGAGGAGGAGAGAGAGCAGAGTGTAGGCCGAAGCCTGCACTGGCGGCAGCTTTGGGTCTGTTGTGCCTGCGTGGCTGTTGCAGGACACGTTGCCGGCTGCACAGCAGGGGAACAGCTGGCGTTGCTGAACCCCACTGACACTTTGGCTGGTGTTTTTCTCTGTGCAGCTAGCAGTACTGGGCACCAACTGGCGGTGTTAGAGCCCAGGGTCAGCAGGAGGAGAGGGAGCAGAGTGTAGGCCGAAGCCTAATTGAACCAATTTCAAAGGTAACCTTAAACCCCCCCTCAGGTGTTCCAAAAAAGAAGAGCCACAACTTATGCAGCAGTAGTGCTGCACAAGTCAAAGGTTGCTCTTTTAATTTTTCTCCTTGCACACGCTGAAAGGAACACGTATAACATTTAGGCCCTTACACAGTCAAACTGATTTTGAGGCGTGAGTTCCCTTCGTAAAGAGACGCAGTACAGCTGGCAAAAATGCCACCTTGGTGCTTGGCGCGGCCTCTTGAGCATCGTTATTTGTTGCACAGGAGTCTGCGCTGTCGTGTTATCCCTTGGCCTTGCGCTGTTAGCGCTGCCCATCCTCTGACATCATGTAATGTCGGCCGTTGCGGTTTGCGATGACCATGAATCCCAGCCCCGCAGTGTCTTAACATTGTTAAAACACTGCGGGGCTGGGATTCATGGCCTGGTGCAGTACATATGTTCGCCTCTCGCTTGGGTTCTTACACCCGCTTCAGACTATGCGGCGTCAGCTGATCCCTTATCGCATGCCACGGCCATGAAGATGCACAGTCCGAAGAAGGCGGAAGGAGATGAGGGACAGGCGAAGAAATGCACCGTTCATGCCCATCAATCACACCCTCGCAGTCCAAATAAATAAGACACCGAGGGGCGTTGTGTGGGGCAAGGCGGCCGCAGAGGCGCAGGCAGCCAAACAATGATGCCAGAAGACGGGCAGCGCTACCAAGGAGCTTGTTGCGTGTCAATACAAAGGAAAATCACACCTAAGGGACGTTTTAATGGTCGCAGAGGACTCATTTTAGACGTGTTCAGTTCAACATGGGCAAGGAGAATAAGTTTCTGAGCCACCTTGCACACATGCAGCATTACTGTCGTACAAGGTGGCTGTAAAACGTAGAAACACCTGGGGGAGGGGGGACAGGTTCCCTTCAATTTCTGTTCTTGTGTCTGCGTGGCTGTTGCAGGACACGTTGCTGGCTGCACAGCAGGGGAACAGCTGGCGGTGCTGAACCCCACTGACACATTGGCTGGTGTTTTTCTCTGTGCAGCTAGCACATCTGGGCCCCAACTGGCGGTGTTAGAGCCCAGGGTCAGCAGGAGGAGGAGAGGGAGCAGAGTGTAGGCCGAAGCCTGCACTGGAGCAAGTTGAAAGGGAACCTTTAACCCCCCCCCAGGCGTTTGTAGCTGAAAGAGCCATCGTGTACAGCACTAATGCTGGAAAAGGTAAACTTAGCTCTTTTAATTATGGTCCTTGCACATGCTGAACCTAACACTTATGAAATGTGTCCCCTCCTACCGTGATACCGTCCGGTAGGTGGAACTTTCCTTTGTTATGTGACGCAGCGCAGCCGTCATTCTTACCCCCTTGGCGCCGTGCACCGCCTCCTCAGCGTTGTTTGAATCAGTCCCGGAGCCTGCGCTGTTAGGTTAGCCCTTGGCCATGCACACATTTTGCGCTGCCCGTCTTCTGACATCACTTGGTGTCAGACTGGCTGCGCCTGTGCGGCTGCGCTGGCCGAGATCCCGACTCGCAGTGTCGTCTAATGTAATCCCACCGCGGGCCTGGGATCCGTGGCCATGCGCAGTGCATATCCTCACCTCTCACTCCCCTCCCTACGGCTTCTTCAGACTGTGCGGTGTCACGGCCGTGGCATGCTATTAGGGATCAGCTGACACCGCACAGTCTGAAGAAGCCGTAGGGAGATGAGTGAGAGGTGGAGGTTCAGATATGCACTGCGCATGTCCATGGATCTCAGGCCCCCAGTGGGATTAAATCAGAAGACACTACGAGGCGGGATCTCGACCAGCGCGGCCGCACAGGCTCAGCCAGCCTGACACCAAATGATGTCAGAAGACCGGCAGCGCAAAATGTGTGCATGGCCAAGGGCTAACCTAACAGCGCAGGCTCCGGGACTGATTCAAACAACGCTGAGGAGGCGGCGCACGGCGCCAAGGGGGTAAGAATGATGGCTGTGCTGCATCACATCACAAAGGAAAGTTCCACCTACCGGACGGTATCACGGTAGGAGGGGACACATTTCATAAGTGTTAGGTTCAGCATGTGCAAGGAGCACCACGAAAAGAGGCACTTTTTCCCTTTGCATCATTACTGCTGCACAAGGTGGCTCCTTCAGTAACAAACGCCGGGGGGGGGGACAGGTTCCCTTAAATTTAACTTGTTGTGCCTGCGTGGCGGTCGCAGTACACGTTGCCGTATACACAGCAGGGGAACAGCTGGCGGTGCTGAACCCCACTAACACATTGGCGAGGTGTTTGGCTCTGTGCGGACAGCACTTCTGGACAGCAACTAGCGGTGTTGGAGCCCAGGGATAGGAGGAGGAGGAGGAGGTGGGGGAGATAGGAGGGATTGCCACACATACAGCTGGGGAACAGCTGACATTACTGAACCCCAATAACAGAGGAGGGACTGTTGACTGTGCGTACATCACTTCTGGACAGCAACTAGCGGTGTTGGAGCCCAGGGACAGGAGGAGGAGGAGGAGGAGGTGGGGGAGATAGGAGGGATTGCCACACACACAGCAGGGGAACAGCTGATGTTACTGAACCCCAATAGCAGAGGAGGGACTGTTGACTGTGCGTACAGCACTTCTGGACAGCAACTAGCGGTGTTGGAGCCCAGGGACAGGAGGAGGAGGAGGAGGTAGGGGAGATAGGAGGGATTGCCACACACACAGCAGGGGAACAGCTGATGTTACTGAACCCCAATAGCAGAGGAGGGACTGTTGACTGTGCGTACAGCACTTCTGGACAGCAACTAGCGGTGTTGGAGCCCAGGGACAGGAGGAGGAGGAGGAGGTGGGGGAGATAGGAGGGATTGCCACACACACAGCTGGGGAACAGCTGACATTACTGAACCCCAATAACAGAGGAGGGACTGTTGACTGTGCGTACAGCACTTCTGGACAGCAACTAGCGGTGTTGGAGCCCAGGGACAGGAGGAGGAGGAGGTGGGGGAGATAGGAGGGATTGCCACACACACAGCAGGGGAACAGCTGACGTTACTGAACCCCAATAACAGAGGAGGGACTGTTGACTGTGCGTACAGCACTTCTGGACAGCAACTAGCGGTGTTGGAGCCCAGCGACAGGAGGAGGAGGAGGAGGAGGTGGGGGAGATAGGAGGGATTGCCACACACACAGCTGGGGAACAGCTGACATTACTGAACCCCAATAACAGAGGAGGGACTGTTGACTGTGCGTACAGCACTTCTGGACAGCAACTAGCGGTGTTGGAGCCCAGGGACAGGAGGAGGAGGAGGAGGTGGGGGAGATAGGAGGGATTGCCACACACACAGCAGGGGAACAGCTGACGTTACTGAACCCCAATAATAGAGGAGGGACTGTTGACTGTGCGTACAGCACTTCTGGACAGCAACTAGCGGTGTTGGAGCCCAGGGACAGGAGGAGGAGGAGGAGGTGGGGGAGATAGGAGGGATTGCCACACAACAGCTGGGGAACAGCTGACGTTACTGAACCCCAAAGACAGAGGAGGGACTGTTGACTGTGCGTACAGCACTTCTGGACAGCAACTAGCGGTGTTGGAGCCCAGGGACAGGAGGAGGAGGAGGAGGAGGAGGTGGGGGAGATAGGAGGGATTGCCACACACACAGCAGGGGAACAGCTGATGTTACTGAACCCCAATAACAGAGGAGGGACTGTTGACTGTGCGTACAGCACTTCTGGACAGCAACTAGCGGTGTTGGAGCCCAGGGACAGGAGGAGGAGGAGGAGGTGGGGGAGATAGGAGGGATTGCCACACACACAGCTGGGGAACAGCTGACATTACTGAACCCCAATAACAGAGGAGGGACTGTTGACTGTGCGTACAGCACTTCTGGACAGCAACTAGCGGTGTTGGAGACCAGGGACAGGAGGAGGAGGAGGTGGGGGAGATAGGAGGGATTGCCACACACACAGCTGGGGAACAGCTGACGTTACTGAACCCCAATAACAGAGGAGGGACTGTTGACTGTGCGTACAGCACTTCTGGACAGCAACTAGCGGTGTTGGAGCCCACGGACAGGAGGAGGAGGAGGAGGTGGGGGAGATAGGAGGGATTGCCACACACACAGCTGGGGAACAGCTGACATTACTGAACCCCAATAACAGAGGAGGGACTGTTGACTGTGCATACAGCACTTCTGGACAGCAACTAGCGGTGTTGGAGCCCAGGCACAGGAGGAGGAGGAGGAGGTGGGGGAGATAGGAGGGATTGCCACACACACAGCTGGGGAACAGCTGACATTACTGAACCCCAATAACAGAGGAGGGACTGTTGACTGTGCGTACAGCACTTCTGGACAGCAACTAGCGGTGTTGGAGCCCAGGGACAGGAGTAGGAGGAGGAGGTGGGGGAGATAGGAGGGATTGCCACACACACAGCAGGGGAACAGCTGACGTTACTGAACCCCAATAATAGAGGAGAGACTGTTGACTATGCGTACAGCACTTCTGGACAGCAACTAGCGGTGTTGGAGCCCAGGGACAGGAGGAGGAGGAGGAGGTGGGGGAGATAGGAGGGATTGCCAAACACACAGCTGGGGAACAGCTGACATTACTGAACCCCAATAACAGAGGAGGGACTGTTGACTGTGCGTACAGCACTTCTGGACAGCAACTAGCGGTGTTGGAGCCCAGGGACAGGAGGAGGAGGAGGTGGGGGAGATAGGAGGGATTGCCACACACACAGCAGGGGAACAGCTGACGTTACTGAACTCCAATAACAGAGGAGGGACTGTTGACTGTGCGTACAGCACTTCTGGACAGCAACTAGCGGTGTTGGAGCCCAGGGACAGGAGGAGGAGGAGGAGGTGGGGGAGATAGGAGGGATTGCCACACACACAGCTGGGGAACAGCTGACGTTACTGAACCCCAATAACAGAGGAGTGACTGTTGACTGTGCGTACAGCACTTCTGGACAGCAACTAGCGGTGTTGGAGCCCAGGGACAGGAGGAGGAGGAGGAGGTGGGGGAGATAGGAGGGATTGCCACACACACAGTTGGGGAACAGCTGACGTTACTGAACCCCAATAACAGAGGAGGGACTGTTGGGACTGTGCGTACAGCACTACCAGGCAACAACTAGCGGTGTTGGAGCCCAGGGACAGGAGGAGGAGGAGGAGGTGGGGGAGATAGGAGGGATTGCCACACACACAGCTGGGGAACAGCTGACATTACTGAACCCCAATAACAGAGGAGGGACTGTTGGGACTGTGCGTACAGCACTACCAGGCAACAACTAGCGGTGTTGGAGCCCAGGGACAGGAGGAGGAGGAGGAGGTGGGGGAGATAAGAGGGATTGCCACACACACAGCAGGGGAACAGCTGACGTTACTGAACCCCAATAACAGAGGAGGGACTGTTGACTGTGCGTACAGCACTTCTGGACAGCAAATAGCGGTGTTGGAGCCCAGGGACAGGAGGAGGAGGAGGAGGTGGGGGAGATAGGAGGGATTGCCACACACACAGCTGGGGAACAGCTGACGTTACTGAACCCCAATAACAGAGGAGGGACTGTTGGGACTGTGCATACAGCACTACCAGGCAACAACTAGCGGTGTTGGAGCCCAGGGACAGGAGGAGGAGGAGGAGGTGGGGGAGATAGGAGGGATTGCCACACACACAGCTGGGGAACAGCTGACATTACTGAACCCCAATAACAGAGGTGGGACTGTTGGGACTGTGCGTACAGCACTACCAGGCAACAACTAGCGGTGATGGAGCCCAGGGACAGGAGGAGGAGGAGGAGGTGGGGGAGATAGGAGGGATTGCCACACACACAGCAGGGGAACAGCTGACGTTACTGAACCCCAATAACAGAGGAGTGACTGTTGACTGTGCGTACAGCACTTCTGGACAGCAACTAGCGGTGTTGGAGCCCAGGGACAGCAGGAGAAGCAGAGGAACACAATGTAGGCCGAAGCCTGATTGGAGAAAGTCGAAAGGGAACCTTTAACCCCCCCCAAGGCGTTTGTAGCTGATAGAGCCAGCTTGTGCAGCACAAAAGATGCAAAAGGAAAAGGTGGCTCTTTTCATTATGCTCCTTGCAAACACAGAACTAAACACTTATAAAATGTGTCCCCTGAAACCGTGAGACCGTCCCGGAGGTGGGACTTTCCTTCATAATATGACGCAACACAGCTGTCATTCCTACCCCCTTGGCGCCGTGCACCGCCTCCTCAGCGTTGTTTGAATCTGTCACGGAGCCTGCGCTGTTATGTTATCCCTTGGCCAGGCACACTTAGCGCTGCCCATCTTCTGACATCATTTGGTGTCAGGCTGGCTGCGCCTGTGCGGCCGCGCTGGACGAGATCCCGCCTCGCAGTGTCATCTAATGTAATCCCACCGCGGGCCTGGGATCCGTGGCCATGCGCAGTGCAAATCCTCGCCTCTCACTCCCCTCCCTACGGCTTCTTCAGACTGTGCGGCGTCACGGCCGTGGCATGCTATTAGGGATCAGCTGACGGCGCACAGTCTGAAGAAGGCGTAGGGAGATGAGTGAGAGGTGGAGGTTCAGATATGCACTGCGCATGTCCATGGATCTCAGGCCCCCAGTGGGATTAAATCAGAAGACAATGCGAGGCGGGCTCTCGGCCAGCGCGGCCGCACAGGCGCAGCCAGCCTGACACCAAATGATGTCAGAAGATGGGCAGCGCTGTTGTGAATTCTGTTTGTGGGCTCCCCCGGTGGTGTTTTATGGTAGTGCCACTTATTTGCCTTCTTCTATCCTTGATCACCTGTTGACACCCATTAGGGGAGTTTCCTATTTAAGGCTGCTTGGCTGCTGGTCTGATGCCGGCCAACAATGTATCAGTAGCATTCTGTTGCATTCTCCTGCCTCAAGATCCTGTTCAGCTAAGTTGAATTTTGTTTCTAGTTTATTCTATTTTTGTCCAGCTATTTGCAATGTGACTCTCTGTAGCTGGAAGCTCTCGTGGACTGGAATTGCCACTCCAGTGGCATGAGTTGTCACTGGAGTTTTAAAGTAATTTCAGGATGGTGTTTTTGAGTAGTGTTTTGAAGTTGACCGTGAAGTGACTCTTTCCTGTACTTCTGCTATCTAGTAAGCGGACCTCACTGTGCTAAATCTGCTGTTCATCCTACGTATGTCTTTTCCTCTTGACTCACCGTCAATATCTGTGGGGGGCTGCTATCTCCTTTTGGGGTTCATCTCTGGAGGTAAGGCAGGCCTGTATATTCCTCTGATAGGGGTAGTTAGATCTCCGGCTGGCGCGTGGTGTCTAGGGCATCGTAGGAAACACTCCCCGGCTACTTCCAGTGTCGTGTCAGGTTCAGGTCACGGTCACTTTAGTTCCCATCACCCGAGAGCTAGTCCGTTGTTATTTTGATTTCCCTGCCATTGGGAAAATCATAACACAGCGCTAAGTGTGCCTGGCCAAGGGATAACATAACAGCGCAGGCTCCGGGACAGATTTAAACAACGCTGAGGAGCCGGGGCACGGTGCCAAGGGGGTAGGAATGACAGCTGTGCTGCGTCATATTACGAAGGAAAGTCCCACCTCCGGGACGGTTTTACGGTATCAGTGGACACATTTTATAAGTGTTAAGTTCTGCGTGTGCAAGGAGCTAAACAAAAATAGCTACCTTTTCCTTGTGCAGCATTACTGCTGCACAAGGTGGCTCTTTCAGTAACAAACGCCTTGGGGGGGGGGACAGGTTCCCTTACATTTCAGTTGTTGTGTCAGCGTGGCGGTCGCAGGACACATTGCCGGCTGCACAGCTGGGGATCAGCTGATGTTACTGAAACCCAATAACACTGGGTCGTATGTTTTGACTGTGCAGACGGCACTTCTGAGCCTCAACTGGCGGTGTTGGAGCCCAGGAATTTAAGTTCAGGTGGTAGAAAGATGAACACAACAGGAGACCTGGATAACGTAGACAGTCACCTAATTATTTAATCAGGAAGAGGAGTGGCAAATTCCTGCGAGATCCAGGCCTTGTTCATTTTCAGGAAAGTAAGCCGGTCAACGTTATCGGAGGATAGTCGCATGCGACGGTCAGTTAGTACACCACCTGCAGCACTAAAGACGCGTTCCGATAATACACTAGCCGCAGGGCAAGCCAGCACCTCCAATGCATACTGGCTTAGCTCTGGCCATGTATCCAGCTTTGAGACCCAAAACTTGAAAGGGGAAGAGCCGTCTGGGAGTGCAGCAAGAGGGCAAGACATGTAGTCTGTCACCATCTGACGGAACCGTTGCCTCCTGCTGACTGGAGCCGTCTGTGATGGTGTTGACTTTTGTGGCGGGCACAGAAAACTGTGCCACAGTTGGGCCATACTGCTCTTGCCTTGGGCAGAGGCACTGCTTCTGCTCCCTGTTTGTGCAGAGCCTCCACCACTGCCTGGACGCACTGAGCTGCTTTGTAATGCACTAGCAGCACTTCTCTCACTTGGAATGGAGAAGATGATGGAATTCACCAGTGTGTCTTGGTACTCCCGCATTTTTCGCTCCCGGTTCAATGGTGTGATGAGGCTTTCTACGTTGTCCCGGTAGCGAGGATCGAGGAGGGTGAACACCCAATATTCAGACATGTTGAGAATGTGGGCGATGCGGCGGTCGTTTCTCAGGCACTGCAGCATGTAATCCACCATGTGCTGCAGACTGCCAACTGCCCAAGAAACGCTGTCCCCTGCTGGAGGCGTGATCTCTGCCCGCTCGTCATCACCCCACCCTCGCTGTACACACTGAGTACTGGACAATTGTGTAACTCCCTCCGCTGGACGGATGTCTTCCTCCTCCATTGACTCCTCCTCATCCTCCTCACAAACTGTCCCCTGCCTACGCGTTTGTGAGGAACCACGTGGCGCTGACTGTCCAGAAGATGATGGAAATGTTGAATCCTCATCCTCCACCTCTTCCACAACATCATCCCTTAGCGCTTGCAGTGATTTTTCAAGCAGGCAGATAAGGGGGATAGTCATGCTGACTAGTGCATCATCTGCACTCGCCATCCGCGTGGAATAATCGAAGGGACGCAAAACCTGGCAGACGTCATTCATAGTGGCCCACTCTGTGGTTGTGAAGTCTGAACGGCGCGGAGTGCGACTTCTTTGCGCCTGATGCAGCTGGTACTCCATTACAGCTTGCTGCTGCTCACACAACCGCTCCAACATATGTAACATGGAATTCCACCTGGTAGGTAGGTCACATATGATGCGATGTTCCGGCAGGTGGTGTCGGCGCTGCAGAGCCGCAATGCGCGCTTTTGCCGTGCTGGAACGCTGCAAGTGAGCACACTCTAGGCGGACCTTGTGCAGCAGTGCATCAAGATCCGGATAGTCCCTCAAAAAACCTGCACGACCAAATTGAGCACATGTGCCAGACATGGGATGTGAGTGAGGTTGCCGAGGCCCAGAGCTGCCACCAGATTTCGGCCATTATCACACACTACCATGCCTGGCTGGAGATTCGCTGGCACAAACCACACATCGCTCTCCTGCTTGATGGCATTCCAGAGCTCCTGCGCTGTGTGGCTTCGATTCCCCAAAGAAATTAATTTCAAGACGGCCTGTTGACGTTTGGCCACGGCTGTGCTCATGTCGGTCGTAACAGGTAAACGTTCATCACGGGTCCATGTGGAGGTGGACTGTGACGGCTCCTGCAGCGATGATTCTGAGGAACTGGTTTAAGAGGAGGAGTCAATGCGTACAGAATGGATTCCTGCAATCTTTGGAGTGGGCAGGACACGTCCTGCGCCACTCGCACGATCTGTACCCGGCTCAACGACATTAACCCAATGGGCAGTGAGGGAAAGGTATCGCCCCTGTCCATGTTGACTGGTCCACGCATCGGTGGTGAGGTGGATCTTGCTACTGACGGCATTCAGTAGCGCGTGTTTTATGTGTCCCTCCACATACTTGTGCAGGGCAGGGACGGCTTGCCTGCTGAAGTAAAAGCGGCTGGGCACATTGTACTGTGGGACTGCCAATGACATCAAGTCACGGAAGCTGTCAGTCTCCACCAGCCTGAATGACAGCATTTCCAGTGACAGAAGTTTGGCAATGCCTGCAGTCAGAGCCTGTGCTCGTGGGTGGTTTGACGAGAAAGGCCGCCTTTTCTCCCATGCCTGTACTACCGATGGCTGTAGACTGGGCTGGGAGTGTGTGGATGACTGGGAAAGTGGTGCTGCGGGTGGAATTACAGTGGGTCTCTGGACAACAGGGCCAGAGGTTCTTCCACGGCGATCCTGGGAGGAAGCCGAACCAGCTGCGTGTGAGCTGAAGGAAGAGGCAACACGAGCTGAAGATGTGGTAGCTGCCGCTGTTGGTTGGCCTAGCTCTTCAGTGTGTTTTTCTAACAACGCCGCGTGCCTGGTCCGCACATGTTTCCACATGTTGGAGGTATTGATGCTGCTGACATTTCGACCTCATTTGACTTTGTGATGACACACCTTGCATTTGACATAGCAAATGTCATCTGCAACTGTGTCAAAAAAGGCTCAGGCACTGCAAGTCTTGGGAGCGCCCTTTTTGGCTTTTGGAAGAGACATGCTCCTAACGGGTGCCAAAGCGGAGGCTGCAGGATCCGCAGTCTTCCCCCTCCCTCTCCCTCTTTGGGCCGTACGGGGAATCTCTTCCTCAGAGCTGCTCCCACCACCTTCCTGTCCCTCATGCCAAGATGGGTCAAGGACCTCATCATCTACACTACCCTCTGCCCCCAACTGCTCCTCCTGGGTAGTCTCAGCAGCAGAGCACGCACCAGAAAGTGGCACCTGAGTGTCATCATCAGTGGATGCGGCCTGCGATGTGGTGACCGGAAGCACTGGCCCACCCGCCTCTTCAGAGGAAGAGAGAAAAAGCTGTTGGGCATCACTGCACCCTGCCTCTTCTTCCATTTCTCCAATGCTGCTTGGCTGGCCCCCTGTTTCCAAGCCAAGAGATTCAGAGAACAGAAGTAGAGACGGCTCCTGTCCTGGGCTCTCTGTCTGCCTGGGCAATTTGGCAGGTGGTGAAGAGACAGATGGGTGCTCTCCAGTGCTCTGTGTCTGAGAGGATGTGGCACTAATTGAAGTTGATGCATTAGCTGCCATCCATCCGACAACGGCTTCAATTTGTTCTTCACGCAGCAGCGGTGTACGGCGCTCTGCGACAAAGCTGCGCATGAAGGACTGTTCCCTGGTGAAAGTGGGTGCTGATGAGTCACCGGTGCCCACAGCAGGCACAGAATCCCCACGTCCTCTCCCTGCTCCGCGCCCACACCCACGTGCCTTACTCACTGCCTTCTTCATCTTGGTTGACTGATAAAGATAAGCAGAAAAGTACTAACGGCTTTGTGTGCTTATTCCTGAACAACTACTAACAGGTATAAGAAACACTAATTTTATAAAGTGTGGACTAGACTTTAATATGAGCTAATGTGGCCTACACAAATGTTAAGTGGTGTCACTGGTGTGTTTGGTGAACTTTATTATTTATTTATTTTTTGGGGACTGAACTGACAACAGAGAGAGCTGCAGTCACACGGAGACCGTGCAGACAGACGTAAACGGCGCTGCAAGGCCCAAAAACCCTCCTCTATGTTATCCTATGTAGTGTTTTTCCACAAGTTAGCTGGAGACGGGTGGAAAGACACTAATAGGAATTTTTTGAAAAAATGTGCAGCAGCCTGCACTACTTAAAACAAAAGGAAAATTGATTTTACGGTATGACGCAGTGAAGAACCCTGAGCTGGAGAAAACCAGGCTATGGCTGCTCACAGACTACAGGGCAAGCTGCAGTCACACGGAGACCGTGCAGACAGCCGTAAACAGCGCTGCAAGGCCCAAAAACCCTCCTCTACGTTATCCTATGTAGTGTTTTTCCACAAGTTAGCTGGAGACGGGTGGAAAGACACTAATAGGAATTTTTTGAAAAAATGTGCAGCAGCCTGCACTACTTAAAACAAAAGGAAAATTGATTTTACGGTATGACGCAGTGAAGAACCCTGAGCTGGGACAACCAGGCTATGGCTGCTCACAGACTACAGGGCGAGCTGCAGTCACACGGAGACCGTGCAGACAGCCGTAAACGGCGATGCAAGGCCCAAAAACCCTCCTCTACTTTATCCTATGTAGTGTTTTTCCACAAGTTAGCTGGAGACGGGTGGAAAGACACTAATAGGATTTTTTTGAAAAAATGAGCAGCAGACTACACTACTTGAAAAAAAAAAAAAAAAAAACAGTATGAGGCAATGAACCACCCTCCCTGAACTGAATACAACCAGCTATGGATGGCCTATGTGGCTGCACTCAGACTAGAGAGTGGGCTGCACTCACATACACACACACACAGACCTTGCAGATCGCTGTGAAAACAGCGCTACAAGGCAAAAGCAAGGTGAATAGTAGGTGAACACAGCGGTTGCTAAATTAGCCTTTGAAAAGCACAAAGAAGCAAATCGCTATCTCTAAACTGGCCCTCAGTCAGCAAACAGCGTCCTGTCACTAACTGAATTCACAGCAGAGTGAGCGCAAAATGGCGCCAGCGACTTTTAAACTGCATCATGACATCATTTCAGCAGCCAATCACAGCCATGCCAATAGTTTCATGCCCTCCATGCTGAACAGGATGTGCCCACACTTGGAATCATTCTCATTGGCTGAATTTGTGCAGTTTGAATCTGGGAACTTCCGATTCCGGTATCCGATACGCGGCAAGTATCGGATCTCGGTATCGGAATTCCGATACCGCTAAGTATCGGCCGATACCCGATACTTGCGGTATCGGAATGCTCAACACTATTCTTTACAGATCATCAATTTTCCATTTCCTGTACTGTCCCTCACTTCTCCAGGAATATCACATGATCATACCATTGCTTTCAGTACCATCCTCTTCCTGACTGGCCAGCCTAACTTGCTTCAGGAGTTCTCCATCAGTTTCGCCCTGGACATTTAGGATAGTTCCCACGAAATTAGCTGCTACCATTTTGATGCTGCCCTGTATTCCTCCTCCATCATGTGACAATCAGCCCATAGGCCATGGACGGATGGGCTCCCCAGCTTGAACACTATGGGACACAACTGTCCTGTCCTGGCTCCCAGCCTTCTGTAACTAACTCCAGGAAACTCTCTCACTTACACCCAGTTGGCCCCTCCTAATTAACTAAACCCTATTGGTCTATCTAATACCTCACTTACTCTATTCTCTTGTGCACCCTCTAGTGGGCTAATCTGAATCCTATACTTTCCCTACTTTTATATAATACAAGAAATATATATATATATATATATATATATATATATATATTTATTTGCAATGCATTACACAGTACAGCAATATTATAATACACATACCACATAATGGACACACACAATGTAGCAGCTTTATAGGACATACTGTATTACAAGTACCAGCATCTCAGAGACGTAGAAACACGGGCTAGGACACAGTGTAACAGACAGAAAATAGACAGTCTGGCAGGAAAGTGATATGGTTGATTTAATCATTGTTGTCAGCCATAGATGAATGAAAGTCAGCACTGAACTATTTCTGATTCATTTTGACAAAGGGTAGGTTTTTCATGCTTATGGTGGATACCGTCTACACTTAAGTGTGACAAAGCCACAAGTGGTGCTGAACACCCTCTCTGACATAACACTGGAAGCTGGTCATAACGGGGTGCCCATAGCAAATAGGGTAATATTTGCTACTGGCCAAATAAAACTCAAACAATATGGTGCTGCAAAAAGTCTCATATAAAAAAATACTGTATTCATATAAAGATATGTATCTAGCAAAATAAATAAAAAAAAGACAGAGTGACTCAATGGAGGACTACAAAAACAAATCTATGTAACTTACTTTATCGGTGACCTGTTTTGGTGCCTATAATAACAAATCACAGACAATGTTGTAACAGACAACACCAAAACAGTAAATTCATTGCATTGTTACACAAACAAATACATACACAGATAGCATGTCATTGCTATGGAGAATACTAATACCTATATTATAAATCACAGTGCATAACTATGAATCATAGTGGACTGCTGGGACTGCTTGGAAATTTGTGACTGGCATGGCTGAGCAGTGGCTACAGCAGAAGTGCCATGGTGGAGAGTTCAGAGACACCAGGCAAGTAAATTAAGGTTAATGGGAGCCCCAGGTGCGGCACTACAACTATGTATATAACAGGATGGATAGGGATGAGATACCTGGCTCAGCATGGCCTTTCAACACTCGTAGCAGATTAACAGTGGTGATGAGCGAACGTGCTCGCCACTACTCGTTACTCGCCAAAGTATCACTATGCTCGGTGTACTCGGTGAGCAGCGAGCATTTCTGGATTATTCGTCGGTAACTGGTGTCTCCACCCAGCGTTTATGGCGGACTTTAGAGACCCAATCATAGTGCAGGGATTGTCTGCCAGGCCATGAAGCGCCACAGCCATCTTTGTTGTGGTCGTGCAGTTATTGGCTGTGCCGCACAGCATCATCCCGAGTATAAGAGACCTGGCACCGCCCTGCTCGCCGCATTCTGTTCCTGATTCAGCGAGAGTAGGGAGAGCTGGTGCCGAGATAGGGTCAGAATTGTTGTTTTTAGAGTTAGTGTAGGTCTGCAACTCTTAAATCCACAAATCCTCAGAAACCAAAAGTCCTTTTTAGCGCTAATTCGTGGCTCCCGATATTGAAGTGCTAGGTAGGCAGGGCACAGAATATCCACATCAGTGCAAGGCTTGCAGGCACGGTATGTGCGACCATTGGTCCAACTGCATCCCTCCCAAAGCTCCATAACTGTCTGCTGCTGCTGCAGCTTCTTTACTATATACCTAGTTGGATTTTTTTTTTCAAAAAATTCACCCCAAAAAACAAAAATATACAGTCTGTTCTATCAGACTGAGGCCTGTTGAAAAATCCTAATTTGTCAGGCATTCGTAGCATAGGTGTGTGTGCTAGCCTTGTGCCACTTTTTTTTGTGTGTGTGTTTTAAATTCACCGAAAAAGGCCTCATATATCTGCGTGCTCCAACTTTGTGCATTGTAGGCCAGTGGACCCCTTTTTTTGCTGTCTGAGACTCTGATTCTATACAGCACTATTTAGCTTCCAAAATTACAAAAAGGCCACATATTTGCCAGTGTGGTATTTCAGTGACAGCCCTCATATATCTGCATGCTCCAAGTTTGGACATTTTAGGCCGGTGGACCCCTTTTTTTGCTGTCTGATACTCTCATTCTATACAGCAGGGGTGTCAAACTGCATTCCTTGAGGGCCGCAAACAGGTCATGTTTTCAGGATTTCCTTAGCCTTCCACAAGGTGCTGGAACCATTCTGTGCAGGTGATTAAATTATCACCTGTGCAATACAAGGAAATCCTGAAAACATGACCTGTTTGCGACACTCGAGGAATGCAGTTTGACACCTCTGCTATACAGCACTATTTTGCATTTAAAAAAAAAAAAAACAGGCCACATATTTGCCAGTGTGGTATTTCCGTGACAGCCCTCATATATCTGCGTGCTCCAAGTTTGGTCATTGTAGGCTGGTGGACCCCTTTTTTGCTGTCTGATACTCTCATTCTATACAGCATTATTTAGCATAAATTTACTTCACAAAAAAGCCCCCAAAAATTCAATACAGTCTGTTATATCAGGCTGAGGCCTGCCTGGTGTTTGGGTTTGAAAAATCGTAGATTTGCAGGCATACTGATCAGATATTTTTCGCTACTAATAAATATATTTGTGTTGAGCATTTGAAATAGTGCAGTAGTCCATTTAAAATGGGCAAGGCAAGGGGCAAGGGATGGGGAAGTGGACGTGATGATGATGTTGCATGCAGGGGACGAGGCCGTGGCCAAGGTGAAAGTGGGCAACAACAAAGACCCACATCTTTTTGCTCGACCTTCCTGTCCCAGTTTCTAAGGAACCGCAGCACACCACAGATGAGATCGCATGTAGAGATGCCCAAAGCTTTGACCAGCCCCGGTTACGCGAAGGTGATGGTGGGAAAGTGTCAGAAGAGGTGGATGATGATGAGACACAATTGCCAGAAAGTCAGGAGGAGGAGCAGGGAGCGATGTGGAAGATGAGGTGGTGGATGACATAGTGACTGACCAACCTGGCAGGAAGACATGCAGAGCGAGGACAACAGCACATATGGGGAAAGAGGCCTATCACCACAACAGGCTGGAAGAAGCAGTGTGGTGCCCACATACAGAAGGCGTGCATCCGTTCCCCTTAACACCAACATGAGGGAAGTTCCCATTCCAACTGTCAGATCTTCCCGAGTCTGGTTATTTTTTAAAGACTCTGCCGATAACCCCAAACAGGCCATTTGCAGCACCTGCCATGCATGCATCAGCAGGGGTAGCAAAACAACCAGCCTGACCACCACCAGCATGATCGGGAACATGGCAGCAAAGCACCCGACTTTGTGGGCCGAACTCCAGACTCCAGGACCACTGCCTTCAGTTCACACCACTGCTTCTTTGACTGTTTTCCAGAGAAGCCAATCTCCAGTACACTGTGCATGTGAAGATGCCTCTAGCCCATAAACCTGCACCTGTTGTTGCCCACAGTCAAGCAGCACCATCATCAAGCAAGTTCACGTCCTTGTCCCAGCACAGCCTTCAGTTGTCTATAACCCAGTCTTTGGAACGCAAGGGAAATACCCTGCCAATGCCATACAGGCCACAGGCCTAAATTCTAATATTTCTCTTCTGCTTGCATTAGAAATGCTGCCTTTTAAGCTCTTTGAGATGAAAGCTTTCCGCAACCTGATGGCGGCGGCCTTCCCAAGGTACTCGGTCCCCAGTCGCCACTATTTTTCCCGGTGTACCGTACTGGCATTACACCAGCATGTGTCCTACAACATTACCCATGCCCTCAACAATGCTGTTACAGGGAAAGTCCACCTAACCAAGGACACATGGATAAGTGCTTGTGGGCAGGGATGGTACATCTCACTGATGGCACACTGCATTAACATAGTGGAAGCCGGGACCCAGTGTTAGGTGTCGAGTTCCTGCCTTTGCACAGGGGGAATCTCGAACCATCTCCACTGCAGTGTCTCATTCTTCTCTGGCTGCAGTGAAGCTTGCTCAGCGGAGACATCGGTCCCAGCGTCTGACTCAAGATGATACTGTTCGACTGGTTACTGCTGCCCTTCCAGGCTCTGCCTTTGTAGCCAGCACTGATCAGGTCTTTCTGGGCCTAAGTCCTGCTTTTCCCATCCTGAGCATGCCCACCTGACGACCTCCCATTGGAGGTCGGGGGTCACATGCTCGGGTCCTGTTGCGGCTCCTATTGGACCATCTGGAAGGTCCCGAAGCACTGCTGCTATAAAAGGTTTGCATGGCCGCTCTACCATGCGCTAGTATATACTTGAAAACGTGTGTGTGTAGATGTGTGATTGTCGCTCTTCAATCATCCCCCTTCCTAGTGTTGTTGACTGCTCACGAATGGTGGATGCTTGCTATCTTGCGCCCAATAGGGCTACCTGCACACCTAGCACATGATCCAGCATCTTATTGCAGTGACCGCCAGTACGGCGCCGTGCACTAATAGAGCGCTTTCCTGACCCAAGTCTGGGTGGTTAGTGGCGTCCGCCAGAGCGGCACTGCACACACTCTTGTGCATTAAATAATTATTTCTGTTTAACTCTGACACCCCAGTAGCAGTGTCGAGCGCAAGAGGTCTAGAGGAACTCATTCCCTGAGTCTTGGGATAGAGTTCTGTGACTCCTTGCTTGCACGCTTTGTGCGGTACTGCGGCCCTGTGGCGCAACAGGGTTTGCTTCCTTCATACCGGGTGAAGCTAACCCATGTGTGTATCCACATTATACCACCATATAGTCTGTCATTACTCAGCAGCAGGTTCCATCTCTGCATGGTGGACCCCGGGATGCGAACGCACCTTATACCATCTTTGTAATTTGGTGCATTCCGCTAGCCCTAACACCCAGTCGGACCTTGGAATGGAACACATCCTCCCCACGCCGAGGATTGCTGGCTCTACGTCAATCAGGGTTGCCACCACAGTCTACAGCTCCTGCACCTCCTCCTCCTCTTCATCCTCCATCTCTGAAATCAACACATCAGTCAGAAACAGGAATCACTGCAGCACTGTCTCAGCCAAGTGGCAACAGGCTGTGCTGAAGCTAATCTGCATAGGTGACATACCGCACATTGCAGAAGAGTTGTGGACAGCGCTGAAAGAGCAGTCAGATGTTTGGATGACACCACTGAACCTACCGCCAGGCATGGTCGTGTGTGACAAGGGCCGTAACCTGGTGGCGTCTCTGAGGCAAGGTGAGCTCACACACGTACCTTGCTTGGCCCATGTGCTTAACCTCATGGTTCAATGTTTTCTGAAAAGCTAACTGGAGCTGCCGGATCTGCTAGTGAAAGTACGCCATCTGTCTGCCCATTTTAGAAAGTCAGCTACAACTTCAGCCGCCTTTCCCGTGCTTCAGCAGCGTTTGCAGCTTCCAAGTCACGGCTGGTGTGTGATGTCCCCACGCGCTGGAACTCTACACTGCTTATGTTGGAAAGGCTTTGTGAGCAGAAGAGGGCAGTTGTTGACTACTAACATCAACAAGGCCATTGATATTCAATTCAGACTCCACACATAAGACGTCAAGAGTGGACATGGATGTCAGACATATGTACCATCCTCCAAAACTTTGAGGACTGCACCAAGATGGTGAGCGGTGATGACGCCATAATTAGCATCACCATCCCGCTTCTCAGCATTCTGAAAACCTATCTTCTCACAATTAAAGAGGATGCATTGCAGGCAGAGCACAAGGACATGGAGCAAGGAACCATACAGGGGGATTACACTCAGCCCAGCCTCACGTCTTCTCATTGTGGATTGGTAGTCAATGAGGAGGAGGAGATAGAACAGGAGCTACTTTCATGCGCTATAGATGGTACTGCAAACATAGCTGTCATACCGACTGTACAGTGGGGATAGCCTGAGGACAGGGAGGAGGAGGATGAGGCTGAGGAGGAGGAGGACAGCATGGTCAGTAGTCTTGTTGGTGAGGACACGGAAGTCTTGCCTGTTAGCAGTCTGGCACACATGGCTGACTTTATGTTGCGCTGCGTTTCACGTGACCCTCACATTATAAAAATTTTGGGTGACACTCAGTATTGGTGGGTGACACTTTTAGACCCCCGCTACAAGGAGAACTTTCGATCTCTTCTACCAGAGGCAGAGAGGTGTACTAAAATGTTGCAGTACCAGAGTACCCTTGTAGCAGAATTACTTAGAAAATTCCCATGTGAGAACGCTGAAAGCAGAAGTCAGAGTTTGTTGTACAACCAAGGAGTCCAAGCAAGAGAGACAGAAGTGTATTCCAGCTCAGGCAGGGGAACAATGGCAAAGTTCTGGGACAGTTTTCTCAGATCCTCCCATCGTGATGGCACAGAGGCAAGGGGTGCTGTCACAAGAAGTGCAATGTTTGTGAAGATGGTGAGGGAGTACCTTGCAGATCGTACAAACGTCCTCCGTGATTTCTCTGTGTCTTTTAATTATTGGGTATCCAAGTTGGAAACGTGGCATGAACTGGCTCTCTACGCCTTGGAGGTCCTGACCTGCCCTGCTACTAGCGTTCTGTCAGAGCGGGTTTTTAGTGCCGCTGCTGGAATTAAAACAGATTAGCGCATCTGCCTGTCAACTGAAAATTCTGACAGGCTGACTCTTATCAAAATGAACAAGGGCTGGATTGGGAAACACTTCTGTACACCACCAAGTGAAAGCAGCGAAGCATAGCCTCAAATACATTCTCTTTTTGGGGAGGTGTATTATCATGCACCCCTTCACAACCACACTGTCATGTCGGACGCTGTTCGGACCAGGTCGTTCGACAGACAGCGGTAATTCCGCTTTTGACCACTATTTGCTCATTGGCGTCGGCTGGATTTTGTCTACCTGTTCCGGGGTTAATTTACCTGTTCCTTGGATTGGAAGCTGGGCCATGCCCATTGCCTTTAAATAGTTCTCCTGATCATTGGGCGTCGCCCATTATAGCTTCTGTCTTGTGCGTTGTTATCTCGGTCCGGAGTGTAGAGCTGGTTGTTGGAGATTCGTTGCTGGTGGTGTATTTTCCTTAGTCTTATTTACTCCTTCCTATATTTGTATTTATTTTGCCCTGCACTTTTATAGTGTATTCCTGTGTGACTGCGGCGTGGTGTATATTTTCCTTTATCCTTGTCTGTGCTGACTGTGGGTATTGGTGTATTACCTCTTCACTGGGTGGTGGGCGGTTGGTTTCAGCCTAGGGTTGAAACAGGAGACAGGGCGAGGGTCGAGGCCTGGACATGCACACCATCAGTGTAAACTCTAGGTAGAGGGTCAGTCAGGATTTCCCTAGTCTGAGGGAAATTGTAGGGGCCCGGGTTATTAGCTCTCGCTCACCTAGTCTCCCCGTGACATTATAATCGGCCCAACAAAAAAAAAAGGGGGTTTCCTTTTTTTTTCCTCTTGTCATGGATCCCATGACTTCCATAACCTGCCAGTTGGAGGCGCTGTCCCTACAGGTCACTGAGTTGAGGGGGGCAGTTCAGCAACAGGGACTAGCAGTACCTAATGTGCAAGCTGGAGCGACAGGAAGAGTTGCTGAGCCTAAATTCCCTTTGCCTGAAAAATTTGCTGGGGAACGCAGTAAATTTGTTTCTTTTCGTGAAGCTTGCAAACTATATTTCCGTATGCGCCCAATCTCCTCGGGTAATGAGGCTCAGCATGTGGGCTTGGTTTTGTCAATATTAAGCGGGGATCCCCAAGCATGGGCGTTTTCTTTGCCATCTGATTCTGTTGCATTTGATTCTGTGGAGAGTTTTTTTTCTTCTCTTGGGAAAATCTACGATGAACCTGACAGAATGGCTCTAGCAGAATCTAAGATACGCACTATTCGCCAGGGGGAGCGAGTTGCAGAGGATTACTGTTCTGAATTTCGTCGCTGGGCGATCGATACACAATGGAATGATCCAGCATTGCGGAGTCAGTTTATTCATGGGGTTTCTGGAAGGGTTAAAAAAGCCCTTCTGATGTACGAGACTCCTGCTTCTCTAGATTCCGCTATGAGTCTGGTTGTCCGCATTGATCGCCGTTTGCGTCAGGGGGAGCATGAGACACCACCTATGGGAGAGGGTTTAGGTTCACGTGTGGTTGCTGCAGGTGAGCCCACGGAGCCTATGCAAATCGCAGGGGTGTCACATGTGAAGCGTCGAGCCCCTGAGCTCAGGAAGCAGGGAGCCTGTTTTTACTGTGGTAAAACTGGTCATTTTATTAACATCTGTCCTCTGCTGTCTAAGAAAAATGCAACGGCGGAAAACTTCTGAGCTCAGAGGGTGTGGAGGAGACCAATCTGAGCTTATGTATATCCTCCATGGTGGTTTCTCAATGCATGCTCCCTGCTAAGGTTATAATCGCTGGCAGTGAGCTGCCAATTACTGTTTTTGTGGATAGTGGTTCAGCCACAAATCTCATTGATGAGGAGTTTGCGCGCACAGCAGGTTTTAGGATTGAAAAACTGCCTCATCCTATCCGTGTGGTCACCATCAATGCTGCTCCTCTCTCTCAGGGGGAGATTACTGAATTTGTGGCTGAGGTGAAACTCCACATTGGGGTTCTACATTCCGAGCGGGTTACATGTAAGGTGCTCAGGAATCTTCCTGCTCAGGTGGTTTTGGGTTTTCCTTGGTTGTCCATGCACAACCCGGTAATTGACTGGAAAACTCAGGACATAATTCAGTGGAGCGAGTTCTGCCAGGAGAATTGCCTGGCCACATGTGTGGCTGCGGTGACTTCAAGCGTTCCGGAGTCACTTCTGGATTTTGTAGATGTGTTCTCTGAAAAGGGTTGTTCAGAGTTGCCGCCACATCGTCCCTATGACTGTTCTATCAGGTTTAAACCAGGGGCCAAGTTGCCTAAAGCAAGGATGTTTAACATCTCCGGTCCGGAGAGACAAGCGTTAAAAGATTATATTGCTGAAAGCTTGAGCAAAGGGCACATCAGGCCGTCATCCTCGCCGATGGCAGCAGGGTTCTTCTTCGTGAAGAAGAAAGATGGCACATTACGCCCATGTTTGGATTTCCGGGAGTTGAACCATATTACGGTTCGTGTTCCATACCCGATGCCACTGATACCAGATTTGTTCAACCAGGTGGCGGGTGCTAAGTGGTTTACCAAGCTTGACCTCAGGGGGGCGTACAACTTCATAAGAGTCCGTCAAGGTGATGAGTGGAAGACGGCTTTTAATACCCCTGAGGGTCATTTTGAAAATTTGGTGATGCCTTTTGGGTTGACTAACGCACCTGCAGTGTTCCAACATTTCATCAATGATGTGTTCTCGCATGTTTTGGGGAAATTCGTTATCGTGTACCTAGATGACATCCTCATATATTCTTGTGACCGTGATGCTCATTTAAATCATGTCAGGCAGGTGTTACAGCTTCTCAGAGAGAATAAGCTGCATGCTAAACTTGAGAAATGTGTATTTTCTGTTCAAGAGTTGCCTTTCTTGGGTTATATTGTGTCTGCTTCTGGGTTTAAAATGGACGCCGCTAAGGTGCAAGCGGTGCTGCATTGGGAATGTCCTGATAACCTGAAAGCACTTCAGTGGTTCCTTGGGTTTTCTAACTACTACAGGAAATTTATCAAGGATTTTTCCATCATTGCTAAACCGCTAACTGACATGACTAAAAAGGGTACCAATTTCTCCGTTTGGCCTGAGGCTGCTGTGCGCGCATTTGAATTTCTTAAGAACACTTTTGTTTCAGCCCACATTCTTGTGCAGCCAGACGTATCAAAACCCTTTGTTGTGGAAGTCGATGTGTCTGAGGTTGGTGTGGGGGCGGTACTATCTCAAGGCTCATCTTTGAGTGGTTTGCGTCCGTGCGCCTATTTCTCCAAGAAACTGTCATCCTCCGAACGTAACTACGATATCGGCAGCAGGGAGTTGTTGGCAATCAAGTTGGCCTTTGAGGAATGGTGACACTTCTTGGAGGGGTCGGTACATCAGGTTACTGTTATTACCAATCATAAGAATCTGCTGTATTTGGAGTCAGCCAAGCGTCTGTCCCCCAGGCAGGCTCACTGGGCATTGTTTTTCACGCGGTTCAATTTTGTGGTCACTTACAGACCGGGGTCTAAAAACACTAAGGCGGATGCTCTGTCCAGGTGTTTTCCGGGGGGTGAACCTCGGGAAGATCCAGTACCCATCCTTCAAAAGGGTGTTGTGGTTTCGGCTCTCACTACCGAGGTTGAGGCTGAGATTGCCGAGGCCCAGGAGGAGGTACCATCCGAGCTTCCCATCAACAAAAATCTTTTGCACCACTTCATCTCCGCTTGAAGGTTTTGGCAGAGCATCATGATGCTGTCCTGGCTGGCCACCCAGGGGTTAGAGGTACCTTGGAGTTGGTGTCACGTCAGATTTGGTGGCCCAAGATCCGACAGGACGTGGTATCATACGTGTCAGCTTGTACCACGTGCGCTAGGGCTAAGACTCCCCGCTCCCGTTCGGTTAGCACACTACTTCCTCTTGAAGTACCTAGTAAGCCATGGACAGAAATCTCCATGGATTTCATCACTGATTTGCCCTCATCAGCTGGGAACACGGTCATCTTGGTGATTGTTGATCGGTTTTCTAAAATGTCGCACTTTGTGTCTTTGCCTTCGTTGCCTAACGCTAAAACTCTGTCTCAGGTATTTGTGCAGGAGGTGGTCAGACTTCATGGGGTTCCGTCTGACATCGTGTCTGATAGGGGGTCTCAGTTTGTGGCAAAATTGTGGAAAGCATTTTGCTCACGGCTGGGGATCAAGTTGTCTCATTCTTCTGCGTTCCATCCTCAGTCAAATGGTCAGACTGAGCGTATGAATCAAAATTTGGAACAGTACTTACGCTGCTTTGTCTCTGATAACCAGGAGGAGTGGTCTACCTTTCTTCCGTTGGCTGAGTTTGCCATCAATAATCACCACCAGGAGTCGTCTGGGGAGTCTCCGTTTTTTTGTGTTTACGGGCTACATCCTCAATTTTGTACCTTGAGTCAGAGGGGCTCTTCCGGCGTTCCGGAAGAGGACCAGTTAGGAGCACATTTGTCATCAGTCTGGAGGAGAGTTAAACATCGCCTGTTGAGTGTGGGTGCTAGGTACAAACGTGTGGCTGACAGTAGGCGTGTGCCAGGTCCGGACCTGAGTGTGGATGACTGGGTGTGGTTATCCACAAGAAACATAAGACTCAAAATACCGTCCCTTAAATTGGGTCCACGGTTTATTGGTCCATTTAGGGTCACCGCCGTCATTAACCCAGTAGCGTACCGATTGGAGCTCCCTACGGTGTATAAGATATACAACGTGTTCCACAGGTCTCTTCTAAAGAAGGTGGTGGGTTCTGTGGATGCGGCGCCTATGCCACTTCCAGTCTTGGTGGATGGTAATTTGGAGTTTGAAGTCTCCAAGGTGGTTGACTCTCGTGTAGTGCATCGCACTTTACAGTACTTGGTACACTGGCGTGGTTATGGGCCTGAGGAGAGGTCCTGGGTACCAGCCTCGGATATTCATGCGGATTGGCTGGTCAGGTTTTTGATCATCGCCATCCAGACAAGCTGGGTCCTATAAGCCGTGAGGGCCCTGGGGTCCCTCGTAGAAGCGGGGTACTGTCATGTCGGACGCTGTTCGGACCAGGTCGTTCGACAGACAGCGGTAATTCCGCTTTTGACCACTATTTGCTCATTGGCGTCGGCTGGATTTTGTCTAGCTGTTCCAGGGTTAATTTACCTGTTCCTCAGATTGGAAGCTGGGCCATGCCCATTGCCTTTAAATAGTTCTCCTGATCATTGGGCGTCGCCGATTATAGCTTCTGTCTTGTGCGTTGTTATCTCGGTCCGGAGTGTAGAGCTGGTTGTTGGAGATTCATTGCTGGTGGTGTATTTTCCTTAGTCTTATTTACTCCTTCCTATATTTGTATTTATTTTGCCCTGCACATTTATAGTGTATTCCTGTGTGACTGCGGCGTGTGTATATTTTCCTTTATCCTTGTCTGTGCTAACTGTGGGTATTGGTGTATTACTTCTTCACTGGGTGGTGGGCGGTTGGTTTCAGCCTAGGGTTGAAACAGGAGACAGGGCGTGGGTCGAGGCCTGGACATGCACACCATCAGTTTAAAGGTAGAGGGTCAGTCAGGATTTCCCTAGTCTGAGGGAAATTGCAGGGGCCCGGGTTATTAGCTCTCGCTCACCTAGTCTCCCCGTGACACACACATGAGTATACGCTTCCACATTTGGTCTGTTTGTTGTTATCCTCCTCCTTATCCTCCTCATCATCATCCAGAACCACTAGATGACCAGGATGAACTTGCTCTGTACTGTTATAGGCTGGTGAATTTTGGGCACGGTGGCTGTGAAGGCACTATTTTATTTTGTAAAAACAGGACCCCACATTGTGGAATTGGGCATTGCATTACATTGGGCCTACTTCTTAAGTCTGTCTCCTGCAATGTGTCCTATAACTGCCATTAGGTGACCAGGGTGAACTTGCTCAGTACTGTTATAGGCCAATGAATTTTGGGCAAGGGGCCTGCGATGGCACAAGTCTATTTTTAAAAAAGGTACCCCCATTTTTAAATTGGTTGACAGCTCATGCACTGCATTACAAGTCTCAGAGACACACACCACTACATTGGGCCTACTTCTTCATTCTGTCTCCTGCAATGTGTCCTTTAACTGCCACTAGATCACCAGGGTGAACGTGCTCTGTACGGTGCATTTTGGGCAAGGGGGCTGTGATGGCACTCTTGTTTTGTAAAAAGAGGTCCCACATTGGGAAATTGGGCATGACATTACATTGGGCCTACTTCTTAAGTCTGTCTCCTGCAATGTGTCCTTTAACTGCCACTAGATGACAACGGTGATTGCGCTCAGTACTGTTATAGGCTGGTGAATTTTGGGCAAGGGGTCTTTCATGGCACTAGTCTATTTTTCAAAAAAGGTACCCCATTGGGGAATTGTTTGGCAGCTCATGCACTCCATTTTAAGTCTCAGTGACCCACACCACTACATTGGGCTTACTTCTTAACTCTGTCTCCTGCAATGTCTCTTGTTTAACTGCCACTAGATCACCAGGGTGAACGTGGTTTGTACTGTTATAGGCCGGTGAAGTTTGGGCAAGGGGCCTGCGATGGCACTAGTCTATTTTTAAAAAGGTACCCCCATTGGGGAATTGTTTGGCAGATCATGCACTGCATTACAAGTCTCAGAGACACACACCACTACATTGGGCCAAATTCTTACCTGTCTCCTGCAATGTCTCTTCTTTAACTGCCACTAGATCACCAGGGTGAACGTGCTCTGTACTATGAATTTTGGGCACGGGTGCTGTGATGGCACTATTTTATTTAGTAAAAACAGGACCCCACATTGGTGAATTGGGCATTACATTACATTGGGCCTACTTCTTAAGTCTGTCTCCTGCATTGTGTCCTTTAACTGCAACTAGATCACCAGGGTGAACGTGCCCTGTATGGTGAATTTTGGGCATGGGTGCTGTGATGGCACTATTTTATTTAGTAAAAACAGGACCCCACATTGGTGAATTGGGCATTACATTACATTGGGCCTACTTCTTAAGTCTGTCTCCTGCATTGTGTCCTTTAACTGCAACTAGATCACCAGGGTAAACGTGCTCTGTACTGTTATAGGCCGGTGAAGTTTGGGCAAGGGGCCTGCGATGGCACTAGTCTATTTTTTAAAAAGGTACCCCCATTGGGGAATTGTTTGGCGGATCATGCACTGCATTACAAGTCTCACACACCACTACATTGGGCCTAATTCTTAACTCTGTCTCCTGCAATGTCTCATCTTTAACTTCCACTAGATCACCAGGGTGAACATGCTTTGTACTGTTATAGGTTGGTGAAGTTTGGGCAAGGAAGGCTGTGATGGCAGTAGTATATTTTTAAAAAAGGTACCCCACAATGGTGAAACCACATTCTTGTTGGCACAGACTTCATTATATTTGTGTAAATTAAAGAGCTCCCTTAAAAAGCTCCTTTTTGTGTTGCCTGGTTGCTCACATTTGACACAATACACTTCATATAAATTTAATAAAGCAATGCTGTTAGTTTGGCTCAGTAGTTCATTAAAATATAGCTTTGTCCACTATATTAGTTTCTCTCCTTGAGAGCCATAACTTTGGCTGCCTGAAATGTACAAATGGTGAAAATACAAATGGCGATTTGTAAACAAGATTAAAATACTGTATACCTAATGCATTCAGACAATCACATAGCTACAGATGTGACAGACATGCTCATAGTGACAAAATCTTAAAAAATGTTTGTTTATTCACTTCACAAACAGTTCTAAGCCTATATATGTTTGCTGTTTGTCATTGTAAAACATTAAGGTCTACTGGAACTATGCCTGTGGTGGTTTGATCTAAATCCTTGTGGCTTTTATTTTTTAAAGGTTTATGGCTCCTTGTCTGATGACTCCATGATATCTCAGTTTCATCCAACCTTGAAAAGTGGACACTTGAAGGTCTGGGTGAAACTAGAGTTACTACTTAGTGTAAATCACTATATAAGACCAGAGAAACATGACTAAGACAGATGCCAAAACAGGGGTACCTGTACATGTAAAGTGTGCTGATACCTGCATAATTGGGGATGCCCATGCAGTGCAGGTAATCTCCCAGGGGTTCTCTGTCTAGGTGTTGCTTCTCTGATAGTCCCGACGGATGATGTTTAAAAGCCCCTTGGTGATGATCTAAGTACACTGTATGTAGTTAATCTTCATATATTTACGTAATCACTATATTTATTTAATCCTTCTATGTACTTATTAACCTTTGTATGTGAACATACACAAAAGTGTAGGCACTCACTGTTACGGCTGGCGGAACGCACCGAATTGGTTAAAGATGATAAAGGTGTGTTCGCAGCCCAGGGTTCACCATGCAGAGATGGAACCTGCTGCTAAGTAATGGCGGCACTATATGGCGGTACTATGCCGGAGTAAACTCCGGTTCAGACACCCGGTAAGAACTGAAGCGAACTTTGTTGCTTCACAGAGTCACAGTGAAACAAATGAAATACTGTGTCCTGTTAGCAAACACAGGATACAGCAGACTTACGCTAGTGGGATCCCTATGATTCACCCCCACTAAGTTGGTGATTGATCCAGCTCTGACCCTCGGTGGCTTTTCAGCACTCACCTGAGGACACCCCAAGTCAGATGCAGAGAATAAAGCGGGAGTTCCCACTCAAAACTGACCAGTTGTCAGGATTAGTTAAGATTACAGTACAGAATGCGTGCAGTGCCGTGCAGCGGACACTGCTGGTTTGACAAAGTACAGATCGTGCTCTGGTGTAGGATAGCACTGTCAGGCGCTAGGTAGCTCCAACATTTGTGAACATTCAACAACACAAGGAATGGGAATGATTAAGGAGGAATCACTGTCATGCTCATGTCCTGACTGGTGGGCGTGAGCTCGGGGGGCTTGTGGCCCCATTGTGCCACAAACCAGACTACCCTGGAAGGGGGGTGACTATGACAGCTGCCTGGGTTTTCACTGAAGCCTCTGATGGTGAGGTCAGGCTAGTGCAGCAGGCAAGTGCCAGGTGCTACTCCAGGGTGGTGTCTGGCTGTGGCTGCTGATCCCACTTGGAGAAAAGGAACCCTAGGACAAATGCAGGCATCAGGCAGGACTGGCAGAAGAGCACGGCTGAATTTCAGGTGAGTAGGCTGGCATGGCTGAGACACAGGGCTGGCAGAGACATGGCAGAGAACACAGGGCTGGCAGGCATGGCAGAAAACACAGGGCTGGCAGGCATGGCAGAGAACACAGTGCTTGCAGGCAAGGCAGAGAACACAGAGCTGGCAGGCATGGCAGAGAACACAGGGCAGATTGGTGTGGTGTATGAAGGAACAGGTAGGGACCTGTTCACACTGAAGGTGCAGGTATGGATATGTAGTATGAAGGAACAGGTAGAGACCTGTTCACACTGGAGATGCAGGTACAGATATGTAGTATGAAGGAACAGGTAGGGATCTGTTCACACTGGAGGTGCAGGTGCGGAAACAAGTCAGAAGGAAAGGAGAATGAAGGAACAGGTTGGGACCTGTTCACACAGGAAGAGAAGAGCAAGGCTGCAGATAGGAGTCGAAGAGCAGCAAGAGATAGCACAGCAACAAAAGCTAAGCAGAGCAGAACCGCAAGGAATGTGGAGAGGAGCTGCAGCAAAAGATTTCTGCAGAAGCTAAGCAGAGCAGAGCCACAAGGAATGTGGAGAGGAGCTGCAGCAAGCGATTACTGCAGCTGCAGAAGCTAAGCAGATCGGAGCCACAAGGAATGTGGAGAGGAGCTGCAGCAAGAGGGTTCTGCAGCAGCAAAGCAGAGCATAATCACAAGGAATGCGGAGAGGAGCTGCAGCAAGAGATTACTGCAGCAGCAGAAGATAAGCAGAGTAGAAAGGAGCAGAACCGCAGGAGTGCGGAGCAGAAGTAAAGCCACAAAGGTACAGAGCAGGCAGAGCCACCAGAGTGCGGAGCATGAGCAGACTGAGAAACACAAGGAAAGACACAACAGGGAATGAAGCCACTAACAAGGAGACCGAGATAAGACTAAGTTCAGACAAGGAAATGGAACAAGACAAGAAATAAGAACAAAGACACAGGGAACAGGATATTCTGCCTCCTGGAGGGTGGACAACAAGATCCAGGCTAGAACACAGAGAAAAGCCTCTAGAGAGGGAGTAACACAGAGCAAGGCCTGGCAAACTCAGAAGCTAAGCACAAAATGAGCTAACACATTGCACAGGCCCAGTCCACTGGGTGGAGCTGCACTAAATACTGGAGGCCTCTTGGTTATTGGTCAGGAACAGATTAGACAGGTGCACCTGATTCCTATAAGAACCAGAGAGTTCAGGCACCGCCCCCTATTCACGCAGCCAGGAAGCATGCAGAGAGCAGAGGAACAGAATATGGAGCTGGCAAGAAACAGAAACCACATCATGGCCTGGAGCAGTGGGTAAGATAGTGTGAGAGATGAGAGGCCATGCCGTGATGCCAGCAGAGTTGTTCCAATCACCAGAACAAGCACACATCCACACACGATAATAGGTTTATACTAGAGCATGGCTGTGCGGCCATGCAAACCTTTTATAGCTTTAGCACTCAAGGACCTTCCTAGTGGTCCAATAGGAGCTGCTACATGACCTGGGAGTGTGAACCCTGACCTCCAATGGGAGGTTGTCCTGTGGGCATGGTCAGTATGGGAAAAGCAGGACTTAATCCCCGAAATGCCTGCTCACTGCTGATCAGTGCTGGCTAGTGTTGAGCGATACCTTCCGATATTTGAAAGTGTCAGTATCGGATTGGATCGGCCGATATCCAAAAAATATCGGATATCGCCGATACCCGATACCAATACAAGTCAATGGGACACAAATATCGGAAGTGATCCTGGATGGTTCCCAGGGTCTGAAGGAGAGGAAACTCTCCTTCAGGCCCTGGGATCCATATTCATGTAAAAAATAAAGAATAAAAATTAAAAATATGGACATACTCACCCTCAGACGGCCCCTGGCTGTCACCGCTGCAAGCGTCTGCCTCCGTTCCTAAGAATGCAGGGAGTGAAGGACCTTCGATGACGTCGCGGCTTGTGATTGGTCGCGTGACTGCTCATGTGACCGCTCACGTGACCAATCACAAGCCGCGACGTCATCGCAGGTCCTACACTCACTGCATTCTTAGGAACGGAGGCTGCCGGCTGCACGGCTGAGGTCCGGGTCCGTCGGAGGGGTGAGTATATCCATATTTTTTATTTTTATTCTTTATTTTTTACATGAATATGGATCCCAGGGCCTGAAGGAGAGTCTCCTCTCCTCCAGACCCTGGGAACCATACGCACCGGACATGCCTGGGAACTTATAGGAACTTCCGATTCCGATTTCCGATATCACAAAATTATCGGAACTCGGTATCAGAATTCCAATACAGCGAATATCGGCCGATACCCAATATTTGCAGTATCGGAATGCTCAACACTAGTGCTGGCTACAAGGGCAGAGCCTGGAAAGGCAGCAGTAACCAAGCGCACAGTATCATCTGGAGCCAGAAGTTGGGACATCTCCGCTGAGCAGGCTCCACTGTGACTGGAGGAGAATGGGAGACCGCAGCGGACATGGTTCGAGATTCCCCCTGTGCAACGGTGAGAAATCGACTCCTAACATTACCCCCCTCCTAGGGCCCCCTCCTCCCTGAGCCTCACTAGGCTCAAATGCCGCAATGAGCAGCGGCGCCTCAATGTGCTCAACAGGCTCCCAGGTCCTGTCCTCTGGGCCATGACCCTTCCAATACATCATATAGAATTATTTGCCACGTACCACCTTACACCCCATGATAGCATTCACATCGTAATCGTCCGTGGATGAGCCCAATGTCCTGTCAGCTGATTCGGAAAACCGGGACATGTGAACGGGTTTTAGGAAGGACACATGAAAGGTGTCGATGATACCTAGGCGTGGAGGAAAGGCCAGCCGATAGACCACAGGGTTAACTTGTTCCAGGATCCTGAAGGGGCCTATGTAGCAAGGCGCAAACTTAGTGGACTCAACTCGCAGCCTGATGTTACGGGCAGAGAGCCACACTAAGTCACCAGGAGCGGGGCTCCAATATGCATCGGCAGAAACCCTCATTCTCTCCTTGGAGGCCCGGATGGCATCCTGTGTGCAGTGCCAAATGTCACATGCCTCCACCACCCAGTCTGCCACCCTAGAATTGATGGATGACATGGGCATGGGCATAGGGACATGCGGATGCTGGCCGTAGTTAAGGATGAATGAGGTTTGCCTGGTGGAGTCAGCTACGGCATTGTTCAATGCAAACAAAGGAGTACGGGAGTACAAAATGCATATTGTGAAGTGGATTTTCCTGGGCCCATCCAGTATGTGGGTTCCAAGGTTTAATGGGGTGCATATGACTATGCAGCAGGGCTGGCCTTGCTGCCAATGTGTAAATCAAATGAGTACGAGAATACAAAATGCTTATTGTGAAGTGGATTTCCCTGAGCCCATCCAGTATGTGGGTTCCAAGGCGTAATGGGGTGCATATGACTATGCAACAGGGCAGCCCTTGCTGCCAATGTGTAAAACAAAGGAGTACGGGAGTACAAAATGCATATTGTGAAGTGGATTTTCCTGGGCCTATCCAGTATGTGGGTTCAAAGGCGTAATGGGGTGCATATAACTATGCAGCAGGGCTGGCATTGCTGCCAATGTGTAAAGCAAAGGAGTACGGAAGTACAAAATGCATATTGTGAAGTGGATTTTCCTGGGACCATCCAGTATGTGGGTTCAAAGGCGTAATGGGGTGCATATGAATTTCTAGCAGGGCAGGCCTTGAATTCAATGCAACATTTTTTCAGGAGTCCCCCTGGACATCTTATGAAAGGGGTATTGTGGTGCGTCGTAATTCTTGGCAGCCCATCCACTCACAGCATAGGCTACAACAGCTTAGGAGACCCACAGTTTAATAATGGCCCTTTAAGAAGATTAATGCCGCCTGATGCACAAGTAAAAATAGTCTCTGTGTGACTTTAAGATTCCCTCCTTCATAAATGAAACAAGATGGGTCTGCGTATGTTTCACACACCACATGGCCAGCTAGGGTTGTTAAATGTTACAATGACATTTCCCAGTGAATGCATTTGTAGTGGTTGAAAGCAATGTTAAAGTTGAAAAACGCTTCAAAAATGCTGCATCTGAACTAAGCCTAAGTGGGGGAGGAAATTTTCGGTCTGGGGTTAAATATTTGGCCATACAGGCAAGTCATTAACCTGCAAAGGATGTACCTTGACATATTTCCCAGCAAATCCCGTTTTGGTTTTGTTTTAATGTGTTTTTGTGGCACTGGGAAAATGACATGAATCTCGGAATAAATTGATTAAAGCTGTGGACTAGGAGTCAGGAATGCTTCTAGGAGCGATCCCCATGATGTCCCTGTGTCATGTGAGCAGTGTTTCCATCATTTTCAAATGTTTTTAGACCTTAAAAGGACCCCCGGGGGGGATCGCTGTGATATGGAAATTTGGTTTGGATAAATTAATCGTGTGTGTGCTGCGGCCGTTCCCAATAAGACTGAGTATTTTGAGCGCTCATCAAGAATGGACTGTACACCATTGTGACAGACAAGCATTCCATCAATACTGATACTTTATTGTACATACATAGTTTTATAATTGCATATAGAAAGGAGTGGTTAGGGGTGGGTAGTTAATTACCATACAATTTCAGCTATTATTTCATTGGCTGACTGAGTACATAATGTATTTAACTGAGTCAACCTAGCAACAAGCTGATTTAGCACTCTTGGAAATAGCTGTCACCCTTATCATGTTATTTCAGCAAGACTTAGCGATATTCTAGACATTACTTCAGGACATCTAGCCTAAGTTCCTGTTTTTTAGGTGTCTGAAACATACTGGAAAGTACCAAAAACCATCTGGCCTAGCTCATGTGGCTAAGTTGAGCAATTGATTATAAACAAATATATATATATATATATATATATATATATATATATATATATATATATATATATATATATATATTTGTCTTTATGTAAGTATATATGATTTAAAGGAGTATACATGCAAGTGAGATCTATATGATATATATATTTCCATCACAAGCCCCCCTTAGATATCACTTGCCCTCCTGTCCCAAAGCGCTGCAACTCTTTTGTTCTGTCGGTGAACTGACGCAAGCCTAACGCCTGCGCCCCACTCCGTACAGACTTTTCGCAAATGGGCGGTCAGGAGATCGGTCCCTAACGGGGGTTCGTTGCAATCAGTCTCTTAGTCAATGGCATGTGTAGTGTATTCTTTATCAGGTAGGTCATCTATTCGGTCAGGCAGGGCATCCACAACATCATTCTGACTTGGGTGTCATCTTCTGGTAGGGGAGCTTTCTTGCAATGCGATGAGTGGATCCAAGTGGGTCTTCCCTCCAGTTTCACAGAGTTTGGTGTCATCAGCAGCACTTGAACAGGACCATCAAATCTGGGATCCAGTGGTGCTCTCCTTACAAACTTTTTTCACCAACTCCCAGTCTCCTGGCTTCAAGGAGTGCGTACCGGACACGGTATCTGGATCTGGCAATGAAGAAAAAAACTCGAGAATGGATGTTAGCAAGTTCCTTGGTGAGTTCAATTACATAAGCAGACAAAGTATCATATTGCATAATCAGCTGCTGAGGGAAAGGATACCCCTAACCTGAGACTAGACCCAAACAAAATTTCATATGGTGACAGCTTTTCTGGGCCTCTGGAAATGTGCCTTACACTAAGTAGTGTGATTGGGAGTGTCTCCTGCCATGGTTTGCGTGTCTCTTGGGCAACTTTCAACATCCTGTTCTTAAGTGTCCCATTCAGTCTTTCCACTTTCTCGCTACTCTGGGGATTGTAGGGAGTGTGTAGGCCTAAGTCTGACCCTACTGCTGACCAGATCTCTCGTGTGAGATTTGCTGTGAATGCGGGACCCTGGTCACTCTCTATCACTTCTGGGACCCCATAGCTGCATATCTCGTCTCTGAGAGTAGCTTCTTTGCCGTGGTCTTTGCTGGCTGGTTCCTCACTGGGAAAGCTTCTGGCCATCCTGAGAACATGTCCATGACCACAAGGGCATATTTGAATCCTCCACTTGGCGGCATTTGGATGTGGTCTTTCTGGATCCTCTGGAAGGGGTACAGTGGTCTGGCAAGACGATGTGTGGGAACTTTCTCCATTCCTCCAGGGTTGCATTTGCCGCAGGTCAGACAGCTGCTAGTGAACTTGGCTGTTAGGGTGGGGATCCCTAGAGCGAACCAGTAAGAACCAATCAGATCATTCATCTGTGTCTTTAATATGTGTGTGGGCCCATGTGCCCACTGACCCACCATAGGGTATATGCTTCGGGGTAAACAGGGTTTGTAGCCCATTGTGTACACCCTTCCTTCTTCATGTGTTGCTCTCTTCCGCATCCAGCATTCCTTCTTGTCCTTTGGGGCTTGCTCTTGCAGCTTTTTGAGCAGATCCCAGGACGTCATCTGGTCAGGTTTCTTGTCTTCAGTCGTCATGTAGTAGCCGTCCGGCTCTACGACCTCTCCAACTTCTCCATATTGTCTTCCTTTGACTGCTTCTTTGGCTGCCATATCCACCATGTTGTTGCCTCGTGCCTCTACTGTGTTTAGTTTTCCATGCGCCTTGACTTTTAGTACTGCCATCACTTTTGAAAGTTGAAGTGCGTTCAGCAGGTCCTTAATGGCTCCATGATGCTTCACGGTTGTTCCGCTTGCTGTGATGAAGTCCCTTGCAGCCCAGATGGGCCCAAAGTCATGTGCTATGCCATGCAAGTACCTCGAATCGGTATACATTTTCTCAGTCTTGTCTTCTGCCATCTGGTAGGCCTTCATCAGCGCTATCAGTTCTGCTTCCTGGGCTGACAGACTAGGCAGCAGACTTCTGGACCCCAGGATCTCTTGATTGCTGGTCACTGCACATCCCGTGTGGAATCTTCCTTCATCATCTGCAAATCTGGAGCCATCGACATAGAGGATCAACTCTGGTTTGGTCAGTGGCTCTTCTGCCACCTTGGGTAGTCCTGCTGTTTCCTGTTGCATGATGCTGAGGCAATCATGGTCATCCGTCTGGAGCAAATCCAGATCCCTGCGGAAGGTATCATGCAGATTTTGATCTTGATCAGAATTTTTATCTGAGGATCCATATCTGTATCCCCCTTGGGAGTGAGAGTAGAGTGGATGGATTGAGGACTGTGCATCTACAGTTGGTGACATTGTCGGGCAGGAGTAGAGAGCACTGGAGGCGAAGATGTCTGGCGGTGGAGAGATGTTTTGGCTGGGTTTGGTTGAGGATTGCTGAGATGTCATGCGGAGCCAGGATTTTCAATGTTTTTTCCAATGATGTCAGCAGTCCTGTCCATGAGGGAGTGTGCTGCAACTGCTGCTCTCATGCAGGAGGAAGAGGCTCCCCTTGCAACTGGATCCAGGCGAGCTGAAAAGTAGTCCAAAGGTCTCTGCTTTCCCCCCTGAAGCTGCGTCAGAACTCCAGTAGCAAGGCCTTCTTTTATCATCAAGTAGAGAGGGAATGGCTTCTCGTAGTCAGGTAGGCCTAGTGCTGGCGCTGAGACTACAGAGCCTTTTAACTTCTTGAACGAGCTGAAGGCTGCATTTGTCAGGAGGAACGGGGTCACGCTGACATATTCACACAGACGCTGCATTAGGACTGAAGCATCAGGGATCCAGGCTCTGCAATATGAAACTAGACCAAGGAAGGCCTGTAGCACCTTTGGAGTTGTTGGAGGAACCATCTTCTCCACTGTGGTCTTCCGGTCATCTGTCAGGTGTTTTGCCTGGTGAGCAATACAGTGTCTCTGGAATGTAACTCGCTTCAGACACCACTGGAATTTGTTCTTTGAGACCTTGCAGTGCTGCTCCGCCAGGTAGAGTAGAATAGACAAGAAATGGGCTTTACACGTGTCAAAGCCAACTGCACAAAGGAGTAGATTGTCCACGTATTGTAGCAGGGTTACTTCTGCATGTTCTGTGACCCAGTTGGTGAGGACTGTGGACATTGCTTTGGTGAACTGTGAAGGGCTGTTCTGGGCCCACTGTGGCATCACTGTCCATGTGTGGTGTCCCCCCTGGTGCGTTAAGGCAAACAGGAACTGGTCTTCCAGATGAAGGGGAACACTGGAGTAAGCATTAGCCAGGTCGGTCACTGTGAACACTTTTGCTGTGGCAGGCACATTCGAGAGCAGAGTGTGCGGATTCGGCCCAATTGGAGTTTCAAACATCATGGCGTAATTCACAGCTCTCAGGTCATGTACCATTCTGAACTTGGCTGGCTCTCCTTTTACAGTCTTTTTCTTGACCGGGAGAAGCGGGGTACTGCAAGGCGATGTGCAAGGAACAATGATTCCTATTTCCAGGTAGACCTTCAGTTGGTCAGAGGCAGCTTGACTCTAGGCCTTACGAGGATACGGGGTACCTGGCTTGAGTGACATCTGTACTGGGGCAACTTGAGGTTTTCCCACATCCTGGGGTCCCTTAGACCATATACTTTCTGGTACTACATCCAGTACCTCCTTGGGTAGGCCTCATTGGTTGTTTAAGGTTCTTGTAGGGCCGCCAGCATGATTTTTCTTGGGTCAGGGATGAAGAAAGTGTCACTGTCCCATCTTCCTGGAACACTGTGGTTGCCTTCAGCTTCTGCAGTAGGTTCGCTCCCAGCAGGTTGAGTGGAAGGTCCTTGACACCACAAACTGGGACAGGATAGAGTGTCCTGGCTGAGTGCACACGCTCAGTGACTTTGTAAGCTGAGAATGTCTGACTTGACCATCAAGGCCCATGCGAGGCACAGAGTATTCTGATAGGCAGGTGGGATCAGCGAGTTCCACAGGTGTCATCACACTTCTGGCTGCACCACGTTGGATCTGACAACGCCATCCACTTTAAGGGTAATTTGAGGTATTGGTCTTGCAGATGAAGGTTTACATGTCAGGAGCGTAGTGTCTTATGGACCTGGCTTGCTTGCCCCTGTCCTTTGGATGGGGTACTTCACTGCTTTCTGCACTTCTTCCTTGACCTGTTTCTCTGGACCAACTCTTGGTTTGCATGGGTCCAGTCTCTTCGGGGGCGTGGGTGCTTTGCACTGGTTCTGGTAATGGCCAAACTTGCCACAGATGTAACACTTGACACTTCTTCTGTCTTCGTAGGGTGGTTGCGCTTCCAGGTTAGTGGTCACCATGAGAGGGGCCGTCCTCTGCACTCCTGGTTGGGACTCGGTCCCTTTGGCTACTGTGGACAATTTGGTTTGGATAAATTTATCCTTGTGTGTGCTGCGGCCGTTCCCAATAAGACTTGGTCCCTTTGGCTACTGTGGACAATGGCATGATGGGCACTGTAGTGGCAGCTGGGTCCGGCCTGCTGATTGAAGCTGCAGTGGTAAGATGGGGCCTGCAGGTGTGTCAGTGGCGAGGCCCGGGGGTGCCATGAGACCGGTGGCTGCATCCAACCCAAGGTCTTGGGGCATTACAGGGGCTGCGGCTGCATCTGCCATCACTTCTTCCCCCTGTTCTGACATAGCTTCTCCCCTTTGCTAACCTTATTGAGGTCGGTGTCTCCTCTCTGGAGTCTGCAGAGGTTCTTCCGGTGTGTCGCTCGGCACTTTGCAGCGTCTTCACCTCTGGCTCCCCTTCTGGCGTACTCAGCAGCACGGCACCTGTTTCCTTCTTCGCATTCTTTGTGGCGCTATAATGGTGGCAGTTTGGGCGACAATTGGCAATAAACAGTCTCCTAGGCGTACATAAACCATTTGGCTGGGTCAGTCCACTGCCATTGACCTGTTCTCAGACCTAGCCACTATCAGTGGTTTCCTGATTGGCTGTCTCAGTCCATGCACAAAGGCCTGTGTCAACATTTGCCTGTGTATCTGGTCTTGAATGGTGAAGCCCAAGTCTTCTTTTTCCATTCATGGCCCAGAGATCATTCCAGGTGGCTGCATATGTTCGCTGGTCCTGCTACATTCTTCGGTAAAATGGCATGGGATGCATCCCTGGGTCTGGAGGATTGTCGCCTGACTTGAAGTGCAGTGCACATAGTGTAATGGTGGTGCCTCTATCTGCCCCTGCATTCTTGGTGCCTGTGGGTTTCTTTCCCTAGTACTGGGCAGCATGTATGATGTTCCCTCTTCATCTTCATCAGAGGAATAGTTGTGATAGAGTGTACTGGGGTCATACACTGGCTGATATTGGACTTAGAAGTTGCCTTTTTATTTGAGGATGTTTCCCCCCTTGCTGATGCTGTGATGGATTAGGCTTATAGTTCTATGTTGGTGTGAATGTAGGCAGCTCTGACCGGTGCTGAAATTGTACATTATCAACAAATGGTGATGTCAGTACTCCCCCTCTGCACCCAGGGCTGAGCTGTCTGCTGCCTGATGTGTCCGGGGGCTGCCCACTGCAGGGGGGATTTTCACCTTCTTTCCCCGATATCACAACTGGCAATCACTGGATTGTGCCAGGGACATAGAATAGGAACCTTGTGCTGTAAGCACCACATTATTTGAATTGGGCGTTGGCCCAGCAGAAGAAGAAGAAGAAGAAGAAGAAGAAGAAGGAGGAGAAGGAGGGGTTGATGAAAAGTGTATAGGAGGAGGAGGTGAGTGAAGGAGGAAAGAGGTGTGGAGAAGGAGAATGAGGAGATAGAGAGAGATAGAAAGGTGTGGTAAAGAGAAATGGAAGGGGAGGATCAGGGTGTGCATAAGGAGGTGGAGAGAGAGAAAGAAGAAACAGGAGAATTGGTTGAAGGGAGTAAAAAAGGAGGTAGGAGAAGGGGAAAAAGGTTTGGAGAAGAAGGAGATGGAGGAATGAGGAACAGAGGGAGGAGAAGAGAGGAGTGGAGATGGGTGTGGAGAAGGAAGAGAAGGAGGAGATAGGTGTGGTGGGGGAGTGGAGAAGGAGGAGAGAGAGAGAGGGTGAGAAGAGGGAGGAGAAGATGGGAGGTGTGGAGGAGAGAGATAGAGAGAGGGAGAGAGAGAAGAGAAAAGTGTGGAGAAAGAGAATGAGGAAAGGAGAGTGAGAGAGAAAAAGGAGGATAGAGAAGAACAAGAACAATAGAGAGGAGCAATGATGCCTTCTCCCTGTAGGGAGGGACGGGGTGCGCCACATACTGTGCAAAAAAAACCTCCCTATACCATGGATTCTGCTAAGAGCAGACTGCGCAGATCCAATATCTCCCGTCTCATACACACAAAAATCACTTCCTGTTTTGCTCACATAACTTTCTGTACCACCTAAACGATGTACGATCTGCTGCTACTTCATACCATGTATTAGTATTCAGCAATTTAACATCAGCTAACTTCCCTTATTTTCCTTTCTACGTCATGCCATTCCGCAGCTTGAAGTCTGCCATTCTTATGAATTTCACATACTTTATACCTTCCAAAATTCTTCACATACTTAACACCTTCGTGTTCTGCCACTATCTGGGGGGCTGTTTTCTCATCAGGAAGTAAAAAACCCTCCTGTTTTTGGGCCACCTTATACCCCATGGCAAAAACAAAAATAAAAACAAAAAAAGGAAAGAGTAAACAACAAAAAAACTTCTAAAAATGAGTATATAAAAACACAAAAAAACAGAATACCATCCAAAACCTGGTACACGATCAAAAACTCAAAATTTTGATACAAAAGAAAAAACTTTTTTAAAAAAAGGTAAAGAGACAGAAAGGATAACTTTGGAAAACTTAATAAAAACTTAAAAAAAACTTTAAAATGAAAAAACAGAAGGAAAACCTTCGAAACACCTATATATATTTTTTTTTGTATCTCTGCGCTCAACGCAGTCAGAGACACACACTTCCCCTTTTCTTATGCTATTGTATCCAATGTCACTAAAATCACGTATCTGAAAACACGTATGTCGCATCAAAAATGATAGATACAATTTGTTTCACTTCTTCAGATATAGCTACACATAGCCAGCATTGCAGAAACAGCCAGAAAAAAAACAGATGTGACAGTGTTATTTACAATGCATATATCTCTGCTTGCAGCGTGGAAAAGGGGACGTTCAGAAGAGAGAAAAAAAAACTTTCTTTTACAATTGTATGCACTTAAAGCAGCGATACATGAATCGAACCAAACAGATACAGATGTCCGGGAGATTCCCCTTTATTATTCTGTGACATGTGCAGGTTGTGCTGGCAACAGACTGCTGCCAATCGCATTGGGCACACCTGTGCCCGGGCTGCCTGAGTGAGAAGCACAACAAGCGGGAAATCTACCACCCCGGTCCGGTCGTCCTGACTGGATCGCCGGCACTATGGGACTCTGCAGTAGCCCTCTAAGTTATCACTACCCGTGCCTGGAGCCTAGGACTACCTGCCCCGGGACTCTACCTGTCCCTCCTATGCACGGGAATCCTGCAATAACTTATTGAGCGATTTGACCTCCTGCAGTCTGTTACCCAGCAACCACAAGCAAAACAGTCACTGTTCCTTTCTTCTCCCGGATCTTACACAAACACAGAACACATACACGGCACACAGCAGACACCTTGACTTATATCCCAGGGGTTGGATACAGGCTTTGGACTTTTTACACTACCTGGGAATGCGGTGGTGACCACACCTGACCGGCAAGAGGTATAGATCCGGACTGGGCACAGGGGACTTTCAGGTAAGATGATAACATTTTCTTACCTTACTTATGGAGCTGCGCAGTCTCCGTCCCGTGAACCAAGGCCATGGCCAACACCTCCATCTCTCCGGTCAGCAGGGTCCTGTGTGTTTTGTCCATGCCTCGCGTTGGGTGCCATTTAATATGGAAATTTGGTTTGGATAAATTTATCCTTGTGTGTGCTGCGGCCGTTCCCAATAAGACTTGGTCCCTTTGGCTACTGTGGACAATGGCATGATGGGCACTGTAGTGGCAGCTGGGTCCGGCCTGCTGATTGAAGCTGCAGTGGTAAGATGGGGCCTGCAGGTGTGTCAGTGGCGAGGCCCGGGGGTGCCATGAGACCGGTGGCTGCATCCAACCCAAGGTCTTGGGGCATTACAGGGGCTGCGGCTGCATCTGCCATCACTTCTTCCCCCTGTTCTGACATAGCTTCTCCCCTTTGCTAACCTTATTGAGGTCGGTGTCTTCTCTCTGGAGTCTGCAGAGGTTCTTCCGGTGTGTCGCTCGGCACTTTGCAGCGTCTTCACCTCTGGCTCCCCTTCTGGCATACTCAGCAGCACGGCACCTGTTTCCTTCTTCGCATTCTTTGTGGCGCTATAATGGTGGCAGTTTTGGCGACAATTGGCAATAAACAGTCTCCTAGGCGTACATAAACCATTTTGCTGGGTCAGTCCACTGCCATTGACCTGTTCTCAGACCTAGCCACTATCAGTGGTTTCCTGATTGGCTGTCTCAGTCCATGCACAAAGGCCTGTGTCAACATTTGCCTGTGTATCTGGTCTTGAATGGTGAAGCCCAAGTCTTCTTTTTCCATTCATGGCCCAGAGATCATTCCAGGTGGCTGCATATGTTCGCTGGTCCTGCTACATTCTTCGGTAAAATGGCATGGGATGCATCCCTGGGTCTGGAGGATTGTCGCCTGACTTGAAGTGCAGTGCACATAGTGTAATGGTGGTGCCTCTATTATTTTGAGCGCTCATCAAGAATGGACTGTACACCATTGTGACAGACAAGCATTCCATCAATACTGATACTTTATTGTACATACATAGTTTTATAATTGCATATAGAAAGGAGTGGTTAGGGGTGGGTAGTTAATTACCATACAATTTCAGCTATTATTTCATTGACTGACTGAGTACATAATGTATTTAACTGAGTCAACCTAGCAACAAGTTGATTTAGCACTCTTGGAAATAGCTGTCACCCTTAACCTGCTATTTCAGCAAGACTTAGCGATATTCTATACATTACTTCAGGACATCTGGCCTAAGTTCCTGTTTTTTAGGTGTCTGAAACATACTGGAAAGTACCAAAAACTATCTGGCCTAGCTCATGTGGCTAAGTTGAGCAATTGATTATAAACTAGCTGAGTATACAAATATATATATATATATATATATATATATATATATATATATATATATATATATATATATATATTTGTCTTTATGTAAGTATACAGTATATGATTTAAAGGAGCATACATGCAAGTGACATCTATATGATATATATATTTCCATCACAGCTGTAAAAATACTCTGGTGTCGCATAGCCTTACATTGGGCTTGTTGTTCTGGCCGAGTACCCGAGTATTTCAATCTGCTCGACCCGAGCAACGAGCACCTGAGCATTTAAGTGCTCGCTCATCACTAGTATTTACGTTTCCTTTTGTTTTGTTCTAGCAACTATATGATTAAAACTCAGGAGGAGTCGAAATGTCAGTTTAGCTTCCACGAACATGACTGCAGAGAACTGATGAGTCAAGAGACAGTGGGTTTTGCACACGTTCATGAGAAACCTGTTCCTAATGCAGATTTTGAGTTTTTTGTAGATGGCTCCAGATACCTTCCCAGCCAGGTGCAGGGTTTCAATTTTATTTCTGGTGTCTTCACCATAGTGGAGTTTGGAGTGTGACTGTTTGAGGTTGTGGACAGGTGTCTTGTATACTGATAACAAGTTCAAATACGTGCCATTACTACAAGTGATGAGTGGAGGACAGAGGAGCCTCTTAAAGTAGAAGTTACAGGTCTGTGAGAGCCAGAAATCTTGCATGTTTTTACGTGACCAAATACTCATTTTCCACCATAATTTGCTAAATAAATCTTGCCAAATCAGACAAGGTGATTTTCTGGATTTGTTTTATCATTTTAACTCTTATAGCTGTGGTCTACCTATGATGTCAATTACAGGCCTCTCTCATCTTTTTAAGTGGGAGAACATGCACAATTGTTGGCTGACTAAATACTTGTTTTCACCACTGTATGTAGCAAAAACTATCCTGCTCCACTTTGAAGATGAGATGTACTTCTATGCAGTAAAGTTCTTGAATTCAATAAGGATAGGTGGTGAACACTAGTTCATAATAGATGTCCAGGATCCCATGTTCAGCTCAACTTTCTGTGTATAATGACCCCAGTCATCTCACTAAGTCAGAGATGCAAACTCATAAAATTTTATTTCTGCCTATACATGGAGCAATCCCATGTGAGAGCTCGTGTTGAAGATTAAAAATTAGAAGTATAGCAGTAGTTTACACCACGCTATATGTATTAGTAAAAAAGCTCCCAGTTAGGGTTACTCCATGTGTCATCCGGTCAGGTTGATCCAGGCTATTTATTAAGAAAACAGCGCCCTATGCTGTAGTGACGCCAAAGGCTGTGTGCTTTACAGAAAAAATAAAATACAACACTAGATGTCTGAAATCTTACGTGTTTCAAAGGATATCATCCTTCTTCCTCAGGGACTACCACTGTACATGGCAGTGTGAGCTTATATAGTTAGGATGATAATTAGTGTGCACACTGTCAGCTAGGCAGGGTGGAGCAGTACCATTGCACAAGGCTTAACAAGTTTTTGCATTCTCATAGTGTCAAAAGCACAGGGACATATTGTGCCTTTAGCCGGTGCGGTTTTATTTTACATATTAGAACCTTTTTAGCAGGGAAAGAGCTTGTGGTTTTATTTTATTTTATTTTCTTCATAATAAAGTTTAAACTTTTAAGTCTATATTTTTAAGGCTCAGATTTTTATCCCTTTTTAAATAATGGCACCACTTTTGCTGTGGTGGAAAAAAACTCATTGGATTTTCCTGGCTAAATACTGTAGAGAAGAAGGCATTTAACAGACTGGCTTCGACATTATTCTGTTTCTCAGTTCCACTTACTCTGGGGGTAAACATTATAATTTGTAAGGCTCTGATTAATATTTATTTTATGTTTCTGGGGGCATTGAATCCCTGTACCTCAATCTTTGCCACCTTCCTTTTTATTTTACATATTTTATTTTTAATTACAAGAACTACCCACATGATCTTTCACATAAAGGATGATTTGTGTATCTCAACAACAGATTTGACATTGACACATGCATGCATAAACATTAGGATATTTATATCCTTTTTAGTTATCTACTTTATATATACTGTATATATTTATTTCAGTTGCAGAGAAGCCAGAAATAAATTGCTACAAACTTGCACATAACATTTAGTTATCCAGTGTGTAAAGAATAACTTGTGAAGCAGTAGGATTTGTACTGCGTAGCCATGCATTTCTTTAATATGGGTTTTCTATTTTATTCACAGAAATATGGTAGAAAGCTCAAGGGAATTCAGCTTTTCAGGTGTTAAAAAGGATTTGCTATAAAGACAGTGATTACACAGGACTTAGCACAATTGAAAGTCAAGGCAAAGTAGTCATACGGTGATGAATCACTGAGAATTCTTCAAGCAGAAAGTATTTTGCTAACTAATCTGTATGTAAAACTGTTGTACCTCATAGAAGCATAATCCTGAATATGCAAATACCCAACTTTTACTAGATAAAACATATACATTTACATGTATGGCTTTATCTTTACCAAGGTAATACAATTTAACTTTGATCATTTTTTTTTATCATGACTTTTCCACCTAAATCAATGCAGGGAAGTGGGCCAATACTTTTATTAATTCATTTTGTATTACTATAGTGTTTACTTAAGAACACAAGGATTTTACTTTTGATGTTCTTTCAATTTAAAATCCATTCTTAGCCTTAAAATATTAAAAATAAGATTACAGGATTGTTTCTGAATGTGTCCATAAAAATGGTATCTGATAAATCAATAGGAAATGACATAACAGTGTTGTAGAAGCTAGATTGATCAATTGTTCAACTTTACAAATAGCCAAATAAATTGTAGGATATGGAGACAGCACATCAATCAAAGTGTGATCTTTTATTTACTTAATGACATTTCAGCTTCTATGAGCCTTTAATACTTTTCCAGTCGGTCCTTTAGAATATGAGCGGTGATTTTTTTCCAGTGTCTTATACAAGAGGATTTTCTGAGTGATATACAACCTTCTACTACATCTGCCATTACAAGGAACTTGTTTGGAAAAAGTAACTCTAGTCAACAATAAGGATCAAATTTGTCTCAATTTACTCAGTAGTAGATGGTTTTATAAGTAATAGTAGTAGTTTTATAATAAGAACAGTATTGCTCGTTGTTTTTTGCCAGATGTCATTCTATAGTAAAAAAAATGCATATTTTTATATTTAAAAATAATAGTTTGATATAAAAAACTACTCTTAAAAACATTATCTTGTTAGAAAACCAATAATACATTTACAAGCCTTATATTTAATGTCAACTTTATGTGCAATTGGTATTAACTATAATGTTTTTGATACATTGCATCTCAATTTTATGATAATGGAGCAAGGGCTAGCATTTTGACAATGATTTATGTTGGCCTGTCATTTTTATGTTATTCATAATTGTGTGACTATTTTTTTTTTTACATTTTTTGTTATACTGTTCTGTTCATTGCCCTTTGAATGCTGTGTGTGTTTTAACAGAGAAACAAAATAAAACAGAGGCAAAGTGTCTTTTTTCTTATTTCTAAGATTTGTGTAGGTCTCTAGAAAACATACACCAGACATTAGCCTGCAAGATCCCTTGGCTTGCCATCCTAAATGCATGCTTTATAAATGATTCACATGTTTTAAGCGCCCAGACCAAAATTAGGTCCTTATCTGATTTTTATGTTTTTTTTATTTAACTTATTTAATGCATAAAGATTTAGCAAAGACTCATAAGGTAATGGACAGCCTGTAAATTGTGATGATATTTGGAAAAATTTTCAGGGCATCAGATATAAATAAAAAGTCACACTTTCATAGCAATGGGGCATATTTATGAACAGTTTTCACTGTTTAAAACTAAACTTAGACATACCTAATATTTTGGCATACCAATGTTCATAAATTTTGTCCAATAGTACAAAAATGTTGTAATCTGAATGACTATTTTGAGATTCATGCCAAAATTTGTTTAGTTTGCAAACTTATCCCTTTCACCACATTCAAGGCAACGTTACCTCATGGTGTGGAAAGGGTTCCAGCAAAACGACATAAATTTACACCATGGCAATCATGCGGGCACATTACCTGTGCCCGCACAATCGCTGTCAGGAACTATGCATAAGTTATAGCCATGTTTCAAATTTCATGGCCAGGAATGGTGCATTCATCTCCCTGTGCCTTTTAGTCCCCTAAATTGATAACGATAGCATTGACTAGAAGGTTCGGAGAGATCCCTCTTCCATGGAATCGACCCATCATCGCAAGGGCCCAATCATTGCCATGAAAAACCATGACTACCTACAGGTCTGCTAGCTAGGATGGCCTGTTTAGACCATGCCCAGACCATGGTCTAAGAGATGTCAGTTAGTGCAGCACTGACAGATATAATGCATTATACAATCAATCAGATTAATAAAAGTTAAAGTCCCAAAAAGGGACTAAGTAAAAAATGAAAAAAGAAGTTAAATAAATTATAAAAATATAAAAAAAAATAAAAAATAAATAAGCAAAGAAAATGAAAAAAATATTAAACCAATAAATGCGGTAGGTATATTAATGTAAAGATAAAAGTGAACAAAAAAATTTACATATTTGGTATCCAAAACAACCCAATCTATAAAATTGTTACATTATTTAACTCCTTCAGTGAGCTCCTTAAAATAAATGAATAAAAAATAATGTAACAAAAATGTTTTTTCATCATACCGCTGAAAAATGTTATAGCTCTTAAAATACAGCAATGCAAAACCAATTTTTTTTCTAGAAAATTGTTTTCATTATGTAAATGCAACAAAACATAAAAGAAATTGTATAAATGTGAAATGGCTGAGTAATAGTATTTACCTGAAGTATAAACCTACCTGATCACTAGGGTTGAGCGAAACGGGTCGATCATTTTCAAAAGTCGCCGACTTTTGGCTAAGTCGGCGTCTCATGAAACCCGATCCGACCCCTGTGCTTGTCGGCCATGCGGTACGCGACTTTCGCGCCAAAGTCGCGTTTCAATGACGCGAAAAGCGCCATTTCTCAGCCAATGAAGGTGAACGCAGAGTGTGGGCAGCGTGATGACATAGATCCTGGTCCCCACCATCTTAGAGAAGGGCATTGCAGTGATTGGCTTGCTGTCTGCGGCGTCACAGGGGCTATAAAGGGGCGTTCCCGCCGACCGCCATCTTACTGCTGCTGATCTGAGCTTAGGGACAGGTTGCTGCCGCTTCATCAGAAGCAGGGAGAGCGTTAGGCAGGGTCCACTAACCACCAAACCGCTTGTGCTGCAGCGATTTCCACTGTCCAACACCACCTTCGGTGTGCAGGAACAGTGGAAGCTATTTTTTTTTTTTTTTCCCCTCAGCGCTGTAGCTCATTGGGCTGCCCTAGAAGGCTCCGTGATAGCTGTATTGCTGTGTGTACGCCACTGTGGAAACCAACTGCTTTTTTCAAAGCACATATCCTCTTGTTCCTTCCTTTCTGCACAGCTATCTTTTTTGTTTGTCCACACTTTTTATTTAATTTGTGCATCAGTCCACTCCTATTGCTGCCTGCCATACCTGGCTTACATTACTGCAGGGAGATAGTAATTGTAGGACAGTTTTTTTTTTTTTTTTGATTTTTTTTTGGGGGAGATTAAGATTGGCATTTCTGCTACAGTGCCATCCCTGTGTGTGCCATCTCTCACTGAGTGGGCCATAGAAAGCCTATTTATTTTTTCCGTGATTTGTGTTCTAAAATCTACCTCAACACAGAAACACTACATCAATCAGTGGGAGAAAAATATTGGCCTCAGTCAGGGCTTGTGTGCCACTGCTGTGTGTGCGCTATCTCTCATTCAGTGGGCTATAGCAAGCCTATATTTTTTTTTTTTTTTTTTTTTTAATATTATTTGGTTTCAAAAGTCTCCCTGAAAAAAAAAAAAAACCTAAAAAAACAGTGGGAGAGTAATATTGCCCTTTCAGCTTGTGTGCCAGTCTTGACTCCTGGGTGTGCCACCTCTCTCCCTCTCATTCAGTGGGCCATAGAAAGCCTATTTATTTTTTTTTTTAAATATTATTGGGTTTCTAAAGTCTCCCTGAAAAAACAAAAAATACATAAAAAAACAGTGGGAGAGTAATATTGCCCTTTCAGCTTGTGTGCCAGTCTTGACTCCTGGGTGTGCCACCTCTCTCCCTTTCATTCAGTGGGCCATAGAAAGCCTATTTATTTTTTCCGTGATTTGTGTTCTAAATTCTACCTCAACACAAAAACACTACATCAATCAGTGGGAGAAAAATATTGGCCTCAGTCAGGGCTTGTGTGCCACTGCTGTGTGTGCTATCTCTCATTCAGTGGGCTATAGCAAGCCTATTTTTTTTTTTTTTTTTTTTTTTTTAATATTATTTGGTTTCTAAAGTCTCCCTGAAAAAAAAAAAAAACCTAAAAAAACAGTGGGAGAGTAATATTGCCCTTTCAGCTTGTGTGCCAGTCTTGACTCCTGGGTGTGCCACCTCTCTCCCTCTCATTCAGTGGGCCATAGAAAGCCTATTTATTTTTTTTTTAAAATATTATTCGGTTTCTAAAGTCTCCCTGAAAAAACAAAAAATACATAAAAAAACAGTGGGAGAGTAATATTGCCCTTTCAGCTTGTGTGCCAGTCTTGACTCCTGGGTGTGCCACCTCTCTCCCTTTCATTCAGTGGGCCATAGAAAGCCTATTTTTTTTTTTTTTATATTATTTGGTTTCTAATTCTCCCTGAAAAAAAAAAAAAAACCTAAAAAAACAGTGGGAGAGTAATATTGCCCTTTCAGCTTGTGTGCCAGTCTTGACTCCTGGGTGTGCCACCTCTCTCCCTCTCATTCAGTGGGCCATAGAAAGCCTATTTATTTTTTTTTTAAAATATTATTGGGTTTCTAAAGTCTCCCTGAAAAAACAAAAAATACATAAAAAAACAGTGGGAGAGTAATATTGCCCTTTCAGCTTGTGTGCCAGTCTTGACTCCTGGGTGTGCCACCTCTCTCCCTTTCATTCAGTGGGCCATAGAAAGCCTATTTTTTTTTTTTTAATATTATTTGGTTTCTAATTCTCCCTGAAAAAAAAAAAAAAACCTAAAAAAACAGTGGGAGAGTAATATTGCCCTTTCAGCTTGTGTGCCAGTCTTGACTCCTGGGTGTGCCACCTCTCTCCCTCTCATTCAGTGGGCCATAGAAAGCCTATTTATTTTTTTTTTTAAATATTATTGGGTTTCTAAAGTCTCCCTGAAAAAACAAAAAATACATAAAAAAACAGTGGGAGAGTAATATTGCCCTTTCAGCTTGTGTGCCAGTCTTGACTCCTGGGTGTGCCACCTCTCTCCCTTTCATTCAGTGGGCCATAGAAAGCCTATTTATTTTTTCCGTGATTTGTGTTCTAAATTCTACCTCAACACAAAAACACTACATCAATCAGTGGGAGAAAAATATTGGCCTCAGTCAGGGCTTGTGTGCCACTGCTGTGTGTGCTATCTCTCATTCAGTGGGCTATAGCAAGCCTATTTTTTTTTTTTTTTTTTTTTTTTTAATATTATTTGGTTTCTAAAGTCTCCCTGAAAAAAAAAAAAAACCTAAAAAAACAGTGGGAGAGTAATATTGCCCTTTCAGCTTGTGTGCCAGTCTTGACTCCTGGGTGTGCCACCTCTCTCCCTCTCATTCAGTGGGCCATAGAAAGCCTATTTATTTTTTTTTTAAAATATTATTCGGTTTCTAAAGTCTCCCTGAAAAAACAAAAAATACATAAAAAAACAGTGGGAGAGTAATATTGCCCTTTCAGCTTGTGTGCCAGTCTTGACTCCTGGGTGTGCCACCTCTCTCCCTTTCATTCAGTGGGCCATAGAAAGCCTATTTTTTTTTTTTTAATATTATTTGGTTTCTAATTCTCCCTGAAAAAAAAAAAAAAACCTAAAAAAACAGTGGGAGAGTAATATTGCCCTTTCAGCTTGTGTGCCAGTCTTGACTCCTGGGTGTGCCACCTCTCTCCCTCTCATTCAGTGGGCCATAGAAAGCCTATTTATTTTTTTTTTTAAATATTATTGGGTTTCTAAAGTCTCCCTGAAAAAACAAAAAATACATAAAAAAACAGTGGGAGAGTAATATTGCCCTTTCAGCTTGTGTGCCAGTCTTGACTCCTGGGTGTGCCACCTCTCTCCCTTTCATTCAGTGGGCCATAGAAAGCCTATTTTTTTTTTTTTTAATATTATTTGGTTTCTAATTCTCCCTGAAAAAAAAAAAAAAACCTAAAAAAACAGTGGGAGAGTAATATTGCCCTTTCAGCTTGTGTGCCAGTCTTGACTCCTGGGTGTGCCACCTCTCTCCCTCTCATTCAGTGGGCCATAGAAAGCCTATTTATTTTTTTTTTTAAATATTATTGGGTTTCTAAAGTCTCCCTGAAAAAACAAAAAATACATAAAAAAACAGTGGGAGAGTAATATTGCCCTTTCAGCTTGTGTGCCAGTCTTGACTCCTGGGTGTGCCACCTCTCTCCCTCTCATTCAGTGGGCCATAGAAAGCCTTTTTTTTTTTTGGTTTTTTTAATATTATTTGGTTTCTAAAGTCTCCCTGAAAAAAACAAAAAAAACATAAAAAACAGTGGGAGAGTAATATTGCCCTTTCAGCTTGTGCGCCAGTCTTGACTCCTGGTTGTGCCACCTCTCTCTCTCTAATTGTGGGCCATAGAAAGCCTTTTTTTTTTTTTTTTTTAATATTATTTGGTTTCTAAAGTCTCCCTGAGAAAAAAAAATAAATAAATTAGGTGGGAGATTAATATTGACATTAGTGCTTGAGTGACAGTCCTGCGTGTGTGTCATCTCTGTGATTTTGTGCCACAGAAAACAGAGTGTGTAACATTGTGCCTGATTTTCCTTGTGGTCTCACCAACCTGTTAAGGGATATTGAAATCATACTGAAGTTATAGCTCACCGTGTAAGTTGTTTGATAGCAACAAATAAAGTTACTTTGGTTAAGATTTTAAAACAATGAGGAAGTCTGGTGCAAGAGGTCGTCGTGGGCGTTCATTGTCAGCTGGTAATGATGGTAGTGGTAGTGGAGCATCAGGTGGTCGTGGGGATAAAAATATTCCACCTAAGTCTGGAGCTGTGGAGCCAGTTTCGTCGTCAGGCTACACAAGGCCTCGAACGCTCTCTTTTCTGGGAGTAGGAAAACCGCTTTTAAAGGCGGAGCAGCAACAGCAAGTTTTGGCTTACATTGCAGACTCAGCCTCTAGCTCTTTTGCCTCCTCTTCCGAAACTGGTAAATGTAAAAGCAGCGCGTCGCTTGTGGATGTTCACGGTCAGGGACAAGTCGCTTCCTTGTCCTCCTCAGCAAAAACTACAACAAGAGAGAAGGATGCAGCAGGCGACACAACGGGTCACTCCATGGAGCTCTTTACACATACCGTCCCTGGCTTAGAAAGTGAAACATTTAACAGGCCATGCCCATTACAAGTATATTCTGACATGGAGTGCACTGATGCACAGCCACAGCCAGAGTACTATGCTGCTCCTTTGACTCAGACCACCACATTGCCCTCTCAGGGTACAGATCCACAATCAGACCCTGATGAGACTATGTTGCCCCGCCACGAACGCTATACCACCGACCGACACAGTGACACAGACGAAGTTGCACACGAGCTCGAAGAGGAGGTAATAGATGACCCAGTTATTGACCCCGATTGGCAGCCATTGGGGGAACAGGGTGCAGGCGGCAGTAGTTCAGAAGCGGAGGTGGAGGAGGGGCCGCAGCAGGCATCAACATCGCAACAGGTTCCATCTGCCGGGCCCGTATCTGGACCAAAACGCGTGTCAAAGCCAAAACCTGTTGGAGCACAGCGTTGCCATCCGGTTAAAGCTCAGTCTGCAATCCCTGAAAAGGGATCAGAGTCTAGGAAGAGTGCAGTCTGGCATTTTTTTAAACAACATCCAACTGATCAGCGCAAAGTCATCTGTCAAAAATGTTCAACTAGCTTAAGCAGAGGTCAGAATCTGAAAAGTCTAAATACTAGTTGCATGCATAGACACTTAACCACCATGCATTCTCAAGCCTGGACTAACTACCAAACGTCCCTCAAGGTTGTAGCACCCTCGGCCAATGAAGCTAGTCAGCAACGCAACATCCCTTCCGTCACTGTAAGGCCACCATTTTCCGCACCACCGGCAGTATCTGTGCAGGTTTCTTTGCCAGCCAAAAGCAGTCAGGGTCAGGGAATCACCAGTTTTGTAGGAGGAAATATTGCATGTAGGGCACCGGCGGAAACAATACCGTCTCCAACCGTCTCTCAGTCTGCCATGTCCACCGGCACACCCGAAAGTTCCACGATCTACAGCTCTCCAGTCCAGCTCACCCTACATGAGACTCTGGTTAGAAAAAGGAAGTACTTATCCTCGCATCCGCGTACACAGGGTTTTAACGCCCACATAGCTAGACTAATCTCGTTAGAGATGATGCCCTACCGGTTAGTTGAAAGCGAAGCTTTCAAAGCCCTGATGGAGTACGCTGAACCACGATACGAGCTACCCAGTCGACACTTTTTTTCCAGAAAAGCCATCCCAGCCCTGCACCAGCATGTTAAACAGCGCATCGTCCATGCACTCAGGCAATCTGTGAGTACAAAGGTGCACCTGACTACAGATGCATGGACCAGTAGGCATGGCCAGGGACGTTATGTGTCCATCACGGCACACTGGGTGAATGTGGTGGATGCAGGGTCCACAGGCGACATCAATTTAGGGACAGTTGTGCCTAGCCCACGGTCTAGGAAACAGTTGGCTGTAGGCGTTCGCACCCCCTCCTCCTCCTCCTCGTCCTCCTGCAGAAGCTACAGCTCTTCCACAGAACGCAGTCGGCCAACCACTCCATCGGCAGATGACACTGTTGCACACCAGTTGTCCCATTATGGGCCAGCTACTGCCAAGCGTCAGCAGGCTGTATTGGCTATGAAGTGTTTGGGCGACAACAGACACACCGCGGAAGTTCTGTCCGAGTTCTTGCAACAAGAAACGCAGTCGTGGCTGGGCACAGTAGATCTTGAGGCAGGCAAGGTAGTGAGTGATAACGGAAGGAATTTCATGGCTGCCATCTCCCTTTCCCAACTGAAACACATTCCTTGCCTGGCTCACACCTTAAACCTGGTGGTGCAGTGCTTATTGAAAACTTATCCTGGGTTCTCCGACCTGCTCCTCAAAGTGCGTGCACTTTGCTCACATATCCGACGTTCGCCTGTACACGCCAGCCGTATGCAGACCTATCAGCGGTCTTTGAACCTTCCCCAGCATCGCCTAATCATAGACGTTGCAACAAGGTGGAACTCAACACTGCACATGCTTCAGAGACTGTGCGAACAGAGGCGTGCTGTTATTTATTTGTGGGAGGATACACGGGCAGGCAGTAGGATGGCAGACATGGAGTTGTCAGGTGTGCAGTGGTCGAAGATACAAGACATGTGTCAAGTCCTTCAGTGTTTTGAGGAATGCACACGGCTGGTTAGTGCAGACAACGCCGTAATAAGCATGAGCATCCCCCTAATGCGTCTGCTGATGCAAAGTTTGACGCACATAAAGGAGCAGGCGTCTGCACCAGAGGAAGAGGGAAGCCTTGATGACAGTCAGCCATTGTCTGGTCAGGGCAGTGTACAGGACGAGGTAGCGGGCGAAGAGGAGGTGGAGGACGAGGAGGATGATGGGGATGAGTATATTTTTAATGCGGAAACTTTCACGGGGGCACAGGAAATTGGTTGCGTGTCACGGCCGGGTTCTGGTTTTTTGAGGGACACAAGTGACGTAGATTTGCCTGCAACTGCCCCTCAACCAATCACAACCGGAGATTTGACAAGTGGAACTTTGGCCCACATGGCGGATTATGCCTTACGTATCCTACAAAGGGACACACGCATTACGAAAATGATGAACGATGACGATTACTGGTTGGCCTGCCTCCTTGATCCACGCTATAAAGGCAAATTGCAAAATATTATGCCACATGAGAACTTGGAACTAATATTAGCAACCAAACAATCAACTCTTGTTGACCGTTTGCTTCAGGCATTCCCAGCACACAGCGCACGTGATCGTTCTCACACGAGCTCCAGGGGGCAGCAGACTAGGAGTGTTAGGGGTGCACACATCAGAAGTGGCGTTGGACAGAGGGGTTTTCTGACCAGGTTGTGGAGTGATTTTGCTATGACCGCAGACAGGACAGGTACTGCTGCATCAATTGAAAGTGACAGGAGACAACATTTGTCCAGTATGGTTACTAACTATTTTTCATCCCTTATCGATGTTCTCCCTCAACCGTCATTCCCATTTGATTACTGGGCCTCCAAATTAGACACCTGGCCAGAATTGGCAGAATATGCATTGCAGGAGCTTGCTTGCCCGGCAGCAAGTGTCCTATCAGAAAGAGTATTCAGTGCTGCAGGGTCAATATTAACCGAAAAAAGGACTCGTCTGGCTACCCAAAATGTTGACGATCTAACATTCATTAAAATGAACCACAACTGGATTTCAAAATCTTTTGCCCCACCTTGCCCGGCCGACACCTAGCTTTCCTATGAAAAGCTCTTGCCTGTGAATTACTTTTCTAATGTCTAATTTGCTGCTGCAGATTGTACAGCATACGACATGTTTACACCTCCCTAAATGGCCAAACTCCCCACACGGGGCCGTGGTATCGCGACTTGGCGCAAGCACCCGTGAGACTGCTGTTTGTCTGAAGAGGTGGGTGTGCTCGCTTTTGGTTGACGGCATTGCTACTGGGTCCCTCATAGTACAATGTAGTGTCTCTGGCGGTGGTGGTGCGCACCCAACGTCAGACACACCGTTGTAACATGAGTGGCCCTGGGGCGGTCCCGCCGGCCTCAAGAGAGTTCCCCCCTACCCCAGCTCAAACTGGGCTCTACTACGTGCAAAATTATGTCGCACAGCTCCACCAATCTTTAGTCTATTCGCTGACATCATTCAATGTCTGGCACTGACAATACAAATTTGTAGACATCTATGATGCAACTTAAAGTAGTCTGTGTCTGTGTCCTATATTGGCACCATTAAATAGTTACTGCCAAATTACTATGTCAGAAACACAGCAGATGAGCCCACCCCTGTACCTAAGTATGCCATCTTTTTTTTTGTTTTGGTTGTTTTGCGAGACATTAACATCTATTTATATTTTGGGAGTACTGGGACAGACACTCCTTGCACTACTCCTCCACTCAGCACCAAGCTGCCTGCCCGTGTATCCATGTAACCGCTGTAAAACTGCCATGAGCCTATTGTTTGTTATTTTAGGCCTTTGATAGCCTGTCTGCGGTCCCTACTCCTCCACTGACCACCAAGCTGCCTGCCCGTGTATCCATGTAACCGCTGTAAAACTGCCATGAGCCTATTGTTTGTTATTTTAGGCCTTTGAAGCCTTTCTGCGCTCCCTCCTTCCACTAGTCCTCCACTGACCAGACCACTGCTGCCCGTGTACCCCTGGAACCAATTTTAAAGTGCCTACAGCCAGCCCATTTTATTGTGTTAGGCCTTCGAAGCCTGTCTGCGGTCCCTCCTTCCACTAGGCCTCCACTGACCAGACCACTGCTGCCCGTGTACCCCTGGAACCAATTTTAAAGTGCCTACAGCCAGCCCATTTTATTGTGTTAGGCCTTCGAAGCCTGTCTGCGGTCCCTCCTTCCACTAGGCCTCCACTGACCAGACCACTGCTGCCCGTGTACCCCTGGAACCAATTTTAAAGTGCCTACAGCCAGCCCATTTTATTGTGTTAGGCCTTCGAAGCCTGTCTGCGGTCCATACTTTAAATACTCCTCCACTCAGCACCAAGCTGCCTGCCCGTGTATCCATGTAACCGCTGTAAAACTGCCATGAGCCTATTGTTTGTTATGTTAGGCCTTTGATAGCCTGTCTGCGGTCCCTACTTTAAATACTCCTCCACTCACCACCACCAAGCTGCCTGCCCGTGTATCCATGTAACCGCTGTGAAACTGCCATGAGCCTATTGTTTTTTTATGTTAGGCCTTTGATAGCCTGTCTGCGGTCCCTACTTTAAATACTCCTCCACTCACCACCACCAAGCTGCCTGCCCGTGTATCCATGTAACCGCTGTAAAACTGCCATGAGCCTATTGTTTGTTATGTTAGGCCTTTGAAGCCTTTCTGCGCTCCCTCCTTCCACTAGTCCTCCACTGACCAGACCACTGCTGCCCGTGTACCCCTGGAACCAATTTTAAAGTGCCTACAGCCAGCCCATTTTATTGTGTTAGGCCTTCGAAGCCTGTCTGCGGTCCATACTTTAAATACTCCTCCACTCAGCACCAAGCTGCCTGCCCGTGTATCCATGTAACCGCTGTAAAACTGCCATGAGCCTATTGTTTGTTATGTTAGGCCTTTGATAGCCTGTCTGCGGTCCCTACTTTAAATACTCCTCCACTCACCACCACCAAGCTGCCTGCCCGTGTATCCATGTAACCGCTGTGAAACTGCCATGAGCCTATTGTTTTTTTATGTTAGGCCTTTGATAGCCTGTCTGCGGTCCCTACTTTAAATACTCCTCCACTCACCACCACCAAGCTGCCTGCCCGTGTATCCATGTAACCGCTGTAAAACTGCCATGAGCCTATTGTTTGTTATGTTAGGCCTTTGAAGCCTTTCTGCGCTCCCTCCTTCCACTAGTCCTCCACTGACCAGACCACTGCTGCCCGTGTACCCCTGGAACCAATTTTAAAGTGCCTACAGCCAGCCCATTTTATTGTGTTAGGCCTTCGAAGCCTGTCTGCGGTCCATACTTTAAATACTCCTCCACTCACCACCAAGCTGCCTGCCCGTGTATCCATGTAACCGCTGTAAAACTGCCATGAGCCTATTGTTTGTTATGTTAGGCCTTTGATAGCCTGTCTGCGGTCCTTACTTTAAATACTCCTCCACTCACCACCTAGCTGCCTGTGTATCCATGTAACCGATGTAAAACTGCCATGACTGCCTACTGTTTGTTATTTTAGGCCTTTGATAGCCTGTCTGCAGCCCCTACTTGCAATACTCCTCCACTGACCACACCAATGCTGCCCGTGTACCCCTGGAACCTATTTAAAAGTTCATAGAGCCTAGTTATATATTTTATTTACTATTAATAAGGCCATGATGGACTACGCTGTACCACGCTACAAGCTAACCAGTCGACACTTCTTTTGCGAGAAAAGCCATCCCAACCCTCCACCAGCATGTAGAAGACCGCATTGTCCATGCACTCTGGCAATCTGTGAGTACAAAGGTGCACCTGACAACAGACGCATGGACCTGTAGGCATGGCCACGGAAGATTACGTGTCCATTACGGCGCAATGGGTTAATGTGGTGGATGCATGGTCCACAGGGGACAGCCTACTAAGTCTGTCTGCAGTCCCTAATTCAAATTGTCCTCCACTGTCTAAATCGGAACTTCCACCTTCTGGCTTTCGGCCTATAGTATCAGAAATTAAACTGCATTTGGCCTTCAACTTTGGTTAGGGCCTACTAACGGCTTCTGCCCCTCCCTGGTGTTGCCCTCAACTAAATAAAGCTGAGCTTCAACCTTCCGGCTCTCATTATGTGGTTTTAAAAAAAAAAATGGTGGTTAGGGCCTACTAACGGCTTCTGCCCCTCCCTGGTGTTGTCCTCAACTAAATAAAGCTGAGCTTCAACCTTCCGGCTCTCATTAAGTGGTTTTAAAAAAAAAAAAAATGGTGGTTAGGGCCTACTAACGGCTTCTGCCCCTCCCTGGTGTTGTCCTCAACTAAATAAAGCTGAGCTTCAACCTTCCGGCTCTCATTATGTGGTTTTAAAAAAAAAAATGGTGGTTAGGGCCTACTAACGGCTTCTGCCCCTCCCTGGTGTTGTCCTCAACTAAATAAAGCTGAGCTTCAACCTTCCGGCTCTCATTAAGTGGTTTTTAAAAAAAAATGGTGGTTAGGGCCTACTAACGGCTTCTGCCCCTCCCTGGTGTTGTCCTCAACTAAATAAAGCTGAGCTTCAACCTTCCGGCTCTCATTAAGTGGTTTTAAAAAAAAAAAAATTGGTGGTTAGGGCCTACTAACGGCTTCTGCCCCTCCCTGGTGTTGTCCTCAACTAAATAAAGCTGAGCTTCAACCTTCCGGCTCTCATTATGTGGTTTAAAAAAAAAAAATGGTGGTTAGGGCCTACTAACGGCTTCTGCCCCTCCCTGGTGTTGTCCTCAACTAAATAAAGCTGAGCTTCAACCTTCCGGCTCTCATTAAGTGGTTTTAAAAAAAAAATGGTGGTTAGGGCCTACTAACGGCTTCTGCCCCTCCCTGGTGTTGTCCTCAACTAAATAAAGCTGAGCTTCAACCTTCCGGCTCTCATTAAGTGGTTTTAAAAAAAAAATGGTGGTTAGGGCCTACTAACGGCTTCTGCCCCTCCCTGGTGTTGTCCTCAACTAAATAAAGCTGAGCTTCAACCTTCCGGCTCTCATTATGTGGTTTTAAAAAAAAAAAAAATGGTGGTTAGGGCCTACTAACGGCTTCTGCCCCTCCCTGGTGTTGTCCTCAACTAAATAAAGCTGAGCTTCAACCTTCCGGCTCTCATTAAGTGGTTTTAAAAAAAAAATGGTGGTTAGGGCCTACTAACGGCTTCTGCCCCTCCCTGGTGTTGTCCTCAACTAAATAAAGCTGAGCTTCAACCTTCCGGCTCTCATTATGTGGTTTTAAAAAAAAAATGGTGGTTAGGGCCTACTAACGGCTTCTGCCCCTCCCTGGTGTTGTCCTCAACTAAATAAAGCTGAGCTTCAACCTTCCGGCTCTCATTAAGTGGTTTTAAAAAAAAAAAAAATGGTGGTTAGGGCCTACTAACGGCTTCTGCCCCTCCCTGGTGTTGCCCTCAACTAAATAAAGCTGAGCTTCAACCTTCTGCTCCAAATTACCATTTTAAAAAATGCAATAGGCTTTTCCGGCCTACTAAAGGTGTCTGCCCCTCCCTGGTGTTGTCCTCAACTGAACAAAGCTGAGCTTCCACATTCTGGCTTTCGCCCTATACTATCAGATATTAAACTGCATTTGGCCTACTAGTGTGGTTAGGCCCTTGAAACAGTGTCTGCTGCTCTTGGGTTTGCTACTCCACTGAACAAAGCAATGCCGCCTGTTTAGTCCTGTTACCAATTTTGAACTGCATGTAGCCTACTTTATTCTTTGGCCCTATATCTGTTTCCTCCTCATCCTGCCCATTGCCCAGCCACTGCTAAATGAGTCTGCTGGTACATTGACCTAGACCACTACATTCCCCTTGTACTCTACACAGCCAGAATCTGTCCCTGCTGAAAGTAAGGTTCCCCTTCCCGCATGTTATACCACCTTACACAGGGACAAAGAGGAAGGTGCAGATGAAAGTGCAGGTTCCTTCATCAGGTGGGGGGGCATACTCGTTGGCGACGTCACTGGCACAGGGCCCCTCAGAGTACGCAAAAGTGTCGCTGCTGGTGGGAGGCGCCCCCGCCATGCAAACACACCGCCGTACTTTGAGGGGCCCTGTGCCAGTGGCAATGCGAACGAGTGGGCCCCCCCTGCTTGCTCAGGATCACAGCACTTGCAACTTTTAAATACTTACCTTTCCCTGCAACACCGCCGTGACGTAGTCCGCATTTCCTGGGCCCACGAAAAACTTGAGCCAGCCCTACTCCCCCCACAACTTTCCCCCAATTCCCTATGCCCAACTATTATTATACAGTTAATTAAGATTGGCAAGCTTCAGAAACAAGAATGGATGTTTTTGGCATTAAAATGGGCACTGTAGGTGTTTTCCTGGCCTCCACTCACTGCCGACTATGCTTCCCCATTGACTTGCATTGGGTTTCGTGTTTCGGTCGATCCCCGACTTTTAGCGATAATCGGCCGACTGCACTCGACTCGACTCTGGACAAAATCGGGTTTCCCAAAACCCTACTCGATCTTAAAAAAATGAAAGTCGCTCAACCCTACTGATCACTGTTACCATATGGTGAACGGCATAAAAGAAAATAATTCCTGTATTGCTGTCTTTTGCTCATTCTGGCTACCAAAAATCGGAATAGAAAGCAATTAATCATGTGTCATTGTCATGTGTTTTTGAAAATGGCATCAATACAAGCATAAACTTGGCCCTCAAAAAAGAAGCCCTCTCTTTTGGCAGAAATATAGAAAAATTATATTTCTCAAAATATGGCAATGCAAAAATAGTTTAGCGTGCTTTGTATAAAATTTCAGTATGTTCAAATTTGTAAAAAGACTTGGCCTGGTACAGTTCACAAAATAATTTTGTTAAAAAAATTGACTATTGTTATATATACAGTATATATATGTATATATATATATATATATATATATATATATATATATATATATATATATATATATAGTAGAACTTCGTTTGTGTGTAATTTCGTTGCTGTAAAAAAAAAAAATGTCCTGCTACAGTTGTACAAATTTGGTTGTTCAAAAATCGACTGTTGTCACATCTACTGTAGAATTTGGTTTGTGGTTTGTGTGCAAATATAAAACAAATTTGGCCTGCTACAGGTGTAGAAATTTGGTCCCTCGGTACTCGGTTCCCAGCTGCCACTATTTCTACTGCTGATTCATCCTTGCCTTGTCCCAGCATGTTCCCAGGAACATCACCCTTGTCCTTAACAATATGGTTACAGGAATGGTCCAATTAATGACAGACATGTTTACAAGCGCTTGTGGCCAGTGACGGTACATTTCACTGATGGCACATTGGGTAAACATTGTGCTACCGACACTGAGGATTGATGGCCCTACTTCCATAAGGGTTTCTTCCACCTCCTACACCAGTTCCTGGGCCCCTTCCTGTTCCTTCTCATTCTCTATCTTTGACATGCTATCTCAGAGCATACATCAGATGGAAGCTCTGCTGCACTGCCTCCGTGAAGCGGCAACAGGCTCTGCTAAAGCTGGTTTGTCTAGGAGACAAACTGCACAACACTGCACTCTGGCAGTGCTGCAGCAGTGCATGCAAGTGCCAGGTCACCAACTGATGTGCGATGTGACAACATACACATGTTGGGAAAGCTTGGTGAGCAGCAGAGGCCAGTTGTGGAATACTAGATCGAACATTCCTGTTGGTATTCTGGACAGCCTCTGCACATAACAACTGAAGAATGAGCATGGATGTTTGACATTTGTGCAGTTCTCCAAGACTTTGATGATTCCATAAAGATGATGCATGGCATTGACACCATCATCAGCACAACGATTCTGCTTCTGTACCTACTTAAACAGTCACTGCTGACAATTAAATTTGAAGCTTTGCATGTGGACCAGGTGGAGATGAAGAGAGAAGTGAAACAGGGAGACGCTACCCAGCCCAGCCTCATCTCATCTGCTCAGCACCGATTAGGTTTCATCGAGGATGTGGAGGCTGAGGAGGAACAGGAGCTACAGAGGCTAGTACCCACACAAGCTTTGTCCCATCTTTCCGTGGCTAGATTGAGTAGGGGAATGAGGAGGAAGAGATGGAGGAGGAGATGGAGAGTTGTCATCATGATGGAGGGAAGTGCTGAATGTAGGGATCTTGTCCCATATGGCAGGCTTTATTTAACAATGCCTTTCCTGTGACCCTCAAATTACATTCATCTTGGCCAAAAAAAGAGTACTGGCTGTTCACCCTGCTAGTCCCACACTACAGGGAGAACCTTGCAACTCTCATTCCTGAGGCAAAGAGGTCTACTAAAATTGTTCTATAGCTACTGTGGAAAATTTGATGGGAAAATTCCCATCAAACAACGCTAGTGGCAAGGGCCAACCAAGGATGAAAGATGATGGAGACACAAACCAGGTACAGCACAGAAAGGGGTACACTGTCAAAAGCATTGGACAATTTCATGACAGCCTCCAAGCATCCAGGCCCTGAGTTTTTAAAGACGGTCAAGCAATACCTGTCTGACATTACCAGCATACTCCTTAATTTCTCTGTGATTCAAATATTGGTTCTCAAACCTGGTCACTTGGCATGACCTGTTTGTCAATGCCTTGGATGTATAATGCTGCCCTGCTGCTATCATCTTATCTGAGTGAGTTTTTAGTGACACCAGGTGGGTCAAAACAGAGAAGCACTTTCGCCTGTCAGCAGAAAGTGCTGCCATGCTCACTCTGATAATAAAAAAAACTTTTGATTAGCCCCAACTTTTACACACCTCCAGATGACAACATCACATAAAGTGCTTTAATAAGTAATGAGCAAACGTGCAGAAAATGTATTTTCCAAGCATGGTCGAGTGGTATTAGAGCATCAGGGGCATGCTGTAATACGTCTTGCAGCTGCTAGACAGACGCAATACATGCAGGGTTTGCCTAACAAGCAGGCAATCCCTGCATGCGTTGTGGCTGTCAAACAGCATCTAAAATGTTTATAATATTCAATATTTGAATAAGGCCCACCAGTTGTTGCCTTCAAGGGTCTATGCATTACTGGATGTCTATTTATAATTTTGTTCCTGGCTTTGCACTTTCTGCAAAGCCTTTAATAGAGTAGGGATACATCAACTACACTTTCCAACTATTTTAATAAGGCCCTCCAATTGATGCCTTCAAGGGTCTTTGAATTACTGTGTTTACCTCCGCATAATTTTTTCATGGCTTTGCACTTTGTTTGGCACCAATATGAATGTAGGAGCCCTCCAGTTATTGCCTTCAAGGGTATATGGATGAGCTATCTTATAATTTCTTCCCAGCTTTACTCTGTATGAAGAGCCATTATGAGTGTAGGAATACCACAACTACAGTTTGTTCACAATATTTGAATGAGGCACTGCAGTTTATGCCTTGAAGGGTGTATGGATGACCCTGCTTGCAATTTTTAGAAGGCTTTGCACTTAGTGCATTGACTTTATGAGTCTAGGTGTACTACTGCATGACAATTTCAAGAGAATATGTATGGGGGCCTCCTTTACAGTGGGAGAAATAAGTATTTGATCTCTTGCTGATTTTGCGCATTTTCCCACTGACAAAGACATAAACATGTTATAATTTTAAGGGTAGGTTAATTTTAACATTGAGAGATAGAATAGCAAAAATAAAATCCAGAAAATCACATTGTATAAGCTATATTAATTTATTTGCAGTTTTTGTAATGAGAAATAAGTATTTGATCTCCTACCAACCATTAAGAATTCTGGCTACTACAGACCAGTTAGACATCCCTAATCAACTTGTTACCTGAAATGAAGACATATGTCTTACATAGTCACCTTTATAAAAGACTCCTATCCACAGACTCAATTACTAAGTCAGAGTCTAACCTCTAAAACATGGGCAAGACCAAAGAGCTTAAAGGATGTTAGGGACAAGGTCATAGGCCTGCAAAAAGCTAGAATGGGCTACAAAACCATAAGTAAGATGCTGGGAGAGAAGGAAACAACTGTTGGCGCAATAGTAAGAAAATGGAAGAAATACAAAATGACTGTGAATCGACATCAATCTGGTGCATCATGCAAAATCTCTCCTTGTGGGGTATCTGTGATCATGAGGAAAGTGAGAGATCAGCCTAAAACTAGAGGGAACTTGTTAATTATCTCAAGGCAGCTGGGACCACAGTCACCAAGAATATCATTGGTAACACACTATGCCGTAAAGGTTTAAAATCCTGCAGTGCCGCAAGGTCCCTCTGCTAAAGAACGCACATGTGCAGACCCATTTGAAGTTTGCCAATGAACACAGGATGATTCTGTGAGTGATTGGGAGAAGGTACTATGGTCAGATGAGACAAAAATTAAGGTCTTTGGCATTAACACAACTCGCTGTGTTTGGAGGAAGAGGAATTCTGCCTATGACCCAAAGAACACTGTCCCCACTGTCAAGAATAGAGGTGGAAACATTATTTTTTAGGAGTGTTTCTCTGCTAAGAGCACAAGACTAATTTTGCATCAATGGGAGAATAGATGGAGCCATGTACCAAAAAATCCTGAGTGACAACCTTCTACCCTCCGCCAAGACATTAAAAATGGGTTGTGGCTGGGTCTTCCAGCAAGACAATGACCCAAAACAAACAACCAAGACAACAAAGGAGTGGCTTAAAAAGATGAATATTAACGTCATGGAGTAGCCTAGCCAGTCTCCAGACCTTAATCCCAACTTATGGAATGAGTTGAAGCTCCGAGCTGCCAAGCGACAGCCTCAAAATTTTAATGATTTAGAGATGATCTGCAAAGAGGTGTGGACCAAAATTACTCCTGACATGTGCGCAAACCTTATTATCAACTGCAAAAAAATCTGACTGCTGTGCTTGCCAGCAAGGGTTTGGCCACCAAGTGTTTGCCAGTGGGATCAAATACTTATTTCTCACTACAAACTGCAAATAAATGTACATAATTTATACAATGTGATTTTCTGGATTTTAGTTTTGATATTCTCTCTTTCAATGTTAAAATTAAGCTACCTTTAAAATTATAGACTGTTCATGTCTTTGTCAGTGGGCAAACTTACAAAATCAGCAAGGGATCAAATATTTATTTTCACCTCTGTATGTCTAATACATTGTGTTTTAGAGCCCCTCTAACATCAAATTTTTGTCAGTTCTTTTTTCTTTTATAAATTACACTGACATTGACATTTTTTTACTAAAGATTTCAATTTTGGTATAATTAAATTATAATTTTTTTTTTTAATCCTGCTTAAGTCATTAAAGAGGAAAAAATGTTTCTTCCTGTAAAATGTAATTTCTCGCTGATTTGAAATGTTTTAATATCAGTACATAAAGTGGAGTATAAATGTGACACCACTTTTCTCACAAGTGATCTAGAAGTCAGAGATGTTTCCATGGTTCTTCCCCATGCTGTTTTCCTTCCATTCAGCACTTTTTCTATCCATTTCAACATTTTTTTAATTGCCCCAGACCTCCTTGTAGGGTCTGCCGGGAAAATGCTTGGATTTCCTATTACTCGTATTATACTGGTTACTCGAAATGAGCATCCGAGCAGGAGGAATTGCTCGGTTCAAGTAACAAACATCAGAGCATTTTAGTGCTCTCTGATCCCTAGTTAGCATCAATGTTGGGTTTCAAACCAGCATCATATGATATACAAGACAAAATATTTAGTACTAAGTTACAAACTGCTGCATTATAGACCTCGGTTCTTTTAAAATCTTCAATATCAGAAATGTGTCATCCAAAACAAAAATTAAATATTATTCACTTTTAAATGTGTTTTTTATTGTGATTTTGTTCAGTTTTACTTAGAAAACTGCTACTTGTCACCATGTCATACCTTGCTAGTTTTATGCACCACAGTTTGTAAAACATTAGTCATAAATATATCTAAAATTTTTACATACCAAAGCCTTGCCCACTTTTGGACTTTCAGTATCAAAATGTAGAGTATGTTGAAAATGACCATTCTTTCTGCAGCTAATATTATATAAAAAATATCTAATCTAAATTGCACCAACTCTTTGATGCATTTTCCACCCAAAACTGAGTCTTTGTTCATAAATATGCCAAATTAGTAATGAAAATTACATTTGAGCTATATTGTATGCAGACAATAATACACTCCAGATAAAGTCAAAAGTAATGATGAGCAAGCATGCTCAGATTTTGTGGTATCCAAGTATCTTGAGCATGCTCTAGTAATATGTTAGAGAACCCGTGGCTGCATGATTTGTGGCTGTAGGGCAGCTACAACACATGCGGGGGTGGTCTGTTTGTTAGGACGCTCGCTCAAGACTAGTCAAAAGGGATCTAATAAACATTGTTGACTTTTTTCTCATTTTCTCAGCACCCAAAAAAATTGCCAGTGCCATTTTCAACATTGCAGATGATTTAATCTTTGAAAGAGAGGATTCACATCACATCAGGCATGGCTGCTCGGAATTCTCCTCAATGCCTTTAGGCCATGTTCACACGTCGCGGATTTTACCGCGCATCCGCACCACAGTTTCCATGCGGTTTACAGTACCATGTAAACCTATGGAAAAACAAATCCGCTGTGCTCATGCTGCGGAAAAAAAAGCACGGAAACGCAGAGTTGCTTTTTCTGCAGCATGTCAATTCTTTGTGTGGATCTGCAGCGTTTCTGCACCCAAAGACTTGCATTGAGTTGGGCACATTCACAGCAAAACTGCAGATGTAAAAAAGATCTGCGGTTTAGCTGCAGGTGAAACGCTGCAGATTGGGAGGGGGGGTGTGTGGGCAGAGTGTGGGTGGAGTGTGAGCGGAGACTATACGTGTCTGTGTGTGCAGGTGGGGTCTGTGCGGGGCTGCCGGGGGTCTGTGTGGGGCTGCCGGGGGTCTGTGTGGGGCTTCTAGGGGTCTGACGGGGCGGTCGAGGGTCTGTGCTGGCTCTCGGGGGTCTGTGCGGGGCTCTCGGGGGTCTGTGCAGGCTGCCGGGGGTCTGTGCGGGGCTTCTGGGTGTCTGCCAGGGCTTTCAGGGGTCTGTGCAGGGCTCACGGGGGTCTGTGCAGGGCTCTCGGGGGTCTGTGCGGGCTGCCGGGGACTGTACAGGGCTTCCGGGGGTCGGCTGGTGCTGTCGGGGGTCTGTGCGAGGCTCTCGGGGGTCTGTGCGGGGCTGTGCGGGGGTCCTTGTGTGTGTGTGTGCAGGCATCATCCGATGGGACTAAAAGTTCCATCAGGCTATGCCTGCTACAGTGACAGTGACTGACACATTAACCAATGATGCGACAGTAGTAGTCCCATCATCCGGCTAATGTGTTGAATGCAAAAAAACAAACAAACATATAACAGTACATACAACATACAACATATAACATACAACATACAACAGAACATACAACATATAACATAAACCATACAACATATAACAGAACATACAACATACAACATATAACAGAACATACAGCATATAACATACAACATACAACATATAGCATATAACATACAACATATAACATATAACAGTACATACAACATACAACATATAACATATAACATATAACAGAACATACAACATATAACATACAACATATAACAGTACATACAACATACAACACATAACATACAACATACAACATATAACAGAACATATAACATACAACGTACAACAGAACATACAATATGCAACATATAACATGCAACATACAACATATAACATATAACAGTACATACAGCATACAACATATAACATACAACATACAACATATAACAGAACATATAACATATAACATACAACATACAACAGAACATACAATATACGACATATAACATACAACATATAACATATAACAGTACATACAACATACAACATATAACATATAACAGTACATACAACATATAACATACAACATACAACATATAACAGTACATACAACATACAACATATAAAAGAACATACAACATATAACATATAACATACAACATACAACAGAACATACAATATACAACATATAACACAACATACAACATATACAATATAACAGTACATGCAACATACAACATATAACATACAACATGCAACATATAACAGTACATACAACATGCAACATATAACAGAACATATAACATATAACATACAACATATAACAGAACATACAACATACAACATATAACAGTGCATACAGCATATAACAATACATACAACATATAACATACAATACATACATATAGACATACAGTACATATAACATAGAGTACATGCTCACCATCACCTTGTCACCTTGATCCCTGAAGCCAGTGTCACCTGTAAAAAATATTAAATTAAACACTATATTCCCTGTGTCCACAGATATCCAATTAAAATGAGTGTCCCACGACGATCTCCCGTGGAGAGCATCAGCATCATCTGATGTGACCGCTCTCCAGGGGCTCCAGGAATACAATGACGGAAGGTATCCTTCCGCAATGTATTCCTCCGCCACTGCAAAAAATAGTCCCTAGTCTCACTGATGGCACTGCTGTGTGAGAAATTTCCCACACAGCATTGCCATAAAGAGAGTGAACTACACTAACCTCTTCAGTGATGCACTGAAGGAGCCATTGTCTCCTGCCAGTGTGTCAACTGAAGGTCTATAAAGCAGTGACATCCCCCGATGTCACTGTTCTATAGGGGAGATCGTCGTGGGACACTCGTTATTAATTGGACTGCGTCGAACAGGGAGTATACGGTTTATTATTTTTAATTTTTTGCAGACGATCGAGTATGGCAAGTATGGTTAAATTAAGAATCTTAAAATACTTTTTTCTGGCTGTGTCTTTATTTTTTTAACTCTTTCACTAATATTGGATTCATAATGGATAGGCATCTTATTAACGCCTCTCCATTATTAACTGGGCTTAATGTCACCTTACATTAGCAAGGTGACATTAACCCCTTATTACCTCATATCCCAACGCTACTCGGGTGTGGGAAGAGAGGGGCTAAGTGCCAGAATTGGTGCCAATTCTGGGGCGGCTGCGGGCTGTTATTTGTAGCCGGGGGGCCTATATCTATGGCCCCTCTCTAGGCTATGAATATCAGCCCGCAGCTATCTGCGTAGCCTTTCTGGCTATAAGATATAGGGGGACCCCACATCATTTTTTGGGGGGTCCCCCTATTTTAATAGCTAGTAAAGGCTACGCAGACAGCTGCTGGCTGATATTCATAGCCTGGGAGGGGCCATAGGTATTAACCCCTTCCCATGCTACAAATATTGGCCCCTGGCCATCGGCTTTCCCCCTCTGGTGCAGAAAATTGTGAGGCAGCCCACACCATTTTTTTTCCATTTTTTTGTTTTCTTTTAATTAAACGTTAATTAAGAAACATAAGCCTTGCTATTATATATCTATAGATGGATAACTATGGCTATATCTATCTATAGATGCATTTATAGATAAATATATCTGTAGATACATAGATATATCTATCCATATATCTATCTGGCTACTTTCACACATCTGGTTTTTGCCATCAGGCACAATCCGGCGAGTTTTGAAAAAAACAGATCAGTTTGTTTTTTCCACCGAATCCGTTTTTTTCTCATAGAGTTGTATTAGCACTGGATTGCGCCTGATGTCCTCAGGTTTCATCCGTTTTTTGCCGGATCCATCAGAAAAGCTGTTTCCAGTGGACAGAGAAAACGTACAGAAGAACGGTTTTTCTGTCCGGCGAAAAACGCTCAGGGACGGATCCGGCGAAAAACGTATGAAACTGAGATGTGAAATGATGAATCCGGTCTCCGAATCCGGTGTTTCATGCATGTTTCCATTCAAATCATGCACATTTTCCGTTCTCTCTCTCTCAAAAAAAGGATCAGTTGCATCAGTTTTTCACTATTTGCAACGGATCCGTTTTTTCAAAAATTTGCCGGATCCTGCCTGATGGATAGATGTAGATAGATATATGGATAGTTAGGCTACTTTCACACATCAGTTTGCTTCTGTCAGGCAGGATCCAGCAAATTTTTTTATCTTTTTTTAAAAACGGATCCATTGCAAATAGTAAAAAACTGATGCAACTGAACCGTTTTTTTAGAGAGAGAGAACAGAAATGTGCATGATTTCAATTGAAAGAATGCGTGAAAATATAGATTCGGATGCCTGATTCATCATTTCACATCTCAGTTTGATACTTCTTTCGCCGGATCCATCGCTGGGCGTTTTTTCACCGGACAGAAAAAAATTTCCTCTGTACGTTTTCTCCGTCCGCCGGAAACAGGTTTTTTTTTACGGATCTGGCAAAAAACTGATGAAAGGTGTGGCCATCAGGTGCAATCTGGTGCTAATACAACTCTATGAGAAAAAAAACGGATCCTTTTTTTTTTCAAAACTCGCCGGATTATGCCTGACGGCAAAAACCTGATGTGTGAAGGTAGCCTAACTATCCATATATCTATCTACCTCTATCCATAGATATATCTATCTACATCTATCTATCTCATTCCTTCTATCTATCTATCTATCTATCTATCTATCTATCTATCTATCTATCTATCTATCTACCAATCTGTGTAATGGAGTGTGGGTTGGACAAATGTAAAAAAGGAGGTTGGACAAGACATGCCAAATCTTTTTTTTGTTTTATAATAATATCTCGTTATTTAGCTTTCAAAAACGCATACAAAAACTCATAAAAAAACGCATCAAAACCGTACAAAAAAATGCACCTGCGTTTTCTGCCAAGACCTGCGGATTTAGTGCAGAAAAATCCGCAGGCAAATCTACAACGTGTGGACATACCCTTAGCTGTCACAGTACAGTCAACTGGGAAGAACTATCAAAGACAATATGAAAGCTGAGGCAAGGAATGCATCAGCCGTTTCAGGATGTTACAAGCCATGCAAAGAAATATCAAGCATTAAGCTCAGCATTAGAAATAGGGAAAGAAAGGGCAAAAACACTGGACAACTACTCTAGACAGAGTGTGGTGTATAACTACAGCAATGAGGATGCAACATTGGAGTAGTAGTTACTGAATAATACATAGATTCCATTGATAGGCGAAAAGACAAATAGGAAAGGTACCAACTGAAATGGACTCATTGTGATTAATCAGTGATATACTGAGGGAGGGCTTTGACTTTTTGACTGCCTGTGAATTGAACATTTTTTATTCATTCTTCTTCTAAGGTCATTCTCACACATCCAGATATTTCCGGTTTGTGAAGAAACGGTCCCGAAGCTATCCGTGTCCGTGTGTACACATAGGCCATCCGTGTGTCATCCGTGTCACGTGTGCTGTCTGTGTGTCTGTGTTTCTCATCTGTGTGCTGTCCGTGTGCATACGTATCACACAAAAAGGTTTTGAGGTCCATATGAGTGGCTAAGGTGTTAATTAAATGCTTGGAACTTGCAAAGGTGTGTTCCATTAGTGAAGATGTTATAAAACAGTTCCTATAAATTTTAAGACAATGACATATCTTATTAGGGGTGTGTGTTAGGACTCCTTGGGTGTCACAAATATGTCTACTGACAATGAGGCGTTGTTGTGGTTGGCATGGCTCGTGTCACGTCACTTTGGCATTTGCCACCATATGCTTGATGAGGAACCACAGCTGCAAAAGAGGCTATGGGTTCACCCTCTACTCTTTCTACGTGGGGCATATGGTCATTTTACAAAATTGTATAATGAACTTCGCAGATACCTGGTGAAGTTTGTTGCTTTTTGTCATCTTTCCATTCCGGGCTTTGACAACCTACTTCATGTTTTGCGGCCTTACCTTCTCAGACAAGACACCTGCATGCGACTCAGCATTTCTCCGGAGGAGCGTTTGCTAGTCACTTTGACATAATATTTTTGAGCAAAACATGATATTGGGACCAATAATGTGCAAACCATCGTAGTGAGTAATGTTCCAGTTCATTAGGTTAGACAGTTACCATAATCATAACAGCCAAACGTGTCTTGGGTAACCATTGCCATAGAAATAAAGCCAAACAAACCGTTTGGATATGTATTCTTACTAACAATAAAATAGTAGGTGCCACAACCAAACTCTTAACATGTACACTTTGTGAAATGTACATTCTAAGTGACATCTGTGTGGTGCATTAATGGGTGTGGGTTATATTGGACCAAAAATATTTTTTAGGTTTATCTGTGCTGTATTACCTTCACTATGTTAATTTTTTTTTGTATATCAACATAATCAACAATTGATGGCAAATGTTTGACATCCAAACTATGGTTTTGTTAACAGATTCCTGGCTACTGGCCACTCCTATCCTTCAATTCATTTTGAATTCCTCCTTGACACGTCAACCATATCCGGGATTGTGCGCTCAAACTGTGATCTGATTTGGGACAAGCTAAAGAGCCACCTCATGCCTCAGCTAAACACACTGTTAATGCTAGCGGAATGCACCAAATAATTAGTAAGATGGTATAAGGTGCATTCGCAGCCCGGGGTCTACTGTGCAGAGATGGAACCTGCTGCTGAGTAATGACGGACTATATGGCAGTTTAATGTAGATACACACACAGGTTAGCTTCACCCGGTATGAAGGAAGCAAACCCTGTTGCTTAACAGGGCTGCAGTACCGCACAAAGAGTGCAAGCAAGGAGTCACAGAACTCTATCCCAAGACACAGGGAAAGAATTCCTCTATACCTCCTGCGCTCGACACCGCTACTGGGATGTCAGAGTAAAAGAGAAACAATAATTAAATACACAAGAGTGTGTGCAGTGCCGCTCTAGCAGACGCCACTAACCACCCACTCTTGGGCCAGGAAAGTGCTCTATTAGTGCACGGTGCCGCACTGGCAGTCAGTGCAAGCAGACACTGTATCGTGTATTAGGTGCAGGTAGCACTGTCTGGCTCTAGATAGCAAGCATCCACCATTCATGAGCAGTCAATAACACTAGGAAGGGGATGATTAAAGAGCGACAGTCACACATCTACACACACACATTTTCAATTATACACTTGCGCATGGCCGAGCGGCCATGCAAACCTTTTATAGCAGCAGTGCTACGGGACCTTCCAGATTGGTCCAATAGGAGCTGCAACATGACCTGAGCATGTAACCCTCGACCTCCAATGGGAGGCCATCCCGTGGGCATGCTCAGTATGGGAAAGCAGGACTTAGTCCCAAAAAGACCTGCTCGCTGCTGATCAGTGCTGACTAGTGTTGAGCGATACCGTCCGATACTTGAAAGTATCGGTATCGGAAAGTATCGGCCGATACCGGCAAAGTATCGGATCCAATCCGATACCGATACCCGATACCAATACAAGTCAATGGGACTCAAGTATCGGACGGTATTCCTGATGGTTCCCAGGGTCTGAAGGAGAGGAAACTCTCCTTCAGGCCCTGGGATCCATATAAATGTGTAAAAGAAAGAATTAAAATAAAAAATATCGCTATACTCACCCTCCGACGCAGCCTGGACCTCAGCGAGGGAACCGGCAGCGTTGTTTGTTTAAAATTCGCGCTTTTACTTGGTTACGTGAAGTCCCGGCTTGTGATTGGTCACGGCTTGCTGTGACCAATTGTGAAATTACGTCACGGCTTGCTGTGATTGGTCCGCGTCCCGGCAACATGGCCGCCATTAACCAATCACAAGCCGTGACGTCACGGGAGGCTGGACACGCGCGCTTTTTAAAATGGGCGCGTGTCCAGCCTCCCGTGACGTCCCGGCTTGTGATTGGTTGCACCGCGGTCAACCAATCACAAGCCGGGAGGCTGGACACGCGCACATTTTAAAATTTTAAAATGCGCGCGTGTCCAGCCTCCCGGCTTGTGATTGGTTGATCGCAGCGCAACCAATCACAAGCCGGGACGTCACGGGAGGCTGGACACGCGCCCATTTTAAAATGCGCGCGTGTCCAGCCTCCCGTGACGTCACGGCTTGTGATTGGTTGCGTCTCCCATGTGACTGCGACGCAACCAATCACAAAGCCGGGACGTAATTTTAAAATCCTGAAGGACCTGAAATTACGTCACGGCTTGCTGTGATTGGTTGCGTCGCCCATGTGACTGCGACGCAACCAATCACAACGCCGGAACGTAATTTTAAAATCCTGAAGGACCTGAAATTACGTCACGGCTTGCTGTGATTGGTTGCGTCCCGGTCACATGGGCGGCACGCAACCAATCACAAGCCGGGACTCACGTAAAGGAAAGAAAAGCGCGAATTTTAAACAAAGAACGCTGCCGCTTCCCTCGGTAAGGTGCAGGCTGTGTCGGAGAGGTGAGTATAGCAATATTTTTTATTTTAATTCTCTCTTTTACACATTTTTACATTAATGTTGTTTCGATACCGATACCCGATATCACAAAAATATCGGATCTCGGTATCGGAATTCCGATACAGCAAGTATCGGCCGATACCCGATACTTGCAGTATCGGAATGCTCAACACTAGTGCTGACTACTGATCAGTGCTGGCTACAAAGGCAGAGCTTGGAAGGGCAGCAGTAACCAGTCATACAGTATCAGCTTGAGCCAGACGCTGGGACCAATGTCTTTGCTGAGCAGGCTCCACTGCAGCTGGAGAAGAATGGGAGACTGCAGCGGAGATGGTTTGAGATTCCCCTTGTGCAGGGGCGGAACCTTGACACCTGACACACACAAGACTGGTTGCGGATTGCCCAGGGCTTCATGGAAGCCACTGAGTTCCCAAACTGCATTGGTGCCCTGAATGGAAAAACACATTCGTGTCAAGAAGCCGCCAAACTCTGGTTCTCATTATTTTAATTGCAAAAAATATTTTTCTGTTGTGCTCCTGGCTGTAGCTGACAGCAACTACTGTTTTGTTCTTGCTGACATTGTGGCATATGGGAGTGCCTCTGATGCTCGCATCTTTAGAGCTTCCAGATTTGCTCGCCGACTTGCTGACACAAATTTAAATCTGCCACAACCATGTGTGCTTCCTGGTGCATCAGGCCCATCTGCACCATTTATCATGGTTGCTCATGAGGGTTTTGCGCTCTCAAGGCATGTTCTTCAACCATTTCCACGTCAAGGTTTGGACAACCGGAGAAGAATTTTTAACACTCGACTGATGAAAGCCCGTCGATTGGTTGAGTGTGCATTTGGAATCTTGACTTCAAGATGGCGTGTTTTTGAAACTCAAATCCAAATGCATCCAGAAAATGTCCAGGCAGTCATAAAAGCTACCGTTATTTTCCATAATTTCTGCCGACAACAAGAACCATCCTTGGATGATGTTGATGATGGGAGAGTGGGTAATGTGGCATTACCAAAGGAAAGACACCATGCTCCCCGAGTAGCTCACTCTGCCTTTATAGTGAGGAATATTTTTGCAGATTTTTTTCTAACATCTAACACCAGAGGGTAGTGTGCCATGGCAAATGGAGGAGCCCAACTAATGCTACACTTAAATACGTATTCTGTCCAAAAGTGTATTTTTTGATTTTTAACATTGTTTGTTTCCTTTTCTAAAAAATTGGTTAGGGAATCGCAAGGCAATGAGGACCCTTGACGTGGGTTGCGAGCTTACATTTGATGTGGGTAACTGATACATGGCCGACTCATAGCCTCATTGCTACCCATAACAAATAACTAATACCTCATTATAATGTGTTTACTGTGGGTGTGATAAATATGCCATGTTTTATAGTATGTATTTGTTGTGATAATTGTTGACTAACAACAAATACCTAAGACCCCCACTCATTGACTGTGTTCAGGAAGGATAGTGGATCACCTTGCAGTCATGTTGTTCATACATACTGAACTTGAAGTGTACAATTTCACCGTCCTTTGACCATGGTCATTATTTCAATGCAGTTGAGGCTGTGAGGGGGCGCAGCTTCAGTGACCTCACTGCTAGTCAATGAAACTGCGAGCACCACCACCATCTCATCCTTTACCATTATTTTTCATCCGTGATGGATTAATCTTACCACCATCCTGCTTGTAAATTGTGTATGGGCCAGATATGGATGACTTCGTGGGACATAATGGTGTCCAGGTATGGTATATTGCTTTTTTAAAAAAAATATATATATATTTTGGTCATATAAATTACTTATTGTACAAATTACATTGACTTTGACAGATAAACAAGACATATTAACATTTTACCAATGTGTTTTATTTTTTAAACAACACATGTATTCATCCTAGTGTCTGGCAAAAAAGAAACCAAATTTTAAACAACAAAATGAAGATAACCTACTTAGTTAGGTTAGTCATATATCCACAAAGTCAGGCGTGTGGTTGTTTGAGGAAGTTGATTTTGCAAAACCAATGCTGTTCCAGATGTAGATAGGGATAAGGTAGTGTTTTGTAAGACTCATCCAAAAATGTTTGTGAAACACTTTGTGGCTGAGGTAAAGTTGGTTGTGAGTCAACAATTTGGCTCAGATATGATTGTAAACTACTATAGGTATCACCTCTTGGCATATGGTTGTGCGGACCTTATTGGCTCACCACAGGTGTCTGGTGCCTTGATGGCAGATTGTAGGGCTGTGGCCCAGTAAAATGAACAACACTACTATCACCCACAGGCATGCTGGAGGACATTACTTCCAAATGTTGGCTGTAGGTGGTGCCTGGATCAGACATTTGCACATATTGCTGACTAGTGGGACGGGCATGAGGCACTGAGGCAGGATCAGACATTTGCACATAATCATAGGTGTAGCTACGGGCAGGAGGAATCCAAACAGGAGCATACATTTGTGGATAAGGATGTCTGGATGCTGGAGGTGGAAGCATGGATGAGGGTGCAGGCATTTGCTGTGATTGTTGTGTTTCTGCCCCAGGGTTGGCACCTGAAGATAGTGTACTTACAATTTGTGTATGTCATGTTGGTAGCAGATGGCATCTGTATTTGATGCTGGGCAGCTCGCCATTGTTCAATGGGCCTTAGCACCGGGTTTGGGTCCTGCTCTCCTTGGCTTGCAGCAATGAGGATCAAGATTGCAGCCCGTACCCGTTCCTGACGGTCATCTGGAACTTTGCCGAGGCAAGGAGAGAGGGAGCGACAAAAGCGATCTACCAAATTTTCAGGTGTCATGGAATTTAGTATGGATAAAACTCGAGCATCAATGAGCTCGGGCAGCATACGTGGCTGTTCATGTCGCCTGGTTCGCCTATCTCGGATAGTGTGAAAAATACTGAGGTGGATTGGATGTTGATGCTGCCTGTGGTGCTGGGGCTGCTGTTTGTAATGTTGTTTGGGTGCTTCCAGGACCAGCATCAATGGAGATTTCAGCAGCATCAAACACGTGTTCATCAGGCTGTGTTGTGGAGTGGGTTCTGCTGATGTACATGGCACTGATCTTGCTGTTGTTGAGTCATCAAGGTTGTCATCAGTCCTAGGATAAAATAACATTAACAGTTTATGTCACAATGTTAAAATAATCAAAAATAACATTATAAAACATATTTTTTAGAACAAATTAAGTTAGGTTTTTACCATGTTGCTTTTTTGTAATTGGAAATTTAAAACATGATTATTATTTAAAACACAAATATACTTCTGAAAGATAACTAGTAATCCCAGATTTGCATTAATGTTTTTAAATGTTGAATATTATGAAATCTGTAAAAATACAGTGTAGTTAATTTAATATGTTTGCTAAATCATACACAGTGACGCTTACGGATTTAGCTCCAGGATTGGGAGAAGAAAGGCTAAGTTTCTGTAGAACACATATTGATGCTTTTTGGAAGCACCTGCCGTGGAGGGGAGGGGATTAAATTCCCGCCTAAACTGGTCCCACGCTGAGCGCCATTGCCGTTTAACCAAATCAACTGTTGGGAAAGTTAAAAAAAAACAAGTCACATTCCCGCAAATAACAAAATATTCATTAAACAACAACACAATGTGTTCAGCTATGTTAGATTTAAAAAGTGGTATGATTTTGATCATCATTCCTTGTCCCAAAAAATATTTTTTTAAAAAAAATGCTTATCCCTTGCCATTGAGACTAAGAATTGTGTGACCATTTAGCACCATGTAATTTAACAAATTAAGAATTGTCCACCATGAGCAGTGTTCTAAACTGTTTGAACAAACATAGCCTGCTGGACTTTGGCTCGGTATAACAACACAAACATTACCAAAATTAACAATAAGCATTAGCCATATGTAAGGGCTTGCCTTGTGCGAATAATTGGGTATGATGGCATGAATTAAGTCTAAACATTGGCTTTAACTCAGTCACACACAAACTGTGGTGTGGGCAGCAAGAAATTTTAAAACCAAACACTCCAAGGGACTACTAGGTTTGCATTTTTGTGTATGTTGAATTAAAAATAGCAGGCAGCACATGATGATCCTTACATGTTTAACATTGTAATCTTCACAAACTTTTTTTGGAATAATGTATGAGAGACTTTAAATGCAAACCTTTTTACATATAATACACCAGTCAATTAACAGATATAAAAAATAACCAACATTGTTAAGCATAAAAGCAACTAATGTTAGACATCTGTAGAGATTTGCTTCTATACAGTTGACAGTGTTAAATTTGATGTAACACGATTTGGTACGCCAGGGAAGTGTGGCCAAAAAAAGCAGTTTGTGCACATACCAAACAAGTAGGCCTTGAGTATTAATTTGTTTTATAGGTATTAATAGGTATTAATTTGTGTTCCAAAAAAATATATATATATAGTATTTGTCAAAAATAAAGATACACACCAGAACTAAAATGCTGCCACAGACACACAGTGCATTTTTTGGCCATTTCTAACAAGCATGGTTCATGAGTAATTATGATATTAAACACAGGGAACATACGGTAAAGTACTAATAATATTGTAAAGTGTATATGATATGGTCCATGTAAATACAAAGCTTAATAACACATAAGTCTATTGCTTAGGATGGTAAGACATGGACCATAACATATATAAAGCACAATGTGAAGTAGTTTAATATATTTATATTATTTCCATGTAAAATTAAACATAGGAACATCTATGGGGTAACTTACCAAACTTTGCCTGCTTTGCTGGCAAACCAGGTCTGGGGTACAGCTGCTCATCTACAGCAAACCAACCACGTTCAATTGCCAGCCTGTCATGGTATCTTTTGGATCGTGTGTCCCAAAGTTCCGGATGTTGCTCCACCAAACTTATTAGCTGCTCTGTGTCCACACGGGGGGTGCATAATATTCTCCAAAGTCACCAGAGTATAACGATGCCAGCACTCTGATAACTTGCCAACTTCACCTCAAAAATGCTGTCTAGACTTATGGGAAACTTTGGTCTAAGCAATGTCTAGACACCTGTCTAGTATTGATACAATTGCTTAGAATGTTAACCCTATATATTTAAAAGCACATACGGATTGCACACATATTGCACAGGGATGGCATTAGTGTGTGGTACGTGTTTACACGCACCCATTGACTTTAATGGGTCCGTGTGATCCGTGCGCTCCCACGAACACTGACATGTCTCCGTGTTTTGCACACAGACACACGGTCCGTGAATAATCAATGACATCTGCAGAGACACATTCATTTTAATGTGTCTACGTGTGTCAGTGTCTCTGGTACGTGAGGAAACTGTCACCACACGTACCGGAGCCACTGATGTGTGAAACCGGCCTAAAATGGGGATAAAAAATAATGAGTAAAATTAGTAAATAATAGTAAGGTTCTGTCTTTTAAAAGGCAGTAGTGTAAATGCACACCTTGCTTTGTACTTCTGCCAACAAATGCTCTGGCTCATTTTTTTGTTTTCTTCTAAAACAAGAAAGGCCTTCAGCTCAATTTTTTTGCTGAAGAAAAGATGAATAAATGAGTGCTAGTCAGAGAGAGTGTGCTTGCAGTCACATGCAACATATAAAAAAAGGTTCATTTTACATGGACGAGAATCGCAGAAATGTTCCCTGAACAGTAATCCGTATGTCATCCATGTGCATTGCGAGGATGCGATTTTCTTGCATGTAAGCATCCGTGTGACATCCGTATGACATCCGTATGGTGAGATTTTCTTGCTGGCTTGCAAAATGGACATATAATGGATCCATGGGTTCAAATATTCGTGAAAGCATATATACAGTCTATATACTGTATATATATATATATGTCAGTGAGACATATATATCCTTATGTTTCATACAGAGCTAGATAGCAGAATAGCCGATAATTCAATTGTCGGCCTTTGCTAAATTATTACAGAACCTGACAGGATATGAGACATGGTTTACATGCAGTAAACTATTGCATATCCATTAGATTTTTATATGTCCCTCACTAATAATGTTAGTAGTGTGTGTAAAATTGTGGAGCTGTAGGTGTTTAAATTAAAGGATTGATTCACGGAAAAAAAATGGCGCAATTTTCTCCACCAGAAAAAGAAAGCCAGTGACTGAGGGCAGATATTTATAGCCTAGAGAGGGACCATGGTTATTGCCCCCCTGGATAAAATAATCTGCCTCCAGCCCCCCAGAAAAGGCGCATCTGTAATATGCGACTATTCTGGCCCTTAGCCTCTCTTCCCATTGCCTTATGGCGGTGGTATATGGGGTAATAAGGGGTTAATGTCACCTTGCTATTGTGACATTAAGCCTGGTTAATAATGGAGAGGTGTCAATAAGACACCTATCTATTATTAATCCAATAGTATGAATGGGTTAAATATACATACACACATTAAGAATAAAGTGTTTTAATGAAATAATGAAACACACAGGTTTAACATCTTTATTACACTCTCAATCCAAGTGAAGCCCTCGTTCTTCTGTAAAAAATAAATCCAAAATAAAAAAAACAACAATATCCCATACCTGTCCGCCGTACAGTCAAGTCCCACACTGCAATCCATCTCAATGGGTTAAATAGTTTACAACCCAAAGCTAATGTTACCGGCTGCGCTGTAAACCACGGAGGAATGAATGAAAAGCTGCCCGCGCAGCCTCCCCGCCTGACCAGACATGAACTCATTAGCGTGGGAAATTTTCGGAATATTTCCCATGCTGTCAGTTCACAGCAATAATCACTGAGGCTGGCATACTCCCCACCAGTCCCGCGGTGAACTGACAGAGTTTAGGGGAGAAAACGAGGAGACAGATTCCTTTAAGACAGACATGTGAAAAATTGTCTGATTTACATCCACTATTTTCATTGATATTGTCATCCATATTCCATTCACGTGCCATTTGCATGTTTGCTTTTCATATCCATACGACATCTGTATGGAATTTCTATTTATGCATCAGCAGTACAAGACCAAATACAGTTTACTATGTTAACTCCTTTCTGACATCTTACATACTATCCCGTCCATGTGGGCTGGACCCGTATGACCTTGGACGGGATAGTACGTCGAGACCAATCGGCCGCGCACACGGGTGGTGTGTGGTCGATCGGGACTGGGTGTCAGCTGATTCTCACAGCTGACGCCCGGCTCCCTGCATGCTTCCCTGAGACCCTCTACAGAACGTGATGATCATGTTGTTTTGAGGTTCTCCCTGCCTGCAGACCCTCAGATCCAAGATGACCGCGGGGTCCTTCCAGGTCTTGCAGTGAGGTGGCTTGTCAGTGCCTGCTCAGAGCAGGACCTGAGAAGCCTCCTTTACTGCCTGTCAGATTGCTGATCTGACACAATGCTGTGCAAAGTGTCAGATCAGCTATCTGACTTTATACAGTGATATCCTACCCTGGGGCAATGTAAAAAAGTAAAAAAAAATATTTTTCTGTGTAAAAATATATTTTTTTAAATTCCTAAATAAAGAAAAAGAAATATATATGTATATATATATATATATATATATATATATATATATATATATATATATATATATATATAGTTCCACTAAATGCATTTCTTTATGTAAATAAAAAAAACAATAAAATTACACAAATTTAGTATCGCCAGGTCTGTAACAACCCGACCTATAAAACTGTCCCACTAGTTAACCACCTCTGTGAACACAGTAAAAAAAAAAAAACGAGGCAAAAAACAATGCTTTATCATCATACCGCCGAACAAAAAGTGAAATAACACCGATATAAATAAACATGGTACCACTGAAAACATCATATTGTCCTGCAAAAAACACAATGCCATACAGCATCATCAGCAAAAAAATAAAAAAAGTTATAGCCCTCAGAATAAAGCGATGCAAAAATAGTTACTTTTTATATAAAATAGTTTTTATTGTATAAAAGCAACAACACATAAAACAATGATATAAATGAGGTATCGCTCTAATCATACTAACTTGAAGAATAAAACTGCTTTATCAATTTTACCACAGGCGTAACGGTATAAATGCCCCACCCAAAAGAAATTCATGAATTGCTGGTTTTTGTTCATTCTGTCTCACAAAAATCGTAATAAAAAGTGATCAAAAAATACCATGTGCCCGAAAATGGTAACAATAAAAACGTCAACTCGTTCCACAAGAAACAAGACCTCACATGACTCTGTGGGCCAAAATATAGAAAAATTATAGCTCTCAAAATGTGGTGATGCAAAAACTATTTTTTGCAATAAAAAGCATCTTTTAGTGTGTGACAGCTGCCAAACATAAAAACCACCATAGAAATCCCCTATAACTAGTAAATCAAACCCCCTTTTATCACTCCCTTAGTCTAAAATAATAAAATGAAAAAAATGTATTTATTTCCATTTTCCCATTAGAGATAGGGTTAGGGTTAGAGCTAAGGTTATGGTTAGGGTTGGGGCTAAAGTTAGGGTTAGGTTTGGGGCTAGAAATGGGTTAGGGTTTGGATTATGTTTACGGTTGGGGTTAGGGTTGGGATTAGGGTTGGGATTAGAGTAAGGGGTGTGTCAGGGTTAGGGGTGTGGTTAGGGTTATAGTTAGGGATTGGGATTAGGGTTAGGGGTGTTTTGGGGTCAGGGGTGTGGCTAGGGTTGTGAATAGAGTTGGGGTCGTGTTCAGGTTAGGGGTGTGGTTAGGGTTGCGATTAGGGTTAGGAGTGTGTTCGGGTTAGGGTTGGAGTTAGTATTGGGGGGTTTCCACTGTTTAGGCACATCAGTGGTTCTCCAAACATGACATGGTGTACGATCTCAATTTCAGCCAATTCTGTGTTGGAAAAGTGAAACGGTGCTCGTTCCCTTCCAAACTCTACCGTGCGCAGTGGTTTACCCCCACATATGGGATATCATCATACTCAGGACAAATTGGACAACAAGTTTTGCAGTCTAATTTCTCCTGTTACCCTTGAGAAAATAAAAATTTGGGGTTTAAAAAAATAATTTTTGTGGGAATTTTTTTTATTATCACGGCTCTGCATTATAAACTTTAGTGAAACACTTGGGTTTTCAAAGTTCTCACATCACATCTAGATAAGTTCCTTTTCAGGGTCTAGTTTCTAAAATGGGGTCACTTGTGGGGGTGTCTACTGTTTAGGCACATCAGTGGCTCTGCAAACGCAACGTGACGCCCGCAGACCATTCCATCAAAGCTTGCATTCCAAAATGCCACTACTTCCATTCCGAGCCCCGACGTGTGCCCAAACAGTAGTTTTCTCCCACATATCGGGTATCAACTTACTCAGGATTAGGGTTGAGTGACTTTTAATTTTTTAGGATCGAGTCGGGTTTCGCAAAACCCGACTTTGTCAAAAGTCGGGTCGAGTGAAATCGGCCGATTATAGCGAAAAGTCGGGGATTGACCGAAACACGAAACCCAATGTAAGTCAATGGGGAATCAAAGTCGGCAGTGAGTGGAGGACAGGAAACCACCAACAGTGCCCATTTTAATGTCAAAAACATCAATTCTTGTCACTTAAGCTTGTAAATCTTAATTTACCTTATAATAATAGTTAGGCATTGAAAATTGGGGGTCATTTGGCTACAGTTGTGGGGAGGGGGGTAGGGCTGTCTCAAGTTTTTTGTGGGCCCAGGAAACGCGGACTACGTCACGGCGGTGGAGCCGGGAGAGGTAAGTATTAAAACTTTGCAAGTGCTGTGATCCCAAGCAAGCAGGGGGGGCCCACTTGTTCGCATTGGCACTGGCACAGGGCCCCTCAAAGTACGGCGGTGTGTTTGATGGTGGGGGTGCCTCCCACCGGCAGAGACACTTTTATGTACTATGAAGGGCCCTGTGCCAGTGACGTTGCCAATGAGTATGCTCCCCCACCTGATGAAGGAACCTGCACTTTCATCTCCACCTTCCTCTTTGTCCCCGTGTAAGGTGGTATAGTATGCGAGAAGGGGAACCTGACTTTCAGCAGGGTCAGATTCTGGCTGTGTAGAGTGCAAGCGGAATGAAGTGGTCTGGGTCAATGTACCAGCAGACTCATCTAGCAGTGGCTGGGCAATGGGCAGGATGAGGAGGAAACACAGATATAGTCCCAAAGAATAAAGTAGGCTAAATGCAGTTCAAAATTGGTAACAGGAGTAAACAGGCGGCACTGCTTTGTTCATTGGAGAACACCAAGCAGTGGCAGACATCGTTAGTAGGCCCAACCAAACAAGTAGGCCAAATGCCGTTTAAAATTTCCTATAGGCCGAAAGCCTGAAGATTGAAGCTCAGCTTTGTTCAGTGGAGGAGACAAGCAAGGAGCAACAGACACCGTTACTAGGGCCCAACCAAACAAGTAGGCCAAATGCAGTTTAATATCTGATATAGTCCGAAAGCTTGAAGATTGAAGCTCAGCTTTGTTCAGTGGAGGAGATAAGCAAGGAGCTGCAGACACCGTTACTAGGGCCCAACCAAACAAGTAGGCCAAATGCAGTTTAATATCTGATATAGGCCGAAAGCCTGAAGATTGAAGCTCAGCTTTGTTCAGTGGAGGAGACAAGCAAGGAGCGGCATACACCGTTAGTAGGCCCAACCAAGTAGGCCAATTGCAGTTTAATATCTGACATCGGATGAAAACTGAGGCTCAGCTTTGTTGAGTGGAGGACAACTGTAATGGGAGGCAGACACAGTTAGTAGGCATAAATAAGAAAGTAGGCAAAATGCAGTTCAAAATTGGTTAGTGGAGTATACAGGCGGTATAGCTTTGTTCAGCAGAGGACAACTGTAATACGTGGCTCAGACAGACAGAGTAGGCCTACAATTAAAAAAGGTGGCTAATTGCAGTTCAAAATTTGTAATAGGAGTACACAGTCGGCATAGCGTGGTTCAGCAGAGGAGGACAAGTGTAATTAGTGGCTCTGACACACTGAGTAGGCGTAAATTAAAAAAGAACGATATATGCAGTTCACAATTGGTAAGAGGAGTACACCGGCAGCCTTGCTGGGTTCAGCGGTGGAGGACAACTGTTGTGAGAGTCTGACACAGTTACTAGGACGAAATAAATAAGTAGCTAAATGCTGTTCTACATTGATAAGAGGAGTACACAGGCGGCCTAGCTTGTTTCAGCGGGGGGACAGTTGTGATGTGTGGCGCCGACAGACAGGCAGACAGACAGACAGAGGCCTAACCTAAAAAAAGGTGTCTAAATGCAGTTCAAAACTGCTAGCAGGACTAACCAGGCGGCCTAGCTTATTTCAGGGGGGATAGTTGTAATGTGTGGTGCTGACAGACAGAGAGACAGAGGCCTAACCAAAAAACGGTGTCTAAATGCAGTTCAAAACTGCTAGCAGGACTAACCAGGCAGCCTAGCTTGTTTCGGGGGGGGACAGTTGTAATGTGTGGCACCGACAGACAGACAGACAGACAGAGGCCTAAAATAAAAAATGGTGGCTTCATGCAGTTCTTAACTGCTAGCAGGACTAACCAGGCGGCCTAGCTTGTTTCGGGGGGGCAGTTGTAATGTGTGGAGCAGACAGACAGACAGAGGCCTAACCTAAAAAAAGGTGTCTAAATGCAGTTCAAAACTGCTAGCTGGACTAAGCAGGCGGCCTAGCTTGTTTCAGCGTGGGAGGACAACTGTTATGAGAGGCTGACACAGTTACTAGGCACAAATAATTAAGTAGGCTACATGCAGTTCACAATTGGTAACAGGAGTACAGAGGTGGCATAGCTTTGTTCAGCGGAGGTCAACTGTTAGAAGTAGCTGACACAGTTAGTAGGCCAAAATACTAAAGTGGGTTAAATGTCAGCCAAGGAATTGGTCATAAATAAACTGGTGGCATAGCGAGGTACAGGGGTGGGCTCCTCTGCAGAGTTGCAGACAGGGGTAGTTGGCGCAAAGTATTAAGGGGTCTAAATGGAGGCCAGGGCCCCTGTATATTTTTACTATCATCTATCATTGCAACAAATTTGTTATGGCAGTGCCATTTAAGGATTTAACAGCACAGTCTACACAGTGGTGGGGCAGGGAGAGGTAAGTTTTGCAAGTGGTAGAGCACAGTTCGTGCTGGGGGGAACACTCTCTCGTGGGCGGCGGTACTGGCCCAGGGCCCCTCATATTACGACGGTGTGTCTGACGTCGGTTGTGCACCACCACTGTCAGAGACACTTAATTGTACTATGAGGGACCCTGTGCCAGTGCCGTGGCCCAAGAGTGGGCACACCCACCTGTCCAGGCAAACAGCACCCGCACGGGTGCTTGCGCCACATTGTGACCACGGCCCTGTGGGGGGAGTCAGCCCATATAGGGAGGTATACAAATGGCCTATGGTGGACATTCGGCACCTGCAAATGGCGGAATTGGAGCAGTCAGTAAGAGGAGGTCAAAAACAAGACATTTTTCTGGCAAGCTACGTGTCAGCAGGGGAAGGTGGGGCAAAATAATTCGAAATCCACGATTGGTTCATTTTAATGAAGGTTAGATCATCAACATTTCGGGGAGCCAGACGTGTCCTTTTTTCGGTCAGTATTGAACCAGCAGCACTGAAGACTCTTTCTGAGAGCACATTAGCAGCTGGGCAAGCGAGCTCCTGTAATGCATATTCTGCCATTCGGGCCAGGTGTCTAGTTTAGATGCCCAGTAATCAAAGGGGAATAAACTGTGAGGGAGAACATCGATAAGGGAGGAAAAATAGTAACCATACTGGACAAATGTTGTCTCCTGTCACTTTGAATTGATGCAGCAGTACCTGTCGTGTCTGCGGTCATTGCAAAATCACTCCACAACCTGGTCATAAAACCCCTCTGTCCAACGCCACTTCTGATTTGTGCACCTCTTACACCTCTGCCATGTTGCCCCCTGCAGCTCGTGTGAGAACCATCAGCGCCGCTGTGTGCTGGGAATGCCTGAACCAAACGGTCTACAAGAGTTGCTTGTTTGGTAGCCAATATTTACTCAAGGTTCTCATGTGGCATGATATTTTGCAATTTTCCTTTATATCATGGATCCAGGAGGCAGGCCAACCAGTAATCGTCATCGGTCATCATTTTGATAATGCGGGGGTCCCATTTTAGGATACGCAAGGCATACTCTGCCATGTGGGCAAAAGTTCCAGGAGTCAATTTACTGCTTGTGCTGGGTTGAGGAGCACTTTCTTGAAAATCTACCTCACTTGTGGCCCACAAAAACCCTGTACCTGACCTTGCAATGCCACCAGTTTCTATTGCCCCCTGAGAAACATCCTCCTCCCATAAATATTCAGCCCCATCATCCTCCTCCTCCTCCACTTCATCCGCCACCTCGTCCCGGAGACTTCCCTGGCCAGACAAAGGCTTCCCTCCTCCTCGGCCGCAGACGCCTGCTCCTTGATGTGCCTCAAACTTTGCATCAGCAGACACATTAGTGGGATGCTCATGCTTATGATGGCGTCGTCCACACTGACCAGCCATGTGCATTCCTCAAAACACTGAAAGACTTGACAGAGGACTTGACAGAGGTCTTGGAGCTTCAACCACTGCACACCAGACAACTCCATGTCTGCCATCCAACTGCCTGCGCGTGTATGTGTATCCTCCCACAAATACATGACAGCACGCCTCTGCCCGCACAGCCTCTGAAGCATATGCAGTGTAGAGTTCCACCTTGTTGCAACGTCTATTATTAGGCGGTGCTGAGGAAGATTCAGCGATCGCTGATGGTTAAGCATATGGTTGGAGTGGACGGGCGACTGGCGGATGTTCGAGCAAAGTCTGCGCACCTTCAGGAGCCGGGCTGGTAAATCAGGGTGATTCTTGAGGAAGCATTGCACCACAAGGTTCAAGGTGTGAGCCAGGCAAGGTATGTGTTTCATTTCGGAAAGGGCTATGGCAGCCATAAAATTCCTTCCATTATCACTGTCTACCTTGCCTGCCTCAAGATGTACACTGCCCAGCCATGACTGAGTTTCTTGCTGCAAGTACTCGGCCAGTACTTCCGCGGTGTGTCTGTTGTTGCCCAAACATTTCATTTGTAGCACAGCCTGCTGACGCTTACCACTAGCTGTTCCATAATGGGACACCATGGGTGCAACACTGGCAGCTGTGGATGGAGTGTTCGTGCGACTGAGCTCTGTGGACGAGCTTTCGCTTCTGGAGGAGGAGGAGGTGCAAACGCCTACAGCCAACTGTTTCCTAGACTGTGGGCTAGGCAGCACTGTGCCACAATGGCTGTCCCCTGTGGACCCTGCATCCACCACATTAACCCAGTGTGCCGTGATGGACACATAACGTCCCTGGCCATGCCTACTGGTCCATGCATCAGTTGTGAGGTGCACCTTTCTACTGACCGATTGCCTCAGTGCATGGACAATGCGTTCTTTGACATGTTGGTGGAGTGCTGGGATGGCTTTTCTCGCAAAGAAGTGTCAACTGGGTAGGTCACAGCGTGGTACTGCGTAGGCCATCAGGGCTTTGAAAGCTTCCCTTTCAACCAACCGGTAGGGCATCATCTCTAACGAGATTAGTCGAGCAATGTAGCCGTTCAAACCATGTGTACGCGGATGAGAGGAAGAGTACTTTCTTTTCCTATCGAGAGTCTCTTGTAGGCTGAGCTGGACTGGAGAGCTGCATATGGTGGAACTAGAAGTGGGTGGTGGTGGACATGGCAGATTGAGAGAGGCTTGGTGATGGTATTCTTGATGTGGGCCTACCTACAGTGTTTCCAACCAAGAACCTTGTGATTCCCTGACTGCTTTGGCCTTGTGACAATACCTCCACATTTGTTACTGGTGGTGTCATAACTGGTGGGCTTCCAGTGAGGCAAGCAATGTTGAGTTGCTGACTAACTTCAATTTGAGCAGGTGCATCAACGGTACGGGAAGTTTGGTAGTTAGTCCATGCTTCCATGTGCCTGCTGGTTAGATGTCTACGCATGCACGTTGTATTTAAACTTTGTAGATTCTTCCCTCTGCTAAAGGTCTTGGAGCATTTCTTACATATAACTTTGGACTGATCATTCGGATCTTGGTTAAAAAATTGCCACACTGCACTCGTCCTACTATGGAATACCTTTTCAGGCGTTGCACGCCGTGCTACTGTCACCGGATTGCAACACTGTCCTACACCTGTTGTGGTTTTTGACACGTTTTGGGCCTGATGCGGGCCTGCCAGATGAAAGCTGTTGCGATGTTGATGCCTGCTGTAGCTCATCCTCCTCCACTTCAGAGCTACTGCCAGCGGCACCCTGCTCCCCAAATGGCTGCCAATCGGGGTCAACGACTGGGTCATCTATCACCTCCTCTTCAATGTCCTGTGCACCTTCCTCTGTGTCACTGTGTAATGTGCTATAGCGTTACGGACGGGGCACCATAGTCTCATCAGGGTCAGATTCTGGCTGAGTACACTGCGAGGGCAATGTTGTGATCTGAGTCAATGGAACAGCATAATAATCTAGCTATGGCTGTGCATCTGTGCACTCCATGTCCGATTCATCTTGTAATGGGCTGTGAGCTATTTCCCTTTCTAACCCTAGCATGGTATGTGTAAAGAGCTCCATGGAGTAAACTGTAGTGTCGCCTGCCGCATCCTTAACTTTTGCTTTGGGTGAAGGACACAAGGAAGCGACTTGTTCCTGACTGTGAGCATCCACTGATGACTCGCTGCTTTTAAATTTGGAACTTTCGGAAGAGGAGCTAGAGGCTGAGAAAGCAAGGAAAGCCAAAACTTTTTCCTGCTGCTCCGGCTTTAAAAGTGGTTTTCCTACTCCCAGAAAAGGGAGCCTTCGAGGCCTTGTGTAGCCAGATGATGACGCTGGCTCAACAACTCGAGCCTTAGGTGCTATTTTGCTTTTCCCACTACCACCAGATGCTCCACCACCACCACCATCATTACCAGCTGGCAATGACTGCCCACAGCCATGACCTCTTCCACCAGACTTCCTCATTCTTAGGAAAATGTAACCAAACTAACAACCATTATATGGTACTGTAAAACAAGGTAGAAGGTGTATGTAAACTTGTTGTGAATTTAAATCTCCCTTTCTATATGTGTGGGGGACTGCTGCAAAATTCAGGCCCACTGTATTACACTGCACAGTATAAGTGGCAGAAAGTGACTGGCAGATATACGACAAACAGGACCGACGCAGATGCACTCAGTGGCAATATAAATCTCCCTTTTCATGTGTGGGATAATGCAGAAAAAATCAGGCCCACTGTATTACACTACACAGTTTGAGTGGCAGAAAGTGGCTAGCAGATATGCCACAAACAGGACTGATGCAGATGCACTCAGTGGCAATATAAATCTCCCATTTTATGTGTAGGAGACAGCAGAAAAATCAGGCCCACTGTATTACACTACACAGTTTCAGTGGCAGAAAGTGGCTGGCAGATATGCCACAAACAGGACTGATGCAGATGCACTTAGTGGCAATATTAATCTCCCTTTTTATGTGTGGGAGAATGCAGAAAGAAATCAGGCCCACTGTATTACACTACACAGTTTGAGTGGCAGAAAGTGGCTAGCAGATATGCAACAAACAGGACTGACGCAGATGCACTCAGTGGCAATATAAATCTCCCATTTTATGCATGGGAGACAGCAGAAAAATCAGAACCACTGTATTACACTACACAGTTTGAGTGGCAGAAAGTGGCTGGCAGATATGCCACAAACAGGACTGACGCAGATGCACTCAGTGGCAATATAAATCTCCCTTTTTATGTGTGGGAGACAGCAGAAAAATCAGGCCCACTGTATTACACTACACAGTTTCAGTGGCAGAAAGTGGCTGGTAGATATGCCACAAACAGGACTGATGCACATGCACTTAGTGGCAATATAAATCTCCCTTTTCATGTGTGGGAGAATGCAGAAAAAAATCAGGCCCACTGTATTACACTGCACAGTTTGAGTGGCAGAAAGTGGCTGGCAGATATGCCACAAACAGGACTGATGCAGATGCACTTAGTGGCAATATTAATCTCCCTTTTTATGTGTGGGAGAATGCAGAAAGAAATCAGGCCCACTGTATTACACTACACAGTTTGAGTGGCAGAAAGTGGCTAGCAGATATGCAACAAACAGGACTGACGCAGATGCACTCAGTGGCAATATAAATCTCCCTTTTTATGCGTGGGAGACAGCAGAAAAATCAGAACCACTGTATTACACTACACAGTTTGAGTGGCAGAAAGTGGCTGGCAGATATGCCACAAACAGGACTGACGCAGATGCACTCAGTAGCAATATAAATCTCCCTTTTTATGTGTGGGAGACAGCAGAAAAAATCAGGCTCACTGTATTAAACTACACAGTTTGAGTGGCAGAAAGTGGCTAGCAGATGTGCCACAAACAGGACTGACGCAGATGCACTCAGTGGCAATATAAATCTCCCATTTTATGTGTAGGAGACAGCAGAAAAAATCAGGCTCACTGTATTACACTACACAGTTTCAGTGGCAGAAAGTGGCTGGTAGATATGCCACAAACAGGACTGATGCAGATGCACTTAGTGGCAATATTAATCTCCCTTTTTATGTGTGGGAGAATGCAGGAAAAAATCAGGCCCACTGTATTACACTACACAGTTTGAGTGGCAGAAAGTGGCTGGCAGATATGCCACAAACAGGACTGATGCAGATGCTCTTAGTGGCAATATTAATCTCCCTTTTTATGTGTGGGAGAATGCAGGAAAAAATCAGGCCCACTGTATTACACTACACAGTTTGGTTGGCAGAAAGTGGCTGGCAGATATATCAAAAAATACAAGGGCTGTAGTAGAATTTCAATCTCCCTACAATGATCAAAGGACAAGTATGGCAGCAATAAAAAGGACTGCTGCACACAAGAGTGTGGACAAAGAAACAAGAGAACTGTGCAGAAAGAAGCAACAGGATGTTTGCTTTGAAAAAAGCAGTTGGTTTGCACAGCGGCGTACAAACAGCAATTCAGCTATCAGGGAGCCTTATAAGCTACAGAGCTGATGCACAGAAATCTAGCCTCCAATGTCCCTGCAAAGAAAAGGTGGTGTTGGAAACTGGAAATCGCTACAGCACAAGCGGTTTGGAGGTTAATCTTTCCTCTCTAACAATATCCCTGCTTCTGACGAAGCTGCAGCAACCTCTCCCTATGCTCAGATCGGCAGCAGTAAGATGGCGGTTGGCGTGCACGCCCCTTTATAGCCCCTGTGATGCCGCAGAAAGCAAGCCAATCACTGTCATGCCCTTCTCTAAGATGGTGGGGACCGAGACCTATGTCATCACGCTGCCCACACTCTGCATCCACCTTCATTGGCTGACAAATGGCGCTGAAAGCATCATACGAAATGCGACTTTGGCGCAAAGATTGCCGACAGCATGGCCGATCCCACTCTGGGATCAGGTCGGGTTTCACGAAACCCGACTTTGCCAAAAGTCGGCGACTTTTGAAATTGTCCGATCCGTTTCACTCAACCCTACTCCGGATTAATTGCCCAACAACTCTTGGGGTCCAATTTCTACTGTTACGCTTGGGAAAATACAAAACTAGGGCTTAAAAATCATTTTTGTTGAAAAAAATGATTTTCTATTTTCACGGCTCTGCATTATAAACTTTAGTGAAACACTTGGGGGTTCAAAGTTCTCACAACACATCTAGATAAGTTCCTTGGGGGTCCAGTTTTCAATATGGGGTCACTTGTGGGGGGTTTCTACTGTTTAGGTACATCAGGGGCTCTGCAAACGCAACGTGATGCTCGCAGACCATTTCATCTAAGTCTGCATTCCAAAACGGTTCCTTTCCAAGCTCTGCCGTGCGCCAAAATGGTGTTTCCCCCCACATATAGGGTATCAACGTACTCAGGACAAATTGCACAAAACTTTTGGGGACCAATTTCTCCTGTTACCCTTGAGAAAATTAAAATTGGGGCAAAAAGTTCATTTTTGTGAAAAAAATATGATTTTTTATTTTTACGGCTCTACAGTATAAACTTCTGTGAAGCACTTGGGGTTTCAAAGTGCTCACCACACATCTAGATAAGTTCCTTAGGGGGTCTACTTGCCAAAATGGTGTGTTTAGGCACATCAGGGGCTTTCCATATGCAACATGGCATCCTCTTTCAATTCCAGCCAATTTTGCATTGAAAAGTCAAACGGCGCTCCTTCCCTTCCGAGCTCTGCCATGCGCCCAAACAGTGGTTTACCCCCATATATAGGGTATTGGCGTACTCAGGAAAAATTGAACAACAACTTTTAGGGTCCAATTTGTCCTGTTACCCTTGGTAAAATAAAACTAATTGGATCTGAAATAAATTTTTGTGAAAAAAAGTTAAATGTTCATTTTTCATTCCAAAAATTCTTGTGAAGCACCTGAAGGGTTAATAAACATCTTTAATGTGATTTTGAGCACCTTGAGGGTTGCAATTTTTAGAATGGTGTCACTTTTGGTTATTTTCTATCATATAGACCCCTCAAAGTGACTTCAGATGTGATGTGGTCCCTAAAAAATGGTGTTGTATAAATGAGAAATCGCTCGTCAAATTTTAACCCTTATAACTTCCTAACAAAAAAAAATGTTTCAAAATTGTGCTGATATAAAGTAGACATGTGGGAAATATTACTTATCAAGTATTTTGTGTGACATACAGTACAGACACACTTCCTCATTTAAAGATTTTTCTGTATTTTCATGACAGTGTCATAGTCATGAAAATACAGAAAAATCTTTAAATGAGAGGGTGTGTCCAAACTTTTGGTCTGTACTATATCTCTGTGATTTAAAGGCATGAAAATTTAAAGTTGTTAAAATTTTTTGCAATTTTACATTTTTGCCAAATCTCTGTTTTTTTCACAAGAAAATTAAAGGGAACCTGTCACCCCGTTTTTTCAATATGAGGTAAAAATAGTGTTCAATAGGGCCTGAACTGTCCTGTACAATGGTGCCTGTTATGATCCGGTGACTTTGGAGCCGCATGAACTTTCTCTGGAGAAACCACCAGAGGGAGCCCAAAAGCAGAATTCACAACAGTACCCCCCCTTGAGGAGGGGTCACCGAACCCTCACCAGAGCCCCCAGGCCGATCAGGAAGAGCCAGATGAAAAGCATGAACCAAATCAGCAGCATGGACATCAGAGGCAAAACCCCAAGAATTATCCTCCTGGCTATAACCCTTCCATTTGACAAGATACTGAAGCCTCCGCCTCGGAAAATGAGAATCCAAAATCTTCTCAACCACATACTCCAACTCCCCATCAACCAACACAGGGGCCGGAGGATCAACAGAGGGAACAACGGGTACCACATATTTCCGCAATAAAGATCTATGGAAGACATTATGGATAGCAAAAGAGGCCGGAAGCGCCAATCGAAAAGACACCGGATTAATAATCCCAGAAATCCTATAAGGACCAATAAACCGAGGCTTAAACTTAGGAGAAGAAACCTTCATAGGAACATGACGGGAAGACAACCAGACCAGATCCCCAACCTGAAGCCGGGAACCAACACACCGACGACGGTTAGCAAAACGTTGAGCCTCCTCCTGAGACAACACCAAATTGTCCACCACATGAGCCTAAATCTGCTGCAACTTGTCAACCACCGAATCCACACCAGGACAGTCAGAAGGCTCCACCTGCCCAGAAGAAAAACGAGGATGAAAACCAAAATTACAAAAAAAAGGCGAAACCAAAGTAGCCGAACTAGCCCGATTATTAAGGGCAAACTCTGCCAATGGCAAAAAGGCCACCCAATCATCCTGATCAGCAGACACAAAGCATCTCAAATAAGTCTGCAAGGTCTGATTAGTTCGCTCGGTTTGGCCATTTGTCTGAGGATGAAATACAGAGGAAAAAGATAAATCAATGCCCAGCCTAGCACAAAAGGCCCGCCAAAACCTAGGAACAAACTGGGAACCTCTGTCAGACACAATATTCTCCGGAATACCATGCAAACGAACCACATGCTGAAAAAACAACGAAACTAAATCTGAAGAGGAAGGCAATTTAGGCAAAGGCACCAAATGAACCATCTTAGAAAACCGGTCACAAACAACCCAGATAACCGACATCCTCTGGGAAACTGGAAGATCAGAAATAAAATCCATAGAAATATGCGTCCAGGGCCTCTCAGGGACCGGCAATGGCAAAAGCAACCCACTAGCACGGGAACAACAATGCTTGGCCCGCGCACAAGTCCCACAGGACTGCACAAAAGAACGCACATCATGTGATAAAGAAGGCCACCAAAAGGACCTACCAACCAAGTCTCTGGTACCAAAAATACCAGGATGACCAGCCAACACAGAACAGTGAACCTCAGAAATCACTCTACTAGTCCATCTGTCAGGAACAAACAGTTTCCCCACTGGACAACAATCAGGTCTGTCAGCCTGAAATTCCTGAAGAACCCGTCGTAAATCAGGGGAAATAGCAGAAAGAACCACCCCTTCTTTCAGAATGCCGACCGGTTCAAGGACCTCAGGAGAATCAGGCAAAAAACTCCTAGAAAAGGCATCAGCCTTAATATTCTTGGAACCCGGAAGATACGAGACCACAAAATCAAAACGGGAAAAAAACAAGGACCATCGAGCCTGTCTAGGATTCAGCCGCTTGGCAGACTCGAGGTAAATCAAATTCTTATGATCGGTCAAGACCACAATACGGTGCTTAGCTCCCTCAAGCCAATGTTGCCACTCCTCAAATGCCCACTTCATAGCCAACAACTCCCGATTGCCGACATCATAATTGCGTTCAGCAGGCGAAAATTTACGGGAAAAGAATGCACACGGTTTCGTCAAGGAACCAACATGATCCCTCTGGGACAAAACGGCCCCTGCGCCAGTCACAGAAGCGTCAATCTCAACCTGAAACGGAAGGGAAACATCCGGTTGGCGCAACACCAGAGCAGAAGTAAATCAACGTTTAAGCTCCTGAAAGGCAGAAACAGCCGCAGAGGACCAATTCGCCACATCAGCGCCTTTTTTCGTCAAATCGGTCAAGGGTTTAACCACGCTGGAAAAGTTAGCAATGAAACGGCGATAAAAATTTGCAAAACCCCAAAATTTCTGAAGGCTCTTTACGGACGTGGGTTGAATCCAATCATGAATGGCCTGAACCTTAACCGGATCCATCTCAATAGATGAAGGAGAAAAAATAAAACCCAAAAAAGAAACCTTCTGCACCCCAAAGAGACACTTAGACCCCTTCACAAACAAAGCATTGTCATGAAGGATCTGAAATACCATCCTGACCTGTTCGACATGAGACTCCCAATCATCAGAAAAAAATCAAAATATCGTCCAAATATACAATCAAGAATTTATCAATATAAGTCCGGAAGATATCATGCATAAAGGATTGAAAAACAGATGGAGCATTAGTGAGCCCGAACGGCATCACAAGGTATTCAAAATGGCCTTCGGGCATATTGAACGCAGTTTTCCATTCATCACCCTGCTTAATACGAACAAGATTATACGCCCCCCGAAGGTCAATCTTCGTAAACCAACTAGCCCCCTTAATCCTAGCAAACAAATCGGAAAGCAATGGTAAAGGGTATTGAAACTTGACTGTGATCTTATTCAAGAGGCGATAATCAATACACGGTCTCAAGGAGCCATCCTTCTTAGGAACAAAAAAAAAAAATCCCGCTCCCATCGGTGAAGAAGATGGCCGAATATGCCCTTTCTCCAAAGACTTCTTAACATAACTCCGCATAGCGGTATGTTCCGGCACAGACAGGTTGAAGAGTCGGCCCTTAGGAAACTTACAGCCTGGAATCAAATCAATAGCACAATCACAGTCCCTGTGTGGTGGAAGAGAACTGGACTTGGGCTCTTCGAATACACCCTGAAACTCAGACAAAAACTCTGGAATTTCGGAAGAGGAAGAAGAGGAGATGGACATTAAAGGAACATCATTATGAACCTCCTGACAACCCCAACTAGTCACAGACATAGACTTCCAATCCAACACAGGATTATGTACCTGCAACCATGGAAAACCCAACACGATAGCATCATGTAAATTATGCAATACCAGAAATCGACAATCTTCCTGATGGGCTGGCGCCATGCGCATGGTCACCTGTGTCCAAAACTGGGGCTTATTTTTAGCCAAAGGTGTAGCATCAATGCCCCTTAAAGGAATAAGGCTGCAAGGGGAAACCACAACGCCTGGCAAACTCAAGGTCCATTAAGTTCAAAGTGGCGCCTGAATCCACAAACGCCAAGACAGAAAATGATGACAATGAGCAGATCAGGGACACCGATAACAGAAATTTAGGTTGTACAGTACTGATGGTAAATGAACTAGCGATCCTCTTTGTCCATTTAGGGCAGACTGAAATGACATGAGAAGCATCACCACAATAATAACACAACCTATTCTGACATCTGAGTCCTTGTCGTTCTGTCCTAGACAGAATCCTAGCACACTGCATTGGCTCAGGACTCTGCTCTGAGGACAACGCCACAGCTTGCACAGTTCTGCTCTCCCGCAAGCGCCGATCAATCTGAATGGCCAAAGACATAGAATCACTCAGACCGACGGGCGTGAGAAACCCCACTATAACATCTTTAACGGATTCAGAAGGACCCTTTCTGAAAATTGCAGCCAAAGCATCATCATTCCATTTAGTCAACACAGACCATTTTCTAAATTTCTGAAAATACAATTCTGCCGCCTCTTGACCCTGAGATAGGGCCAACAAGGTCTTCTCCGCTTGATCCACAGAATTAGGTTCATCATATAATAGTCCTAAAGCCTGAAAAAAGGAATCTACATTAAGCAAAGCCGGATTCCCAGATTCCAGGGAAAATGCCCAATCCTTCACATCACCACGCAGCAGGGAAATGACGATTTTAACCTGCTGAATAGAATCCCCAGAGGATCGAGGTCTCAAAGCAAAAAACAGTTTACAGTTGTTTTTAAAACTCAAAAATTTGGACCTGTCACCAAAAAACAAATCAGGAGTAGGAATCTTCGGCTCTAAAACAGGAGTCTGAACAATATAATCAGAAATTCCCTGTACCCTAGCAGCAAGCTGGTCTACACAAGAACCTAATTCCTGAACATCCATGCTAACACAAGACTCCTTAGCCACCCAGAGAAAAAGAGGGAAGAAAAGGCAAAGCAAACTGCAGAAAAAAAATGACTCAACACCTTTCTTCCCTTCTTCTGAGATGCATATAACTCATAGTGGGCCAGTTGTACTGTTATGATCCGGTGACTTTGGAGCCGCATGAACTTTCTCTGGAGTAGGTGGAAACTGTACTGACCGCAAAACCTGAACTAACACCGCAACTAGAAGTAGCCGTGGGGTGTGCTTAACAAACCCTAGACACCTCGACACAGCCGGAGGACTAAATACCCCTATAGATGGAAATAGGAATACTACCTTGCCTCAGAGCAGAACCCCAAAGGATAGGCAGCCCCCCACGAATATTGACTGTGAGTAGGAGAGGAAAGACACACGCAGGCAGAAAACAGGATTCAGCAAAAGAGGCCACTCTAGCTAAATAGGGAAAGATAGGACAGAATACTAAGCGGTCAGTATTAAAACCCTTCCAAAAATATCCACAGCAGATAATACAAAAAGTTCCACAATCTAACTAAAGACATGGGATGTATATCTGCCACTCCAGAGAATCCAACAAGACTGAGAAAATACTGACACAATCTAAGCTGGACAAAAAAAAACACTGAATAGCACAGAATTATTAAGCACACAGCATGTGTGCCACAGAAACAAAACCAGACACTTATCTTTGCTGATTTGGCAGAAGGCAGAAGGAACCAAACCAGGACCAAAACCTCCCAAAAACCATGGACAACTGGCAAGGACTAATGAATCCTGCACGCCTAAATACCCCAGTAAGAACTGCAATCAGCAGATACACCTGACCAGGACTGCAACTCAGGGACAACTGCATTACCACCTACAACCACCGGAGGGAGCCCAAAAGCAGAATTCACAACAGGTGCCTTTATTATCCCCTTATTCCCCACCTTTGCTGCCAAAATACCTCAGTAAAGTCGCCATTTTCGGCTGTCAATCACACAGGTCTGGTCAAATGGGCGTGGTGAAATCGCTGTTTCTCCCCCACCTCTTGCTTTTCTTTCCGGCGTTGGCGTAGTGGTTCGCGCATGCGCAGCAGCCAAATGCACTGCACAATGGTCAAAAAAGAGCACAATCTGTGCTATTCCCCTGGTTATCAGTGGCGGCAGCCATCTTCCTGAGAACGAGCGTGGGCAGATGGAGTGCTCTGCTTCCCGGGGCTTCAGGAAAATGGCCGCGGGATGCCGTGCGTGCGCAGATGGAGATCGCGGCGGCCATTTTCCTGAAGCCGAGATGCGATCTCGTTTTTTACGATTCTGCATATCACAGTTGAATTTTACCTGTGATAAAAATTACAGACCTCTCCATTCTTTGTAGGTGAGAAAACTTGCTAAATCTGCAGTGTATCAAATACTTATTCTCCTCACTCTATATAACGAGACACAGTTGCCAAAAAATGTTAAGTCAACAAGTCAGGAGGACCAGAGTGCAGAAATGAAAGATGAGGACTTGAGGAGGTGGACAATGAAGTCACTGACCCAGCCTGGGAAGGTGCCATGCAGAGTGATGACGACAGCGCAGATAAGGGAGGAATCCACAGAACCGCAATAGATAAAGCAATATTGTGGAGAACAAAGAGGTCACCACCATTATTGTTAACCCAATTGGGATATAGATAAAGTTCAGTATAATGGGACCAAAGCTAGGACCATAGTGGACAGACTGCAAGAATATACACCAAGCCAACCAAGAAAAAACAGTCAATAGTCCAGGTATATATAATTATACAAAAAAACCTTTATTAAAGATAATACCAGGTAAAAACATGACAGAAGGAAAAAATCCCCATGCTACCTTATGGCATGCACCAACAAGGACAGGGGGCAGGTGCCTCTAACACAGATAGGTCCACCCATCAACCGCAATAGGCAGGAAGAGGCAGTGTGGTGGCTAGAGGGAAAAGGAAGGCAACTGTTCCACAGAGCACGCACGCTTGGCAAGTTCCCAAGCTAGGAGTTAGATGTTCTATAGTCTGGCAATTTTTTAAACAAGTGCAGACAGCAAAAGAATGGTAATTTGCAACCTGTGCCTAACCAAGATCAGCAGGGGCCTAACTACTACCTGCCTGACCACTAGCAGCATACTCAGGCACATGCCATCAAAGCACCCGACTAGGTGGGTCTTGGTCCACAATCAGTGTCTGTGGGTGACACCACTGCCTCTTTCCCTGTGCTATATGCTTGTCAATCCTCTGTCCAGGATGTAGGCACAGAAGCCTCCAGCCCTGCATCTGTTGCTCATTTGGAAGCACCATCAGCAACCACATGCAATTCCTTGCACCAGCGTTCAGGTTCCTATCCCCTGTCCCATGCTTCACAGTTGGGACTGTATTCTAGGGGTTGTACTCATCCTTCTTCTTCCACCAAACACAGCGAGTGGAGTTGATAACAAAAAGTTATATTTTGGTCTCTTCTGACCACATGACCTTCTCCCATGCCTCCTCTGCATCATCCAGATAATCATTGGAGAACTTCAAACAGGATTGCACATGAGATGGCATGAGTAGGGGGACCTTGCATTACTGCATAGCGAATTTCCAATGGTAGTGTTTGAGACTGTAGCCCGAGGTATCTTCAGGTCATTGACCAGGTCCTCACATGCATTTATGATTCTTGACCTTTCTTAGAATCATCCTTACCCCATGAAGCGAGATGTTGCATGGAGCCTCAGACCAATGAAGATTGACAGTCATCTTCTGCCTGTTTCATTTTCTACTAATTGTGCCATTAGTTGTTGCCTTCTCACTAAGTTGCTTGCCTATTTTCCTGTAGTCCATCCCAGCCTTACGCAGGGGTACAATTTTGTCCCAGTGTCATTAGTCAGTACTTTGGTATTGGCCATGGTGGAGAGGTTGGAGTGTGATTGGATGTGTGGACTGGGGTCTTTTATACAGGTAATGAGTTGAAAGATGTGCAATCAATACAGGTAATAAGCATAAAGTGGGAGGGCTTCTTAAAAAAATCACAACAGGTCTGTGAGTGCCAACATTCTTACTATTTGGTAGGTGATCAAATACTTATTTCATGCAATAAAATGCAAATTAATTATGTAAAAATAATACAATGTGATTTCGTCAATTTTTTTTAAAGATTCAGTCTCTCAGTCACATTTAATGTGTACCTACAATGAAATAATTATTTTCCCCACTGTATAATATATATATATATATATATATATATATATATATATATATATATATATATATATATATATATATATATATATATATATATATATATATACATATATATATATATATATATATATATATATATATATATATATATATATATATAGTAGCATTTCACCCGCTACGCTTCTAGGGGACACTCGCTTAGGTGCGGCGGATGACACTCAGGAGACACGTTTCCTTAAAAGTTCACAGGTTTATTGCTCCATAAACCACATTGCAATGGGAACAACAGGTAAACAGTCTTACGTCAGACAGGTTAATCCTCAATGTCCCTAGTAGAGCTCAGCTCTCTCTCAGACCTGTAGGCACACAGGCCATGCTATGTCCAGCACGTACGCTCTCCGGCCTAAAGATGGTATCTGTGTGTTGTTCAGGACGTCTGTCCCCACGTGGAACCGTCCAACACACAGGCCACTCTGCAGTGTCCAGCTAGCACACATGGAAGTGTGTCCACCCTGACACACACCCACACACGCACACCATGTGCTACACACCTCCTTTACATAGGTGTAACCACACCCAGGTACCTGTCACATGGCTAGTCAGGTGAGCGTGACATCACCACAGGTCATTACACACAAAACCATCTTACGTGTTCAGACACGCCTCTTTGGGTGGGTTTGTAGGTGACTGAACCCACGCATCTCTCCAATCACCTGGAAGCCTTCCCAACGTAAACAAATCCCTCAGCAGTAGATCTGCTTGAGCAAAACATACCCAGGCTTCCGTCACAGGGCCACCCACCTCTGCGATACATACCGTCCATCAATCACATGACCATCGCTATGCCACATATTCTCCCCTCTGCCTAAAGCCGTGGGGCTTGGCACTTTCTATTACCTGACCAGAGATCCTTCTCTGTCATCCCTGACAGTCAAACCGTCTGTCAAAGTCAGGGCCTGTTACTGAACCCTTTCGTCGGCATTCATCAACCATTTCCATCACACCCTTTGATAAAGACGACCCCTTGTCATCTCGTCTCAGTCGGATTTGGGCAACATGGTCAATCTGGCTTCGCAATCCCCTTGCACCCATACAACCTGTCTGGACTGACTCTTTGTCAACACGTCCGCTACCGGGTCTCCCATGTAAGTCACTCAGGGTAGCTACCCTCTTAGCTGTGACGTCAGTTGTGGACAGCATCACTAACTGATTAGTTTCTAGGGACCAATTTACCTTACATGCCCCCACAGCCTTCTTGAACTCTTCATGCATAGACTCCCTGGCACAGGCCTCTCTCAGGTCCTCAGGTACGTCTATCATACATCTGAACAAGGAACTCTCCTTCTCTTTAGCGGTCACCAGACACCCATTTTGTTCAGCTTTCAGAGCCAACTTCCTCTGAACATCACCAGCTTCCAGACGTATCCACCATCTCTTGCATGGCATGACCATTCCTTCCAATGCCTTTCTTCTATTAGGCTCTCACACGGCACTCAGCGGCCTATCTCCAAAGCTCCTCTTGCTTTAACCGGGTTTCTACTTCAGGCCACACTCCATTGGTGGCCTCTTCTTTACTGTACTCCCTTTTTCTTAGTCACAGTCACCCGCATAATCTGTGTCATACCCCACAGTATGGTGAACCCCCAAGTCACACTCTTTCCGGGTGTCAGCTCCACACATTCTATCAATCACACCACTAACAGTCATATTGTGGCAAACATCAGGTGACGTCTTGTCCGTAAGATGGGACCCTCCACCATTTTCCTTGGTCATGCCTGACTTAGGACTGTCAACTATAGGGGGTGCATTCTCTGCATTAACTTTCACACACAATAATTCATTTGCCCGGGACAACAGTCCGACTGAGTCACGCTTTTGGGATGCTCCGCCCCCTTTTGGGAAAATATCATCCCTCGGGACTCCACCCCCTTTTGGGCAACTACTACTTTTTGGGTTACCACCCCCCTTTTGGGACTCCGCCCCTTTTTTTGGAAACCACCATTCGGCGGAACTCCATCCCTTTTTGGGCAACTACTACCCTTTTGGGACACCACCCTTTCCCTGGGGTATACCCAACAGTACTATCAGACCCCAGTTCGCAGCGTGCACCAGAATGTCTCTGGGCTTGCACTGGCCCTTTAAGAGTCTGCACAACCTGACCCCGGTCTCTCACTCACCCCGGTCAGAACAACACAGACTCCGGTCTGTTACACACCCGGCTTTACAGCCCAAACACAATTTCTCACTGATCCCTGGTCAGTATAATACACGGTTTTCAGACCGTTACACACCCGGCTTTTCAGCCCAAACACACTTTCTCACTGATCTCGACCAGCACAATACATGGTTTTCAGACCGTTACCCGTTGGCAACTTTTACGGGTTCCTGGACACCCCTCGGCCTCAGAGGTGCCCAGACGCAATGTCTCTTTTTTCCTTCCAATCTGACCCCGGTCAGTACACCACGGATCTCCATCCATCACCTGTCTTTGAAACACAGGTTCCTGGATCCCTCTTCTCCTCAGATATATCCCATAAACTGCAGTTCTCACTGACCCCGGTCAGTATTTACTCACGGTTGTCAAGACCGTCCACTCCTCTGGCTCAGACCAGCCAGCGCTGCAACCTGTGTTCCTTGGATCATTGCCCGCATTCGAAACACCAATTGTAGCATTTCACCCGCTACGGGTCTAGGGGACACTCGCTTAGATGTCACTCAGGAGACATGTTTCCTTAAAAGTTCACAGGTTTATTGCTCCATAAACCACATTGCAATGGGAACAACAGGTAAACAGTCTTACGTCAGACAGGTTAATCCTCAATGTCCATAGTAGAGCTCCGCTCTCTCTCAGACCTGTAAGCACACAGGCCGTGCTATGTCCAGCATGTAGGCTCTCCAGCCTAAAGATGGTCTCTGTGTGTTGTTCAGGACGTCTGTCCCCACGTGGAACCGTCCAACACACAGGCCACTCTGCAGTGTCCAGCTAGGACACATGGAAGTGTGTCCACCCTGACACACCCCCACACACTCACACCATGTGCTACACACCTCCTTTACATAGGTGTAACCAAACCCAGGTACCTGTCACATGGCTAGTCAGGTGAGCGTGACATCACCACAGGTCCTTACACACAAAACCATCTTACGTGTTCAGACCCGCCTCTTTGGGTGGGCTTGTAGGTGACTGAACCCACGCATCTCTCCAATCACCTGGAAGCCTTCCCAATGTAAACAAATCCCTCAGCAGTAGATCTGCTTGAGCAAAACATACCCAGGCTTCCGTCACAGGGCCACCCACCTCTGCGATACATATCATCCATCACATGACGTCGCTATGCCACTATATATATATATATATATATATATATATATATATATATATATATATATATACACATACATACAGTACAGACCAAAAGTTTGGACACACCTTCTCATTTAAAGATTTTTCTGTGTTTTCATGACTCTGAAAATTGTAAATTCACACTGAAGGCAACAAAACTATCAAAACTATGAATTAACACATGTGGAATTATGTACTTAACAAAAAAGTGTGAAACAACTGAAAATATGTCTTATATTCTAGGTTCTTCACAGTAGCCACCTTTTGCTTTGATGACTGGTTTGAACACTCTTGGCATTCTCTTGATGAGCTTCAAGAGATAGTCACTGGAATTGGTTTTCACTTCACAGATGTGCCCTGTCAGGTTTAATAAGTGGGATTTCTTGCCTTATAAATGGGGTTGGGACCATCAGTTGTGTTGAGCATCTTGTTTATCCACAGCTGGTAGTCCAACTGAATAGACTGTTAGAATTTATATTATGGCAAGAAAAAAGCAGCTAAGTAAAGAAAAACAAGTGGCCATCATTACTTTAAGAAATGAAGGTCAGTCAGTCTGAAAAATTGGGAAAACTTTGAAAGTGTCCCCAAGTGCAGTTGCAAAACCCATCAAGCTCTACATAGAAACTGGCTCACATGAGGACCACCCCAGGAAAGGAAGACCAAGAGTCACCTCTGCTTCTGAGGATAAGTTTATCTGAGTCACCAGCCTCAGAAATTGCAGGTTAACAGCAGCTCAGATTCCACAGAGTTCTAGCAGCAGACATATCTCTACAACAACTGTTAAGAGGAGAATTTGTGCAGCAGGCCTTCATGGTAAAATAGCTGCTAGGAAACCACTGCTAAGGACAGGCAACAAGCAGAAGAGACTTGTTTGGGCTAAAGAACATAAGGAATGGACATTAGACCAGTGGAAATCTGTGATTTGGTCTGATGAGTCTAAATTTGAGATCTTTGGTTCCAAGCACCGTGTCGTTGTGCGACACACAAAAGGTGAACGGATGGACTCTACATGCCTGGTTCCCACCGTGAAGCACGGAGGAGGAGGTGTGATGGTGTGGGGGTGCTTTGCTGGTGACATTCTTGGGAATTTATTCAAAATTGAAGGCATACTGAACCAGCATGGCCACCACAGCATCTTGCAGCGGCATGCTATTCCATCCGGTTTGCGTTTAGTTGGACCATCATTTAATTTCAACAGGACACTGACCCCCAAACACACCTCCAGGCTGTGTAAGGGATATTTGATCAAGAAGGAGAGTGATGGGGTGCTACGCCAGATGACTTGGCCTCCACAGTCACCAGACCTGAACCAAATTGAGATGGTTTGGGGTGAGCTGGACCGCAGACTGAAGGCAAAAGGGCCAACAAGTGCTAAGCATCTCTGGAAACTCCTTCAAGATTGTTGGAAGACGATTTCCGGTGACTACTTCTTGAAGCTCATCAAGAGAATGCCAAGAGTGTGCAAATCGGTCATCAAAGCAAAAGGTGGCTACTTTGAAGAACCTAGAATATAAGATGTATTTTCAGTTGTTTCACACTTTTTTGTTAAGTACATAATTCCACATGTGTTAATTCATAGTTTTGTTGCCTTCAGTGTGAATTTACAATTTTCATAGTCATGAAAACACAGAAAAATCTTTAAATGAGAAGGTGTGTCCAAACTTTTGGTCTGTACCGTATATATATATATATATATATATATATATATATATATGTGAGGCCCCTTTAAGAAGGAGGGAGGGCACACACACTCTAAGTACAGTGCTCTGTGATCTGTGTGCCTTGTGGGCACCCTGGGCAGCAGCCTACGAGGAAAGAGGAGGAAGTGCAGGACAGAGGCCATGAGTGAGTCGGAATACCTACCAGGGGCGAGGATCAGTGTGCAAGGACGCTGGTGTTACATATCTATATATATAATTGTCTAAGGGTTTTTCTGTCTGTCTGTCTGTCTCTCCTGGAAATCCTGCGTCTCTAATTGGTCGAGGCCGCCAGGCCTCGACCAATCAGCGACGGGCACAGCATGGCGACGATGATGTCATAATGGAAATCCCGCGTCTCTGATTGGTCAAGGCCGCCAGGCCTCGACCAATCAGCAACGGGCACAGTATCGACGTAGATGTCATAATGGTTGCCATGGCGACGATGATGTCATAAAGGTTGCCTCGACCAATCAGCGACGGGCACAGTCTGCCGTGAATTCGCCTCGACCAATCAGCGATGGGCACAGTATCGACGTAGATGTCATAATGGATGCCATGGTGACGATGATGTCATAAAGGTTGCCTCGACCAATCAGCGACGGGCACAGTCTGCCGCAAATTCTGGAATCATCATTGTCCATATACTATGGGGACATGCATATTCTAGAATACCCGATGCGTTAGAATCGGGCCACAGTCTAGTATTTATATATATATACACAGTGAGAGCGGAGTATACAGTATATATATACACAGTAAGAGCAGAGTATACAGTATATATATACAGAGAGAGCGGAGTATACAGTATATATACACACACAGTGAGAGCGGAGTATACAGTATATATATATATATATATATATATATATATATATATATATATACACACACACACACAGAGCAGAGTATACAGTATATATATATATATATATATATATATATATATATATATATACACAGTATATATACACATGGACGGAATGTATGGTGTGTGTATCAAATACTAATCTTCCCTACTGTGTGTGTGTGTGTATATATACCGTTCAAAGGTTTAGGGTCACTTAGAAATTTCCTTATTTTTGAAAGAAAAGCACAGTTTTTCTCCAATGAAGCTAACATTAAAGGATTCACAAATGAGCTCTATACATTATTAATGTGGTAAATGACTATTCTAGCTGCAAACGTCTGGTTTGTAATGCAATATCTTCATAGGTGTATAGATGCTCATTTCCAACAACCATCACTCCAGTGTTCTTATGGTACTTTGTGTTTGCTAACTGTGTAAGAAGGCTAATGGATGGTTAGAATACCCTTGAAAATCTTTGTGCAATTATGTTAGCACAGCTGAAAACAGTTTGGCTAAATAGAGAACCTATAAACCTGACTTTCCTTTGAGCTAGTTGAGAATCTGGAGCATTACATTTGTTGGTTCCATTAAACTCTCAAAATGGCCAGAAAAAAAACAACTTTCATGTGAAACTCGACAGTCTATTCTTGTTCTTAGAAATGACTGCTGTTCTATGCAAGAAATTGCCAAGAAACTGAAGATTTCCTACAACAATGTGTACTACTCCTTTCAGAGGAGAGCACAAACAGGCTCTAACCAGAGTAGAAACAGAAGTGAGATGCCCCGCTGCACAACTGAGCAACAAGACAAGTACATTAGAGTCTGTAGTTTGAGAAATTGATGCCTCACAGGTCCTCAACTGGCAGCTTCATTAATTACTACATGCAAAATGTCAGTGTCCCCGTCTACAGTGAATAGGGCGACTCCTGGATGCTGGCCTTCAGGGCAGAGTGGCAAAGAAAAAGCCATATCTGAGACTGGATAATAAAATAAAAAGATTAATATGGGCAAAATAACACAGACATTGGACAGATGAAGATTGGAAAAAAGTGTTATGGACAGACAAATCCAAATTTGAGGTGTTTGGAACACACAGAAGAACCTTTGTGAGATGCAGAACAACTGAAAAGATGCCGGAAGAGTACCTGACACCATCTGTCAAGCATGTTGGAGGTAATGTTATGGTCTGGGGTTGCTTTGGTGCTGGTAAAGTGGGAGATTTGTACAAGGTAAAAGGGATTTTGAATAAGGAAGGCTATCACTCCATTTTACAACGCCATGCCACACCCTGTGGACAGAGCTTGATTGGAGCCAATTTCATCCTACAAAAGGACAATGACCCAAAGCACACCTCCAAATTATGCGAGAACTATTTAGGGAAGAAGCAGGCAGCTGGTATTCTATCTGTAATGGAGTGGCCAGCGCAGTCACCAGATTTCAACCCCATTGAGCTATTATGAGAGCAGCTTGAACGTATGGTAGCAAAACGTACCCATCAAGCTAAACCAACTTGTGGGAGGGGCTTCTGGAAGCATGGAGTGAAATTTCTCCAGATTAGCTCAGCAAATGAATTGCTAGAATGCCAAAGGTCTGCAATGCTGTAATTGCTGCAAAGGGAGCAATCTTTGACGAAAGCAAAGTTTGCAGGAGAAAATTATTATTTCAAATAAAAATATTTTTTTTCAAACCTTGTCAATGTCTGGACTAGATTTTCAATTCATTTGGCAACTCATTTGATTAATAAAAGTATGAGTTTTCATGGATTCACAAAATTGTCTGGGTGACCCTAAACTTTTGAATGGTGTATATATATATATATATATATATATATATATATATATATATATATATATATATATATATATATATATATGCACTATGTATATACACACATATATATATATATATATATATATATATGCACTATATATATACATATATATATATATATATATGCACTATATATATATATATATATATATATATATATATATATATATATATATATATATATTTATTATTATTTTTTTATTGGGATAGAAAGGCAGTGGGTTTAATTTTATCTAATTTTATATGTTTTATAGCAAAGGGCTGCATTAGGGAGTGAAGGGCGCAAATTACAACCCACCCTTAATGCCTCCTCCTTTCTTACTAGGTTCTTCAGCCACAAATACAGCTAATAGTGGTTAAAGAAACTATATGTTCATATGAAAGCTTGCCACCCAAATTTCCAAGGAACAGATGCAAATAACTGCATTGGATAAACCTATTAACATCAAAGAGGCATTGAAAGGGGGGAATGTAGATTAATTCCTCAATGCCAGCCCTTGTCCCCAGTTACTGGTATTTACAGTGATCAGAGCAGAGCTGCTAAATATTCGTTGATTGCGGCACTCTGATCACACTTGACAGTGAATGGGCAGAGCAGGTTTGGGCACCAGTGCTGTAGCAATTACTTCACCCAGAGACCTATTCTCACCACTGGATGAAGTTACCACTGCAGATCTGGTGCCCAGACCTACTGTTACCACTAATCATTGTGATCAGATCACCGCAGCTGACAAAGATTTTATTGCTTGGCTCTAATCACAGTAAATAGTTGTGACAGAAGGAAATTGTACAGAAAAATGGCATCGGGCACCACTTGCAGCTGTGGGGTTATGCCCACCTCACATCTGAGGGAGTTGGCACACAGGAGAAAGTCAGACACCAACTGCATCTTCCTATGTCATGTGTCTGCCATATTTGCTGTGTTTAAGTGTCAAGCTCTGATAATAAAAATAGCAGCCCCCATTGCCTCAAGGAGTAAATAATAATAAAAAAATATATATTGCAACAGAATTAAAACAGTTATAAATAAACCTTTTTACATAAAAGCAAAACATAAAAAAAATGGGATACATTTTCGGCATAAAAACTCTCTAGAGTCAAAGTGAATCTGCATTGCTGGAGTCCTAGTTTTGTCTAACTTTATTTAGAGAGTGAAAACAGTAAAAACAACATCTACCTATATAAAAAATACCATCAATATGAAAATAATGACTAATGTTACGTATATAACAATGATTTTTAATTGTTTTCTTATTGTGCTGATTCAAATTCATTTTTTCTTTTGCATTAATTCTTTTTTTTTTCAGAATATACAAAAATGATGTAGCTTTTAACTTTATTTCAAATTTTAGGGTTATCATAAAACTGTATTTCATGACAAAATTGCTTACAGTGCAATGCACCTGCTCAATGCTAATGTAATTAGATCTGCTTATAAATGTTAATTATATTTTCTTTTAACATTTGGTTAAAAGAAATAAAAGAAAAGGTATGTATAAGCACTTGAAGATATCACATTTTTGCATGTTTTATTAAAAAAGAAGCTTGTTTTTTATCTCATTATATATTTTTAAATAAAGTTGCATGTGAAATGATATTTACTAACTAAATTATGCTAATTATATGCACAATTCCATACTAAGCATCATAAAATTATGCATTACACTCTTTATAGATTTTAAATATTTGTAATACTGGTACATTGTTGTCATGCTTTAAACTCATATATATGGACAAAAACTTAATGAAACATTTGAAACATTTGACATCTTGGCGAATCTTTTCCAAGCAAATGGATGAAAGCAAGCCCTCAAATAGGTCAGTATGTGGAAACAAAGATTGAGCGAGTGTACTCGTTGCTCGGGTTTTCCCGAGCACGCTCAGGTGGTCTCCGAGTATTTGTAACTGCTCGGAGATTTAGTTTTCCTTTACAGCTATTAGCCAGCTTGAATAGATGTGGGGATTCCCTAGCAACCAGGCAACCCCCACATGTATGTTTTTCTGTGTTTTCACATGGCCTAGATTCATGCACATGTGCTGCTGTGCTCTTTTTTGGCTATATATATATGGTTATGCAGTTTTCACAGCTTGAACGTGTTCACATTAGGAGGTACTGATAAGTTTATTTTGTATATATATATATATATATATATATATATATATATATATATATATACTAGATTGTGGCCCGATTCTAACACATCGGATATTCTAGAATATGCATGTCCCCGTAGTATATGGACAATGATGATTCCAGAATTCGCGGCAGACTGTGCCCGTCGCTGATTGGTTCGAGGCAACCTTTATGACATCATCATCGCCATGGCAACCATTATGACATCTACGTCGATACTGTGCCCGGCCTCGACCAATCAGAGACGCGGGATTTCCATTATGACATCATCGTCGCCATGCTGTGCCCGTCGCTGATTGGTCGAGGCCTGGTGGCCTCGACCAATCAGAGACGCGGGATTTCCAGGACAGACAGAAAGACAGACAGACAGACAGACGGAAAAACCCTTAGACAATTATATATATATATATATATATATATATATATATACATATATAAGTTTGAAGAAAAGAAGGCAGCACTCCAAATCCTTTTCAAAGTGGAAAATGTGCAGTTTATTCAAGCCCACATCTTTCTTGTGCGACGTTTCGGCTCGCAATGAGCCTTTCTCAAGCAGTGGGTGTGACTTGCTATTGTGCTTATATAGGTATAATCTACACCCATTTACATATACAGCCATTAATATCTATTTACATACTCATTTGAAATTCATCATTAGAAATATTGATCCTCAGTGTACTTCCCTTATACATAAAGTGCGATTTATACATAAAGTGCGGTGTGCTAAAGTGCTTTTATACATCATGTATCTTCACAGTTATATTTCTCATACATTGAACACTATTTCATTAGGTCAGTATATTTATATCCCATATTTATATACATATTGCTCGTTTTTTTTCTCCTTACCCTGCTGCGTCTGGGTAAACACACATGGAGGACGCTCTGTACACCATTGCTGGCGTTCTACTGCACCTACTGCGCATGTCATGGTCTCCTTCCTCTCTGTCATGGACCATCAACCAATCACAATATGTTTCAGTTTCCTTCCCCTTGCGCTTGCGCACTGTTGTTTTGTCTTCAGTTAAGCGCCATCTTTAGTGGGGCTTCGTATGTTCAGCTTTTTAACCTCTTCCTTTACTCTCAAAACCGTTTTTTTACTTTAACCTATCAAACGGCACCTCTTAGCGCTTGCTTTCTATTAACTAGATATCATTATTAATATGGCGATTTGTTCCACTTTCTGGCACTCTTATCAATTTTCATAGCATTTTGTTTCCACTCTGACATACCGGACGGCACCTTATTCAAGCTGTCTCCGATTGTCAATGGATCTCCGCACAGATGTGTAGCCCCTCCGGACCACAGCATCATGATACAGAGAATCCATAAAAGTGGATAATTTTCATACTTCAACAAATGTGACCATACACATCTAGTTTTTTCTATATGTTCGCTTTATTTCACTGCATACATTATTTTGACTGGCTGGCCGTCAATCATGACATAAAAATTAACGAAAAATATAAACATATATAGGGAGAAAGGGAGAAAAGAAAAAACTCTTATGTACTATGCCCCAATATTTCAAACCGGAGTCTATATACACCTAATTCCCAAGTGTATCCTTATAGG